>NC_136065.1:838819487-839419487 GCF_964261635.1 Lissotriton helveticus
CCTATAGAATGTTCTCTTCTTCTTTGGTATGTTTAACATAAGTTACTTTGCCTTAACAAAAGCAAGTGCCACTAGATTGGTGCTCGTCCTCAATGTACCTTTACCTATACTGCCAGCTGGCTTGTGTTTGGGGCAGACCTAAACATGTGCATTTTGCAATCTAAAATGTGCCATTCTTTTATTGCAAGCAACTGCACATTGAGTTTTAAATCGAGGTATTCTATGAATATGCTTGAAGCGATCTGTAACCCTCAAGTGAGGCTACTTCTTGTTAATCATCGCTTTAAGTGTGTACATATTTCTTTATACCCCATGCGATTCCTAGTGAGAAATGTATACAGTTATATGGCGTGCTGTCTCTACATGCCTATCCATCTCACCCAAGATCTGAGATAAATACATCAACTTTGCACTTTATATTTTGCATTTTACACTCCGCACTTTACACTGCCCTCTGTACAATCTTCCAAGTGATATGTGTAGCAACAAAAAGAAGATATTTGCTCGATGTGTTGTTATTACTTGCCCAGTTAATCTGTCCTGGTTCAAGACCTTTACGTCCGTCTTGCATTCAATATTGATGTTTGCACATTTGACCTGGGCTCGCTTACTTCAAATTGTCTCTGTTATGATGCACAGTGCACCTTAATTCACGAAATACAGATAGCGCAGAGAGTACATCAAAAGTATTTTATGATAAAGAAATGATTTATGACAACTTTTTTCGAGAAAACGGCAAACGTGTACAAGTTACACGTTATGAAAAATGACACAAATATACGAAATATAGTAACTGCATCGTAAAAGTATGTAGACGAAAGGTAGATTTGAGACATGTTTTATTTGTTTAGTATAGATGTGAATTTTAATAATGAAAAATATCATATTTATTAACATGTGTTAGAAATATGTAGGATGGAAAATTCTCATGTAATAGATTTTATTGCTAATCAATTTGATATTCATATATGATTGTAAACATTAATAAGACTAAATTGTAACAATGTGAATTAACTTGGTTTCTATGTGAAAATTAATGGAAATGACATTTCATGTTATAACGTGTAACCAAAAATGACAAAAGAAAAGTAGGTGTTGCACAATCATACATTTAAACATTTCTTTATGAAACTTCTCTAGGATGTATTTCACAAATATGTAGGTGGTTTCCTTTTTATGTATAATTTACAATTAACATGGTTTAATCATATATTAGCTTACATTTATGTAGGCCTTATGCTTTAAGTGAAATAATGGACTAGTGTTACAAAGCGTATGGGAACATTACACAATATTGCCAGTGCTATTGAAATAATAATTGTTTCCTTTGACATCTCCTCTACTGCAGCTCAGTGCACTAGCTACTATCATTGTTACATTTTAGAGCAGCACCTGGGAAAGTGCCCTTTTGAACTTGCTATGCTTTTCCTTCAATGTGCCATTGTTCAATGTGTTGCATGATCAAATAACTTAAGGAACTGCGTAATCGATCTCCCTATATTTCCGGATTTTGTGTCTTCTTTACTGCCACATCACACTCAACCTATACGAACTGACCAATGGACTGAGTGGTCTGACAAATTGAAGTGATGCCAAGAGATGTCACCAGGAAAACTGAGTTTAATTGCCTATCCAAAAGGAACTTGGAAACAGAGTACTCTCAGAGATCTGAGGATAGTCGGATTCTGTCATTGAGTGGAACTAGAGAGCAACAGCGGAGGGTTACGTTCGTGTTGCTGAGTTCTTTGCTGTTTCAGCTACGGAGGAGACAGATCTCAGTCTTATTAGACTGGACTGGCTACTTGGAATTTTGCTGAACTTTCCAGAACAAACCTTTTTCTAAAAGGCTTACCTGGCTACTTACCCATGCAGATGCAGACACATAAGCTATATGTGCCTGGGAGTTTACCTCCACAGAGGGAGACTTCCCTTCCTAAAAATTCTTTATCTTCCTGAATCCCGAGCTTTGTTATTTTATTAAATTAATCTAATCTGAATTCAAATCTGAATGCTAACTTTCTTAATGATGTAGTTATGCTATTAATCTGCTAAACTAAAATTAATAATATCATTTGACTATGTTGTTTTTGATTCATTGTCCTATGTGAGTGTGCATTATTGCTGGGTCACCCTGTGACTAAACAGAAAGGCCAGAGGGAAGTTTCTGATGATCAGATTCTGATGCTATCATTTCTCTTAGCTATAACGGAACTCTTGGTTTGTATGATCCTTGCTCGCCTACGTTTCTTTAGGAGATTTTGGTTTGCGGTGATCATGTTTTAAATCTACGGTCTTTGAGATTTAGCTATATAAGTTTAATCTCAAGTTTGTAGATACAGCTATCCTATTCCTGGTCCTCATTGGGTAACTGCCCATTCCCTGAATCTCTAACCAATTTCAGCACAGAGAAAGGTCCATCGGAGGCAGGGCTTAATTTGTGCCGGTGCTTTCCGGTGCTTAGCACCGGCACTTATTTATTAGGGCCGGGTCTATACCAGATTGCCACTGACTGCCAACTCCCATCAACAGCGTGAGTCACAAAATGAATCAAATCGAATGTTCAGTGTTCCCGCACTCTCATTCTGTCTACCCGTGAAGCGCGGAGACACTTAGAAATACATGCTTTCATTTTGTGTTGCGTTGGGTGGGGGGAGGTTGTCTAATTGGGCTGGATTTAGTCATGTGTGGCTGAGACAGGCAGGGCAGCAGCGTGCGTGCGTAACCTTTTTAAAATTCCACCGCCACGCCCACGCCCCGAGCCCGCCTTATCATCAGGAAGCATCCACGCACCGGAAACGGCAGTCCGGCACTATTAAGCAGGAGCGTGTCATGAAGTGTGCAGCACCAGATCGCGGGTAGGTATTTCTGCAATCAATGTGCAGTTTTGCTGACAGAGTAGCATAGTACATTGGATTAACATATTGCTTCACGCCACTAGCGAGGCGTTGAAGTAGACCGAAAGTTAGACTTGATGTGGACTGGGGAAATTGCTCGGCACAGACGGGAAATTCCTAAAGAGAAACCAAAGAAAGGGAACGGTGTTGCGAGGGCTGAACAGTTTAAAAACAGTGTGTTGTTCTTGTTCACTCCGAACATCCGTACGAGCAAAAGCGGAAAGTGCCTGATATGAAGTTGTGTTTAATTAGGTGTTATGTTTCAGAATTCACTACCGGGGGTGCACTATGCATTCCTCTTTGAGAGCTTAATAAAATTCAGCGCGGGTTTATGCAGGCACGTGGACACCTTTGAAGCAGGAGTATGTCAATGTGCAAGCAGATGGGCTAGGCGAAGGCAGGGCCCTGGCTGCTTCCTAAAGGCTCTTGAAACCAGTACTTTAGATGGGCGGTAATTCGTGTGACAAATCGCAACAGTTCTCAAACCGAGACTTTATTTAATCTTCATCTGTCCCCAAAGCCCCGTTCGACATAAAGACCCCTCATTCAGATAAAGGAGGCCCCTGATATTCAGGCACAGGCCTCGTGGGCCCCATTATGTTTCGAAACTTGTTTTAAACACGTACAATGCAAATTGCAAAGGGCTTGGCCTGCAAGGCATTGCGATGGCTGCAAATCGGTAACTGCTCGCTGGCTGCCTTACAGCTCCAAACATCCTATCTGGTCAAGCGGTCTGTGGCATTAAGGGAGAGACAGCAGCAGACGCAATGTATGTGAGGGATTTATTTATTTATTTATTTGTGCGTTTTTATATAGCGCGGACTTTACCCGAAGGTGTCAGAGCGCTTCACAATAGGGATAGATTGTGAGGGATAGATGGCTGAGTGCGCGCGCACAGAGACAGAAGTCCTGAACCGAGCAAGTTTCCGGGGCACAGCAGGCAATGTGGAGGAGTTGTAGAGTGAGGTCTGCAGCCTGTGGGGCCTGCTGGGATTCTGGGTAGAGCTCAAACTTCGAGCCGTGAAAGTTGGGGCCACAACTTTTCTGAATAAAAAAGCAGACATATTTCGTGTACCAGAGATGCTTTCTCCGCAGCAATGATGTTTACTTATAGCAATTCACTTAATGATTTAGAGTGGCCCCAACTTTCAACGCACATGCAGGCACAAATCGGCCGCACATGAAGGCACAAGTACATTCTGCACCCATAGAAATACTGCATACAATGGTGGGTGAAACAATTTATTTCTCGCATTGTTGAGAGGAAGGGGTAAACTGCTAGAGACAGTAGAGAGAAATCAAGAGGCAGACACAGAGAGTAAAAGAGAGTGCAAAGAAGAGAAAGACAGACCTAAAGAAATAGGGATGTAGATAGAGTTAAAACGACAGAAAGAGATATTGGCAGTTGAATTGGATCTGGAATTTCTGAGTTTGAGTTGCATGGTCAATATTTATGTGTCACTTTCATAGTTATTTAGACTGTTTCTGTTTTATACTGTTTCTGCCAATATGTACCATTGAGCCACAATTTTGGTTCATTTTGATTACAGTGGCTCACTTTATTTGGTGATTCAAAATTCCAATCATGGGTAAAACATGGCTTGTTGAACATAGATGAGATGTACTTGCAAATTGTTGGATTGTGTATTGCATTTCAGGTTTTCAATTTGACCAATCTTGTGACTTCTTACCAACGAAATACCAGTGTCTTCCTGGTCGAGTACCACACTGCTTTTTCTCTTATCTGTCTTTTATCAAGACCCTGCTGGACTATGGGGTGAAAGAAAGCTTGAATAAGCAGCTACCCATGTTATATGACATCTCTTTATTAATGTAATAACTGCACTTTCACAATTGCTTTATTAACCTTCCTGCTTTCTCAAATTTGCTTGAAAATGCACCATTTGTCCACTGTTTTTTCAAAACAATTCGCAGGGCTCGGTAAACTCCTATCGAAAACTTCAGCAAGGCTCTCTTGCTGAAATTCAGATCCAGTATTACATCTGGTTTCAGCAGTGCCATTTGAGTGTGTGGGTGGAGCCAATAGAACACGTGGGTGGGGCCAGCGGAGAAGTGGGTGGAGTTGGGAAAGTGGGTGTGGTCTCCGAAAAACATTTGAGCACCTGCACTTCATTTTTTACAAATTAAGCACTGGTGATCGGAGGGCCAAATGTTGTAAGAGTGAATAAAGGAAAAAGTTCCCAGTAAACGCTACAGCAATACTATAGATTATCTTCCTAGCTGATTGCTGCTTCAAATGATGTTTTGTCTGCTAATTGTTTTGTAACAAATATACCTGCCAGGCTGTATACATTTGTCTGTATATTCTTCTTCTTTTTTAATGAATTTAGTGTATTTTATGACATTTTAAACCTTGCAAATTTTGAAATGTGTGGCTTTGTTACTGAAATTAAGTTTGAAATTGGTTATTTAACATGCAGGGCACGATTTCCTATGCCATTAGATTGCTTTTTGGATTAAAGAATCTAATGAAGAAATTTGCAATTTGAAGGATTTATGTTATGGTCCCAGTAAGCAGACATGTTAGGGAGCATGTCAGGTTAACATACAGTTCCTGCAGCCATCTGTATGTGTGTGCCTACCCTATACAATTGGATAGGGAAGGGAAGTGTCATCTGCAGTGACTTCTGAGTAAGTTACCAGTGTAGGTTACAGTCTTTAGTGGGGTGGTGTATGTGTGCGTGTGTGTGTGTGTGTGTTTGGCTGTGTGTGTGATGTGTGTGTCTGTGTGTATATGTATGTGTGTATATTAAATGTAGCTGTACAGTACATTTGCTCAAGTTGTTATGGTGCCTACTAGATTCCATTACCCTTCAAGTCACAAGAGATTCCAAATCCCATTGAGTAGCTTATGATGTATTTCTCTGCAGCACACATCTACTTGTAGCTTGCAGGAAACAAATCGTAGTTCAGAAATATAACCCATAGGCTTACGTGCTACAGCGATCCATGTATGTCCTGCAAGTTACAGGTTTGAAAGCTTTTATAATCAACTCAGCTATTTATTGAACAAAATGAGTGTATTTAATATGCAAATACTTACAAATGTTTCTTAAATCAGGACTCAGGTGCTTGTAAGTATTAAACCTGATTCCTGTTTCTTCACTGCACTGTCATATAATAGAAGCTTGACTTCCAATACGAGGCAAAATTGTTTTTTAGAAAACCCAAAATGCACACAAATGTGCCCAAGAGACGTCTGACAGAAATTACTCTGAGTCTCCAATGAGTATGAACTGATAGATGGAATGGTCTGGTCAATTTGTCTCCTTCCCCCAGTAGTAACACAAATAAAAGGAAAGTAATCTTATAGTTTCTTTTGCTCACATCACATTTCAATCAAGTCCCAAGAAATAATATGAAGAGGTGCAGAAAATGCTAAGGACTATTGGTATCCTCTCTTGAGGACTTCAGAATGGTCTTTGGAGTTAGAGTAAACTGGACAAAGTATAGTATGTTCCCAGTACAGACCCACGTGGACAGAAACACGATGGAGAATCTGTCAATGACTGACATTGGAGACTGTTACAATGAAGTATTTGGGAGCATTTATATTTAAAAACTTTTATTGGCATACAAAAAAACCATACAAAAATATATATATACAGTGGAGCGTACAATAGCGGTTCTTTCTATAACAGTCCATTTGTGGATGCGCGCGCTTGTCGTTTGTTTTCCCTCCAGAACAAGAAGGGGAGGAAGAGGAAAAAGAAGAGAAAGAGGGGGAGAGAGGGGGGGGGTTACTGGGAGCATTTATAAGCTGTACAGAAAGTGACATACTGTGCAAGAATATTTGGGCAGCACTCAATGAAATTAAGAGGAGTTTAGAATTCTGGAGATCCCTCCCCCTCTGTCCATTGTGACAAGAGAAGTACTATTGAAAATGGAGACCGTCCTGATCCGTATCCTGTGGAAATTATTTAGGAGATTGGATGCAGCATTAGTAGACCTGGTGTGGGGCTTAGCTAGGCGTAGAGTTGCACTTAGTAAAACTCAACTTCCGACGGCGATGGATGGACTGGGGGTTCCGCATTATGAGTTGTACTACATTGCAGCACAACTACAATGGGCAGCTAAGTGACAACTGAGAATACAAAGCGACCAGTGGGAAGAAAAACAGGCAAAATCCTCAATGACCTACGAAATAATTGCTGTCCTCCTGAACCCCAATGGGAGTGCTCAATGCCCTCAAATGTAATTGGTTATGCTGGCTCAGGCATACTCATAAGTAGACTCCCTTATGTGCCGAAGTTGTTGCTGATAAATCTTGTGGTATGCAATATAGAGGGTGCAGGGAGATCTGTGATGGCCCGGAAGGTGAAAGGGGTGACTCAAGTTATAAAAAGGTGAACAACTCCAATAATACCATAATTTGAATAGTATCTTTGTTTTAAAGGCAGGACACTTTTTTTTCTGCATAGATCTGTAGTGCCAATAATCATGCACAAATGTGGGAGAGGCCATGAGTAACATGCCACAAACAAGGGACTTCAGTTACTCCATACTTTAGGTGGGGGACCTCGGGTAGTATTGTTGCTATAAGAGGTATTGCTCGACCACGGTAAGGGCTTCTTGCTTGATTTGAGGAACTCATGGTCACCAGGGCATTGGCAAACCGATCAAAGACAAGGAATGGGGAAAGTCTGGTAGGTGCTTTTCCCATAGTGTCTAGTGATTGCCATATGAAATACATACAATTAAATTGTATACATAGGACTTACATCAACCCTCAGAAGATTAATATATTTTTTGCAGGTGCGGCATTGCTATGTCCTAGGTGTGATGTGGCTAATGTGAGTTTTATCATATGCTTTGGGAGAACCTTGGCATTGAGATGGAATGGAGTGCGATTCTAAAAGTTGTGAAGTGAGATATAGACCATTAGAATTGACCTCTAAGGTTTGCATTCTGCGACTCAATCCCGTACCCAAAAATAGGCAATCCACAAGTAGATTTGCTGACTTTGCCTTAACATTGGTGAAAAGGCTGATAAGGCTAAGCTGGACAGCAAGGGTTGGTGGGGAGGTCACCTTTTAGACAAACAGGAATCAGACACAAGGAAATGAATGGGCTGAAACTTAAAATTCCCTACTACACATGGACACTAAACTGGGTATGAGGAAAGCTGACCTGGACTAAACATAGCATGCGACTCTTAACACCTTTGTTCAGACCGACCTGACAGGGGGCATGATGTACACACAGAATAGATACCGACAGTGCTGTGAGAAAGACTAGTGTGAAAATAAAACAAGAGCAGTGTCCAATGGAGCCACTGCAGTGACACCAGAAAGAAGGAACAGGTAATTCTCAGTAAAGTGACCAAGTACCTGCCCTCTAAAGAGATTGACATATCCCCAGCGGAAAAACAATACTCTGCTTTGACTACCCACGTTCATCATTAGAATGGGTATCTATGGGTCATAGATACATGCTTTGTAACATAATGTTGGATCTATAACCATGACCAAAGTGTGATATTGATGTGACTTATGAGTAAAGGCGTGAAAAGTTTGCGTAATTTACTTTCACGTAATTTTGTGACATTTTAGCAACATTATTCTTAATTAAGTGAAATGCAATCTGTAATTATCAGCATATTTTACTGCAAGATGCGTCTTCACCTTAATTTTTGGTGCAAAACGACACTCCGTGCGAAAATTTTGCACCAAAAATAAAAGCACAATGAACAACACCCAATTGCTTTCTGTTGTTTCTACACATTTATAATAATGTGTTTACCGTGAAAGGCAAATTCATGGTGAATTTTTACAGCGACTGGCACATAATTTTGTGAAGTAGCAAATTGGCGTGATTTCAGGAAATTTTGCATAATAAGAGAAATACAAAACTAAAGAATTAAACCGAATTTTACCTGAATCACATTGGCATCATTTTAATTTCACCCAGGCCTACATATAAGACAGTGCATCGATGATTGGAAGAAATAATGCACGATGACTACTGTTGACTACTATAGCCATAGAGCCCACCGTAGCAGGCGCTATTGGCCATTAAAGACCTCCTCTAGCATTAAAGGCCCATGCCGAAGGCATGGGCCTTTAACAAGGGTGCAGACATGCCAGTAGAGTCCGCTATGGAGGCCTCTGAGGGTATAAGAATATTCCACCCCTAGAGGGCAGAATATTCTGATTTGTAAAACGAAGGCCTCGTGGAGCCCAAGGGGGCTAAAATCCCCTTGGGCTCCGTGAGGCCTTTGTTCACCGCTGTGAATAAACATTGGAATGTTGATGCTCCGGGCTTCTATCGGCCATTAGAAGCTGAGCCCTGAGCACTCAATTGTCTCCAAAGGAGCACTCAACATTGCAATGATCTAATAATGTTTAATTTAAAAAAAGAAAATGAGTGTGTTGAACCGTTTTTCTTGCCAGCAGTTGCCAATGCAGCTGGACACCGAAGTTGCTGAATGCCAAACTGGCATAGTTGCCTCTTTGTGCCGCTCTACAGTTGCTCTCTTTCTACTCACTCTAGAGGGATCTTTTTATCTTTATTTCACCCTTTATCACTGTTTTCTTACCTTTCTCTTTCTTTTTTCTTCTTTTCCTGCCCTTTTTGCTCTTGCTCTAGGACGAAAGTTCTGATAGGCAAGAACATGTCTTGCTCCACAACAATTTAGTCCTGCCCTCCCCCACATGAAACCACTCTCACAAATTAGGCACTGCTCAATGAGCTGATCACAGAATGATATTTGCTCAGGACAAACCGGAGGGTGTGATGTTATCATCTGAACTCCTACTCTGCAATAGTTGGTTACTGTGGCATCTGTAAGGTATTAAGCACTTCATTCTATTTTCAGCTGCACTGCTCCAGCGCGTCAGTATCCAGTGGTTGGAACACAACATCTGTGAGCTGGAGTGGTGGTGCCTTAAGTCGCATCTTTAAAATGTGCCTCACGAGGAAGCTGAGAACCTCTGCTTTCCAGTGGGCAGAACTAGTTCTAGTACTCAAATAGGCAAAAATGAATGGTGCCGAAACCATCTCAGTACTAAAGCACTGTTGCTTCTTTTTGCCCCCAAGATTTAAATGGGTTTCCAAGGCCTGGCGGATCGCCACCACCGGGCCCGCCCACCAAATATCCATTTTCACTCCCCACCATATTAGTATGGCGAGGGGTGCCGCGGTGGACGGAAAGACCGTCTGCCACTTTTCTTCTGGTCACATTGCCAGCCGGAAAAGTCAGCCAAAATGGTGGTGGTGCCTTGCAGGCACTGCCATCCACAATAGCATGCCTGCGGTGACATGCCTTTCCATGGCGGAGACTCCGCCATGGAAAGGCATGCGGAGAATGCCTTTGGGGGCCTGTTGCGGGCCCCCGGTGTGGTGGGTGGGTGGATGGCAGCACTTGGGGGTACCCATGGTAACCCCCTTCATTGGCATGCACAACATGGCAGGCACCGCACGGTGCCTGTCAAGTTATGCATGCAAATGCACAACATGCATATATGACATTGTGGCGGGTGCTGTTAACAGCACCGCCCGCCACAATGTTATATATGCTGGATGCGACTGCCAGGGTGGCAGTCACATCATAATTGCAATAGCGGGACCACCGCACCTCTGTCGGTCGGTCCCATTTACCGTTACGGTGGCGGGCGGACAAAGTCCGCCCACCATCGTAATAGGCACCTAGGTTGGGAAACAGGACCCTTTCTACCAAGCAGGGTTAAAGGGACTGTGCCCACCAAGAGATTTTAAAAAATTGGTCATTTTAAAAAATTGGTCCCAGTGGTGTATTTTGCAATACAATTACATACTCATTGATATCCTTTTATCACTTTGATCAAATGTAGTGATTGCGTCCGAATCATCTTTCTTTCATTTTTTTCCCAGATAATTCCATAAAATGGCAAGTAAGGGCATGGTTTATGAAATCACCCATATTGTGATGATGAACTACACAAAAACAACCCTTAATGAGAATCTACATCAAAACATCTGGCAGCCATTGATGGTTCCGAGTTGCTGGCACTGGAGACCTCTTTGCCTTCTGGGAACAGACTGCACCCACTGAGTATTGATTTTCTGTAGGAAATGGAATGTACATGCCCACAAGTATTACTTTGAAGTCTTTATCAGCCACACCAACCTTCTCATCAGTAACACAATAGCCAATCAAATGATTAGGAAAATCAATAAGCCAACAGAAGCAGACACCCCAGCCCTACACACAGACCTTCATGACGAGCCAAGGCTACTTATGACAGTGGCATAACAATAGCCGCTGAGCACCAGGGGCCCCCCTCCGGCACTATGTGCAGGTGGCGGGCCCCTGACCCGAGACCTCCTAACTGGGTCCAGAGTGTTCGGGGACCCACTCCATGTACTTTGTAGGGGCCCCCTATTGCCACTGACTTGCGTGTTGGAAGTGTGCTTGAAAGGGGGTGGTGTCAGGAATGGCACAATAACGAGGGTAGAACCAGTGCTAATCGGCCTACGGTTTGCTAGTTTATATGCATAATTATTTTAACGCATTTATTTTTTAAACAGACTCTCAGCTGGGTCAGGGTTTCAATAGTCATACAATAGCTTAGTGGGTTTAATGTGTCTGCTGTTGAGCAGTGATTGTAAATTGTGGGCCAAAATTTCATATCTTAGGGCCTCATTACGATTTCGGTGCGACCGCCACTGACAACACATCGGTGGTGGTCCCACTGCCATCGTAATTGGGTTTTCCGCCCGTTACATTAGGATCGTGGGTGGATGGGTGGCGGTCAGAGAGACTGACTGCCACGGATCCAACGGGCTGAACCCATCGGTCCATTGAGGAGCAGCAATTCCTACAATGGTGGCGGTGACTGCCAGGCACCGCCGTAGGTATTGCAATGTTCCTTTCCTCTGGCCCATTCATGGCCGTGAACCCGCCATGAAAAGGCAGGCGGTAAGGGACAGAAGGGGCCCGTAGCGGGCCTTTCTTTCCCCCTGGGCCTCACCCTTGGGTTTTGGCCCCCTACATATCCCTGCACCATGGTGCCTGCCATGCAGTGCAGGGATATGTGTTATGTCCATATTTTCTACTGCAGCCTGCAGCACCCGCTGCAATACAAAATATGGACATTGGGACTGCCGTGGGGGCAGTCGCATCCTAATGTACCCGGCGGAACCTTGGACTTGTGGTCGGGCGGTCTCATTTACGAAAGGAAGGGGGTCGGATGAAGGACCCACCCTCATCCTAATCTGCCCCTTAGTAAGATAGCTCAGTGGGTTAATGCATTTGCATCAGAAATGGTTGTCTCACCTGGCGATCACTTGTTCCATTCTTGATAATACAGTCCTGTGAATCATGGAACCATTGCAGTGAACTGCTTTTAACTTGCAACGGATGCATTCCAATCCTTTCAGGTTTTAAATCAAAAACTAAGATTCTTCTAAAGTGCCATTGAATTTAGTAATAATGAAAACCTACTATTGGATGCAAAGAAAAAAATCCACAATGATGCACGTACCTCAATTATACTGCAATCTTGAGAAAATAATACATTTTCACATCTCGGTTTATCTCTTGGCCCCTTGACAAATAAACCGGAGTGTTTACTTATTCCTCCTAATGGACGGTTGAGTCTTGAGGGAAGAGACTAGGGCCCATCTGTCCTGTGGCTCCTGCTCCTGTCCACGATACATCTTGGTCATAAGAAATTCTTGAAGTGAGGCTTCCTGAAGCAGGCACACTGGAGTGTGTAAAAAATTATCAATTGACATTGCAGGCTGCTATTCATCATGTACAGCAGACATTAAGGCCTGGATTTATTATTTGTGTGAGGTTTGCGTCACAAAACTTTACTTTCTAATGCAAATCATGATTTGCTTTGGAGAGGAGCCTAAAGTATTGCAAAGTAGCGCTAGCCTCTAGTTTTCATCAAGGGAGCATACCATGGGTAGTACATGCTCAATTTCATGCAAATCCCTGTGGGGTTTGAGACAAAACCCTATCTGCTAACATTTGTAGACAGGCATCTTTGCCCCAAAAAAATTTGCCTCCGTGAGGCAGTAATAATATTGGAGCAAGTTATAAAAGTCACCAAATTTTTCCAACTTAATATGTGTGATGCACTGTGTAGCACACCTACAAACTGGGAAAATGTATTACAGCATAGTTTTGTACCCTAAGGATCCCCTTCCAGTACAAAACCTATGCTTGACAGAACACACTCCCCTTTGCATTAAAGTGCAAGGCTGTGCGAGTTGGTAATGGAGGAGAGAAAAGCAGCACCATATTTTAGTTAATACCGCAATGATTTCTCTCACCTTTTGAAGTACCAGAGCTAGTTTGGTTGCTGTCCTGATTTGCGCCAAAACTTAGTGAACCTACCTTTAGATGTATGTGTACACTGCTATGTGTCCCAGGCTTAGAACACTCCACTGACACATAGAACTTTTGGTTAAGGCCAGTACCAGTTTCAGCATAATGTCATTTGCCAGAACTGGAATTTGCCAGGTTCCAGCTCTATGCCAGATCTTGTGCTACTAACTGTCCACATGGTCTACCTCTATTCTTGTCTCTCAATTCCAGTCGCACTCAGTATTGTTTTGAGGCAGCACCAGAGCAGCAATAAATTAACATAAATAGTAACTTTACCTTCACAATAACAAAGCAATGTTTGCAGAGTCCTCCTATATCAATTAATCTTTAAGCTTCAAAAGTTTGTTCCAAATATAAATGTTATTGTTGCCACAAGGTGTCTTGGAGGTCATTGTCATGAACAACTTAAACTATGACCGAGGGCCCAGATGTACTAAGAGACACGTTGTGAATAGAGGTCCACAATTTGCACACAGACCTTTTTAAGACCCGCCTCTGATAATGCAAGGCAGCTTATGTACTGTTAGGTCCCATTGAGAAAATTCCAGTTGCCAGAAGTTGCTGAATGATCTGCTTAGCGATTATTAATTAGGCAGGTCGCTATTTGCGAACCACTGGGATTGGCTATAACCACATGGATGGTAGCCTGCAAGGAACAGCACACCATCTTCCCTTTGTTTTCATTCCCGAACAGGAACCTTTTTTGAGGTAGACCACGTGCTACAATAAAAACATAAAGTTCCCCATTTGGCAAATCTTCAGGGCAGTAGGCAGTTGCCCTGAAGTCACCCATAACCATTTACAAACGGTAATGTACCCCAAGACGAATCAGTTACTCCCTTCTTTAAGGTGTTTTGATGCTATCTTTTGGATAATCAAAGATATACGAGCATGCAGGAACGGAAGTGGTGATGTCCTCAATCAAGTAACATAGGGCCAGATGTAGGTGGCCCAATACCGGTCGGAAACGGCCAAAATTACCGATTTTCAGCCGTTACCGACCGGTATCGGGCATTTGGGATGTAGGGGACCCAAAAACATCCGAATCGGTAAATTTACCGAATCGGTAAAGTTTCCGAATCGGAAACTTTACCGAATCGGAAAATTTATCGATTCGGTAAATTTACCAAATCAGAAACTTTACAGATTCATTAAATTTACCTATTCGGAAATTATGAAATGGAAAAAATGAATTTTGAGATGTAGGTAACCTTTTAAATACCGAATTTGCATGAAATTCGGTATTTAAGAGTCGGTATTTACCATGGATTGAAATCAGGTGGTAACCAGGTGCAGGCTATAAAAAAGGCCCCAAAATGCAACAGTTTCACCAGAATGGCGGCATTCTATGTCATTGCGAGGCGGCAACAGCTACAGGCAGAAGGAGAGAGGGTCTGGAGGAGGGAGGAGCAGGTGTACAGGCAGAGGATCACTCTATTCCAGCTAACTGAGCCAGAGATCCTACAAAGGTACAGGCTGGCCCCCCAAAAAATCCTGGACCTTATCAGGGACCTCCACCCACTGTTGGACCATCCAACCCCAAGGGCGCACGCCATCCCACCCCATGTGCAGGTGCTGTGCAGCCTACACCTGCTTGAATCTGGGAGTTACCAGAGTGTGGTTGCTGCGGTAGGTGGGGTGTCCCAGAGCTGTCTGTCCCGTTTCTTAAAAAAATTCCTTGACGCCATGTTGCAGAGAATGCATTACTACATCAGCTTCCCTGCAACGCATGCAGAACTGCTCAGGACAAAGACAGACTTTTATCAGATGCCGCATTTCCCAAACATCATTGGCTGTATTGATGGTACCCACATACCAATATGCCCACCTGCTGCCACAGAGTACATTTATCGGAACAGGAAGTCCACCCACACCGTAAATGTACAGGTGATCTGTGATTCCAAGTACATGATCACTGACATAGTAGCCAAATTTCCCGGGAGTACCTACGGCACTTACATCTTCCAAAACAGTGGGATCTACGCACGCCTGACAGCGGGGGAAATCGGCGAAGGATACTTGCTAGGTAACACACTGTGTGAAACTCCCTTGATACGTATTGCAGATGGATGTGTATGTGTGCATGTGAGTAATGTTTTTTCTTCTTACAATTAGGGGACAGTGCATATGCCCTCCGGTCCTTCATCCTCACACCCTACCTCAACCCTACAACACGTAAGCCAGGGGAGATACAACAGGGCACACAAAACAATCCGAAACATTGTGGAGCGCACCTTTGGTATGTGGAAGAGCAGGTTTCGCTGCCTACATAAGAGTGGGGGCCCGCCAGTACACACCAATCACCTACTGCAAGATGATTGCAGCCTGTGCAATGCTGCACAACCTTGCGATTAAGAAGGGCACCGAAGAGGATATCTCTGATTACGAGGACCATGATGACGAGCAAGCACTGCCTGAACCACACATATCTGGAGTTGCAACACCAACTGATGGCAGACACAGACGGGAAGAGATCACACGCAACTTCTTTTAATTAAGTAAAGAGACACAGACAGGTGGAGTATGCACCCAATGTATTTTAATTGTGTCATGACGTAGGTTCCTAAAGCACAAATGTGCAACAAAAAGTATTTAACTTCAATGATGTCAGTCCTGGTTCACTTCACCATGAACTGTAATAGTCATTTTCGTCCTCGCTTCCCAGTGCCACTTATATGTTGGTCACTGTGCTCACTTTCTTGCTGGCCTGTGGCCTCAGGGTGGCGCCTGCTGCTCCTCCTTGTCTCTGGGAGAAGGGAGCTTGCCATGCTGCTCCTGCTTGTGCTCTCCTCACTCACAGGCACATCCTTAGTAGCTGTTTGTGCAGTTTGGGCATTTAACAGCGCCTCAAGAGCACTGGTCATCCTGCCCATGCCCCTAGTGACCTCATTGCTGTTTTGGGTCATAGCCTCCTGCATGTTACTGCTTCTCCTGCATAGCATGGATGTGGCAGTGGCCAGGCGGTTGATTGCTTTATTTTGGCCATGAGCACGCTGCCTTTCCTTGCGCCTTGACTTAAAATCAGTGTCTAGTTTGGTGCAGAGCAGCTGCACCGATTGGCTCATTTCGCGCATCCCTGCTGCCATCTCTTTGTTCACTTCTACAAGCTCCCTGATGCCCTTTCCTATGTCTCCGATGTTATTGTTCAGGGACCTCATTTGGCGTTGAAATGACTGGATGGCTCTTCCCTGCATCCTCTGGATTCTCACCATGCTCCCCTCCAGGCCACGGAACACATTTGTACCCTCCACAGGTGCATCTGTAGGCCTTTCAAGGACTCTGCGGCGTCTTGCACCAGTATGGCCCACCTCTGCACTGGAGTGCAGTGTGCCAGAGCTAACATCCACAGGCAAGTTGTGCATTTCTTCCCCCTCCATGTCAGCTGCTGATGACTCCATTTCTAGAAGTGGGGCCACAACATGCCTCCTGCTTGGTTGTGATGCAGGTGTTGGGGATGACAGCAACAGAGGGGATTGAGATCTGTGAGGGGACGCCTGCAACTCCGGAGCCATTTCTGAGTCTTGTGCAGGAGGATGCCTACTTGGTGCACAGGGTGTCCTGTGGTACGTTCTGGGTAGTTGGACCTGGCTCCTGACTCTCCTCCCTCTCTGGTGGTGTGCCTTCAGTCTCCTGCGAACGCCTGCGAGACGTTTCACCTGTGGACATATGAGCGTACATTAGCTAAGCGCTACTGTCTCACAGTCACTACAATTAAATATTTCTCACTTTAGCTTTATTCTCTCTGCAATCATTTCCCTAACTTGGTGGTTTCTGTGCTGTATGACATGTTCTTACATTTCCTGACTACATGTACCATGATGCATTGCTCCTGTATAGTGCTAGCAGTACTGGACTGGGGTTCACTTGGCCACAAAGGGTACAGGTAAGGATGATGGTATGGGAGGGAATGCTGTGCATGTGTCTTACCTTTTCTGCTTGTAGCTCTGGCTGAGCTGTCTACTTCTCCCAGTCCGCAGACGGTGTCTGGTTCAATGGTTGAGGCCACCATCTCCTCCAGGTCAGTAAGGGGGGGTGCTGGGTTCTTGCCTCCTCCAGTTTTTGTAGCCTGCTTGTGGTGTTCAGCCAATTTTTTGGGGTTTGGCTCCTGAGGTCGTAGAATCGCTTTTTCAGGTCCTCTGTGTCTCTGGTAGTCACCCCAACTGCATTAACTTTGTCCAGTATGTCCAGCCAGCGTTTCCTTTTGGCAGATTCTGCCATAGTGAGGGATTGCCTGCCAAACAGTTTTTGGTGCACCTTCACCACCTCCTCAACAAGTACCTGCAGCTCCATGCTGCTGAATTTGAGTTTCCTTCTCCTCTCTGACTGCTCTTTTTCTTTGCTGCTTGCCATTTAGCAGTTTTAAAAGTGCTCAAAACTATTTCTGCTGGTCAGGGACTCAGCTCAGCTCCAACTGCCTTTCCAGAAGCTTCTAATTAGTTACAGCTGCCTGTGTTGCCACTTCCTGGTAGGGAGGGGGAGGGTGGTAGCACCTGATTGGCTGCCTACTTAAGTTTCACTTTTGTTTGCTTTCTGATTCGGAATTTACCGAATCGGTATTTTTTACCGATTTTTTTATCTACATACCATTTACCGATTCTAAAATACCGATTCGGTAAAATTCGGTATTTTAGAATCGGTAGACTCGGATTACCTACATCTGGCCCATAATCGGTTAAATAAGCATTCTTGAGTCAGATATAGATCAGAAACCATAGAGGTTTATTTAAAGGATCAGATCCTTATAGAAGGCAAAAATATGTTTAGTCAGATAATTTCATATGGAAAGAAGATCATGTAAAGTGTGAGACAGATCCTGTAACTCCCACTTGCCTCTTTAGCTCACCTCCAAAACAAGCCCTCTTTTATAGCAAAATATAGAGCAAAAATCATACAGCCAGCAGGAGGTGAGCAAAATGATATATATGCTTAGCTAATCAAAATACCATATAAAATGCCACAATACAGAATTCCATCCCCTAAATGAGTAATTTGTCCCCGTTTGCTATAATGTCATTGAACATCACAATACAAACCTTGTTACGTGTAAAACAATGGCAGACTCATGAAATGCGCAGGCTCACTGAGCTTCAACCTTGAAGAACAGAAGGATCTTTAAATAGCAACGTTTTGAGAGGAAAGCTTCCTCTAGAGCTTCCAAAGTGCAACATTTTATTATGAAAGGAAATACCAGAATCACAATACATATTACATCCAGTAATGACTCAGTGTACATTTGGCTATGTGAAGAGAGACAGCAAGAAGAAAACCATGGTCACATTTTGAAATTCAAAATGGAGTTAGGGCCTGTCTGGCCAACTTAAGGAAATATGTTTCTGTTAAGTGCAACACTTTTTTTCAAGTGAGTTCTATTAATGCCATTAAATAGTTGTTATGTGCTAATCAGAAATTTTCTCTAACAGATTACAGCAAATGATCAATGAGAACATGTTTGCAACCACAAATGCTTTCGCAAACCACGGATACATGCCATAGCAAATTGCAATTAAGAGGACATGTCCCTTCTTAATAGCAGTTTTGCATGGGTCACTAAACCCATTTTGCTAATAAGGAAAACATTTTCAATTTACAAAATGGGTCTAATACATGCCTAAAAGTTATTTTGCAGTTGAAAACCCTGTGATTTTGCATATAGCAGGGCGTGCGATCACAAAATGGCTTTGTACATCTCTCCCTTTTGCCGATTTTGGGCCAGTTAAGAGAGCATGAAGCTATTTTGTATCTTGAATGTGCACCACTGGAAAAGGCATTTGTGGATATTGTGTGTTTATCTCTCACTGTTGCCCGTTCATTCCACCAGGAGGTCGCCTATACCAAAGGCATCAACTGGGGACAAAGGCACCAGAGGGTAGTGAAGCAGTAGTGCTCAGAATTTGCATTAAAAAGTTAAACCGCCAATTCTATCTCCAGTAATAGCATTGTACGCCTGGTCGTTCCCCACTGCATGATGTTCATTTTAACTTAGAGCTGTGGTGTCTTGGGCCCTAGGTCCTCAAGCTGTGCAAAGGACCACACACACACAGAGTATGTGGTACTGGAACTGGCCTAGGGCACGTGCACCGGCCCCTTTTAATGGCAGGGTCACCTGACCGGTGACGCCTGTGATGGGTGGGTGTGCAGTGTGGGGTGCAAACAGAGGTGGAACACTAGAACGTGTCCACCAGGGCACTGCATCCCTCCCAAACTTTAATGAAAAGAAACAAAGAAAAAGTCCAACCGATGAAAAAAAAAAACACTACAGAGCACCAATGAGTCTCTTCAGGCCATCTGCAGGGCGGTGCTGGAGCTCTGGACTACCCGGTCAGGAAGTTTTGGTCTGCCTCGGCGATGAAGTTCAGATCGACCTCAGGCACTCAGGCTCCAGTGGACAGCCAGCCTGCCAACATGGAGGATGACCTCCCTATCCTCGTGAGAAGAGGTCGCTCCCCCACGCTCCCTGTCCACACTTCGCAGCGCTCGCTCTGGCTGCCTGGTATCTGTGTTTCTGCCTCGCATTTGCCTAATTACAGACCTATTCATTGCGCGCTCGCATTTGACTAATTTGCATAGCCGAATATTTTAACATTGTTTGTGCGCTCGCTTTTGCCTATTTGAATCGCTGAATGTTTTAATTGTG
Organism: Lissotriton helveticus; assembly: GCF_964261635.1. Lineage (NCBI taxonomy): Eukaryota > Metazoa > Chordata > Amphibia > Caudata > Salamandridae > Lissotriton > Lissotriton helveticus. Next base: position 838,839,355 of record NC_136065.1, read on the forward strand.
TGCACGCTCGCATTTGCCCATTAGCATTGTTGATTGTCTTCATTGTTTGTGCGCTCGCATCTGCTTAAGTGTTTGGTTATACTAGGGACTGCATTGTAGATCGGACTGCCCGCCTGTTGAGCTATTTGTTTACAAGTACACGGCCATTTTGTTTGTTGTGCCTCGTAGCGAGGCTCCCCAGCACGCACCCGCCTCCCAGCTGCCCCTCCCTCCCACGAGCTGCCTTCAGGCTTCCATGGTGTCCATAGACCTGTGACCTCCCTATCCTCGTGAGAAGAGGTCGCTCCCCCACGCTCCCTGTCCACACTTCGCAGCGCTCGCTCTGGCTGCCTGGTATCTGTGTTTCTGCCTCGCATTTGCCTAATTACAGACCTATTCATTGCGCGCTCGCATTTGACTAGTTTGCATAGCCGAATATTTTAACATTGTTTGTGCGCTCGCTTTTGCCTATTTGAATCGCTGAATGTTTTAATTGTGTGCACGCTCGCATTTGCCCATTAGCATTGTTGATTGTCTTCATTGTTTGTGCGCTCGCATCTGCTTAAGTGTTTGGTTATACTAGGGACTGCATTGTAGATCGGACTGCCCGCCTGTTGAGCTATTTGTTTACAAGTACACGGCCATTTTGTTTGTTGTGCCTCGTAGCGAGGCTCCCCAGCACGCACCCGCCTCCCAGCTGCCCCTCCCTCCCACGAGCTGCCTTCAGGCTTCCACGGTGTCCATAGACCTGTGACCTCCCTATCCTCGTGAGAAGAGGTCGCTCCCCCACGCTCCCTGTCCACACTTCGCAGCGCTCGCTCTGGCTGCCTGGTATCTGTGTTTCTGCCTCGCATTTGCCTAATTACAGACCTAATTATTGCGCGCTCACATTTGACTAATTTGCATAGCCGAATATTGTAACATTGTTTGTGCGCTCGCTTTTGCCTATTTGAATTGCTGAATGTTTTAATTGTGTGCACGCTCGCATTTGCCCATTAGCATTGTTGATTGTCTTCATTGTTTGTGCGCTCACATCTGCTTAAGTGTTTGGTTATACTAGGGACTGCATTGTAGATCGGACTGCCCGCCTGTTGAGCTATTTGTTTACAAGTACACGGCCATTTTGTTTGTTGTGCCTCGTAGCGAGGCTCCCCAGCACGCACCCGCCTCCCAGCTGCCCCTCCCTCGCCCCTCCCCCCCACTTTCCATATATGACTGATGTCTCTACGCGCAGCGTTCACGCGCAGCGGTCGCCCCCAGTTGCGCCGAAGGTGCGCCAAAGGTAAGCCCGTCTACGCCCGTCCGCGCCAAGCCCGCGCCCAGCGCCAGACCCCCTGGCCCCTGTCCCACCCACCCCACCCGCATTACATACAACGCCTCCACCCTCTCAGCCCTAAACCCCGGTCGACACCCCAACTGCGCCCAAACCGCTCCTGGACACACCCATGGACCCTTCACATGCTACTCCTGCAAGTATGACGGCACCAAGACCAACTCCTCACCCACTAACACCAAACAGAGATCTGAACCAACCACCTAAAAAGCATCCTGCTCAACACCCGCTCGGTCCACAGACACGCCATCGACCTATGGAATCTACTAGACACCATCTCTCCAGACGTCGCCTTCCTAACTGAAACATGGATGAACGCCTCCTCAGCCCCAGACATCACCATTGCCATCCCGGAAGGTTACAAGATAATCCGAAAAGACCGCACCTACCAAACAGGAGGAGGCATCGCTATCGTCCATAAGAATTCCATCCGCATCTCAACCAGCTCAGGCGTCAACCTCGCTAGCGCCGAACACCTTCACTTCCAGATCCACACCGACCCCAAGACCACACTCAGAGGCACCCTCCTCTACAGGCCTCCAGGACCCCGTGCACAATTCAGGGAAGACATCACTGACTTTATCACCCCACACGCCCTCCCCTCCGAGGACTAAATTCTATTGGGAGACCTCAATTTCCACTTGGAAAAGAGCAACGACAGCAACGCCACCACCCTTCTGGACAATCTCGCCAACCTCGGACTCAAACAACTTGTTAATACCCCCACTCACTACGCAGGTCACACACTCGACCCTATCTTCACCTCCAGCAAACATATCTCCTTCAGTCACACCACAGTTCTCCATTGGACGGACCACAGCTGCGTTCACTTTGTCTACAAAAAGACCACAACCCACAACCATCCTCAACCCACTCTGCGAAGAAACTGGAACAAAATCACCATCGACCAGATCTCCTCATCGCTTCTTCAAAACCCCCCTGCCCACTCTTCGAACCCCAACCAAGCAGCCATTAACCTCACTCAATGGCAAACTAACAGCGCCGACAACCTAGCACCTCTGAAAAAACCTCAAATCAAACTAGGCAGCAAAAACGCCCCCTGGTTCAACGATGAGCTTAAGGAATACAAGAAACTCTGTCGCTCCCTTGAGAAGGCCTGGAAAAAAGACCCAAACTCCAGCACCAGGGACGCCTTCAAAAACGCCACCCGCATACACCACCAACTGATCCGGACTGCCAAGAAAGCCGCATTCAAAGACCGACTAGACAACAACGCCCACAACAGCAAGGAATTATTCAACATCGTCAAAGAGTTTACCAAGCCCACTGCCAACTCCAACGACATCACTCCCTCTCAAACCCTTTGCGACTCCCTAGCTTCGTTCTTCCACGACAAAATCGCAGACATCCTCAACAGCTTCGACAACCAACCCGGAGACCAACCCACCAAACCTTCTGCCGTACCTTCACTCCCCTTGAACATCCTTAATGACTGGAACCCAATCTCCACTGAGGACACCATCCGCCTGATGAACTCAATCCACTCAGGATCCGCAACAGACCCATGCCCTCACCACATCTTCAACAAAGCAGACTCCATCATAGCACCACACCTCCGAGACGTCATCAACTGCTCACTCAACTCTGCCACCTTCCCGGAAAGCTGGAAACACGCCGAACTCAGCGCCCTTCTGAAAAAACCCACTGCTGACCCCACCGAACTCAAAAACTACCGCCCCATCTCGCTCCTTCCATTCCCGGCCAAAGTCATCGAGAAAGCTGTCAACAACCACCTCGCCGCCTTCCTCGAAACCAACAAATCCCTCGACTCCTCACAGTCCGGCTTCCGAGCCAAACACAGCACTGAGACCGCACTCATCGCAGCAACAGACGACATTCGAACTCTACTGGACAATGGAGACACAGCCGCCCTCATCCTCCTCGACCTCTCCGCAGCCTTCGACACAGTCTGTCATAGCACCCTGTTACAACGCCTCAGAAACATCGGAATCCAAGGAAAAGCACTGGAATGGATCACCTCGTTCCTTGCCGGAAGAACTCAGAGAGTCCGCCTCCCACCATTCAAGTCAGAGGCCACTGAAGTCATTTGCGGCGTGCCACAAGGATCTTCACTCAGCCCCACCCTCTTCAACGTATACATGAGCCCCCTCGCGGCCATCGCACGCCAACACAACCTCAACATCATCTCCTACGCCGATGACACTCAACTGATCCTCTCACTCACCAAAGACCCTAACACCGCCAAAACCAACCTACATGAAGGAATGAAAGAAGTAGCCGAGTGGATGAAGCACAGCCGTCTGAAACTGAATTCAGACAAAACAGAAGTCCTTATCTTAGGCACCTCCCCCTCCGCCTGGGACAACTCTTGGTGGCCAGAGGCCCTTGGAAAAGCACCCTTCCCAACGGACCACGCACGGAACCTGGGCGTCATCCTGGACTCCTCACTCTCGATGACCAGACAAGTCAACGCCGTTTCATCATCCTGCTTCAACATTCTTCGCATGCTCAAAAAAACTTTTCGCTGGATCCCCACCGAAACTAGAAAAAAGGTCACCCACGCACTGGTTACAAGCCGCCTGGACTACGGAAACACCCTATACGCTGGCACCACCGCAAAACTTCAGAAAAAACTCCAACGCATCCAGAACGCATCAGCCAGACTCATACTAGACATCCCGCGTAAAGACCACATTTCTGGTCACCTGAAAAACCTCCACTGGCTCCCCATCAATAAGAGGATAACATTCCGCCTCCTAACCCACGCACACAAAGCACTTTACGAACTTGGACCCGAATGGCTCAACACACGACTTTCCTTCTACACTCCCTCCCGCCAGCTTCGCTCTTCCAATCAAGCCCTTGCTGCTGTACCTCGCATCAACAAAACCATCATGGGAGGAAGATCCTTCTCCTACCTGGCGGCTAAAACCTGGAACTCACTCCCCATTCACCTTCGCCTCACTCAGAACCACCTAGCATTCAGAAAGCAACTTAAAACCTGGATATTCAACATGTAATTCCCCACCCTCTTCAAGCGCCTTGAGACCCTCTGGGTATGTAGCGCGCTATATAAATCTATTGACTTGACTTGACTTGACCTTGGTGGATGAGTGTTTTCCTTGGAGGCGATAATGCTTTCCAGTTCCCAATAGCTGAGCAGCTTCAGACTTGCCTCTCCCGTCTGGCCTCCCCTCTCACCGTAGTCTCCTGGAGGGCCTTTCTGCTGGGCTGCCATGGGACCGTGTGAGCTGTGCGGGCCTCGTGTAGGCCACGCAAAGGCGTCGCTGAGGAACGGCCAACAGGACCACAGCCATATCGCTCATGTAGACGCAGAGGGTCGTGTCTCGGTCTATGTGCTCTCAGCGTCAGGACTCTGGTTCCATGCCTTCCTCAGATGTTCTTTGGGGTGACAAGTCTCCATGTGCGACCTCCACGCTTACCGGTACCTGCCGTGGAGCTGCTGCCGACACATCTCTCCGATTTGGGTTCCCCTCTCACAGGAACTCCATTGAGGTCCTTGCCCCTGGATTTCCACGTGACCGCATGGGCTGTACGGGCCTTTCGTAGGCCATGCTGAGGGGTCATTGCATAACTCCCAACAGGGCCACAGCCAAGCCTCGTGTAACCCCAACGGTGGATAGTCTAATGGTCGAATATGCTCTTCTTCGGCAAGCTTCAAGTTTACGGGGGCACACAGAAGGTTCCTGGGTGGCTAGCCTCCCACAGCACCAGGAGTGCCTCTAGGACCTCAGGATGTCTAGTGTTTGGATCCACTCTGGTGGTGCGATGCTCCTTCGATGTGCTTGGTGATGATGCACCTGTACGATGGATACAATCATTTTCTTTTGGTTAGGCAACAGGAGGCGATCTCTTGCTTTTGGTGACCTCGTGGAGTGAGGAGGACTGGAGGGACTTTGTGCCCACTTACGGTTGTTTTCTGGCAGGTGCACTTGCTTGATGTGGTGCCATCAATGCCAAGCAGCTGGGGACAGGTGAGTAGACTGTGAAGCATGGGACCTGGACGCAGATCGCGCTTGCTAGCGGCTTAGGGTTGGTCCTCCCGCAAAGCTGTCTCCAGTGCCGTCTCTGCACCCTGGTGGCTGGCTTGTACTGATGAACACCTTCTGCAGTGCTGACACAAGTCCTCTGTCCTGTCGCTCTTCTCCTTTTCCTTCTTGCGCCCCTGTAGTGGTTGTTTGCCCTGTGGCGTCATGCCACACTCCTTTCCTCCTTGGCGGAGCGGCGTCATGTCACGCTCTTCTCCTTCTTCCGACCAGGTTCGTCACTCGGATGTGGCGTCCTGCCACATGTCTCATGTTCGCGCTACATGGACATCTCGCTGGTCGTGTCCGGTACTTGGGATGATCTTTACTTTGCTGCTGACCTGTCGCAGGTCTGTCCTGTTGGTAGGACGTGCTTCTTCTCTTTGAGGACCTCTTGTAGGCCCCTTCCCTTCCTCAGGGGTTTTCGTGAGGCTCTTCTGCTCTTCACTCAAGGTCATCTTGCTTGCGCCTCGAGGCAGCATCATCATGGCACTTGATCCTTCCTCCATTCAGGCATGCTTGGCAGGGTTGGTCACTTCGAGTGACGTGCTCCTTGCTTGCGGTGCAAATGTGGCATCCGACCACGTGTTGCGTGTCCTTGGAGCACATGTTGCAGTGACAGCTTGCCACGTGACGTGTGCGTCTCTCCTCTTACCTGTCTTGGGTCACTGGCGACTCCGTCTTGAGGCAGTGTGAGGGAGGACACTGTGCTGTGTTTGGCCCACTGCAGGGCTTTTTTGCTGCGGTGGAGATGTAGAGGATCTCCCTACTGCCTCCCCCATTGCTTTTTCTCTGTGGAAATGTCTCTACCTTCCGGGCACCTGCCTGTGCTGTCAGGTTTGCTGGTGCAGCCTTCTGCGCACCTCTGACCTCGTGGGCTCCGTCCTCTTCTTGGGCACCCTCTTCTGGCACTTGGTGTGCCCGCTCTTCTTTCTTTTATGGTGGCTGTTCACCATCAAGGGCTTGTGTTGCAGTGTCCTTGCTTACAGTGGCATCAGACAGCAACCGGGGGCTGCGTGTGCAGCGCACGTTCTCCTTGCACTTTTATGGGGTTTCTGCCTTGGACTTCGCTGCCCTTGTCTATTTGATGCTTGTCTGGGTGGGTGCAGCTTCAGATTTAATTGGGGCTCTTCCATTGTCTCTGCACCTTGTCTTTGTAAGGGTGCACCTTGGTAGGCTGGTGCTTTCACTGGTGCTTTGCATGCCTGTACCTTCTCTTGCGGTAGTGCGTGTTCGCCACTAGGGGCATGCAGCTGTGTCTTCCTGATTGCAGTGGCAGAAGATGGCTGAAAGAGGGTCTGCGCAGCATACAGTGCTACTTGCGCCTATAGTGGCCTTGCTGGCTGACTAACAGGCCTTGGCTGCTTGAGGTTTTACTACCTTGGGTTTAGCTGGAATCTTGGCAGCTTTCACGGTTGGTGGCAGTTGTGAAATTGTTGGGTTTCTTTACTATGTTACAAGGAGGTATGCACTGCAGGCTCTTAGATAAATGCAAGGTTGACAGCTCTTTGTACAGATATCTGCTTCGTTGGGGCTTTCCTTTTGCTCACTTGCTTCCTATGCTAAAGTGCAGTACCACCAAGGGCAGCTAGGTGGCACTGTGGTCACTTTAGGAGGAGGCCCCTGCAGGCTACATGCTCATCAGAGATACAGATGGGGGGCACACAGTGCTGTTGCAGGGCTTCCCCTTTCACAAAGCCAACCCCTGTCACGGCGCCGCATTGCGTCACTCTGGGGAGTGTTGTTGCCACTTAACTAGCAACGGAGGCTGCAATACTTTACTTCACTCTGCAGGCTGTTTTCACTTGGGGACGCTGCAGGTACCATGGCTTGAAGTTGGGGCCTTTCATGTGTGGGGGCATCAGGGGTTACACTTGTTTCAAAGTGACTGTTCCCATTTTCAAATGTGAATCCTTGGTGCTGCGCACACTGTCTTCGGGGCCCCGGAGCGCGGTTTGACCACCAATCGCTGCAAGGCCGCACCCATGGCAGCTTATAATGCGCCAGGCCTTGCGGTGCATTACCGATGTGGGCGCAACTACTTCCTTCGGTGGGGCTTCCACACCCGGCACTCTACCAGGATACAGCTGGCAGGTACCGGGTAGCTTACCACTCTTCTCTGGAGTCGCAGCACACTCCCTGATGCCGCGGATCGCCTCGCTGCTCCCTTACGAGACTCACAGGAACAGATGTGGGTAAGTCAACAGCCATGCAGTCGTGGCCTCGGTTATCGCCATGTCCAGGGTAGATACTGCCCCTTCGCCTACGAGTGCTGCAGATGAGGACCTTACCCGTTCGAGGTTGGGAGTGGCAGTAGAAGTCGGGCGTGTCCCGACTAGGCCCCAGACGCGCTACTCAAATAAGGACACGGGAGTCAGTTGTGTTCTTAGGCGGGAAGACCCCGAGCGGTCTCTCGCAGGTTTATTTATCCCTTCAGGGCGGGCCCGCCCTGAGGGTGTAGGCATGCATGAGAAAATGGTAACATTGTAGAGGAGAGCCCTAGAGGCTCTCTACATCCCTCCTTCATTTTAGTCCGACATCAGAACACCTTGGCAGTCTTCACAGGGATGCACATGCAAAGTCTCGGAGTCTCTGGCTGGGGCCAGGGTTGGGCCGGAGGCAGTAGCGTTGGTTACGGCGGCTTGGAGATGACTCACACCCAGTTGGATTTTCGGGCGCCTCCTCGCCGTCCCGGTTTGGACAGGTTGTGCTTGGGCTCGCCCACAATCCGGGACTCAACGGTGGATGTCCTTCGGCCGCCGGGCTCCACGCCGGCGACGATTCCGAGGGGTCTGCCCTTGGCGTCAGATCTTGAGATGCCCCAGCTCCAGGATCGGCTTCCGTTTCTTGGGCTCTTTTGAAGCTGGAGACGTTGCGGGTGACCAGTTGACTTCCTCTCCGTGCCGTCACCATCGTCCCCTTGACCCTTTCCACAGTCCAAACTTCCGGTTCATAGGGTGTTCGAAACTTCCACCCGGGGTGTCGGTCTTTGATCACCACCGAGTCCCCTGCTGCAATCTTTGAGCTCTGCGCACCACGGGCATCACTCGCCTTCCGATTGGTTGTCTCTCTCCTTGCTTGGATTGCCTCATCGTTCCTTGGTGTAGGAGTCCACGCTGGCCCTGCTGGTATGCTGTCTTGAGGGGCCCTTTTGAATAGCAGGTGGGTGGGAGCACATTTCGTGGTGCTGTGAGGAGTTTGGCGATATGACCCTAGAAACTGATCAAGAGCCGTCTCCGGGTTTTCTCCGTTGTCTACGGCAATGCGCAGCGCTAGGTTAAGGGTTCTCATTAGCCTCTCCACCTCCCCGTTGGCTTGGGGCCACAGCGGGGTGATCTTTCTGTGGCGTATGGCAAGGTTGTCCAGGTACTCTTGAAACTCCCTCCCTTGAAAAGGGGGTCCGTTGTCTGACTTGACTTCCGAACTGTTTTCACCTGCATGAATGCATGTGATGACTTCCACAATCGGGAATTTTGAGAATGAATCGACGATTACCATTATGTGACGGCCGTCAGGGAAGCTGCCAAAATCCACGCTCAGGTGTGTCCACGGGGTATTGCACTGTTCCTCCGTGATCACCGGTGCTGGCGCAGGGTCTCCTCCGGTGATCGTGCAGGCATGGCATGACCTCACCATCTCGTCCACCATCGCATCCATGGCTGGAAACCAGACTTTGTTGCTCAACCGCGCTTTGGTCTTAGCCATTCCTTGGTGTCCCACGTGGGCCAGTGCAAGAATCCTCTTCTGGATGCTTTCGGGTACCACGATCAGGTGATCCCTCAAGATGACTCCTTCTTCCCCCACGCTGAGTTCATGCCTCACCTGCCATAACTGTTGTCAAGCGTGACTGACTTCCAGCCGGAGTGTTCGGGCTCCATCCATGAAGTGAGCCCAGCTGTTGCCTTCTAGCGCTTTTCTGACCCTGGACAGGGTGGCGTCTTCCTGTGTGGCCTGGCCTATTTCCGCCAGCGTCATTGCTTCGGGACAGGCGGACTGCGTAATCATGTTGACGAAGGCCTCCACACTGTGAACGACATCCGGCGAGTGGGCCGACACGTCGGTCCCAGGGTGCCGGGACAGATAGTCTGCTGGATTGTGTGCCCCTGGACGGAAAACGACCTTGAAGTTGTAGCCTTGCAGCTGTACCGCCCATCGCTCGATGCGCGGGGGAGCTAGTCGGGTTGAACCGGCAAATAATGGCAGCAGTGGCTTGTGGTCGGTGACCACGGTAAACTCTTGTCCACACAGGTACAGATGAAAATGCTGACACCTCCATTTGATGGCTAATGCTTCACGTTCGATCTGCGCATAGCGCGTCTCGGTGTCGGTCAGGGGCTTGCTGTCGTAGGCGACGGGCTTCCACACCTCAGAGCCATGATCCTGCAGTAACACCGCTCCGAGTCCAACCGGACTCGCGTTAACGACGAGTTCTGTCTTGCGTTGTGGCTGGAAGTAGGCCATCACCGTCTTGTCGAGCAGGTTGGTCTTGATGTCTTGGAAGGCCTTGTTTGCCACCACCGACCATTCCCACTTCCGGTCTTGGCGCGTGAGTGCCCGCAGGGGCTCCGACATTGCCACCAGATTAGGGATGAACTGGACGCAGTAGGTGGCCATGCCCAGAAATCTCCTCACTTCTGTGGGGTTCCGAGGAGTGCTTGCTGCACGGATAGCCTCCGCTTTCTTCAGGTCTACCTTGAGTCCTTCTCGGGTCAACGTGTATCTGAAGAAGTCGGTGCTTTCTTGACAGAATGAGCATTTTGATTTGTGCAGGGTCAAACCGCACTCCACCAGCCGTCGTAGGGTCGCCCTCAGGTGTGCATGATGCTCCTTGAGCGTGTCCGAATACACCAGAATGTCATTGCTGAGGTTTATAACGCCACGCAGCCCCGACAGCACCTCACGAATAGCGTTCTGGAAAACCTCGGCGGCAGAGGACACCCCGAAGCTGAGTCGTCGGTAGCGGCGTAGCCCCACGTGTGTCGAGAAGGCGGTTATGAATCGACTTTCCAGCACCAATTCTAGCTGATGATAGCCTGCGTTCAGATCGAGCTTGGAGAACCACTTCGCCCCGTTTAGGTCAGCCACGATGTCATCCATGGTCGGCGTGATGTGTCGTTCCCGCTTCACCGCCATGTTCGGTAGCCTCATGTCGACACACAGTCGAATCGCTCCGGGTTGCTTGGGCTTAGGTGCCATGACCAGGGGAGATACCCAGGGGATGACCCGGACACCTTCTCTATTACTCCGAGTTCCTCCAGCTTCCTGAGTTCTTCTTCCACTTGCGGTCGGAGGTTGAAAGGCACGCGCCGGTGCCGGAGGGCTACAGGTCGTACTGATTTGTCGATGTGGAGTCTGAACTTCTTTCCTTTGAGCTTGCCTAGACCGTGGAAGAGCTCTGGAAATTCTCCGAGTAGAGCCTCAGCGTGTGACTCGTGCACCTGGTTTGCGAAGAAGACGAGCTCCAGATCTTCGGTGGTGTGGCAGCTGAGCAAGTTCCTTTCTTGCCTTCTGTCACATGGAACCTCGGCTCTGTGGAGTGTTTCCCGCTGACGATGGTAGTTTGAATTACGCCTCGCAATGGCAGGGGGTCAGTTCCTCCATATGTGTAAATTCTTGCACTTGAGGGCGCGAGGGGTGGTCTTGGTGATAGTTTTTCATACTGTTCTGAGTCCATCACATTTACTGACACCCCAGTGTCTATTAGAGCCTGAACGTCGGTGCCTTCTATGGTGACTGAGCACATGGGTGGTGGCCGTCGCTTGGTTCCGGCCCGGCTGACATATGAGATGACAAATACTTCCTCGTCATCGTCGTCCTCGTACATTGGACGTCTTCCCTGGGCCTGATCGTCGGGCGGTGGCGTCAGTTCGTCTAGTGATATCTGGCGGACGCGCTGTGGCAGGCCTCTGGATCTGGGCGTCGTGTCTTCCCTTTTGCCCCGCAGGTGGCCTCGGCCGGGTGATCTTCCTCGCAGTATCCACACTGGTTCTTTGGCGTGGACTTTGGTGCTGGGCGCGTCGTCGTGTGCCTTCTTTGGATGGCGTCCACCTTTTCTTCTTTGATCGGTAGTAGCCTTGCTGACGACGGTGTGGCTACTGGGGTGTGTAGGGCCGCTTCCATCACTTCCGCTCGGGCGTCTGACAGTTCGTGGGATCGGGCCAGGACCAGGATCTCATCCAGGGAGATTCCGGGTTGCCTGAGAATCAGTTTCCTCAGTAGCTTGGAGCGACATCCCACGATGATCTGGTCTCTGATCTCTTCCCTTGGCTCAGTGAAGGAACACATGCTCGCCAGCCGGTGGAGCCGTGCATAGAACATGTCGACGGATTCCGATTCAGTTTGCCACGCTCTTTTGAACTTGAACTTTTCGAAGTCATTGTTGAGCTGTGGGTCAAAATGCGCGTTGAGCGCAGGGACTGCTGCATCATAGTCGTCCTCTTCTCCTGTGTTTGGGAGTGTCTCAAATAGATCGTAGATTTCTTCTCCCCCGTAGTAGATGAGGAGTGACCTCTTGACCGTTCCGTCGGTTTCACGGGTCCCTTTGAAGTAGTGGTTGAGCCTCCCGATCCAGGCTTTCCATCCGGGGGGGCGCTGTTGCCGGATCGGTGGATTCGCTGAATGGAGGCAGTGGTGCCACGGCTGTGTGAGCGCGTGCCGGGGGTGGGGTCTCGGCGCGGGATTACGATCGTCTCCTGCTCTTTGCTGCGCAGCCGCCGCTGCTCCAGGCGCGGGGTTGCTCATCGCGGCGTTGTGATTTGCTCAGGTGTCGCCCTGGCGTTGCTTGTGTCTGTGGCTTGATCGTGCTGATGGGCTATCTGCACGTGGCTCCGTTACTCTGCCACGTGCCTACTGTGGGCGTGTAGGGTCTCTGTTCCCCCTGATGCTTCTGTAGGACTCCCAACTGGAGGGGCGCAAAGCTGATTTGTGCCTGACTGTGCCAATGCTTGCATTTATCAGTGCTTGATTACTTGTCCTTCAGTTGCTGTTATTGTCCAGCATTTTTTAGAAAGTGTTTATTTTTTTATTTTTTATTTGCCAATGCTTGATGTGGCCCACGCTTGTTCCTTATGAGGTGGAGGTGCAGCCACCTTGCCGGTCCGCCTTCTTTCACTTCTCCGCACGTGCGTGACCTTCCTCCAGGGGCCGTCAGGGAGACAGACAGGCGCCGCGGCGGACAGCCGTGCTTCGGGGCCTTCGAGTAGGTATCAGGCTCCCCTGGGCTCCTCGCAGTTGCCGTGTGGCGTTGGACGCCGCGGGAGGCGCCAGGTGTGCAGGCAGGCCCCGGGGGGGGGAGGGATGTTCGGCAGCGCGGGGGGACGTGCGCGTCGCACTCACCCTGGCATTGGGCCTCGCCGGGAGCTCTGCCAGCTGAACGTGCTCCAGCAGGAGGAAGGGGCGTGGGCAGGCTCGGACCGGCAGGCCTGCAAACGACGACGTCAGGTGGCAGGCAGGACACGGCGGGTGGGCACCGCAACACTTCCTTTCCCTTTTCGGATGGACGTAGCGTCACCGGAGCAGGTCAGTCGCGGGTGGGCACCGCGCTCTCCGTTGAGGGCAGGCACGCGTGGTGTCGTACCAGCCTCGTCGCCAGTGTAGAAGTCGGCGTGTCCCGACTAGGCCCCAGACGCCCTACTCAAATAAGGACACGGGAGTCAGTTGTGTTACTTAGGCGAGAAGACCCCGAGCGGTCTCTCGCAGGTTTATTTATCCCTTCAGGGCGGGCCCGCCCTGAGGGTGTAGGCATGCATGAGAAAATGGTAACATTGTAGAGGAGAGCCCAAGTGGCTCTCTACAGTGGCCTCAGTCCGGGATGCAGGACTCTCTTTCTGCTCAATCCGAGCCAGCGTGGAGCTCTCCTACCTGGTGGCCATGGACTGCGCACCTTGCTCTGCTCCTCGGGTGGTGGGTATGCGTTGACTAGGTGAGGGGCGGGCTGCTCGCCTTCGCGAACACTCCAGGTGCAAGTGGGGCACTACCTGTATTTCTTTCTTTTGCTTTCCGACGTACTTGTTGTGTGCTTCAGGCCAGCCAGGCAGCAGGCAACTAGCTTCTCTGCCGCTCCGTGCGGGGTGATGGGGCACTCCCTCCTCGCAGCGGTGATCGCTTCAGGCTCTGTGCATGAGTTGTGCAGTTGCCGGGCACTAGCCGACGACTCTGCAGGGTCTCCAGTCGCTGACACACCATCATGGCAGACAGATCTCACAGTCTTGGGAGAGAACAGCCTCTTTCTATACCTCACACCAGGGCAGACGGTGGCATGCTGGGGTAGTTTATAGGCACCTAACCGGGTGGGGGCCCTGCTGTACTTTGATGGGGCAAAGTACAGCTCTGTTTATCCTCGGCATCCAGCACGGAGTTGGAGACTGCCCTCTCCTCCTGCTGGGCAAATCTGGGTCACCCTCTTCTGGGTAGCTGTGCCTCCGTGTGAGATCTCTTGACTGGGGGTGAATGTTTTGATTTGTTCTGCATTCCGTCCATCAATTGTGTGTCTTTTGCTTCCTCGCCTTTCGCGCAAGTAGGCTGCTGCAGCAGTATGAACCCCGCTCTTCTTCTCAGTGCCGGCCAGTTCAGCTGTGGCAGCAGGTGCGGGGTGCCTCGGGCTACTCTACCTCCATGAGGAATTATAAGGCAGCCGCTACATCACACGCGGGATAGGACCCACTCATAGCCATTGTGGTGTCTTGGCCTTAGGCCCTCATGCTGTGCAAGGACCATACAGACACAGAATATGTGGTACTGGAACTGGCCTAGGGCACATGCGCCTGGCCCCTCTTATTGGCAGGGTCACCTGAGCGGTGACGCATACGATGGGTGGGTGTGCAGTGTGGGTTGCAAACATAGGTGGAACACTAGAACGTGTCCAGCAGGACAGTGGCGTCACTAGGGGGGTGCGGGGGGTGCGGACCGCACCGGGTGACACCATCAAAAGGGGTGACACCATGGTCCGTCTCAACAATAATCTTGGCCGGCGGCCGGGTAAGGTTCGACAGACAGTAATATTATTTTGCATTTTGGTGTCACGGAGTTCGTGACACCAAAATGCAAAATAATATTTCTGTCTGTCAAACCTTACCCGGCCGCCGGCCAAGATTATTGTCCCAATTAGGCTACGACTTCGGCATCCGGACGTCAATGACGTTCGAAAAGTCACTCACGTCGTGACGTGGCTCCCGGACCTGACGTTTTAAAAATCCATCTGCTTCTTTACAAGTTTAAACAGCTCGGGCTGCTAATGATCTCCAGAAGCCCCTCCTCCTGGCTCATCGTGCCAGGCAACGAGGGCTCCTGTTTCCTGCCCTTGGCAGTCGGAGGGTGAGCAGGTTCATAAATTTGACTTTCATTGTCAATGTCATTCCTGCTCTGAACTGCATGCATCAATTTAAACGTATCAGAATTAACTGCATATCATATTCCTGCTTAGTACGGCATGCGTTATATTAAGCATAATCTGCTTCGATTTTAGAATGTATTGAGAGGCCACCCCCGCGACTAGGGGAGGGGGGCCTTTAGTGGGCATTCCGTGCCCGCCTCAGTAGGTGAGTTTCGTTTCTAGAGGGATACGTCATGGGGAGGGTCTCTCAGTAATGTGAGACGCTTGGTGGGCGTCTGAGGACCCTCCCTCCAAGGCAATAAGAAGAGCAGCACCCCTGGGAGTAGCCCTCTTTCGTCTCTCGCCTGATTACAAGAAGGCTGGCCGGGAAAATAGTTGGCGAGCGGTGGAGTCAGGCCGGTCGGCTTTACTTTGTAGACAGGTGAGAGGCCATAGCGTAGCGTCTAAGGGCATATGTGATGGTGGCGGGAGCCTCGGGTTCGGGCCCCGGAGAAGCATGTTAATTGTGGGGGTATTTTTCCTGTTTTCAGCAAGGATGAAATATATGCTGGTAAAAGCGCCCCGTGTAGCGTGGGTGATTAGCCCAAGTAAGCGGGCGATAAGGGTTTGTGGTAAGTCATCGGGTGAGGGAAACGAGCAGGGATATCGCGGACAGAGCGAGTGCAGCGTATTAGGTAGGTGGAGGGAGGGGGCGTTCCCTTCAGAGCCGCGTGGCGGGATGGGGTGCGCGTCGGGCTACGGGCCAGAGGAGAGCGGAGTTCGAATACTTAGGGATGACTTTTTAAAATAAATAAGAAATAAAAATAAAAGCACAGCGTTATGCAGGGTGTGCAATGTTTAGGAAATCATGGTCTCGCACAATTAAGAAGCGCGTTCGCGAGAAGCCCGGGTATGGTACAGCTGTGTGTGTTCCACCTTTGTGTTTTGTTCTGCCGATCAAGTACGGAAACAATACACATCCCCGTTTAAATTTTATGGGACCTCAGCGCTAATCTTGTTAACTCTTTGTGGTTTCTTACTTTGTAGAAATGGGGTGGGAAGCGCAGAGCGCAATGTCATTTTGATTAATAGGCGAATTTCCCCGCGATTGCTATGCGTTTTTGAAATACGCGTCTCGGAGGCAATTGAAATGTGGTGTACTCCACAGGTACTGTGGGGGATGGAATCAGCATATCAGATTGAGGATGTGCGGTGTACAACACAATTAATAGAGTGGACGTGGGGAAGGAAACCTTGAATGGCCAAATATTTATATGCAGACTTCCTCATTTCCTTTTATGCAGCGGCAGTCCTTGGGGAGGACTGGTAGGGTGCAACACTATTATCAAAGAGTGGGCCTTGGCATGCTAAAGTGCATCCCATAATGGGTGGGGATTTATTTGTGGCATAAACCCCGAGCGATGTGAATAGCTACCAAATCAATCATCAGTAGGGTTGCTTGGGTCAGGGGCTAGTGATATGTCATTTTACATGTTAACAGTTTTTAGTGAGGGCCAATGGGGTGCAATACAATTAGCATTCAGAGGGCAGAAGGCAGGAGTACAGGCCAGTTAAAGTCCTGCACGAGAGGGTCTCCTGGTGGACACAAAATATGTAGCATAGCAGAGTCGTTTCTGAGGACTCTGGGGTGCCAGGTTGTTAAGGCGGTATGTTTGGTGGCGCCAGCTGAGGGTATAGGGAGCCTGGGGGCTGGCTGATAAAAGTGGAATGTCATATGGGTGGCTTTGGCAGGTTAGACTTAGACATAGCGTGCTGCAGACATTGACTTCAGATGAGCATTGGACAGGGGGGCTGCACCTGTCTAGGGTAAGGTTGGAAGTGTTCGTGCAAATCATTCTGGGAGCCATTGCTTTGCATCCTGGAAGAGTGGCAGGGCGTTAGCGTGGGGGGAGGGCAAGGGTGCCAGTGGGGCTCCTTGCCCTGTGGCGGGGTCCCTGATAAGAGAAAAGGCTGGGGGACCCTTTTTGGATGGAAAAATGGTTGCCCCTGGAGCAGGGGAGGCAGTTATGGCGGCTCTAGGCTGGCGGGAGAGGGGGCCGTCCTGCTGGTGGTCCTGGACTCTCTGGCTCTACCCTAGTAGCTGGTGGCTTGAAAGGGGGTGGTGTTGTGTCCTGCTGGTACAACACGCCTCGAGAGATGCCAATTTGTATATATATGGTAAACTGTGGCGCATATGTATGGGCGCAGCATTTATGTGTGAATTTAATAAATGGTCAATGTGGGAAGTTTTACCCACAACTGAAATGGTGTTTTGGTATAATAATAAAGCTACGCAGAGGACATCAATCATTTGTAAGTGTTTTACTGGGGAGGGGTGAGCCAGGGGTGTTGAGCGAATGGCACGAGATATCCCCACTATGAGAGGCCACCCCCGCGACTAGGGGAGGGGGGCCTTTAGTGGGCATTCCGTGCCCGCCTCAGTAGGTGAGTTTCGTTTCTAGAGGGATACGTCATGGGGAGGGTCTCTCAGTAATGTGAGACGCTTGGTGGGCGTCTGAGGACCCTCCCTCCAAGGCAATAAGAAGAGCAGCACCCCTGGGAGTAGCCCTCTTTCGTCTCTCGCCTGATTACAAGAAGGCTGGCCGGGAAAATAGTTGCCCACCCACCCATCCCTAAGTTTAATTGTAGGGGGCGGGGTGGCGGGGTCCCTGATAAGAGAAAAGGCTGGGGGACCCTTTTTGGATGGAAAAATGGTTGCCCCTGGAGCAGGGGAGGCAGTTATGGCGGCTCTAGGCTGGCGGGAGAGGGGGCCGTCCTGCTGGTGGTCCTGGACTCTCTGGCTCTACCCTAGTAGCTGGTGGCTTGAAAGGGGGTGGTGTTGTGTCCTGCTGGTACAACACGCCTCGAGAGATGCCAATTTGTATATATATGGTAAACTGTGGCGCATATGTATGGGCGCAGCATTTATGTGTGAATTTAATAAATGGTCAATGTGGGAAGTTTTACCCACAACTGAAATGGTGTTTTGGTATAATAATAAAGCTACGCAGAGGACATCAATCATTTGTAAGTGTTTTACTGGGGAGGGGTGAGCCAGGGGTGTTGAGCGAATGGCACGAGATATCCCCACTATGACTGCAATTTACATTAACTGCTCCGAGCAGCATGCAACATGTTTAGACGTAATCTGTACAGATCTGGGAAAGAGAAAAACAATTCATCCAAAATATCTGGAAACTAATTACTAGCCACCCTCGATAACAAGTGAAATCCAATTATAAAACCACCCCATGTGAACATTAGCAACTGCCGGAGCACACAGCAGCATGTTGTTCTGGGAGGCGGAATGCCGAAGCAGAGGCAGCGCTGCCCATGCCTGTCTCCTCAGTGATGGATGGCTTTCTCCTGCCTCTCCTAACGCTCCAGGGGGAGACATGCAGAGGACCTCACCCCCAGCCCTTCCTGCAGTAGCCGGTCCTCGAGCCCCAACAGTTTATTTATGCGTTTTTATATAGCGCGGACTTTACCCGAGGGTGTCAGAGCGCTTCACAATAGGAACTGTAATGATACATGAGGAGAAAATAACAAGTGAACAAATTACAAAACCAAACGTTAAGTAACATGTGGCTAAAGTGACAATTGTGAGCAAACAAAATACATGATGTGGCAAATGGTGCAATACAGGAAGAAAAAGTGACGTGTGCAGGTTACAAGAGAAAACAAAGTACAGTTAGAGGTATAATAGTGCATAATATGGCAGACACTCAAGCACAAGAACAATCGTTACATAGGCAATGGTGGCACTTGTGCAAGTATCTAAAGCAAACAAAATGTGAGAGGTAGCAAACAGTGTGTTACAAGAGAAAAGTGGCGTGCTAAACACTCCAAGGCCTCAAAAATCCTACCCGATGTCACACCAAGAAAGGGGAGGATGGATTACGCCCCTGAGATTCATGCGATGCGGGCAAGAGGAATCATTTCAGGAAAACCAAAGGAAAAAGAAGTCCCTGCAGGCTGAACTCTGGCTAACCGACCCGGGGAAGTGAACCAGGGTTTTGCAGCGCTAGGTGCACGCTTGTCTTCCTCTGCAGCTGGTAAGTGGCACCCCCATTCTTTCCTTCGCTGTGTTTGAAAGTATGCCCTTTGGCGATTACAACTTGTGCTCCTTGTGTCTGAGCGTGCGATATACCCAGTAAACTGCTTTGGTCTGTAGTTGCGCTATTGTGTGCAAGTGTAACGTACTGCCCACTGACTATGAGTTGCACGTGGGTGTCATGTTTCCATAAGTTACTGTGCGCATCTTTCGAGTCCGTGCAGACGTAACATGCTATGCCCGGAAACAGTGTAGCCCTGAACGGGCATTTAGGGTTCTTGTGCTGCCAGTAAACCTGTGTCTAACTTTGCATGGGTAGACTGGTGCCATGCGTAGTGTGTGTCCTGTACTGTCCAGGACATGTGTGTAGCTGCACATGACTCACGGGTGCCATGTTCATTTTAGTCCCTGTGTAAAGCTGTGTAAGGGTATCTGGGGGGCATCATGGATTCATGATGTAAGTCGTGAGGGGGTGACACCATGAGTTACCCGCACTGGGTGACACCAACCCTAGTGACGACACTACAAGACCTTATTCTGATATAGTACAAATAGTTTGGCATGAAAGACAAAGAACCGGTGAAGCAAATGCCTGGTCAAATGCAAACATGTGGCCTTTTCTTCCCCCCTCTGCCCCAATCATTATCCTTAGATGCCCAGTTCGGGAGCAGATAACTTTAGGGACATAACACTGCTTAGGTGACTGGTGACTACAAAAACAGAACTCAGACAGAAAAGCAGCGCTTCCTGTTTAACAGGCTAGTTTTCAAAAATGTTGGACTGTCAATGTGTAAATCAATGAACATAAATCTATATAGAATGCATGAGCCCCACCTAGTCTGAGTCAGCTTGGCTAATCATCCCGAGGGCAGTGATTCACAATGGAGATGCTCTTAGTTTCAGTGAAAGCAGGGCTTGCGGAAAGCTATTCAGCTGTTGCCAAGATACTTATTACTGCACCCTTCTGCACTATGTAAGGGTAACACCCAGGTTTCAGAACGGTTTATAAGTAACAAGGTGGGGTACTTTGAGACACAGCCTGCACCACACAGCCAGAACTGTATTTTACAGGCCTGGTCATGTGACTTCCATAATATAACAAAACCATCTTAAATGATTGAGGCGCCTAATGGTCTCAAATGGGTTAAAAATAATTCTAACCTGCCTAGTAGGAAATGTAAATTGAGGATGGTGGTCCAGAAATAGTTGCCACCCAGTAATAACAATATTTCTTTTATCTATTTCTTCCAACTGCATATTTTGCAATGTTGCCAATAATTGTTGTTGTTATTCAGGTACTTAATTTCACTCATTTCATCAACCTCAGAAGGGTAAAATGCTGAAACATGATCTCTGACCAACTGGTGGCATCAGAGGAAGTGACTGCACATGACCTTTGGCCATGTTAACGTCTAGTTAAGAATCGAACTTCTGCTTGGTGCCATATGTAAAAACTAGGACTGGTGTTGTACTTTCAATGTTAATGTTATTTCACACGATTGTCTAAGTTTGTTTCACTTGTCATTTTTGTCTTTGAATTTTTTCGTTTTTAAGTGGAATATGACGTTGTGTATAAATGTGTTTTTTTGTAAATGTGGTGTTCTGTAAATGGAAGGTTTCTTTTCTAAGACATGAAAAAATATGTATTTGCTTCGCTAATCTAAATAATTTAAAATAAGCTAAGTAAAGCAATAAGAACCCTAGAATTGATGGTCTAGGGTATTCTCTTTGAAGTGTGCAAACTAGTCCTTCTGGGCACACTCCTTTCTCTTGTATTTACAGTGGTCCAGTCCAGGAGGTTTTGGGACCCAAGCCTTCTTTGTTCTCACTATTGGGCCTACAGCACTCATTGTACCACTCTCTTAAGAAGTCTTTTAAACAAGTATCATACCGGCCATTGCAGCTTGTGTGTGCAGATCTAACCTGCTATTTTGACTGGACAAAATAAACCTTCTTTTTTAAAACATATAAGTCACCGATAGGGTAGGCCCTAAACAGCCCACAGGGCAGAGAGGACCTTATAGAAAAACTTAGACATGTACGTTTAGCTTTTTTATGTCCTGGTAGTGAAAAACTCTTAAATTCGTTTTTCACTACAATGCCTACCTCTTCCATACGATAACATTAGGTTAACTTTTTACATATAATAAGTGACAGCGTTTTACTGGGAGGAGGTACCAAGAGCAAGTTAGGTGTCTAAAAAAATTGCAATTCAAAACCCTTTTTAATGGTAAAGCCAGATTTAATTCACTATTCTAAAAATGCCCCTTTTGGAAAGTTGGCATTATCTTTTCCTAGCCATTTAATGCCTGCAGCCTGTATCCTGGGTCCCATTGCTAGGTGTAGCTGGTAGGTGGGTATTGTGTATTACTTCCAGCAGTGAGACAAAGGAGGAAGGAGTAGTTTCTGTCCTGTAACTCCAGTTCTGTAGTAGGGGTATCTCTGTTATAGTCATAATCTAGTGAATAGTCCCGCCCATGTGCGTGGACCCCGGAGCAATCAAAAATAATCTCTTACAGTGTCAAAAAAATGCAGAAAAGCATAGACACTTAAGAGAGAATTTAAAGACAGATAATGCAGCCTAAAAAGGCTACACTGTCCAGTACTTCAACTAGAAATTCCACCATAAAATCCACAAAACAGCAAAAGCCTGTACAGATTTCCCTTGCTTTACCAGCAAAATCCCTCAGGAATGATAGAGAGAAGAACCTGGACAGACAAGCCCCATAGGCTGCCATTATGTGGCTCAAAACAGGATACTGTGCCTTTAAGAGAATCTTCCAGAACCTTCTCCCAGTATCCCAGAATGCATAGCAGGTCCAACTTAGTTTCAGTTCTTTTTGAAGGCGTAACACGCCAGACCTGTAGCATTCCATAAAGGAATATGTCTCTCTCCACCGGGGAGGAGGGAGGGCGCTTATGACTATAACAGAGATACCCCTACTACAGAACTGGAGTTACAGGACAGAAACTACTCCTTCTGTAGTAGGGGATCTCTGTGTATAGTCATAATCTAGTGAATAGAATGGCAAGCCCATCCCCACACCAAAGCGGCGGTGGAGAAAAGAGAATTAACGCCACTACTGTGCGAACAGATTTCGCAGCGAAGCCTGCCCAACCTGAGCGTCTGCCCTGGCATCAGTGTCCAGGCAGTAATGCTTAGCAAAGGTATGAACCGACTTCCAAGTGGCCGCCTTGCAGATTTCTGCAATCTGAACATTACGGAGCAATGCTGTCGTGGCAGCCTTGCCCCTGGTGGAATGAGCCTTAGGCTTACCTCCTAAGGTCTTAT
This sequence comes from Lissotriton helveticus, assembly GCF_964261635.1. NCBI lineage: Eukaryota > Metazoa > Chordata > Amphibia > Caudata > Salamandridae > Lissotriton > Lissotriton helveticus. The sequence continues at coordinate 838,861,351 of NC_136065.1, forward strand.
TAGCTTTTTGGTAACACAGCTGTATGCAGGACACAATCCACCTAGAGATAGACTGCTTAGAGGTCGCAAGACCCGTCCTGACTGATCCATAATTGATGAACAATTGGTCTGACCTACGAATATCCCTGGTTTTATCCAGATAAAATGTCAGCACCCTCCTAACATCCAGGGAATGCAAAGACCTTTCCGCTGGAGATGAAGGATTCTGAAAGAACGTAGGTAAAGATATAGTCTGATTTATATGAAAATCAGTAACAACCTTGGGAAGAAACTTAGGGTGAGTACGCATAACAACCTTAGCAGCATGAAATACAGTATAAGGTTCTTGGCAACACAACGCCTGAATTTCACTCACCCTGCGGGCCAATGCAATGGCCACGAGGAGCGCCGCCTTCCAGGACAGGTGCTGCAACAAAGCCTTATGAATAGGTTCAAAAGGCTCCTTCATCAATCTGGACAGCACCACATTCAAGTCCCATGAAGGCGAAGGAAGCCTGACAGGAGGGAACACTTTTTTCAAGCCTTCCAAAAAATCTTTGATCACAGGGATCTGAAAGAAGGAAGTCTGTGAAGGGCATTTCCTGTAGGCAGTCAAAGCAGCCAGATGAACCTTAATGGAATGGACATTAAGGCCAGACTGCGCCAAATGTAGCAGATATGGAAGGATGACATCTTCCTTGCATGTCGTAGGGTCCAAGGGGCATATTATCAAGGGGCTTTATCTCCGCTTTTTTGGCTTTAAAAGCCAAGAAAGCGGAGATAAAATGATCTCCCTATTACCAAGCTGTCGCTAACACCAGTTAGCGACAGCTAATAGGAGATAGTGACCATCTTGGGCCCCGCTTTGCATGTCAGTGATATTTATCACTAATGACATGCAAAGTGGGCGTGCCAAGATGTTAGCGACTGAAAACAGTAGCTAACATCGCTATCTCCTATGACCAACTTTTGGAGATATTCGCGCTAAGCGCGAATATCTCCAAAAGCTAACACTTGCCCAGGAGCAGTTCTTAGCCATGTTATCCAATGGGAGGTGGATAACATGGCTAAGAGCATTTGCTCGATAATGCATGAATATCGCTGACTTTTCAGCGATATTCATGCATTGCGGCCGTTTTTTATCGCATTTGCGATAAACCTTGCTAATAGCAAGGTTTATCTGCGATAAAAATCGCCGATTTGCGGCGATAATTTTTGTCTCTAAATAAGTTAGAGACAAAAATTATCTCTATTGGTTGGTAATATGCCCCATAGTTATTAGACTTGCACCAGATGCAAAACCTCTTCCACTTGTAAGCATAAGAAGTCCGAGTGGAAGGTCGCTTAGCCTCCTTCAGTATGTCCATACAATCCGCTGGGATATTCAAATGGCCATATTGCACTATTTCAGGAGCCATGCCGCCAAACTCAAAGACGAGAGGTTGGGGTGCACCATCCGCCCCCCGAACTTCGTGAGAAGGTCCGGCCTGCACGGCAGCTTCATGTGAGGAAGGAGAGACCGGTGAAGCAGGTCCGTGAACCACCACTGTCTGGGCCATTCCGGGGCAATCAGAATCATCTTCGCCCTGGATTGGGAGAGCTTGATGAGGACCGCTGGAATCAGGGGAATGGGTGGAAAAGCGTACAGAAAGCTGTTCGACCAGTTGATCCATAACGCGTTCCCCAGCGTCCCCGGCTGGTAGTACCTGGAGGCGAAGTCTCGGCATTTGCTGTTTTCGGCGGTGGCGAACAGATCTACCTCTGGAGTGCCCCACCTTGCGAAGACTTCTCCTAGTACTTCGTCGTTTATGACCCACTCGTGATTTTCCTGAATCAGTCTGCTCAGCTCGTCTGCCTGAACATTCTGCACACCTGGCAGATGAGTGGCCGTTATCGAGAGTCCTCGAGCCAGAAGCCAATGCTAGATCGCCTGCACCTCCTGAGACAGAGTGCGCGATCTCGAGCCACCCTGCTTGTTGAGGTAATACATCGTGGTCGTATTGTCCGTCTGTACAAGCAGAGAGTTGGTCCGGAAGGACGGTTGAAAAGCCTTCAGCGCCAAGTGAACAGCCCTGAGTTCCAGGAAATTGATTTAAATTAAATGAGTTCCAGGAAATTGATGTGGTACGTGGACTCCGACGGGGACCACGTCCCTTGAATCTGCAGATCTCCGGAGTGCGCTCCCCATCCCAGGAGAGAAGCATCCGTCACGATAGTCTGAGTGGGAATGTCCTTGTGGAAGGGAACCCCTCTGAGGAGATTCTCCGCTGAACACCACCACTTCAGAGACTGAAGAGCATGTAGAGACAGTCGTATCTTGTCGTCCCAAGAGCCTCTTCTCTGGTCCCACTGATCTTCCAAGCACTCCTGCAGCGGTCTCATATGCAGCCGTGCATGTGGCGTCAGGAAGATGCAAGAAGCCATCGATCCCAGCAGAGAAGACACCGTCCTCACTGTCGTGGATGGAGCGGACAGGAGAGCCTGAGCCTTCCGAAGGAGTGATAAACGTCGCTCTTCCGAAGGAGACACGCTTGCCGACAGCGTATCGATGGAGGCTCCCAAGTACTGGATGCACTGGACCGGAGTCGGGACAGACTTGGACATGTTGATGTGCAACCCCAGCTTGTTCAAGAGAACGCACGTCTTCTGGAAGTGTGCTTGAGCTTCCGAGAAGGAGGAGGCCTTGATCAACCAATCGTCCAGGTATGGGTAGACAAACACCTTGTTCTTCCGCAGGTGTGCCGCAACCACTGCCATGCACTTCGAGAACGTCCGGGGCGCAGACTTCAGCCCGAACGGAAGTACCGTGTACTGATAGTGATTGGTGCCGACTTGAAATCGCAGGAACTTCCGGTGTTTGTGTGCAATGGGCACATGGAAGTACGCATCCTGTAGGTCTATGGCGCAAAGCCAGTCTCCCCGTTGCAGCTGAGGATAAATCTGATGCAACGACAGCATGCGAAACTTTTCTCTGCGAATCCATTTGTTTGCCTGTCGCAAGTCCACAATGGGCCTGAACTCGTTCTTGTCCTTTTTTCGGACCAGAAAGAACCGGGAGTACAGACCTCTTCCTCTTTGAGACAGAGGTACATCTTCTATCGCCCTTTTCCTTAGAAGGATGTCGGCCTCCGCCTGGAGCTCGCGCAGTTGATACTGCGAGCTGACCGGAGGAATCGATGGAGGAGGGCTGATGAACCGAAGACTGTATCCATTGCAAACAATATTCAGCACCCACTTGTCCTGAGTAATTTTTCTCCACACTGCCAGAAAAAATTGAACGCTTCCCCCCACCGGATCCGGTAACGGATGAAGGGGCAGTAATCGCTCAGGGGCGAGACCCAGCCGGGCCCTTGTTCGCGGTAGAGGACTGCTGTCCACCTCTACCCCTCTGACGTTTCTGGAAGGGTCTTCTGTATTGCTGCTGCTGCTGCTGCTGTTGTTGCCCAGAAGACTGTCCCCTTCCTCTACCCTGCGACCCGAACCGCCGTTGGAACTGGCGGTAGGGTTTCTTTTCTTTCGGCTTCTCCAAGCCCACAGCCGTCAGGGTTTCAGCCTCGGCCTTCATCCTGGCCATTTCGTCATCTGCGTGTTTCCCGAAGAAGGTGTCGCCGGAAAACGGCAGATTTGCCACTCGTTGTTGCGCTTCAGGCTTGAGCGACGTCAGCCGGAGCCAAGCATGGCGTCTCTGATTGATACCGTGGCAGTATCCATGCGCGGCCAGCAGGGAGATATCCGCCGCGGCACTGATGGCCTGGTTCGAAACCAGCATCCCTTCCTGGACGATCTCCATGAAGTCCTCTTTCCTGTCCCGCGGGACAAGGTCCGCAAACTGTTCCATGGAATCCCACAGTGCACGGTCGTACCATCCCAAAAACGCCGAGTCACTGGAGGCCTTCATCGTCGTGGAAGACGTCCCACACGCCTTCCGTCCAGCTGAGTCAATCCAGCGGCTCTCCTTATCCGGAGGCACAGTGGAGGACGGGGAGGTAGCATGTAGTTTCCGAGCCGCCGTCACAATCACCGAATCAGGCACTGGGTCCTTCCGCAAGAAGGCCGGGTCCGACTCTGGAGCCCTGTACTTCTTGACAAGCCTGGAGGGAGCAGCTTTCACCACCGCCGGCGTAAGGAAGAGCTGTTCAGCCGGCTCAACCAGTCCCGGCACCAAAGGCAGTAGGGGGCGAGACAGGTGCTTCGTGTGCAAAGTCTCGAAGATCACAGAAGTTGTGGGCGTAGGGGCCGTCACCTTGATCCCCAACTTCGCCGCCCCTCTCAGGAGAACCTCCTGGAACGTGCCAATGTCATCTATCGGAGACACCCTCGTCCCCGGTGAATCCGACAATGTAGGCGAATATGAACGGGTCCCAGAGGCCGAATGGGACCTGGACCGATGCCTCCTATGGCGATGTCTGGATCTCGAGGAGGATCCGTGTCCACTCCTAGATCTGTCCCTTCTCCCTGAGCGTGACCTCGATCTCCTGAGTCTGGGACGCTCCGCCGGTTTCCCCGGGTCGGACGTCTTGGGCTTAGGAGGAACCTTCGACTTCGGAGTCTTCTTCGGAGGTGTCCTGTCCTTCAGGGTCCTGCCAGAGAAGCCTCTACAGATCACACACTCCTCTGGGATGTGGGAAGAGGGAAGGCAGAGGATACACACCTCATGGGGGTCTGACTTGGCCTTCTTCCTGGAGCACTCCGGGCATTTGTCAAATAATGCAGGCATTATGGACAACAAAAGAGTGCAGAAAACCAAGAAGAAAGTCACCAAAGTACTTTAAAAGTACACAAAATCGAATTTAATGAGAAAACACCAACAAAACCCTTGAAAAGGGAGAGCTCAATGCTCCAGGGTCCTGCTTGCAGGAGCCGGAAAAAAGAACTGAAACTAAGTTGGACCTGCTATGCATTCTGGGATACTGGGAGAAGGTTCTGGAAGATTCTCTTAAAGGCACAGTATCCTGTTTTGAGCCACATAATAGCAGCCTATGGGGCTTGTCTGTCCAGGTTCTTCTCTCTATCATTCCTGAGGGATTTTGCTGGTAAAGCAAGGGAAATCTGTACAGGCTTTTGCTGTTTTGTGGATTTTATGGTGGAATTTCTAGTTGAAGTACTGGACAGTGTAGCCTTTTTAGGCTGCATTATCTGTCTTTAAATTCTCTCTTAAGTGTCTATGCTTTTCTGCATTTTTTTGACACTGTAAGAGATTATTTTTGATTGCTCCGGGGTCCACGCACATGGGCGGGACTATTCACTAGATTATGACTATACACAGAGATCCCCTACTACAGAATGAGTATTGGCAAATGGGCCATCTCTGACTTGATGAGGGTGAGTAACTGTCACCTTCTACACTTGCACATCACAATGCCTCTGCCTGAGCTAACTCACAAAGGGGTTGACACTAGTCTTTCTTGCCCCAAGACAACCTTGAGCCAGGGCATGGAGATTGGGGTTATACACCTCCAGGAGATTCTGCTACGTCAAAGTGGGCACTAGGTATAAACATTGGACCCTCAGACCCAACTCTTCAGCTACACTTCTGGACCTATGGGGGGACTCAGAAGGACTGCTGTGCTACTCTGCAAGAAGGACTGCTACTCTACTTCCCGCTACCTTAGTGAGAAGGACTGGACCTGCATCTTGAACCCAGGACCACCAGAGTGACTCTGAGGGCTAGTTGGCTGGCCTCCTGATCAGAGCCTTAGAGAGAGGAAAAGCTCCAACCATCTTGAACCCAGCACCTGGACTTGCAGTTAGCTTGTGTTTCACCCTGACAAGAGTTGTGGTTGTTGCTTGAGTGGGGTTTCACCCTCCTCAACCAGAAACCCAATTATCTCCACTCAGCCTCACTGCCCTTCGATTCCTTCTCTTCCTCCCCAGTTTCCCTTTTGCCTTCCGACCTTTTTTATTCTTGTCCATGTACCATCTTCACCTAATGCCCTCCCTTCTACTTCCCCTTCCCCCATTCTACTGCCTCATTCACCGAATCTTGTGTATTCTTGCTGATAGATTGTCCTCGTAGCTCTCTTGTTCCCCCCAACTGCTTTCAATACCATGTCTAGTTTTGCGCTGACCGTCTTCTTACCTGACCTTTATCTATTTATTTATTTGAAAAGTTATACATAGATCGAAAATGACCCATAAGGGTATCAGAGTGCTTTAAAAAGAACCAGATAAGATTGGCAAGAAAAGCATGCATAATAAACATAAGGTAAGTTAACAAGCACATGTACAAAAAAAGAGCAAACCAAACATGTGGTACTTGTAAAGTGACAAAAAATTGAGACATTGCATCAGAGACACGTGTTGTAGACAAGAAACAAAAGTAGTCATGGAGCCTTCAGGTCAATTGTTACAACTGGTTATTCAGTAATAAACTCTGTGACTTGTTTCTTGAATGGGTAGGACGAAGGGTTCAATCTGATTTCGGGAGGAAGAGCGTTCACAATTCTCAGGTTAAGACTGGAGAAGGAGTGGTTGCATGTTTTTTTATTTTTTTTATTTGTGAATTTTTAGCAAGAGAGTATTAGAGCTTCTTAGGTCCCGATTCAGACTAGAAAGCTCAAGTGTTTTTGCCAGGTAAACGGGGGTGATATAATGGAGAGCCTTGTGCGTCAAGCAGGCAATTTTGAACTGAATCCTAGCATCTAGCTATAGCCAATTGAGCTGTACTAGGTCAGGTGTGATGTGATCATATTTTCTTAAACCCGTGATGAGTCTGGCAACAGAGTTCAGAGTAGTCCTTGGGGGGGGGGCAGGCTAGCTTTTGGTAACCCTGCCAAGGTCGCAATTCCATATTCCAATTGGGAGATAACTAGGGATTGGACTGCTAGATTCAAGTCTTCATGGGGGAAAGGAACGGCTTGATTTTCCTAAGTGTGTGGAGTTTATGGTTAGCAACCCTAGTTGTTGCACTGATGTGTTCTTGCATATTCAAGTATTTGTCCACAGTTATGCCTAGCGATCTTGAGGAGTCAACAACATGTGGATCACAACTTAGAGCCGGAAGTTGTTTGAGCCAGTCTTGGATGGGTGCAGAGTAGTTGTGGATCACAATCAAGAGGAATTCAGTTTTTAAAGTATTTAGCAAAAGGGGATTGTGAGCTAACTATTGTTGAGCTTTCAGAAGTACACTGTTCAGAGTTTTTATGTCATCCGGTGAGACAATTTTCACATACAGTTGGGTGTCATCAGCGTACATGTGGTATTGTATGTTTAAACACTTCAGAATATTGGTGAAGGGGTTCCATAAACAAGTTGAAAACCATGGGAGAGAGTGTGAAACCTTGAGGTACGCCAATTGAGACTGGCGAACTGTTAGCGAGGGAATGGTTAACATTGATTCTTTGCATTCTATTATGTAAGAATGAGGCAAACCAATTTAGGCAGGGCCCGAGGAACCCATCCTTTTTTCAAGAAGATCAATCAGGTTTTCGTGTTTAACACTGTCAAACACGAGGACAGATCCAGAAGAATAAGTTGGCATGGTTTGTTCTGGTCCAGCAGTCTCAGGGTGTCATCAACGATGTGAGTTAGAGCTGTTTCAGTACTATGACCTGCTCTAAAACCTGATTGGTATTGGCTTTTTAGGTATGGGTGTGACTTGTCCTATCTTTAGGCAATATGGAATCCTGCCCTGTACAAGCGATTCCTGGATAATCAAGGACCAGAGAGGGAGAGTGGCAAATCTAAGATCTTTGGAGAATTTGGCAGGCAAGGGATCAATGAAATGATTCCAGGGTTTTAATGAAGCTATATTTCTCAGTGGCTTGACATTGTCTGATAGTATAAAGGTATTCCACGATGCATTGTTTTTCAGGGTCTGGTCTATGTAGTAGTACATATGTTAGAGGGTGGTTTTTACCCCAAAAACTAACATAGAAATGTGCTATCTGAAATAAAAAAACACGTCTGAAAATGAAGGAATCGAGTCAGGAGTGGCACTATTTATTTAAACAAGTAAATTGGAAGTGTCAAAGACACATTGTTAATCAAAAATAGCACCATGCAATCTAGCCAGTAACAAGTGTCTAAGACACATCACTAATTAAGAGAAAAATGTGCAGTCTAGTAAGTTTAAAATCGTGGCAATTCAAAGAGAGTGAGAGAGAGAAATTGAATATCAATGCACAACAAGGCAGTATAACCTTGTCAAATGTTCAATCAATCAATCAATAAATCAAAGTTAGCTGAGAGCACCTCTTCGTGAATACACTGTATGAGGTGCTCAATGAGCTTGTCTGTGAGCCATCCTTTTATACATTTTTAATGAGGAACCATTGACCTCAAAGTCTAACTTTAGCTGGTGTTTGACCCCAGAACATAACAAAAGCTGAACATTTTATCCAAGACAATTTGTGTCACTTCTCGGAACCTTTAAAGCTGAAGCTCCTTATGAGGTACATAGTTCATCAAAAGTTTATTGTTTATTTTAAGCCAATTCACTATCTTAGTTTCCAAAGCTATCAAAACATCGGGTGGGAAGCTGCGGAAAGTTCCAGTTGGCCCCCATTCCTACTCTTAGCCCATCTTGTTCTTCTAGATGACAAATGCATCCTGTCATTGCTACATCGCCTCCCTTCGCCAATTGCAGTGGCTGCCTATCAGCTGTTGCGTCAAATTTAAAACACTAATTTCCACATACAGAGCCCAGAGCCTTTCACTCGAAAGGCTCCATGTGTTTGAAGAGAAGACAATAAGGGGCAGATGTATCAAGATTCAATTTTGCGATTCCTAAATAGCGATTTTTAAGGAATCGCTGTTTAGAAATCGCAAAATGGAATGTATTAAAAAAATCGCTATTTTTTTGCAATTCCTTACACTTCCTTATTTGCGAATTCGCATTTTGCGAATTCGCAAATAAGGAATAATTCCCCATGCATTCCTATGGGCCAGGAGGCCCATAGGAATGATTTTGAACTAATTCTCAAATTGCGAATTCACAATTTGCTAATCGCAATTTGAGAATTATTTCAAGGGTGCAGGGGTTTCTGAAAGACACCCTGCTGCACCCCTGAAATGTACATGTGTGTGTGTGCATATGGCGCACATACATGCCCCATGGGCATGCGTGCGCGTCACATGCCACCTTAAAAAATGCAAATTTGTGCATTTGTTGAGGACTTCGCAAATTACCATCAACTACAAGTTGGTGGTAATTTGCGATTCCTTAACAAAAATTCGCAAAAGAAAAATGCATCATACATAGCACTTAAGGAATCCCAAAATTTGCGATTCCTTAAATGCTATGGCAAATTAAGGAATCACAAATCTTTGCGATTTCTTAATTTGCGATTGTTTGATACATTCAAAAACATGCTAAACAACCATTTGCGAGTCGCAAACCGGTTGATACATCTGCCCCTACGTGTACTCTCTCAGAGTAGAGCCTTGCGTTCCAATTCTATGATGCTATTACAAGTTCCACGAGTGCAGAGGGCGAAGATCTTTAGTTTTTCTCTCTTCTAAGCTCTGGAATACCTTCCTACTGCACTCCTCACCGTTCCCCCTGAATCAATCTTTCGTAAATAGCTAAAGGCCTTCCTCTTTGCAGCTCGACTATAGGATTTGGATTCTCAAATGGTTGGGTAACTCTGGTTTTTTGCTGCTAGCGCCAGGACGCTTCCTAGGATGCAGCTGTGCACTTTAAAAAAGGAATTGTATTGTTTTGTATGTGACCACTGATCTTGATTTTCCATGTTAATACACCTATACCAAAATCTTGAATCCTCTGTTTATAATAGTAAAGTCTCGACAGTGAGGCTGAGCCTATTCTGCGGAAGCAAAATTAAGTTTTCTTCTCACCAGGTGAACTGTGTATACTAAACCTTTGAAAAGGATATTTTCTTTCTATAATTATAAATTATGAGCTTGCAGCCATTGGAAAGTGATGCAAAGTGGAAAAGAAAAAGAAAATGAAAAAAGTTTGCCTTTGCACTGGGGGCTATATTAAACTGTGCATGCAACTCGCCTTCGAAGAAATAGCTACGTCACACGACAGCCTGGAAATCTCAAACTGATGCAGCTTTCCAGGTGTACCTCTCAGAATATTTTTGAATTTCCAAACGTTGTACAATATGTTCACAGGAGTCCATATAACGCATAAATGTCCTTCTTTTCTTTGTGAATCAGGAGTGAAATTGCGATTCTCCTATTAACATGACCAGAGAATCTGGATTTCATTAAAGACATGGAGGCTAGCATTATGCATACAACTTTTAATGCAACTCCAAACAGCCGCATATGTCACAAAGCAATAGTTCCAATGGAACATTACTAACAAAAACAATTCTCGAAAGCACTAGGCAATCAGCCTCTTTTAAAAAAGGAGTAAAGTAGATGAAGAAAATGTCCCAATGAGAAATTCAACGATGAGACTTCAAGTAAACCAAAGTGGATGAAGGCAAGAGAAAACTTCAAGATCCTTAGGGAAGGAGTCAGGAACATGAGTTCACGAGAGGTTATCTGAAAAGAAAGAAGTGTAAATAAATCTAGATATACGAGCAAAGATAAATCCTGAAAAGGAATTGAGAATTAAAATGAAACAATTTAATAATTGTAGTATGTTCATTGTTAAGGCAAGAGTAATATTGCATATAAAAATAAATTTAGGAGAAATAAGCAGTAAGTAAAATATTAACCAAGAACCACCCAGGGAGGGTGGGAGGGATAATGCTAGCCTCCGTGTCTTTAATGAAATCCAGATTCTCTGGTCATGTTAATAGGAGAATCGCAATTTCATTACAAGAGCGGAGGCTACCATTATGCATGTTGGTAGCCATGTAACACAACATCAGACATATGAGTGATCGGTTTGCAATAATGATGAGCAAAAGTTCTAGAATTCGACCAATCAGCAGCTTTGAGAAATCCAACTTACCTCCTGACCAAAAGGATTTACTGGCCATAGCACCTCTGATAGAGTGTGGTTTGAAGATATTTAGATCAATGCCAGCAAAATTCATAACAGTTTTGACCCACCTTGCAATAGAAGCAGAGGAGACAGCCTTATGAGGTTTAACAAAGGAAATAAGCAGCTGATTAACACCACAGGGGCGAAGGGCATGCGTCATCAAATCATATTGTTTCATACAATCCACAACACAAAGTTTTTTACACATATCAAAACGAGGATAGAATATGGAATCAGACATAGTTTTGGTCCTTCTGTGGAGTTCAAATTTAACTCCAAACATATCATAAGATCTATAAGAGATATCTAGAGCTTTAACATCAGAGACTCTACGGCATGAAATTAAACAGAGTAGAGTAGCTAATTTAATAGAGAGATTCTTTCTGTTCAAAAATGAGTTATCTGGCCAATTACAAAAAAGGTCAAGAATTAATTTGACATCCCACAAAGATTGATATCTAGGTTTGGGGGGTCTTCTAAGTCTGATACTTTTAAGAGTTCTGCAAATGATAGGATTCTTACCTACCGTTCTATTGTTGACCAAGGAGTGACCAGCAGAAATAGCGGATCTATAGCAATTGATAGATCTATAACTTAAACCTCTGTCGAACTGATCTCCGAGGAAGTTAACTATATCAACGATAGGTGCCTCCACGGGATCCAAGTCCCTTTCTAAGCACCAACGTAACAATACTTTCCAGATGTTGTTATACCGGTAGTGTGTCCCTGGGGCCCAAGATTCTCCGAGGAGAGTTGAAGCTGTAGACGAAAGTCTTGCGAGATCATTGGATCTCCTGACACTCTCCAAGCAAGAAGGTTCAACTTCCCTATATGAACAAGAGGGTGAATTTGACCGTCTATGTCGGTGAGAAGGTTGTTGAGGGAAGGAATCAGGAAGGGAAGATCGTAGGACATCTCTAGAGTAGTTGGGAACCAGGCTTGTGAAGGCCAAAAGGGAGTTATCAGAACGATGGAGGCATGTTGATGTCTCACTTTCTGGAGGACTCTCTGAATCATGGCAAAGGGAGGGAAAGCATAGGCGTTGACTCCCACCCATGACTGAAGAAAGGCGTTGACTGCTAGAGCACCCGGGTCAGGCATCCAGCTGTAGTAAGGATTTAGTTGGAAGGTCAGTCTGCTCGCGAAAAGGTCTATTTGAAAGGGACCCCAGAAATGGTCGAGGGATCTGAAAACTAGGGTGTTGAGTTTCCAATCGGAATGGTCTAAAAGGAACCTGGAATTCCAATCTGCAGAAAGGTTGGAATCTCCTGGGAGGTATTCTGCTCTCAAAGAAATTTTGTGCTCTAGACAAAACATCCAAAGTTTTTTGGCTAAATTTGATAAGTCCTTCGACTTTGTTCCACCCAGACGATTTATGTAAGCAACGGCTGAGATATTGTCCATTTTTAGAATTACTGATCTGCCTTGAAGCGAGTGTTTGAAGCTCATTAGAGCGTAAAGGCCTGCAGTCAGTTCCAGATAGTTTATATGATGAGAAGACTCCTCTCGGGACCAGATTCCACCAGTATTCTGATCTAGGAGACAGGCACAACAACCATGAAGGCTTGCATCCGATTCCAGAATAAAGTCCAGTGTTGAACCGAATATTGCTCTGCCATTCCAGGCATCCAAATTCTCCAACCACCAGGCTAGTTCTGAAATGCAATCTTGATTCAGGGAAACATGGTCTCCGTACCAGAGGCCTGATCTCAAGGCATTTCCTTTTAACCTCTGGAGGGCTCGATAATTCAGAGGGCCCGGGAAGATGGCTTGAATGGAGGAAGAGAGAAGACCGAGGAGTCTGGCCAATTCTCTTAAGGAAAGGTTTTGATGTTTGAGGACATGTCTTATTTCTTTTTTGATCTTGGAAATCTTCTTCTGAGGAAGGAGGAGGAGACAGTTGGAGGTGTCTACGGTGAAACCTAGGAATTACATGGATTTTGAGGGAGACAGTATTGATTTTTCTTTGTTTACAATAAAGCCAAGATTTTCTAGAAGATCCATGACAATTTTGAGGTCTTGAAGAATTTGAGTAAGGTCTTGAGACATGATAAGGATGTCGTCTAGGTAAATAATCATACGAATTCCTTTCTCTCTTAGAGAGGATGCAACAGCTCTCATTACTTTGGTGAAACACCAAGGGGCTGATGAGAGACCGAAGGGAAGAGCTTGGAATTGATAAAGTCGGTTCTTCCAAATAAATTGTAGGAAGGTTTGATGTTCCTTGGCCATGGGGATGGTAAAATAGGCGTCTTTGAGATCTAGTTTGACTAACCAGTCCCCTTCTAATAAGAGATCTCTTAGAAGATGGATACCTTTCATCTTGAAATGCCTGTAAACAAGGAACTTGATGAGTTCCCTGAGATTTATGACAGGTCTCCAACCTTTGTCCTTTTTTTCCACAAGAAAGAGAGTACTTACAAACCTCAGAAGTTCCATGGGAACTTGTACAATTGCGCCTTTCTGTAGCATGGAGGAAATCTCCTCTTCTATGATCACTTCTTGAGCAGGAGAAAGGGACATTACTCTTGGGAAAGAAACCTGAATTGGGGTATCTATGAAATCAATTGAAAAACCGGTAACGGAGGAGGAGCCAAGATGGCGACTGAGACGGACGTGTAGGCTCCCGGCTCCGCAAGCCTTTGTTTCCCGCAACGAAATCCTGACCTTCATCCTGTGATAGCGCTGCGGCGGGACGACTATGAGAGTGCGCTGTTGTGGTTCGCGTTCCTCCGGTGTCCCTGCCTGCCCGATAGCCGGAGATATCGACGAGACTGTTTGGCGGCCTTTGTAGCCCTGGAGCCGGGACCTGTGCTACCGTACGCCGCCGGAGGCTGCGGGGGTGACGACGGACGGTCGAGCCGGGGCGGAGCCGGCATCTTGGGACACGCTGCCTGCTGTGGGGAAACTAGATGGACCCTTCTGCTAACTGTGCACATCGGCCAAGTGGGAGTTCATTCTGTTCCTTTCTCCTTGTGGAACGCTGAAGGTGAGCTGTGCTGTGCTGACCACATTCTGGCGCTTGCCTGGCTACCGCGGATCACCCCCGAGTTTGCCCCCGTCTTGAGCCGCAAAGGGGATGACTCTCACTGTTGGTTGCCCATTATTAGCGTGTCCGGACAAAATCGGCAGCTTTCACTCCAGCCTCTCGGTGCCGGTTTCGCCCCCACGTTCCTGTGAATCCCCTGACGGGGTGGCGATGGCGGCTGGCTCCTTGGTTGTGAGGGTGAGTGTCACATCGATTCCAGCCTGTGTCGCCCTGCATGGATTTGAGCGGTGTGTTAGACCGTGTGTCACGTCTCGTACCATGGAGTTGTTGGAACAGCAGCCTGTGTTAACTTATGGATCTGTTCTTGCCGCTCTTGCCGATTTGCGATCTGAATGGGGAGAGTGCTACCGAGTGCTGAGTGGGAAGCTTGATGAGGCTACGCTCACTCTGGGATGTGCGCCTCTAGCCTGCTTTCGACGATGCGCTGATCTGCCTCCGCTGATTTCTGACTGGGCTACAGTGCTGCCACACGAGTGCAGAGAGGAGCGGTCTTTTGGCTGTGTTGGTGCTTACGGACTGCCGTCCGCCTACCTCAGCGGTGCTACAATGTTTCCCTCTCTACTGAAGCCTGCGCCCTCACTCGTGATATCGCTACTTTTGTTTCTGACGCCGCTAGTACAGCTACTGATTCCCTTTGTTGCCTTCGTCTCGCAAGCTTGGCTATCCCTACAATGTACTGCACACCATCGGGCGAACCTGGAGACACCCCTCCTTTGGGTCAATGGAACTATTTGTGACTGGCGATGTCCATTTTGTTTTGGTGCACACCTCCTCGGCCGAGTGCGGCCATTTTGTTCCTTTGTTCTGTCTGGGGCGGGTCCTCTTCTGGAGCTATGCTTAGGGGGACGCCCACGAACTGGCCAGGGCTAGGAGATTCCTCCTTACAACTTGTGCTTGATTCGCCGGTGGGGACCCGGTTTGGAGCGCTTCCACAACGCGTACTGCTGTGATATGTGATGATTCTCCCCATTCTATCCTGTGCTTGATTCATTTTGTTGTTGTTTTTACAAATGGGGTAGAGTTCAAATGTATGGCGGGGGAGTCCGGGAGAATTTAGATTTGGCCCTCCTCCGGTCTTCTGTGGTTTCCTTTTTCTTTTCTTTCTTACCTTAGTTTCTATATTTCGGGTTCTTTATCGGGCGACAGGCACACTGCGGGGGGGGGGGGGTAGGCCGTAGCCTCTGCATGCGTGTAGGGTGGGGGGTAGGGGGTGGGGATTTTTATTTTTTCCGTTTTTGTTTCTATGGGCCTTATTTTTTTCCTCTCTCTCATACTCTTTTCTTCTCTTGTTTCTAATCTGGGTCCGTGGGTTGGTTTGGTCCGAGGTAGGTAACGGTAGACATGGTGTATAATGGTGGTTTGATACTCCTGTTGCATATATCCTTGTGCCGCCATGCTGCTTGGGGGGATTCTACTGTTTGTTGATATTCACTCCACGATGTTGCCCACTCATGTTGTAGGGGGATTGTACGGACTCTCCTTATCTTTGTTTATTATAATTAAAAACGCTTATATTGGGGGGTAAAATCCTTAAAATTAACCTTCAGTGCTCCTGTTTCTCAGTAACACGGTGGTGTCCAGTGTAACCCTGCTTGACGGTCAATTTGTATCGAGGTACTACTGAGTCACCGCATTGTTTGCAAAAGTGCTTCAACTGGTATCGTGGCCGGCCGGATGGTTGTGGGCCCGTATTTGTTTTTCTGCTATCGCACAATAAAGGTTTTCAAAAAAAAAAAAAAAAAAAAAGAAAAACCGGTAACGGTGTTCAGGACCCAAGGATCTACAGTGATAAGTTTCCAATTTTGGACGAAGAATTTCAGTCTGCCCCCCACTTTGATGGGAGGGGAGGGAGGAATTAAAACACTTACTTTGAGGGTTGTTGTCGTTAGGTCCTCCTCTCGGTCTGGAGTCTCTCGAACGGAAGCCTCTTCCTCTTGGAGGGTAAAATTGAGATTGGTAGGGGGATTGGTAACTGCCCCTGCTGTCGAAGCCTCTGGATCTACCGTAGGGCCTTCGATTAAAACGGCCGAAAGATTGGCCCCTTCTTCCGGCCCTGCCAAAAAGGTTATTAGTGTTGGGGTTGAAGACTTTCTTCATATTCTGGTGAGCTCTGTCTAGGGCAGTAAAGGTTGATACATATCTACCTAGCGTTTTGATAAGGTCTTCCCCAAATAGTAGCCCTTTTGGATTGAGGGAGGGCTCTTTGTCAGCCAAGTCCCTCAATTTGGGGCTAATTTTAGTAAGTACGACCCTCCTCCTTTCGGAATTAAGGCCAGCATTTGCGTTTCCTAAAAGGACTAGTGCCCTTTGACTCCAGCCACGTATGAGGTTAGTGTCCAAGGTGGAGCCATTGATGTGACTGTCTTCGGCTGCATCTATGATTTTAGAGAGGGGGCCTAAGATGTCTAAAACTCGGTCTTGGCAGATTTTGAGGGATCTCTCCATGCCCTTTCTGGGGTCTCTCCCGAGTTTGAAGAGATATTTTATCAACTCTGGGTCGAGATTGGGCGTTTGGCAGACTTTGCCTTCAATGGAAGGTCTTGAGCATTCCATTCGCAAGAGGTTGCGAGTATTTCTCTCAAGAGGATTCCTGATCCACTTGGTGATGAATTGGCTAACGTGTTCCAAAGGAGTCCAATCGTAGCTCCTAGGATGTTTGATATTGAGGGGAGAAAACATTTCTTGACCAAGGGGGTCTAAGATACTATCCTTTGAGGAGGAGGGTAGGTTATCATCAAAGGATTCGAAATCCTGATCATCCTCATCTAAATCGAGGATGTATTCGTCAGGAAAATCCGATATAGTATCGTTATAATCGTCGTGGGTAAGGTTATTAAAATCATCATGGCTGAGGGAATCATCATTTCGAGCATTAGGATAGGTTGTGCCGCTGAGGACACCTTTAAGATTTGTGCCGCGATGGACACCTTTATACGTTGTGCCGCGGTGGACACCTTGATAAGTTGTGCCGCTGAGGACACCCGAGGTACTAGGACCTGAAATAGTGCTCTATGGGGTAGGATCAATATTTTTAGCTTTTTTAGTTTTTTTACCCCTTAAATCAGGGAGGTCATTATCGAGTCCCTCTTGGAATTCTTCTTCCTCTTCTGGAGAAAGGGATCTCTTGGATGCCATGACTTGGGAGAGTGTAGAAAACATGCACGAGCGCATTTCTCTATGGATAAGAGATTTAAATGCCTCATTATCAATATTAGGGAGAGAGACGTCTTGGTCTGAGTCAGACATTGTAAGGAGGCAAAAGGTATAATATATAATAGTATGTCAGAATCAATTCTCTCCTATTCTTCTCCCTTTTTTTTTCTTTTTTAAACAGAGAATTAAATATATATATATATGTCCCCTTTTTTTGGGGGGGGGGATTATAGTATGGCAAAAGGGTTTTGGGAGTGTAGATTATATTATTGCAAAAGGGTTTTGAATCAGGCTCGTTTCCAGCTCAGATGCGCAGATATAAGTGAAAAGCAGCTGATCGCGTCGAAAAAAACGTCAGTTTCCCGACCGCGATCAGCTGGTTGCCTGGGAGCGCTCATTCTGAGCGCGCGGTTAGAGGAAAGGGGTAGGCGGACATAGCACGCAGCGCGTGATTCGCCAAGGGCCCTTCCTCTAACGGCAGCGCTAAACGGAAAGGACACGAAGAAAGGCAGCCGGGATGTAAAAGTAGCCGGCGCTGTTGTTCTAAAGGAATGTATCGGGAAGGGGGACGAGCAAAGTATCAGGGTGAGACGACCTCCGTAAATTGGAGGTCGGGGGTTGGACAGGTCGGGGAAAGGGAAAGGAAGCCTTCCGCGACGAGGAAATCTGGCAACAAGTTATGTAAAACAGTACCACATTAAAGACATGGAGGTAGGGCGAAGTGTGAGGGTAACACCTACCGTGGAAACCTACCGTAATAAGGCGAACACCTAGAGGTAAACACAAGTCATTGTTAAGAGCAAGTATACAGTACTAAATACTTGTTAAGAATCATATATATATACATGTCTAAGTTTGTTAATTATCATAAGAAAGATTAATATCATAAGAAAGAATATTGTTGTAGGAGTAAGAGAAAGCATGACTTATCTGCTTGGAGCCGCATTTAAAAGAGGCTGATTGCCTAGTGCTTTCTAGAATTGTTTTTGTTAGTAATGTTCCATTGGAACTATTGCTTTGTGACATATGCGGCTGTTTGGAGTTGCATTAAAAGTTGTATGCATAATGCTAGCCTCCGGTCTTGTAATGAAATCTTGCATTCAGTATGGAGAAACCATGGAGAACACTGCACCAAAGTCTTCACAGATAAGAATATTTGCAAACAGTCTGACAGGGAGACACAGGGCACTGTTGGGTGGATATAAAGAGTGTTGCAACTAAATCCCAGTAGAGATCTTCAAGGAAGTCCTTTTTATTGAGGAAAAAATAGTGTGGGCCCTAGGCACCTCATATTTTGCCAGAAGTTGGGAGCAGTGGTCATTAAAAGCAGTTGATGCACTGCTTTCATCAGTGCTTTGTAAACAAATTAGTGCCGGGCTTTCACCAGGAGGCCACCATAGTTTGCACCACGCATTTACTGTACTAACACGACTACTAACCATCCCGTTGCTACAAGTGTGACAATTCAGACTGTTCGATACTACCAATTCTTTAAGAATAGCTTGGATGGCAGGTATTGGGTGTTTTTAATGCACATTAAGTTAACAAAACAGTTTTTCTTTAAATTGCACAAACAGTGCCACAATGGGGCATAAGTGCAGGTTCCAGCAATTAAGTGCTGGTGCCAAGCACCGGAAACCACCCGCTCAAGTTAAGCACAGGGTTTCATGGGTTCAGATCTCAAATCGAAAAGCAAGAGTAATGGCCAGCCTCAGCCTAGCTAAGCACCACAAGCAGGAGCAGAGAAGGCGTGTTAAAGTTGTCTTTTGTGAGATCACCTTAGGGTGATAGGAAGACGCTAAAGATTTGGACATTCATACATGAAACTACACATCATTAGTGTAGCGTCATATGGTATTTAGTATCCTGTTCTTAGGAACACAGAAGGATAAAGAGACTGCAGACAATGCAGAGGAGAGCTGTCAAATGAGGAATATATGCATTCAAATTTAATAAAAAGTAATTCAAGGAAGAGATGTTCAAATTAATTTATGGTATACATACAGAAGACAGGATGGGCATGTTTTGAGGCAAGGCCCATGCAATGATGTAACTAAACTTTTGGGGACACTGCTGTAAAGTACATGGAGGCATCCCCGACTCACCATCTACCTCTTTGGTCCCAGACCCAGTGGACTGTGCTGAGGGGCCGCCTGGAGCTCAAGCCCTCCCGCACCGCTGGGGTTGTGGGGGCTAATGTTATGCCACTGGGGTCATGCTAGAGCACATTGTCATGAGATAAGGCTTGCAAGATGGGAGCAGGAGAAAATGACATAAGCACTTCTTCACTGAAAGGCTGATAAATGTTATCAAACTCCTTCGCCTGTAGGAAGTTATTGTTATAGTTAGTCCTGCTTTTCCAAGGAAGAGCCTTTTCGGTTTGCTAGTGATTTTGTGCCCATTTAACAAATCTTCAAGAAACTTAAGGGAACATTAAAAAAAAAGTTTTTTTGATCTCAGCTTCTTCCTGGAAAATTTCAGGGTCAACCGTCAAGCAAAAGCTGAGAAAAAAGGTGGGGTTACAAAACGTAAAATCTCCGCGCATTCCACAGCTACCGCAAAAACTGCTGAACGGATTTGCACCAAATTCGTCAGGAAACTAGATATTGGTCAGCACATTGTGCTTTTTGTAATTTGGTGTAGATATGTCCAGTAGTTTTTGAGAAATTAAGGCAAAAAAGTATTGTATATTTTGGTTGTCGGTCTCACGAGAGTCTCACACAGGAGCGCCAATTTAAAAATAGAATGTTCTGATTGGCCCAGGGAGCTTTATTACCTTTGGGCCATCTTGCTCCTGCATGCTGCCAGCAACCTGAGAAAAATTTTGCTGCCAGCCATTACAGGACTCAGAGACTTAGTCCCCTGTCCTCATGTTGTGTAATACAAATGATACACGGGGGGCAGGGTGGGCATATCCCTAGGCCAGAGGTCTTCAAAATTTTTGATTTCAAGACCCCCTTGTCAAAAATGTTTAGGAATAGACAAAAATGTCCGGATCCTGGTACTCCTCATTATCGACAACTATGAACGCCCCCGATTCCCACAGCAAATCATTTTTACAGTAGGGAAATAATATTAAACAGTGTTTAGGAAACCAGAGGTCAGTGAGCAAGGGGGCATGATCAAAGGTGTAGCAAAAAGAGCCTCATTTATGATGAATTGGTGTCCTGCTTAACGGCCATGAGAAGCAGAATACAGGGAGCAGTCTAATACCGTAGCACCATCGGAGAGAGGAGTGATTACCTAGACGGCACCCTGCTTGCTTTTTAGAATCGGCACCCGCGAGGAGAAACCGCAGCGGCTCGAGGAGCGGAGCTCTGCCGCGTTTGGAGGCGGAATCCGTGAACCGCCCCCTGGACTCACCTGAAGCTGCCTGGAGCTCCCTGTGCTCAGTAGCATCTTTGGCGCCGCTTGGAGGGGCGGGCTGCTCCGCTTGAGTAGTTTGGCAGCCAGAAGCTGCTTAATCACGCTCAGGTACTGTGGCACTTAATCTTTAACCCCTTTCCTTGTACTGCTGGAGGAAAAAAAATCATTGGTACAGCATTAAACAGGGCAGCCCGTGGGGTAAAAAAAACCAAAAAAAAAAACGGAGTTAATAACGGGAGCTGTGAGCTATACTTTGTGACTGTGAGACTCTGTCCTGCTTGCCTACCTGGTGACATTGGGAGTATCAGCTTATCCTGCGCTGTGAGCGCACGCTTTCCTGTGGTTGTGGCTGTTTGTTCCCCTCGCCGCCGCCCTGAGCTCCATCTGCGGCCGCCGAGTAGGGGGACTACAGCCCACAGAATCCCTGGAGGCAAACCCCGCCCACCCACGCCCACTTCTGCGCACGGAGGCGCAGAAAACACCGGCGCTCCTTCGGTGGAGCGGGAGACTCTGTCCTGCTTGCCTACCTGGTGACATTGGGAGTATCAGCTTATCCTGCGCTGTGAGCGCACGCTTTCCTGTGGTTGTGGCTGTTTGTTCCCCTCGCCGCCGCCCTGAGCTCCATCTGCGGCCGCCGAATAGGGGGACTATAGCCCCCAGAATCCCTGGAGGCAAACCCCGCCCACCCACGCCCACTTCTGCGCACGGAGGCGCAGAAAACACCGGCGCTCCTTCGGTGGAGCGGGAGACTCTGTCCTGCTTGCCTACCTGGTGACATTGGGAGTATCAGCATATCCTGCGCTGTGAGCGCACGCTTTCCTGTGGTTGTGGCTGTTTGTTCCCCTCGCCGCCACCCTATGCTCCATCTGCGGCCGCCGAGTAGGGAGACTACAGCCCCCAGAATCCCTGGAGGCAAACCCCGCCCACCCACGCCCACTTCCGCGCACGGAGGTGCAGAAAACACCGGCGCTCCTTCCGCATCGCGGGACGCGCGTTGCCGGGCTAAGCCCGGACAAAGGGCGGGACATCTGTGGCCGTCCGGGGCTGGCCAAGGCTGGGCTGGGCCACCCCCCTGATAGGTTGGCTGTTGCTGGACATCTCTGTGCTGCGGCGCTTCCTAGTAAGGAGGTTTCTGTAATAGGCACAGTTTCTTATATTTAGCTTTGAGTGTCCATGCCAATGTCAACCCGCTTGGGTAAGAGTTTGAGAGGAGGTGGTGGGGGAGGTCCTAGTTGTGTAACGGGTACAATGGACCAGTTTATCACCCGTGTTGTCACAGTTATCGAGAAGGAAATCGCCATGACTGAGCGGCTTCTTTCTCTGGAACTTTTTGTTGGCAAACGGTCATCATTGGATCAATTGGCTCTAGTTCCATCCCCAGTACGCCCAATTGATCCCTTGGTGGCTGCCCTACCCCCTTCAGACCTCCCACGGGTTGCAGCTTTAAGGGCCAGTTTGGACAGGCTGGAGAGCCTGACAGCCACAGTTCAGCTTGACGAAGAGAACGCTGTATTAGTTCCACTGGCTAGTGAGACCCCAGCCCCTATGTCTTTGCCTGCTATCTCTATTAGTCATGGGTTCCCCCTCCCTCCTCCAGTACTAGCATCGCTGGCAGTAAATAATCCAAATCTTAGCAAAAGGAAAAGAACTACTAGCCCGAATAAAGGAAGTCATGCCAAACCCTACAAGAAACTTAGGAAGTTCAGTTCTAGGGTGGGTGGAACCCACAAGAGATCAGGGCGGGTTGCTGGTTGTTCTCAGGGCGACAAGGGGGATGAAGTCCATGGTGTCTTAGTAGCAAAAACCTGCGTTGACCCGATAGTTGATGCCGCTGAGGCCCTACCACATGAATCATTCTCCATCGCCAACTTAGAGAAAATGATGAATTCATTGTTGTGTCCGGTTTTGGAGAGAGTTAAAGGTCTCTCAGAGCGGCTGGATAGGTTTGAGCAGGCAACCTTGGACAACTTCTTCTCCCTAAAATCCCTTATCAAACTACACTCAAGAATCAGGGAAGATGGTCTAGGGGGGGAATCTGCAACCCGGGTGACACTAACATCCCCACAAGGCCCTTCCAATGTAGTCAGACCAGCACCCGGGGTGGCCGTGGCAAATGCTCCTGTGGTACAACCTGTGGTTTCCTCTGGGGCCGCCCAGAAGACAGGGTCGGCCACAGAGGACGGTACAGTGCGACCCAAGACATCTAAGGCTAGCACTATTCCAACCAAAAGGATTGCACGGCCCAAGGATTCTGGTAGCAGCTGTACTGACAATTCAAAAAATTCTGGAATTGGCAATGGCCCTGAGTCAAATGATACTAGAATAGGTAAAACGACGATAGTCCCCACGCCACAGCCAGGAATGGACTTCGATGCTGGGTCGGCCCTTACTGTTAATTTACCCCCTGACTGTCAGCCCTTTGTGGCAGTACTTACTGGGGTGCCCGTACTTAAGCCAGGCAAATATGAGACCTATGCCGAACTTAAGAACAAAACAGTATTCTGGCTAAAGGAAAATAGACCTCTGCCTAACTACATGGGAGGTCGGGTCATCCATGTGAGGAGGGTTAGTTGGATTGGCACTAGGCCAAAAGATATAAGGGGAGACTGCATTATAATCAACTTTGATAATCCCACAGTTGCTAGCTATATGTGCAACTTTCCCACCAGAGAGGGCAGTACAATCGGAGGTAGTGGAGGCATTGGTATGCACGACCTCAGCTACTTTAACCCCAGAAAAGCTTATGCTAGGCCAGTCAGAACCCCCATTTGGGAGGGATGGGCTGGCAGCCAAGCTTACCTAAACCCGTCACAAATAAGTCAGTTTTGTAACAACCCATGTCCATCGCCCAAATGGTCATGGCATGGCTATTGACATGTTGTCTTACAACCACCTGCGAATTCACCCGCAGTGCCTAGGGAGATTGTATGTGGTAGTTTAGGCACAAGAGGGGAAGGTGTGAGGCCGCCTACTTGCCATCTCTCACTTTCTGGTCCTAATCCTGGTTCCCTAGCATGGGAGAGATTTGATCATCTTGAACCTGCTTTGCCCATCTTGGTGGTCCCTAGCGGGGAGGGCCTAGCTACGGGTGTGACGCCTGCTTCTGACCCTTGCGACATCTCTTCTGTGGAAGGTCCTTCGCCGGGGCAGGCAGCAGATGGCAAAAGGGTCTTGAAGGTTGTTAGCTGGAACATAGCTGGTTTGGCACGCAACATTGACATTCTCGAATGGAACTCATTTATCGAATCCTTCGAGATATGTATGTTCCAGGAATCCTGGTGTTTGGAGCCTCGACACAAAGTTGGTTATACTAGCTACTTTGTACCGGCCGTTCCATCGCCCGGAGGAAGAGGCCGCCCCTCTGGCGGCCTTCTAATCTGGGTAAACATTTCCTTGGGTTATTCCATTCGGTGTATAGATACTAAGTCCCTTGACTTACAGAGACTAACAGCTAGAGGGCCACGCGGGGGGAGGGCGCTTGAGATTCTCAACATTTATGTTAGAGGTACCAGGGGTGGAACATCTAAACTGTCCCTTACGGGCGTTGATGACGAGCTTAGATCTTGTGGTGCTGACTAGTTTGTCATGCTCGCTTGGGACTTCAATTGTACTTTCGAACCCCTATCAGTGGAAGATATACTGGGCACTCAGGAGGATGATACTAGGAGAGGTATCCCCCCCTCTCTTTGTCACCAATTAAGAGATGGACCCAAAGTGCCATTGATCGTAATGCCCTCTTTTTGGAATATGGTGTAAGGGCAGTAAATGGCAGGGCAAAGTCAGATCCTTGTGGGGTACATACGTTCAACATGGTAGGTCAATCCTCCAGAATTGACTATATTCTGTTGAACTATAAACTTTGGAGCCACTTATTGGATATGGTGGTTCTTCCCTCCACCGATAGTGACCACAACCCCTTATCCCTGTCACTGCCCCCCTCGTGGACAGCTGGGACTAATGAACAAATCCCCCATGATTGGAAATCAACACGTGAAGTTTGCCCTTCAAATTGTGGGAGACGGTTAAAATGGAGGAATATTGTTGGCAACGAGGGTAAGATCGTAGAAGTAAGAACAATCATGGCCAATGTTCTGTCCAATTTGGAACGCGACACAATTAGTGTCCATGAGATCTCCACGTTGTTTGGCCAAACTACTAAAGCCCTAGGCGACCTTTTTTCAGTTCGTAATGAAAGCACAAGGCCCACCAATAGATGTCGCCCTAAGGGCAATTTTGGTTGGTATTCCCCTGCCTGTCATAACGCTAAAAGAGACCTAATCAATGCAGTTAAACTTAAGGACGGTAGCTTGATTAGTAATGCCAGGAAAAGCTATAGAGGTGCCATCTCCAGGGCAAAGTCAGAGTGGGAGAACCAGTTTTGGTGTGATCTGAAACTGGCAAGCTCTGCTAGGGACTCGAAGGGCTTTTGGGAATTGATTAGAGCTAGAGACAAGCCTGTGGACTTGCTTTTTACTTGCAATATCCCAGAAGCCCTGTGGTTCAATCACTTTTCCCACCTCTACAATGTGGCAACGGGTAACGGGGAAGATTCGATTGATGTCCCTTCACCAGACCACTTTGAGCTGACCATAGACTCTTTGTTCACGGCCAAGGAAGTAGAGGGTGCAATTAAGTGTCTTGTCCCTAACAAAGCTGCAGGGCCGGATGGTCTACCAGGGGATCTGTTACGTATCAACCCATTAGAATGGGGGAGACTTATTGCCGCACTACTGAATGCAAGTTTTGCTAATGCAGCTCTCCCAGAATCCTGGAGGGGTGCTGAGGTCGTCCCGATTTTCAAGAAAGGAAGTGGGGACGACCCAGCAAATTATCGCCCTATAAGCCTATTGGATTCTATGCAGAAGGTGGCAGGAAAGGTGGTCTTGGGGAGGATTCTGCAGTGGGTAGAGGAGAAAGGCATCCTTTCCGATTTTCAGGCAGGTTTTAGATTAGGCACTGGGACAATCGAGCAAACATTCCGGTTGATGATGCTATATAGGAAAGTTGTGTTACTGGGCAAAGGCAGTCTGTACCTTGCATTTATAGATTTGCGGACTGCCTTTGACCTGGTCCCCCGTAGTCATCTCTGGAGGGTGCTATCTGGGATGGGTTTACCCCCATACTTATTGTCTCTGCTTATCAAGCTGCATGCAGAAAATTTTGCGCAAATCAGGTGGGGCAACCAGGGCCAAAAGACATCACGAATACCTGTGAACAGAGGCGTCCGTCAGGGATGTGTTTTGACCACCACTCTGTTTTCATTGTATGTTAACGGAGTGGTGGACCATCTCTTACAATTACCATCAGATGCTCCATCGCTGGCGGGCAGGAGAATACCCACTCTTCTGTTTGCAGACGATACCCTCCTGATTTCCAAGACCCCGGCAGGGCTGCAGAGCCTTTTAACTAGTTTTCAGTCTTTCTGCGACTCGAGGGGACTAGAAATTAATACTGGGAAGACAAAGTATCTGGTTCTAAACCCCCCCGAAGAAGATTGGAAGGCCACCTACTTTAAAATCAGTCCCCCTAGAAAGGGTCAAAGTTTTCGACTACTTAGGAATCCGCCTCTGTGACACCATGAGATGGAATTTTCACTTCCAAAAGATGCTGTTGAGTCATAAGAGGGTGGTGGGGGCATTACTTAAAGAACAAAGGGCCTCCTCCCTTAAACCGATCGCCCCGGTACTTGATATCTATAGAGCAAGAGGTGTGAGTGTGGCACTCTATGGGGCAGAACTTTGGGGCGCACAGAATATGGACCAGCTGTCTTGCTCAGAAAATAAATTCTTTAAGGACCTAATGGGGCTTCCACACAGCACTCCAACCTTGCCTTTACTTCTAGATACGGGTAGTTGTCCCATTAGAGATCATGCAAGGCTGCGTCCTCTCCTCCTGTGGGCTCGGATTTGGAGAGTCCCAGAACTGGCCAGCTACGCAGATGGTCTGACAGATGTCTTATCGAGGCCAGGTTGGTCCAAAATCAGCTGGTTGAAGGAAGTCAAGCGATTATTAGTAGAATTGGGTCTAGAAGAAGCTTGGCAGTCTAGGACTGCTCCCCCTAAGTCTGTCCTGAAAAAACTGTATTGGAGCTGGGTGAAAGATGTGCGGAACAATAATCCTAATCAATGTAGGTCTACTGCTGAATTTCTTTTAGTGAAGGAAGTCCCACTTTGCGAGCCCTATCTCGATATTATATCAAAACCTAGAGACAGGGCACTCTATTTTAAATTTAGAATAGGAACACTTCCTGTGGGTGAACTGACAGCTAGGTGGAAGGCCCCGGGTCAGACAATTCCCTTCTGCCCGCATTGCACGACAAGGATAGAGTCAGTTCCCCACCTCCTATTCGAATGCCCCGCTTATGAAGCTCCCCGTCGCAGGTGGTTGAAACCCCTCTGCAGAGAGTTAGGTACCAGAAACCATAGGGAGGCCTTACGAATTCTGAAAACAGATCCACAACCCCTCTTTGCCTGCGGCATGGCAAAGTTTTTAAGCTGGGCATGGCTGATCAGATCAAATAGGCTTTTGTATCTTGTTTAATTCTGGTTTTAGATTGTTATTCTTTTATGTAATTTATTGGCACCTTCGTACTATGAACTATATGTACTTTTGCTATGAATTGGCTCCTTTTATCTTTTTAAAACAATGTGTGTATATGTATTGCTTTTTAAGACCTGTTTTTTGTCGAAATAAAGCCATTTTGACTGACTGACTGATGAATTGGTGTAGGGCAGCACCGCAAGTCTTTCTGCTGTG
This sequence comes from Lissotriton helveticus, assembly GCF_964261635.1. Lineage (NCBI taxonomy): Eukaryota > Metazoa > Chordata > Amphibia > Caudata > Salamandridae > Lissotriton > Lissotriton helveticus. The sequence goes on from NC_136065.1 coordinate 838,888,560, forward strand.
CTGCCCTACACCAATGTGAAAGGGCAGGAATTCACCGTATTTATGAAATACGGTGCATTCCTATCCTTTCCCGTTGCGTTGGCACACAAATTGCTGCCTAGCACAAACATATGCAGAATTGTTTTTGTGCATAAAGGGCCACCTTCCTTCACAAAAACAATCCTGAGAGGAGATTTCCTCTTTCTATGTGAGCTACAGAGTGCAGCACACATGGAAAGAGGAAATAACAAGGAGAAATTAAAACATTTCTCCTCGTTAAGCTTCCGCTGGGGAGTCATACATTTTTTACACTGCCCCAGGTTTACCTGTTTTGTAAATATGGAGCAGCATCAAAACCCATGGGTGTTGTGTGGGAACCCCGACGCAATGCCCATGAAACACCTTCTTGATGCAGAGTAAGGCAATGCAGTGACTAGCGCTTCTTTGTCTTACTTCCTATCTATGAGGTCAAGCAAAGTCATGCAGGGTGACTTTGCTCCACCTCATAGATATGGTTGAGGCACTTGCGTCACTGGAGCATCAAAAAAGTGATGCTCTGGCGGCACAAACCTCTCATAAAAAAGCCCTAAAATATTCTATTCATTATTTAGGTCTTTCACCATAAGGTATTTACATATAAAATAATGGGCAGCCTAGATGAAAATAAAATAAGGTGTTACTCAGTGAGAAATGCACGGTCGTACATTATGAAACCCCTATTATGTAATGCACTGCTGAGGTGTTTGTGTAACCAGAGACAAAATTAAATATTGGTTGGTGCAGTGGAGAATAGTAACTTATGTATTTTTAGTGTTAAGCAGTCACAGCCTGTGTCAGAAAGCACTGTGAATATGTAAGTCATTATTTTATATTTGCATTACACAGTGTAAGATAGACTAATACAAAATGTGCAAATAGTTTTATGATCAAATGGTGCTTCCAAAATGTAGAGTCTAGTAATATCACAGCATATGTAATGCAATTTTATTTTACGAAACTGTCCCTTGAACACCTCCTAAGGGATGTGTAAAAACAGTTATGATTAAAAGCAGCACTGCACAGCCCTGTTGTAAACTCTTTGCACTATCACTCAAAACCCCCAAATCTTTGTCATCCCAAATGAGCTTGTAGTGATTCTATCAATTACAGCCAGAACCGCTCCCAAGCATCCATTACACTTGCAAATAAACTAATAGCGCTCATTTGCATTTCATTCAGGCAAGCAGGCACCCTGGCACGAAGGCTTTTCATAGCACAGGAGACTCAATTAGGGGAACTTTAGCTGAAGCTTTTTAACAATCAAAATTAGCCATCCCAGGATAGCTGTCTTTTTCCAAAATGAAAGCAAACGTTTTGGATTCCAGGCACAAGTGAGGCAGGGGAAATGCAAGACCCCCTGCCGGGAGGACTCCATGGTCCCCCTGGGGGTCATGCCCCACAAATTCAAGACCGCCGCTCTAGGCCCCATGGGGAGACTCAGAGGGACCCCTCTTGGGGCCAAAAAGAAAAAAATGACAACATTTGCCACGATTCAGCTCACAGGATCAGAAAAAAGAAATGGTGGCCGGGCTGCATGTTTTTTAATATAAGTTCTGGGAGCCTACCCCAGGGCCAAAAACATGCATGGCCCTCCTCCCCAAGCTATTAGAGTCACCAGGGAGCACACCTTTGGGGCGATCTCATAATTAATGGAGAGGAGAGCCATGCAGCCCCCCTCTTCATGCCTCGAGGGGCAACGGGGAGCCCACCTCGGGGCTGAAATTAGTTTTTATGATGAGGGGGGCACACATCCCCCCTTCCCGAGCCTTTAAGGGTCCCGGAAGCACACTTCCGAAGCTGAAAATGCAGCCAAAATTGAGGGGGCAACCTGTGTCCTCCATAAGCTTAAATAGGTCCCAGGGAGTCCACTTGCAGTGCCAAACATGCAGCAAATAGCGAAGGGCCATGCGGTCCACCTCCCTGACCTACTAATGGTCCTCTGGGGCCCATCCGGCTTAATGGCTATGTCCCGGGTGCCCACTCCCGGGAAATGTCATATCTGAGGTCATAAGCAATGCATGGCTGCTAACTTTAACCGGTGAATTTCTGTGTTTTTTTAGTTCAAAACTTTGATGTTGACACTGACATACTCACCTGACTATAACGTTACTTTAACCTTTCGATTTGTTTGTGCATTTCTACATTTAAAAAAACAAAAAAAACAAAAGCAGATTGTAGAATCCGCATAAAGATGACCAGACACACAGCTTGGAGTGTAGATTGACGTTTAATCGGATTCCGGTAAACAATAACATCAGCGACCCCAGCCACAGCAACGGCTCCGGCGGGTGACACTTCGCACTCTCCCAGGCGCTCGGCTTGGAACGCTGGTCGCGGTGACGTTCTGAATGATGTCACCGCGAGCCGCTCCATTCTCTGCAGAGTTGCCGGGGGAGAGGAAAGTGGAAGATACCACACATCCCCCTCCCCTGCGGAAAGAAACATAAGCATTGAACATAACAACAACATGTTACAGACAGATTACATCATCACATACTGTTCAAAATGTCTGGGTGGCCTGATCATTCTCCGGCTGGTCCTACCACCTGGGTGAGAGACAGGCCACCGTTTCTTGGGAGGGAGACCACTGTTCCCCTCGGGGTCGCCCTCACTCTCCCTGCCACTACCTGAACTTTGACCGGATGGGCAAAACTTCACTACTCTCCCCAGGTTCCAAATCTTCCCTTCCTGGGTCTTTACAGCATTCCTGAACAATTAGTGATCTTGGTTGGCCTACTGTATTCTGACCAACTTGCCCTGCCAGTGGGTGTCCTGATCTTAATGTCATCACCTACTTTGAAGCCGGCCTCCCTTGTAGAGTTGAGCCTGTCGAATCTTTCCTTCCTTTCACCCATAGCTTCTTTCTGCCTCACTAACCCTCTCGCCTCTTTGGAGTGATCTGACCAACCCTTATGCCACCCCATCCACCCTGGTGACAGTCTGGTGTTGGGTATCCTTCCTCGGAGCATTTCGAACGGGGTGACTCCCGTCGTCTGGTGCGGGGTGAACCTGTATGCTTCTAAGCGCTTCCATACTTCTTCCTTCCAATTCATGCTGCTGGCCTTGGCTAACTGGATACTCTCCTTGAGGGTCTTGTTAAAACGCTCTACCATGCCATTTGTCTCAGGGTGATTCCTCTCTCCTCAAGGAAGTCATCCATCTCTTTTGAACACAGCTGTACCCCATTGTCAGTGAGTAGGCTGCTGGGTAATCCTTCCCTTTCAAACAGCCCTTGAAGGAACTCGATGACGGTCTTGGTTGTGATTTCGCTCACTAACTTCACTTCCGGCCACCTGGAGTACAGATCCATGAGCACCAGAATATATGGCGTGCGCACCTCTCCTGTCAACGGACCAACGATGTCCAACGCCAACTCTTCCCAGGGTCCTGATGGTGGTGGTCTGCACACCATTGGAGGTGTCAGTTGCTTCAGTACCTTGTCGCTGATGCCACACGGAATGCAGTCTCTCACCTTCCTTTCAATAGCAAGGTCCATGCTCGGCCACCAATACTCTTTTCTCAGCCTTTGCTTGGTCTTGGTGATGCCCAGGTGGCCATCGTGAGCCATATCAATGAGTTTCTCTCTCACCGTCACGGGTGGTACTAACCTCGTCCCCCTGAACAGACATTCGTCGACCACTGACAATTCATCCTTTACCATCCAGAATGGCCGAAGGGCCTCCACACGTTTATCTTCGTGTTTCCACCTGTCTTTAACTCTCTTGCACACCTCATCCAGGACTCTGTCATCCTTTAGTGCACACTTCAAAGTTTCTTCACCTATCGCTCTCTGGATGGCACAAACATTTTCCATTTATCGATCTTCCAGCTCTTCTTCCATCCTGTCATGCGCTTCACTCCCATCACTTTCTTTCACCAGCCTTGACAAGCAGTGGGCCGCCAGATTCCGGGTTCCAGGGACGTACTGGACATCGAAAGTGTACTCCTGAAGGCCAACAACCCAACGCCTTATCCTACTGGAGATCGCATCCAGCCCTTTCTTACTGAATACTTCCACCAATGGCTTGTGGTAAGTACGAAGGACGAAAGTTGTGCCCCACAGGAAATCCCTAAATTTGCTCAATGCCCAGAATACTGCCAAGGCTTCTTTTTCGATCATGGAGTAGTTGTCTTCTGACTTTTGAAGGGATCTTGGGGCGAAGGCTATAGTTTCTTCTCCGTCCATGCTTGCTTGTGTGAGCACCGCACCTAGCCCTTTGGCATTTGCGTCCGTGGTGACTATTGTCGTTCGATTGGGTATGTACGACTTCAAACTGGGTGCTTGTGCAAGAGCATTCTTCACGTCCTCGAACTCACTCTGACACTCCTGACTCCAATTGAACACAGTCTCCTTTTTCAACAACAGTCTGATGGCATGCGTTCTCCCTGCGAGGTTCCTTATAAATTTGCCATAGAACTCTAGCATACCCATGAAAGATCTGATCTCTTCCTTGCTCTTCGGGGGCGCCAGATTTACAATGGTGTTCTGGAGCTCTGTCTTGGGACGGATTCCTTCCGCCGTCACTTTGTGTCCCAAGAAGTCCAGCTCAGCACACCTAAACACGCACTTTTCTCTCCTCACTGTTAGTCCTTGTGACCTAAACCTGGTTAACACCTGTCTCAGTCTCTTATCATGCTCTTCATGGTCCCTGGCGAACACTAGAACGTCGTCTTGGTAGCATACAACCCCAGGAATCTCCTTCAAGATGTTTCCCATGAGCCTCTGGAACACGGCTGCCGCAGAGACCAACCCGAACGGCATCCTTTTGAACTTGTACGCGCCCATGGGTGTCACGAACGCTGTAAGTTCTTGTGACTCTTCATGAAGTTTGATTTGGAAGTAGGCTGAGGTAAGGTCAAGTGTGGAGAATACTCTTGCGCCCTCTAGCATGCTCATCATCTGGGTTATATTGGGCAGCGGGAAGCGGTCGACCACAATCTCCTTGTTCTACGCCCTAAGGTCGATGCAGAGCCGAACAGACCCATCCTTCTTCTGTGCGGCCACGATGGGCGCCAACCATTCAGTCGCTTCCACCGGTTCAATAACCCCTGCCTTGCACAATTTCTCGAGTTCAGCTCTCACCGATTCTTGGATGGCAATGGGTAGTTTCCTGACCTTGGCTACTACCGGCTTCGCATTTTCTTTCAATTTGATCTTGTGGCAGTAGTTCTTCAAGCAACCCAGCTCTTCTCTGAATACTTCTTTGAACTCTGTCACTAAACCCTCTTCCGGCTCTTGTATCTCTTGTATCAAAATTTGGGGAATGCTGTTAGGATTCAGGTATACTCCCAACTCCTTCTGTGCTTGCCAACCCAAGATGTTGTCACCATCAGTGGACACATAAACCTTGGACGTTGTTGTTCTGTCTTTGTATTCGATAGTGTTCCAAAAGTATCCTTTCATTGAGATTGGGCGACCCGCATATCCCCCGGGCCTCACATCCATTTTCTTCAAGATTATCTTCCCCTTGGATACACGTGAAAACTCTTTTGCGCTGATAATAGTTATCCTTGAACAGGAATCGAACAGTGCTTCCAACTCGGTGCCTTTTACTTTTATGGTGTCTTTAGGGCTGCAGACCAGGCCTTCCTCTACTTGCACAACTATCTCATCGCAGATTGTGTTAGTCCTGTCCTTACCCTGTCTATTGAATCCCTGTCCGCTCTTGCAATACTGCCTGAAATGGCCCCTCTTCCCGCATTTATTGCATGTGAACTTGAGGGCAGGGCATTCTTTGTCATTGGCCATGTGCCCTTGCTTCCCGCACCTGCAACAGGCACCCTTAAATGACCATCCCGGTTTGTCTTCTTTTTGTTCCTTGTTCATTGTCTTCTGGCCCTTGATCACAGACACAGCCTCCAACTCAGTCACTACCTCGCTCACTTTGGGTTTGTCTTCGCCTCTCTTCTCCCCACTGTCCTGTTTTATCTCACTCACGCACTGTAGCATATGTTCTACCTGTTTGGCTATTATTAGGACCTCTCTTAGGGGTGGGTCGTCCTTAAGCCACAATTCCTCCCGTACCCGCTCCATCCTGCATGCTAATACGAACTGGTCCCTGATCCTTTCCTCACTTGCCCCACCAAATTTGCATGTCGCAGCTAGCTTCCTAAGGTCAGAGACAAAATCTTCTATAGATTCCCCTTCCTTCTGTACTCTCTTCCCAAAATGATATCGCTCCATTATGGTACTAGTCTTCGGGAGATAGTGCAAATCTAGTTTTTTCAAACTTATTTCTAATTCATTTAGACCTCTCGCTTCTTGCACACCTAGGTCTGGGAGGTGATCCAGAACCTCTTCCCCCTCCGCTCCCAGGTAATACGCTAACAGTACAACCTTCCTCTCTAACCCAAGATTAGGGCCACACACAGTAGCATAATTTAAAAACACCTTTTTCCACTTTTTCCACTGAATTGCAGGTTCCCCTGGGTTGGTCAAGAAGAAGGGTGGGGGCGTCACACTTTGCATGCTTGCTGTTTTACTGGAGAACTCCCCCCCTCTCTTTTTGCTACCGTATACAATATTTTGCAATGAGCGGTGCGGATACACAGAGAAGTGAAATGACTGGTTGCCCTAAACCAACGCTGCAAATACACATTACAAAATAGTTTCAGTGAGCAAAGCACATTCACTGCACTCTATAGGCACTTCAATAGGTTCCAAAATCAAACACCGGGTGGCACTGTGGCGTGCAAGTCTGTTCTCCTAGAGGTGAATACGATCTTGACATACGCCCAGTTGTTGCTCACAACCAGGATGTTCCCAGTCTGAGGAGGCTACTGTGCCGATGTCCTCCTTACAACATCGGTGATTCAAAAGAGTCTTACTCCCTTTTTATGCAGATGGCGAAGGATAATGGGGGGAACAGGTGAGGTTTAGCGCTACCAGAAGAGCGAGGACTTTTCTTCTTAGAGCGCCGTGCAGGGCCAAATCCGCTATGCGCTGTCGGGATGGAGTCAAACACAGTCTCGAGGGGGGGTTGCAAATGCCCCGACGTGTACACTGGATCGCTTCACGCCTAACGCTTCCAGCACCACCACCAGTCTCTGAGCCAATATGTCCAAATCCACCGGCAGACACTACAAGCACTAGTCCGCCACGCTTAATTCACCGTTTAAAACAGGCGCTCCTTCCTCAAGTGATGGGAAAACTCCGCCACCATCCACTTTTGTGCCACTCTCTCACGTGATGTCCGCCCCAAGCGCATACACTGTCCGCCCTTAAAGCATTGGAGGCAGCAAAGTCCGCCCGCACACAGTAATCTTCACTTACGATACGAATTTCCTCCGTCATAAATTGCTTGCGTTGTGTGTCCTCTTCCGCCGCCGGTGTCGCCTTTCCCTCTCCTACGCTCGCAGCCTTTCAGTCTGCAATCACCGCATACTATTTCTCTTCACTCGCGAATCTAGTACTTCATTAGCGTGTTGAGGTCGCTGTGTAGGGATGATCCTCGTCGCCAGTGTAGAATCCGCATAAAGATGACCAGACACACAGCTTGGAGTGTAGATTGACGTTTAATCGGATTCCGGTAAACAATAACATCAGCGACCCCAGCCACAGCAACGGCTACGGCGGGTGACACTTCGCATTCTCCCAGGCGCTCGGCTTGGAACGCTGGTCGCGGTGACATTCTGAATGATGTCACCGCGAGCCGCTCCATTCTCTGCAGAGTTGCCGGAGGAGAGGAAAGTGGAAGATACCACACAGATATTTTTATTACACCTGACTATAGAGTTGCTTCGACCCTTTTTTCAGTGAATATATAGAGATCTATCAATGTAAAAAAAGTATATATGCATGCATTTACAAAAATATTGTATGAGCAGTTTTAGTCTAGCTTCTCTTTTGCGGTCATTACTCTTTTTTTACTGTTGTATACATTTCTGCTTCAAATTGTAATTTTAGGGTTTTAATTATTTGATAATAAAATGGAATGATATGTGTGTGCGCGTGTGAGAGTGTGTATAGATTTATTATTCTTAACTCCACATCTACATACCTTAACAATACATATATTGTCAAGGTACATAGACATGGAGTAAAGTATAGTAAATCTATGATTACCAATAAATACTTAGCTTCACAGTATTTTGGTAGTTGGTATTCTGACTGTGATATTTCAGTAGCACACTATATAAAATGTGGTTATCAGGTAGTATACCCTCATGAACCCGGTACATGCCAGAGGAAGTTTGTGCATCATTGCTGCTTCAGGAAACGTACAACCTAAAAATGTAATGCATTAATTTGTTTAGCAGACATGTCTTTTGTGACACTTGGCTGAAGAAAATGTGTTACACCCATCCCTGGGGAGAGGAAAACAAAAGAGACCAAGAATTCACTGGCCGCGCCCTAGTTCAAGCCTCAATAGCACCTGGTTCACATACTCGGTGCCTATCTGTCAACCAAAGAGACATGTCTGCACTGAAGGCAGCTGGCGGGGAGGGGGGAGGGGGGCAGTTTGAGGGGTGGAGTCAGCTCTCATTTATAAGAGGAGCACCTTGATGCTGCTCTGACAACTTGAAGAAAAATCCCCCATCTTTAATTTGTTACCTGGCGAACAGTGCCCTCTTCGACACCATGTCATTCGCAAAGGGCTGCAAAGACCTGACCAAGCAGGCTCATACCATCACTGATGAAGCAGGTGAGCAAGGAATAATGAGGAGTGGCACAGAATGAGCGCCATCAGGGATGGGCTGCAGCAAAATCAGCCCTGTAAGGTAAAAGGTCAAACCAACCTCCCTGTCTAGAAGATGCAACTAAAGGGGGTCTGTGGCGGTACCTGGGGGCCATTCTAGCTCTATCAGCATTCCCCGAGCCTTTAAGCCCCTGGGACAATGCTGGAGTAGCACAATAGCCAGTCCAGCCCACTGGGCTGTGGGCCTTACTGCAAGCAAGGGCCCCGCAACCAGTTGGGCCCTGAATATGGGTTGCAGGGTGCAGGAGGGATTTTTGTTCTTGTGCAGTAAATCCGCCCAGTTTCCAATTACAGCTAAAGCTCCATGAAATGGGGAATTATAGGGTGAAACCTTGTTTTTTCAAGTCATAAAACCACACAGAATTCTCAGTCCAATGGGGTTTAGGCATACATTTAGTGCCTTATCTGAGCAGGTGGTACACATATCCGGGACCTCACTGTGCAGAAGGGGTGGAGGAAGGGGGATGTGTGGAGTATGGGAGGGATAGGACAGTATAGTTCTGACAAAGAGGGAGCAAATAATTGGAGTGAGCAGCTTAAGCCTCATGTAATTTGTCTGGCCAAAATTAGCCCTCTAAAAAATTGGGTCTACTTCTCCAACTGCTTGAAACACTGTGGCGTTCAAACTTCCCAAACTGCATCAGGCAGTGCGGAAATCTGTGCGGTAATTCTGCTCCCCGGGTGGGTATCGGGGCCTTGGTAGTAAAATACAGCTCTAAGCTGGCACAAAGTGCCTCTCTAATAGACGTACCACTGTACCTACTGCTCTACTTTTTGCTGCACCCCCGTTTCAACTTGCTATGCACCTTTCTCGATGCACAAGAAAAACACGTTCAGTGTTACACACAGTTGCTTTATATTTATTCATTTTCATAGCTTTAGACCTTGAGATATCAGAATGTTTTCTTGGACGTGGATGGCCGTTCTTATTTGTGTGGCTAGGTGTTGTCATATTTTCTATTAACGTTTAATTTACATGTATTTGGCATGAAGAAGTCTCAGGAGCCCAGGTGAAATATTTAGTAAAGACCATGCATGGGTGAAGTGGCATATGACACAAAGGGTCATATTTACAATAACTGGCGCATCCATGCAAATCAGCAGGGATGCGCCAGTTATTGTGCGCCACAGCTCCGCCATCATGGATGTGCCGCATTTACAATGCGGCGCACCATGGTGCAAAAACGGCACAGATGCGTCACGCATCTGTGCCGTAAAAGGGACGCATTGCCAATGCTCTGGGGGCCCTATCTAGTTAATGCTGCATCAATCCTTACGCCTGCTTCAGGCAGGCGCCGGGTTTTGACGCAGCATGGGCCTGAAAGTGACTGAGTGAAATCTTTTAGATTTCACTCAGCCACTTTTAGGAGGCGTTCCTGCGATGGAACACCCCCTCCCCCCTGCACAGGAACGCCTACATGTGGCCCAGGGCATTACAACGTGACGCATCTCCCAGATGCGTCACGTTGTAAGTACCCCTGCACCATGGAGCGGGATTTGCGCCGCCGCTGCGTCACAAAAGTGATGCAACGGCGGCGTAAATGAGGCGCAAGGGGCTTGTAAATCTGCCCCAGAGTTTCTGTCCCTAAATGTAATTAACGTTCACGTCTGAGATCAGCTCCTGGGCCCCGATTTAGAGTTTGCAGACAGGGTACTCTGTTGCAAGCACAAGAGAGTAACCGTCCCACCAAATTCTCGGTCTGCCCTCCTCAGTTAGAGACTGTTGGACCATAACGTTTCCATCAACTGGGCCCTTGTTAGATCGGACTAGGGACAGCCGGAAGAATGGAATGGAATGGAAAAATATTTATATAGCGCCTAACTACCCGAAGGCCTCGTAGCGCTGATGGACATTACATCCGCTGCTCTGTTTAGATTGAACAGTCCTCACTGGCAGAAAAAAAACTGAGGGTTAGAAAAAAAGAAAAATGACCCCACAGTCTCGAAACTTTTTCTTGCTATGTGGAGGTCACACGTTTTTGTTTTTCTGGAAGAAACCTCCTCTGTGGGACTTTGTTTCTTCAAAACAAACAAACGTTTAAAGCTCGGTCAACAGGGATCAAAACTAATGGCAGCCGTCCACCCAACTTTTTTGCATTAAAAGGAACCACCCTGACAGTAATTCCTTTCAATGTACAAAGATGGCCAATGGGCCAGTGGTCATCTCAAAATTTGCCTGATGGTTGACCGTCAGGATTGTGGAGGTAAAGTCATCTGCCAGCCTGATAGACCAAGTGTCATCCGACAAATTCCAACTAAGGCCCTTTGACTGCAAAGAGATGGAAGCTTACAAGGTTTGTGTGGAATTGTTGTCATGCCTGTATCATATTGTGTATTTGCTGAACTTCACGATATACAACATTTTCTAAACTTTCACCATTTCGCATAACGAGAAGTTTCATTTCATTTTTACCTCTGGGAGAGAATTTCGAGTAAAAATTGTCTCACTTGCTTACATTTTGTCCTCGAACCAGTCTCTTGCTAGTATATCAAAAGACTGTTTTGGGAAAAGTATTATCAAAGAGAAAAGTTACTCAAGATACTAGGACACATTTCGGGTAATATGTGTCATTTTAGAACAGACTATGCAAATTTTGCAAAAAAGTTGCATATTTCATACACTGCTAGTGCTTACTATTCTACAACACCACAGGGCATTTATTAATATTTCTGTATCATGAGTAGGCTCGGAGTCCAAAAATCATTGGAGATACACAGAGAATATCTCTCCTAAAAGGGTTCTGGGCTTGTAGGAATTTCACTGTGCACTCAGGTCTAAGCTTTCCCTAATAATAATAATAATAATAATAATAATTATAATTATAATAATAATAAGTCTTTAGGTTAGATAAAGTGGGGGCTGCCATACAAGACTATAGGGACTGTAACTACTGCTTAAACATTTGTCTTGGAATTCGCGCAAATGTTAGGCTCCCGTTAAAGCAAACTTTTTTTTGTTAATTTATAGGCTGGTCAGTTCATCTTTATATCAGGCATATGTAACTATCACGGTAACGTGGCGAGGTGACCATAGCTTTGCCAGCCTGCTCGTATATGACTTCTTAATTATGGTGATGGCAATCAGGGCAGCACTGTTATATCTACCTTTGAAGACCAAGAAAACATCAACACTTAAGCTTGGGCGAAGACTTTTGGTTCCACTATGTGAAGTGCTTATTCGTGAAGAAGAAAAGTGAAGTTTAACAAAGTAAAGTGTCTGAAAAAACTTTGGGAGCTGAATCAAGGGCCCTGGCAAGATTCAAGCTGCAGGGTGGCACCCTACAAGCACTACCCTTTTTCTCCAGGAACCCTGTTTGAGCACCCATGCTGTCCATATTCGTGGTGCATTGATGATTTTCAACAAATTCTTCCTGGAGATCTAGTGTAAGGAACTTCAGCGAGTGCTCAATGGGATCTAGACCACAGCAACTCGTGCTCTGCCTGCAGTGTGCTGCTGCGTGTCTTTACTGCTGTAAACACAGGGCCTCGCTAGTTGGAGCCCAGGACGTGACCCTCATACAAAAACACAGCAACACAATAAAGTAACAAAATAAACCAAAAGAGTAAAACAAGGGTGACGAAAACATAAAAAACTAAAAGAGTTAAAATGCAGATATATGTTATAGTTAGAGCGGCAGACCCTGATGCAGAGGTCTAGCCCGGGACCAGGGTTCAATTCCGCGCCTCGGCGGGTCTTGGGCTCAAAATTCCACGGACCTGATAATTCTCGCCTCGGTGCCTATTCCAATCATGGAGTCCCACTCTGCAACTCTGGGCAATAGCTTGCTTAATCTCCACAACGGCCCCCACAACGCTAAGGATGCCTGGCCTCTACCTTGGGGGTGCCCAGGAGTGGACACCTCACAGGGAAAGCCAGGATGGGTTCCACAGCGGTATTCGTACAAGCGCCTTGAGACCCTTGCGGGTGAGTAGTGCGCTATACAAGTATCAATTTACATTTACATTTACATAGATTAAATGTGAGCTGACTAATGGAAATAAAATAACCTGAGGCCTACCACACAAAGCCATTTTCAAACTTACGGTTACTTACCAGTAATCTGCAGTATATTATCCCATATAATGGGTTGAGAATGGTTGCATTAAGGGATGGTTTGCTTTCTAAGTTTGGGAACGCCCATTAATTTGTGATACTGCTGTATTCACAAACTCCAATCCAGCCACCACCCGGAAATGGTCATAGTTGGACTCCAGCAAAGGACTGAAGTAACTCCTTTTGCATGATGGGAAGGGGCACGGATTATCTACACACTTGGAGAGGGTGTAAGGGCAGGGTTTTCTATGCAAGGGAAAATTATTTTCCTGCGAAGATGTACACTTCTACATTGTGGAAATGAGAGCCCAGGAAACACTTTGTATGGACCTTCCAGTAGTATGCATGGAAACATGTGCCTGTTGCAGATTTCCGGGCACTCTGTTGGGAATAAATGGGGAATCCCAAAAGTAGTAAAAGTGCACATACTCATAAAAGTTCTAGTAGGGCATTAGGTAGCTACAAGTGGTACATCAGGTGCAATGAACAGGGGCCCAGGGGTGGGTCAACTACAACAGCTCCTTCAGCCCTTAAAAGGCACATACTAGCCTGTGTCCTGAAAGTATGGGTGCAGGGGCGGTGCTGCAGCACACTCAAAACAGCTATGCTAGGGTTATGAAGGGAAATTAAAGATGACATGAATTTTTTTTTAACTTGTCACATGTGCTGTGCGGTCAAAAGACAGAGATCACATGTCAAATGTCAGTCTTGTTTTGTGACAAATTGCTGCTCATTCTTTTAACATGGAGTATGGTGTTTACTTTTCCTTAAGCCTACTCCAAAGTTTGAGGATGTTGTAAATTGAACTGTTTGGCAATCGTGCTTGTTTGAGAGGAAAGGCTACAGGCAGTCTTTTTCTTATATCACACAACATGCTGGACAATCTACGTATGCGAGCCGACAACGGCAATGCTACTGTTTTAGTGCTTCTCGATATGTCGGACGCATTCGACACGGTGAACCAATCAATACTGGTGGAGAGATTGAGGAAGATAGGGGTGAAGGGACGGGCTCTGCAGTGGCTACAGTCCTATTTATCGGGGAGACAGCAGATGGTGACCATGGCACCGTTCACCTCCAGGAAATCCTCTGTAATTTATGGGGTAGCGCAGGGCCCTGTGATTAGCCCCATTCTTTTTAATATCTATCTGCAGCCCCTGTTCCTCATCATTAAATCGTTTGGCATTTACCTAGTCTGCTACGCTGACGATACTCAACTGGCGATTTCCCTGGAAGGGAAACACGCAGTATCCATGGACACGTTTCAGGAGTGTATGCGTCAGACTGCTGGCTGGCTGGGGAGAAACTCTCTGCAGTTTAATGGTGGGAAAACTGAGGTGGTGTATTGCTCTTCGGTTCAGATGTCTAAGCATTTGCCACTGGAGTTTAGGCTCAGCCCTGAAGAAGAACCCCTGGCCCCTGTCAACACGGTACGTAATCTGGGGGTTCTGATGGACGATAATCTCCAAATGGAGTCGCAGGCAAACAAAACCGCCAGCATGTGCTTCTCCCTGATGCGCATGCTTCGCCAGATACTCCCACTGTTACCAAAGGACTCGCGCTCCCTCGTAGTGAGAAGCACAGTGCTAAGCAGGCTGGACTACTGCAACTCTCTGTACTTGGGAGCACCTCAATACTTCGTTCAGGGGTTGCAGGGAGTCCAGTCTGCAGCAGCAAAGCTGGTGCTAAATAGGCAACGCAGGTCCTCCACTACCGTGGCCTTAAGAGACCTACACTGGCTGCCTATCAAGGAAAGGGTCCACTTTAAATCGCTCTGTATGGTGCACAGAGCAGTACATGATCGGGGCCCAGTTCCACTGCAGGAAAAATTCGTCTGGTACCTCCCCAAGAGGCAGCTTCACTTCTCTAGTGCTAATTTGATGAAGATTCCTAGATTTAAGCGTTCTGGGATGGGAGGGGGGCCTTCAGTGTGGCTGATGCGCATCTATGGAAGGAACTACCACAGAGTGTCAGACAAATTGACACTCTGATCGATTTCAGAAAGATCCTGAAAACTTGGCTCTTTCCCAAGGACTGATCTCCCTTTTCCTGATACCATGGCCCGCTCGCATGCCGGTTATTTTTAATCTAAGCGCCAGGATACCCGTAGGGTGGCAGTTTGCGCTATATAAGAAGCTTTTACAATTACAATTACAAAATGTAAATGTGTATAGGTGAACTGTACAAATAGATCAAAATAAATAAACAGTTGGAAAGCATAAATAAAGTGATTTTGTTTTACACATTCTGAAGTAAGAAGAACGCAAAGACTTTAATAGGATCAAACCAAATCCAGTCACTTTGCTTGGGGATAAGCAAATGACATATTCGCACATCACTGTGCGGTGTATAGCTTTATCAGTAAAACTGAAATCTGTGTACATTTAGTGGTATTTGTGACACCACTCACCTGCTCAGTGGCCTGTCTCATTTGCAACACTTGATTCTTGTGTGATGATTGGATTTTTCAGAATTCTTATGAGTTCAATGATGTAACATTAATGGCAACACCCCTATCTGGAAATTGTTCAACATCACTGCCTACTGCGGCCACAGGAGCTTGTTGATAGCTCCGCCCGTTTCCTCAGCTGCAAGAGTCAAAGTCTTATGAGCAGAATCCACTGAAGCACCTTCAGAGACACTGCAAAGGCCTCACTGCAAGCACATTTATGTATTCATTTATTTATTTTAAAAGTTTTATATAGCGCCGCTAGACCCGGAGGTATCAGAGCGCTTTACATGAGCATCGGATCATAGTTACAGGTTACATCGTTACAAAGGTTACACAGTTCTTAGAGCATGGCAACATAGTTACTTGTAAGGTCGAGATAAACAATAAGCACAAATACGTAAGGGGAAAAGAAGGCAAGGTGAGAGATTCAGGGGAGGGGGGTTGGAGTAGGGGAAGTAGACAGATAATGAAGGCGGGAAAGAGGAGGGGAGGGTGAGAGACACAGCATAAGGAGAGGAGGGGAAGGATGACGGGGACGCAAACCGGTAGACGAGTCAAGGCAACGTCCAAAGTCCAGTAAGCTGTGATCCCAGGGGAAGTGGTATCCCTTCCCTATCACTATTGCGAGAGGCACCCTTTACGCAGTGGACTCTCTCAGAGGGGTCTCTGAGACTCCAAGGCCTACATACTGGATACTTCCCCAAAAAGGGGAGAGGGAGTGCTTTGGCAAGGGGTGCCATACCATACCTCAAGTGTGAGTGGCTCCCTTGGCACAGTGGACTCACTCAGCGGGTTCGCTGAGACTCCAGTGTATAAATATTGGATCTTTCCCCAACAAGGGGAGAAGGAGTGCTTAGTCAAAGGGCACAAATGACAGGGGGTAGGCAGAGTAGCAGGCAGGGGGAGAGATTCAGGGGAGAGAGGATAGGAGCTATGGAAGAGACAATAAGGAGAGACGAAAAGAAGTCTGCCTAAAGACCGACTGGGTAGGTGACGACCAAGGAGGGAATCCACGGCCTATCTCCCCTATAGCTAAACCAAGTAGCTCCATCGGGCATCAGACAAAATATTTCGGTCTCAATACATTGAGAGAGGAGGGAAGGAGAGACATAAATAGAGGGAGGATGCGGGAGGAGACGACAGGAGAGACAAAAGGAAGTGCAACAATGTGGTTCAACAATATACCAGAAGAAGATCAACAAGTAAACATTATATCAAACAATCAGCAATACAATTAGGGGAGGAGAGAAAGGAGAGAGAAAGTAGTGGGGCGGGGCGAGGAGGGAAAGTGAGGATAAGGGAAGAGACAACCGTAGAGACAAAAGGAAGTCTGTCTAAAGACCGACTGGGTAGGTGACGACCAAGGAGGGAATCCACGACCCATCTCCCCTATAGCTAAACCAAGTAGCTCCATCGGGCATCAGACAAAATAGTTTGGTCTCAATACATTGAGAGAGGAAGGAAGGAGAGACATAAATAGAGGGAGGATGTGGGAGGAGACGACAGGAGAGGCAAAAGGAGGTGGAACAATGTGGTTCAACAATATACCAGAAGAAGATCAACAAGTAAACATTATATCAAACAATCAGCAATACAATTAGGGGAGGAGAGAAAGGAGAGAGAAAGTAGTGGGGCGGAGTGAGGAGGGAAAGTGAGGATAAGGGAAGAGACAACCGTAGAGACGAAAGGAAGTCTGTCTAAAGACCGACTGGGTAGGTGACGACCAAGGAGGGAATCCACGGCCCATCTCCCCTATAGCTAAACCAGGTAGCTCCATCGGGCATCAGACAAAATAGATAAGTCTCAAGTGACGAGGGAAGAGGTTCACAAAAAAACAGGGTGGGGACAAAGGGCAAGGGCATGTGAGGGCAGAGGACAGAAGCTGGAAAGAGTAGGAGCGGAGAGGGGGGGAGGGTTGGGGGAAGGGGAGGGGGAAGGTAAGGTCAGGAGAGACGCAGACCTCTCCCCATCAATAAACACATCTAGGAATGTGTGTACCCGACCACCACCACTTCATGAGTACACATCACAGAGCGCAGACCTCTCCCCATCAATAAACACACCTGGGAGTGTGTGTACTCCCACCACCACCACTTCAGGAGTACACATCACAGAGCTCAGAGCTCTCCCCATCAATAAACACATCTAGGATTGTGTGTACCCCACCACCACCACTTCATGAGTACACATCACAGAGCGCAGACCTCTCCCCATCAATAAACACATCTAGGAGTGTGTGTACCCCACCACCAATACATGAGTGCACCTCACAGAGCGCAGACCTCTCCCCATCAATAAACACATCTAGGAGTGTGTGTACCCCACCACCAATACATGAGTGCACCTCACAGAGCACAGACACCCCATCAAGTGAACACACCTAGGAGTAGTGCAAATGCTCCCTTTTGTAAATGTAGAGGGCGCTGTTTGGCTCTGGCTGTCATCCACTGGCAGAGGTCAAAGAAGAAGTTATGCTCATTCTGCTGAGTGGCTTCAGAAGACAAGATAGTCACATTTATCACTGCGTTCAGCCTGACAGTAGAGGGCAAACAATGGCAGTTAGTAAAAGAACATAGACTTAATAAGCACAGAGTGCTGGAACTGGGAAAGTGAATTATTTGAGAGTTGTTTGTTTCATTCTATGCTAAAAGAATGCACAGATAAATATAAAATAGCTTCTTCAGGTCGAAAATGCACAATTGTTCCTTATTAAAACCCGAGACCCGTGGAAACCAGGCAGAATCCCAGAAAACAAGATATTAATCCCAGAGCGAGATACTGAGAGAGGGGGGAACGAGGAACTGGTACACACAATACTGTACAAGAGGTGGGCAAGCCATAAAATTAACAGGGAGATACGATCCAGGAGTCTTTGTTGACTCTGAGAGCCTGTTTTGGCTCTAAGTTCCCAAGCACGAGATGAGCCATCAGATCATTTGGCATGGAGATTGTGGAACGAATATGATAACGTGTCTTTTTAATAGTGTTTCACCACAGTACATCCAGTTGTATCACAGCATTGAGAGGAATTTATTAAAAGTGATCGTTTTTAAAACAAGAATGACAATCCCACCACCTACAGTGTCAGTATGTCTGAGAGAATTTGACAGGTGCCTAATAGCAGAGAAAGAAGTCTTCATAACCAGAGGATGCCCGAAGAAATGGGATAAATAATGGCTGAAATGGAACACCCACAGGGGGGAGATTTGTGTATCACCCATGGTAGAATTGAAAATGCGAAGACCTAGGGACGGAGATGTCACTGTTTAACATATATATTTTTCCAACCTCTGTAACCTGTATGGTACTGAATGTAACTTGCACATACCGTATATAATTGCTGTTTACTTGTCTGCCATGAAACTTTATCAATCACCCAGGCATCCAAAAAAAACAAGAATGGCAATACCATTAGTGAATTAAGAAGCAATTCAGTTGTCATGTGCACCCAATATGTAGGCTACATTCTTATTTTAGATTGATTAAAATTATAGTCCATTAAGTCGAACAGAAGAGGGATTTCTGTACAGCATACATCCTCATATTGTTCAAAGTTTTCTAATACACAATAGTAAAACAATAGCAAGCAAGACAAAATAACATATTTGGCTACATTCACACATTTTGGTAGAGTGAAGACGCCAGCATTGAGCCTATGTTTTCTGGTTTTACATTGTGTAATTCAGCCACTACATTGTTATCTCTTTGTCGCTCCAGTTTGACATCAATATGTAATGCTTTGTGTTTCATTCTTGGTGCATGGGGTTAGAGTGTGGGTAAAAAGCATAAAATAAGAGTAAATGCGGCTGGCAGTGTGAGATCTATTTTGCACGTGAGGATATTTTAGCTTGCACTGCTGCTGACCATCTTGCACCGTGCTATGTGTGAGGGGATCTTACACTATTACCAAATGCTGCACATTATGTGTGTGTGTGTTTACATGTAGGCTTGGAGTGCTGCTGCAGAGGCTGCCCATTGTTTGTGCATGCGAGGGAAGCGTGGTTTGTTTCTGGCCAGATCAGTATGTGTTGTATGGGTCTGAGGGAAGCGTGTACTCCTGCCTGATGCTGTACCAGTTTTGTTTGTGGAAATCTTGCTGTGCATGTGAGTCAAGCATGCACTTATACACCTCAGTGCTGTTCCTTACACCTGTACCAAATCTGAAATGCTGCTTATTTGTTGTATCTTAGGCAAGCATTAAATTGTGCTGCCCAGTGCCACACTTGTTCCATGACTTTGAAGTAAGTTTCCACCGGCCCTGCAGTGCCTCACTTGTTTCATATATTTAAATGAAGTTTGTATTGGCCCTGCTGTACCAAATTTGTTCCATCACTTTGAAGGAAGCTTGCACCGACTGGCCCTGCAGTACCATACTTAAGTCATATTTTTGAAGGAAAGTTGCACTGGTCCCGCAGTACCACACTTGTTCCATGTCGTTCAGGGAAGGTTGTGATGCTCTTGATCAGTGCTGTATGTCTTTCGCGTGTAAGTCAAAGACCCGTTGCTCTTTTGCTCCCTGTGCTCTATCTATTTCAAAGTGTGCTTTGTCTGACCAAAGGACTGTTTTAGCTGTCTCACCAGCCTTATGTCTTATAAAAAAATAATGCATAATCTTGCTCAGTGAAAATGAGCTTATGGTGAGCCCACTTCCGTTACACATCAGAGAGAGTGTCATTCACATATAGGTTCAGCCCTTTAGAACAGCGTACAAACAATTGGGCAGTGGATCAGTCCTCTTCAGTCCTTGACTTTGTCAGCAATGTTTGGCTCTTTCTAGGCTGGTCTTTAGGATGTCAGATAGTCTGCTGACAGTATTTTGTCTGCTTACCCTGTATTACTCTGCATACAGAGGAATCTTACCTCAGGAGATATTCCCTTTAGTTCATCCCTCAGCAGCTGGTCTTCAACTACAGACTAGCGCTAATTGAGTAATAATAGTAAGAGTAGCTCCGCTTCTATTTTTACTGGACTACAGCGAGCAGAGTACGAGGCATCACTGCTGCAAGCGTTAAAACAATTTCACCATCTTAAAACAGTATTCTTCCTACTCTATCTTTTTTACTGTTCCAAGAGGGAAGACCAGTGAGAAGCTGTTCTTTTTTTATTGAAGCACATGCACTCCACAATTAGTTTTGTCTCTTGTTTTTCTTTATTTCCTTGTTTATTCATTTTAACATATGTTTGCAAGTGGTAATTTCTTGTTGATGCCATAACTATTCCCCGCAAAAGTCCACTAAGTTCAGACTCACATTATCTTCAGTGCTTGTACAAGTATTGCTGTTGGAGGTTAGGTAACTGAAGTAGACTTTAAGGGTTAAGTAAAGCTTACTTCAACAGCTTTGACTTGCACTAGTGGATACATACACCAAATACTTAACCTGTGTTTCCCATGTTACCATCTGTCCCAACTCTGCTCCCACCTACTGAGGGGTGTACCTGTGTGTGGAAAGTGTAATTTGTGAGAGGTGCACCTGTGTGAATGCTGGATTAACACTTTCTTTAGTGAGTGCTGGGTAAGTGATCTACAGGTTGAAAAATGTGCCTATATGAGTGCAGAGGCAAATACCTGTGGCAGTGCAGTATGAAGGGTATGCCTATGTGAAGGCAGCAGTGTGAGTGTGGGGTCCCTGCACGTTATATCATTTTGTGCACACAGTTTAAAAGGACTAAACCTATAGGCTTTGGTAATGCTATCTTAGGGTTCTGGCTTTGACTTGCAGAAAGGAAGTGCAGGGAGTAGAAATACACTTGTGTGCCTATAAGAATATTAGTGAGTTTTGATACAGCAGATGCAGAGTATGTCGAAGGAGGTTGAGGTGTCTTGTGGGCAGCTGACAGGCTGAAATGTCACCCTAGGGAGGGGGCCCAGTTACTTTGCTTGCACTAAGGCACATGACAACAATCCTATGGCTCTGTAGTTGCCTCTGTAGTAGGTTGCAGACTTACTACTTTTTTCGTGAATCTGTATTAGGAAGCCTGCTACTTTGAGTCATGTAATGAGGATATGTGGAAGAGTTTAATATTTCTGGGGAGATAAACTTTTAAAAATGGATTTTACTTTTGAAGTCAAATTGAGTAAGTTATTGTTGATGGCAACTCTTGGTCTGCTTCCATAATATTTAAGTATTTCCAGTTCTTAATAGAGAGGCTGTATTGAACTCCGCAGTTAACCATCTCATGGCGAATAGATTCAAAGTTTGGTGAGCTTATTGGTTAGAAAAAAAATAACATAGCTGGACAAACAATTCTGGGCATCCTTTAATGTTCTCTATGTGTCACACTGATAATGGTTGTGTAATTTAATTGTGAAGTGTGCTTTCATTTATGATCTTGTGATTGTGTGTTCAAGTTCTCACATATTCCTTTAACCTCATTGTCACCCTCCCCTTTTTTATTAATAAAAGGTGACAACTTAATAAACTAGGTTTAAGAGGTAATGTGTGGTGGTATTATATAGGGTGGCTAAAATGTAGTATTTTTAATTTAGTACTGAGATAAGCTATATATATTCCAATTGTTCAAGTTGCATCAATTCAGTGAATAAAAACTATTTAAAAAAAGAGTAAATCAAAGAGGTAAAAACACGGAGCAAGGTGAATGGAAAAAGAGACAGAAAAAGTAAGTGGGAATTCAATGAAAGAATCAGGAACACTGTATTACCTAAATCGTCAAAATACTAATACAGGTTGTTAGAAATGGGATCTCTGGTTGGCTAAGGCTTGCGCCAAAGCCAGGCAGAGACCACCACTCTAGTTAGGGCAAGGGAGTTACACTCCAAAGATAACCCCTGCTCACCCCCTTGGTAGCATGGCACGAGCAGTAAGGCTTATCCCGGAGGCAATGTGTAAAGCATTTGCGCACGCACCCACCAGCAACAACATGCCAGGCCCACAAAAGGAACTCCACACAAGATATATCTAAAATAGCCTTTGTATTCTCAAAACACATTAGAATAGCAAACAAATAATGTACACTGTGCCAACTGGCACGGGGCAATATTTACAAGGGATCATGTAACCTGACAGGGCCACATGGACCACTGTCAGAACCATCACATGGTGAACTTGGTAAAAGTAAATAGATCATAAACATACGAGTAAAATAGGTCATAGAGCGTACAACCAGTAAACACTGGTGATCACTGTACTTTGCAACAGTCTGTGGCATGAACTAGATCATGCACAGTATCCCACAAGTCTAAATACATTAGACCCTAAACACCTAAGTAAAAATTACACTAGGGGCATAAGTCACACAGGGAAGTATAATCTCCCTACCACAAACCAAGATAGGTAAAACAACCTCATAGTCATAAACCATATTTTAGAGGTATCAAAATAGGGCGCACAAAACATACTATACACAATACATTTCCTAGCACCCGAAAAGCATTAGCACATAAATCACATTAGGGCCTGCACCCTATAAATGTAACAATCCCCCTGGCCAACTGGCCATCTAAAAAGGAGGCACAAACGCCCTATGTCCTTAAAGTCAGGGCTGCTGCCTAAGCAGCGAAGGTCAAGGTTGCGCCACTGCGCAAAACCTAAACGTTGCCGCTGCCCACTATTTGCTGGGCAGCTGAGAACAACAACATGGGGCCCAAACGATGCAGCTGGCACTAAGTGCTGTGCAGCTGTGGAGGCCAAGGTAGGGTGAAGGAGTGAGTTTCACTCCTAGATTCACAAAGAACATGTCCCCTGAAAGGAAAGTCCTAAACGGTGCAGCTGCCCACTTCTTGCTGGGCAGCTGTAAGAGTTACAAATGCAGCATGGGCTCTCACTGGTCCTTTAGAACACTTTGTGCCAAACATTGGAGCCATCTAGGCTCTGAACAGTGAGTATTGCCCCCAAACACTAGCACCGTAAATACATGAGGCCAGAGTAGAGCCACGCAGGCTCTTTAAACAAGACATGCCCCCTGGGAGCACTCAGGCTCCTAAACTAATTATGCGCCCAAAACAGAAGGGCTTGCCCCCAACACTGAGGCATCTCCAGGGGAGAGAACATGGGCCCAACGGGCCCTTGGAACACTCAGGGCCACTCTGGAACAATCACTGCCCCTTCGTTGGAGTCCTCTAGGCTCCAGACACCACTTAAACCAATGTTGGTGCCACACGGGGCTCTGGGGGCAATGGTGGGGCCTGTAACTGCCCCTGGGCCACTCGGGCCCCTTGAAGAAATAAATGCCCCCTCGTGGGAGCGGCCCACTGGCAGACAGGGCCACTCTACCTCGGCGCCTCGCACTGGCACCTCACATACCATGTTATATGTTATGTTATAAAATATTTTATTACGCGCTCTGCTACTACAGAGTATCCTGGCGCGATATGTAAGCACTAAACAGACCAAATCCAGAAAGAAAGAAGCAGAGAACTACATACTAAGATTAAAAAGATGGGTTTTTAACCCTTTCTTGAATCCCGCTAATTTGGTTGATGCTCTCAGAGAAAGTGGCAAGGCATTCCAGGACCGTGCTGTTTGGACAGAAATTGACTGCCCACCCAGTCTTGCATATCTGACCTTGGGCATAGACATCAGACGGAGATTGGCCGATCGAAGAGCACGGTGAGGCGTGTAAAAGGTAAACCTCTTGTGCAAATATTGTGGGCCTTGGTGATGCAAGGCCCGAAAGGCCAGAACCAATGATTTGAACAGAATGCGATGTGCCACTGGGAGCCAGTGGAGCTCACGAAGATGGGCACGTGCACTAGTTCTTCGTGGAAGGTGGAACAGAAGTCGCACGGCCGCATTCTGAATGATCTGCATTCGATTTATAAGGTATTTCGGGAGACCACTGTAGAGAGCATTGGCATAGTCGAGCCGTGCCAGGATCAAAGCACGCAAAACAGTCTCCTTCGCCTCCCTGTGAAGAAGTGGAAGGAACCTCTTGAGTGACTTAAGGGTCGCAAAACAGGTCGCAGTAAGTTTTTTTAGGTGAGCTTCAAACTTAAGATCCTGTCCAAACCAGACCCCCAGGTTTTTGGCCGGGCCTCCGTGATAGCTAGGACATGCAGAATCAGTTGGCCAAATAAGATCCCTAAAATTGGCCGGAAAATTGCCATAAAATAATAGCTCTGACTTGTCCTCATTGCATTTAAGCTGAGCTGAGACAAGCCATCGGAAGACATTGGTCAAACAGGAACAGACGGCCCGAGCGTCTAAGCAGTCCTTAGGCCAGGTAAACAGCAACTGCGTGTCATCGGCGTATGACATTATTTTGGCTCCCCACTGCTCAGCCAGATAGATCAACGGAGTCATATAGACGTTGAACAGCAGAGGGCTTAGCGTTGAGCCCTGTGGTACCCCGGTGGTGAGCTTCTTAGGTGATGAAGCAAATGGGGGCATCCATACCTGCTGCGACCGCTCAGACAGAAACGAAGACAGCCAGGCCAGAACCGCGCCCGACAGCCCCACCTCTGCCAGCCTTGTCAACAACTGGGCATGGGGTACCGTATCAAAGGCGGCAGATAAGTCCAACAAAACCAGGACCGCTCTGCCACCTCCGTCGAGACACTCCCTAATAGCTTCTGAGACTTCCACCAGAGCCGTCTCAGTGCTGAAAGCAGCCCTGAACCCCGATTGAGCCGGGTGCAGGGCATGAGAAGATTCAATAAAACTATTTAGTTGCCTAAAAACAACTTTTTCACACACTTTCGCTAATGCCGGGAGCAACGATATCGGGCGATAGCTGGCAGTAGCCAGGGGGTCTAGGCCGGGCTTCTTCAACAAAGGAAGAAGTTTTGCCTGTTTCCCACAGAGAGGTACTGAGGCAGAAGCCAGAGACAGGTTAACAACCTGGGTAACCTCCTGATACACCAGACTAGCCGCTCCCCCCAGAACCCTAGCAGGGCACGGGTCAGAGGGTGAACCAGACTTTAGCGCCTCCAAAATGGCCAGCACATCAGCTTGCTGGGCTGGCTCAAAGATGGAAAATTGGCTGACAGGTTGCTTCGCACCCAGATCAATGATAGGTGGTGAAAGCTGACCATCTGCTTCATCGGGGAGTCTCTCTTTCTCGAGTGCGGCGGCACTTGCGGGTCTCTCTCTCATGATGAGAGCCCCGCTTCCTCCCTGCACCAGTCTTCACCCGGTCCCCCGTCTTGGGACCGGAACTTCGGGATCGAGCCAGCAAGGCTCCACTCTGCCTCCTCCTTCCTCCGGGGCTCCCTCACAGCTCACCGGAGCCTCAGGTAAGCCATCACTTGGCCGGCTTCTCCCTTCTCTCACGGCTGCGGGCAAGGGACTTTCCTTCCAAACCGGAAGTCCCGCCCGCCGTCAGGCACTACGGTGCCTGACTTCCTGTTTGCCCGCGGCTGCGGCAGTGAAGCGAGAGGCACAATGAGGGGTAGGCTCCCTCTATACTTAAAAATAAACAGCGGGGTGGGCACCCGCAAGGACATCAATCAAGAGTGCGGCCATGACACGGGGTGGGCACCCGCGAAGACATCTGCATAGGGGGTATCCCTACATCAGGGATGGCAGCCCGGCGCTGTGAGTAAAAGGCAGGAGTGCTTCCTCCGAGGAAAGCAACAGCGCTCTGCCCACTAATAAAAATAAAGCGCTCACGAGGCGCTGTGGGGCACAGGAACCACCAAGCCCCCAGGAATGGCAAGTGAAAGAAAATAGGGTCCCAGCAACCAGGTCCTCCCAGATGAAGAGGGCAGCAGGGTCCCAAAGAAACAAGGTCACCAAGGCATCCAGGGGCTGGGCAGGGCCCAGGGAGGCAAGCCTTTCCCTGGGCCCCAGCAGCAGCAAGCCCCTGGTAGTTTCAAGTTGCAAAAAGAAGAACAAATTCATGGGGTCACAGCCCCTTATTTATACAGCAAAATACTTTGTCACCCAGCACAGGGTTTAGGGAAAACCATATGCAACTGGTTTGGGAGCACTTGAGCACTTTGTTTTGCTCAGCTCCTCTTCTCCTATTCACAGGATGGGTCAGGGACATCAGACACACCACAGGGGACCAGAAATCAACTAACAGAATGTCATTATTAAAGGGCAAAAAGTTCAGGGGTGAACCTGCCAAAAGGGCCAAGTCCAACACAGGTCAAAAGAAATATCGTTGAAATTAAGAAAATTAGAAAGGCATAAACAGAAAAATAAATTACACAGAAAACATAAAATCACAAGAAAGCAAGACCAAGTGTAAAACCAATAGAGTCAGTCATAGCAAAAATGAGATAAAATATAGGAAAGTTGCAAAAGAAAACGAGCATGACAAAAAGCAATATGTTTGGTCTTCGCAAACTGGTGCAATGTTTTTTTCTTATAGTTTTTGTTTAAGCAGAAGCCACACCAAAAAAAACAATATAAATGATGCCACCGACTTAATATGGTGATTACATGGTTGCAATATTATTTTTAAATGTACATAAAAATTAACAATTGTATATAATGATAATAGAGCAGTGCAAATGCCGTACACCAGGCAGGTGTATTTATAACAATTATTGAAACCCTTTTTAGTTTTAATACGCATTACACAAACCTATGCATCTTAATGGGACAAAGAAAATGTAATTTCAGCTTGGATATACAGTAGTGTCTTCATACAGTGTATACACATGAGTGTAAAAAAAAAGAAAAGTCATGTATTGGCCTCCTCTCTCAGTGCAAGAGAGCTAAAGTAGACTGACCCATTGCCCCAAGCTGTATTCTGTAGTTGGCAGATGCAAAATGTGAATGAAAGTTGACCAAGAAATGGACAAAGACGGATGCCCTAAATATCCTATATGTATATAGGCATGTTATTGTTTTATAATGTTTTGGGATTATGTGAGGCAGGTGAGGCATCTAAAGCTGTATGTTGGAAAGCCCTAAAAGTCAGATGGCAAAGAGTCTAACCAAGAGCCAGAAAGCAAAATGTCAAAAAAGTATGAGGGAAGAAAAAAAGAGGCAAGAGGCAATTTACTGAAGAAAAAAGCAATGATAGCTAATGAAATGTAAATGTCGATGAAAGAATAACTAACAGAGCACAGAAAAGTAACGTAAAAGAAAAATCCTAAAAGAAAAGCAGACAATTAACCAAAAATGTATAACAAATGAAAAGGGTTACAATCTATGAAAATTAAACCAGCTATGATAAAAAAAAGGGTTTCTAAAAAGTCAGAATAAGGTGGTGCAAAGGAGCAAACGAAAACAGACAATTGGAAGTTACTTAAACAAGAAACAAAGAAAACAATGAAAAGCCAATACAGCAAACAGTGGCATGTAAAACAAGCAGCATTTGCAATGCAATATGTCTCCAATTTACACAAGACCTATCGCATTGCAAATGTTTGGCAACTTGGCATCACGGACAACGGTAAGGAGGGCGGGCAGGGGGTTCAAAGGCACGGACAACGGGAGTGCGGGTGGGTGGGTGGTAGGAGAGGAGAAGGCAGGGACAAAGCTGCATGAATGTTGAATCTTAATAAAAGAAATAGTACACACCCCATGTAACAACCAAGTGAAGGGGCCAGTAGCCATTGGAGGATACAAATGACGACATGGCTTTACTAAGGAGGGACTAACAAACCTCATAATGAATCAGAAGCCAGCAGTTACAAAGGACAAACACAGAAGCCAATAAAAAATAAGAGTGGGGGAAGTGGGTGAAGCTTCTCTCCGTACTCAACTACGACAGCTCTTCACAGAGAAGCGCTTGCGTGCTGGCTCACACTCGACCTAAAAAGGAATGATAAGGAAAACAAAAGCAACATAAATATATCAGTAAATGGGGCACACAAGAGCAAACATGTTTTATAAAGCAACCAATCACAAATAAAGCAAGCAACAACTGTAGTAAACCATGGCAAATACAGTGAATAATGAAAGCATGTTAATGTCATATTCGTTATAATTCAAGTAACTGAATGCATAGATAAGGATTAAAGGATAAGGTTGTAATTAAGAGGAGGTCAAAGAAACTTTTCAAAGATAAACTGATAGTTTCTGAAAAGGGGTGTGAGGTTTTTAGGCATCATCAACTGCAACATTTACACCTTAAAGGTTTGCGCTATGAAATGCAACTCCACTAATCTATGCAATGGTTCAACCGCTTTAGCCACTATCTGATATTTTCTGTTGTAAAATAAAGTTAGAGATCCTGAGAGGTCTAGTAGAGATACATTTTTATGATCAAAAATATTAGCTGCTAATATATTAAGAATGTTACCATTTTCTATTAAAAACATTTTTGTACACTTACAATTTATTTTATTCCAATATTTGTTAAAGTAGGAAGCAAAATATTTGCCTTTTGCCTTCTAAATCCATTCTTGAAGGCTGGTTGCATGACTGCAAATGGATTTCTTTCTTTTTTGTGCAGCTACTTTATGTGCACAATGTGCCTTGATGCTGTGAGCAGAAATGCATGTGTCAATATTATTGTGCAAGGCAGCCTCAATACTAGTCTTTCTCAGATAATTCTTCCGTTTTTCAAAACATACACATGCCATGTTCTATCAACATCAATGTGAAAGATTGAAAGCTTTAATAACAATAGACATTTACTAATTTGCATTGAGAGAATAGAATGAAACTATTGAAGCAACAACGTATCACAATTTTGGAAATACAATCTTGTTCTAAATCAGTGGTCTTCAAAATGTTTTCCTTCCCCCTTTGCTCCCATAACAGGATGTGAGGGAGTCATCAGGTAGCTCCAGGAAATGTCAAGATGATGGGCTAAAAATTTCTTAGAAACTTCAAAAGTGTCACAGAATATGAATAACATTTTGCTATTCTATTTCGCAAAAGGTTAATGTGAAAAAATAAAAGGTAACAATCAACATCAATTTCATCCTATATCCCAAAGGTCTTTCGGGTATTTCTGGTCTTCTCACAATGTGTTTCTAACTTCATGTACAAGATGCAAGGCACAAAGAAGCAACATAGACCATATGGATTACATTTATGTATAAAGATACTGCTGCCCCCCTCTTTTCTTTAATCGTGATAAACTGAAAGGCAACAAGTCTTTGTCTACATTTCTTGGGGGAATACTCTCAAACCTCACTATTAGATTTTGTGCACAAAATTTAACATTTTCCAAAATAACCTGTGTGAAAATATGCCTGTCATTTTTAATACAAAGTGGTCTAACATTAGAATGTTTGAAGACACCTTTTTTAATTAATACCTTTACTTTTCTGCCTGCGTCTCTTTTTAGTGGCTCAAGGTGAACATGTTGCAAAGGATTGTATGGAACAGGGGAAGGCAGCAGGCCAGGAAGGTAAGAGAAATTTCTATTGCTTGAACAATTTCAAACCAGAAATTATTCACCCACATGCAAAACACGGATTCAATAAATGTAGAATGGCATTAAGACACGTTTTTACATTTGGAAGCTTAAAACCCTAACTTAAAATAATATATTTTCACTTGTCAAAAGCACTGTTTTCCTTAAACATTAACAGTAAAAAATAAAATTTTCCAAAACTATTGCATCAATTTCTATCTTCAGACTGCTATACATTTAGAAATGTATACTCTTCAAAACTCTGTTTTAGAAAAAAATGCTATCTTTAAAAAACTGTTTTTGAAAAGATTATACTTCCCAAAAATGTTTGCTTCATATCTATCCTAAGTCCTAAATTTGAAGATCCTAAATTCCAAAAGGCACTATTAATAGGTTTGCAACAATACACAAAAACATCATCTTAACTTTATCCTAAGCTTCAAACAGTCTGTATTCCGCAATACTCACCTCTAAAAAATCCTAAAATACTGCCATTGAAACATTATAGATACAAAATATGACTTTTAAAGATCTTTACTTTTAAAAATAACACCTCCTGAAAAAATAATAGTTTGCTAAATTCCTACATTTTAAATACTATAACTTAAAAAAACATAACTTTCAATTATCGTAACTTCCAAAGGCCCCATGTTCAAAATCCCTTGTTATAAAAAGTTCTAAATTCAAAATTCTACCCTCTCAAAAATGATAATGCCCAAAAATCTCTCCAAAAAAGCTTTGCCTTCAAAAATCCTCCATTCCAACTCGTCAAATTCTAAAAACCTTCTATTCCATCTTCACTCTTTATGAAGCCTGTTTTTCGATCTTCCAATTATAACCCTCTCCTACTGAGCTTGTATATATTTGATATCCTCTCTTTTGTTCTATTTTGCTACTAACAATGTCTATGTCCTCATACACCTTCCTTGTAGCACATATGCTTTGCCTGGGAATAATCCTGAGGAATGATGCAAAGTAAGTGGGAAAATAGAGAACAACTTTTCCAATTCAAGGAATGAATCATTGTCAGTGAGTGAAAATTAAATATGATCAACATGTTGCAATGAAACAGTCTTTGATCTACACCATTGTGCTTCACAATTGTCGCTGTACACACAGACCCTTAAAGATTTTGGGAGTTGGATTACAGAATCTAACTAAGTTCCTCATACGTAAGGGAAAAGGACAGAGACAAGAAAAATGGTCATCAACTAATTTAATCTTATGGACAAAGCCTTTAATATGACAGTGGGAACCTGAGGTGAAAAATGGAAACTAGAGAAGTCAGAGGTCCAACAAAATACAGAGTAGAGGGAATCAATGGATGGTGTAAGTATCAGGCTTCTAAGGGCGTTCAGGTAGTGGTTGGAGAACTGAATAACTAAAGCAAGCAGTCCCTATGCAAAAATCCTCTGCACATCCAAACCCAGAGCGAGTCCTTATTCAGAACACTCAGACTCATGAGTTCACTTAAGCAAACATTGGAATATTTTTTTGTAATTTGTATTTATTTTTTAGAATATTTTTACAATGGGCAAGACATTTACATATGAGCATGATTACAATACATTGAGAAAGATTACAATTATCTCAGCAATCTAGTATAATTAAATACATACGGTGTTGCCGTAGTACAAAATCATTTCTGAGTCATAGCTGACCATCCATGAATGTTTAATACCACATTCTGATATCCAAGAGCAGGTACTAATATTTTAATTGATTTGTATTGAGACCCACAAGCTTATAAATGTAGAGCAACATACATCATATGCCACTTACTTACATTTTTATCAGTAGCTGTGCAGGACGTATGAGTTTTCCTTCCTTTGTTGTTTGTATTTGTGGACATGACAGAATATGGAGGAGCAACACACATCTTATTTTTTATTACAGAAAATCAAGTCTTTGATCCAGGCCACAACTATTGGTAATGGGCCTCTAATGCAGCACATGCTCACCTTTCATTTGGCTAACAAAAGTGCTAAAGCTTAGTATCCTTACCATACACCAACAGTGAGACCAAAGAGAAAGATTTCATTCTTTTTGTCATTAATTGTGTTTCAGTAATCACATCCTTCCAAAACAGCTGTCACCTAGGGCATCACCAAGCCACAAGTATGAAATAGGCCTCTCTGTGAGCACTTAATGCATGTCTGATGTCCCTCAAATCTGCTGATGTGTAATAGATGCAGTGAATTTGCTTGAACCGAAGGGGTGTATGCTTACTATTCACAGACACGTCCTTGTTTGCCTACCGCAAAAGGTCCACTGATCATCAGTTTGGGTTCCTAGGTCTTTCTCCCTGAGCCTTCTGGCACCTCAGGATTTAGTTTCTGTGCCAGAGAGCACACCTACAAAGATGTAGGATATTAGATGTGTAGGGCTTGAAGTTCTAATCATTGTTGTTAGTGTCTGAAGTGGGGGCTTCTGCTAGAAATGATGGAAGTAACATGCACAGAATGGTACACAGTCTAAATTCAGGGCCTCTGGAATTATGTATTAGGAGAGGGCCACAATATGTGGAAGGGTTTTGTAAATTATGAGGCAAGAAAAGGTGAATTATGCAGCATAACGCAGCAAATATTTTAATAGTATCACCTCCTTATTCCGTCATTTTTAAACTTGGTAGCGGTCTCTGGGCACTAGTTTCACCTCATTAGTAATGGTTTAGCACCCACATATAGCGATAAGCAACATAAAGGTGACCAGTCCAGCTTGGAAAAGAGCCTTCCACATGTGTTGTTGCATCTTTAGTAAGTTTTGAACTGATCGTGCTGGAATTCGTTTTTTTTGTTAAAATCTGCAGTTATGTGGCAGATGATTGATGATGTGGCAAATGCAGCACACCTATAATTATCCAAAAATCGCCCAGCAGTACAATCACATAATTCCAGTGACCTTGCCTATAGTACAGAAAGATGTCTAACTGTCCCCAGTCAATTTCATTTGTAGAAAATGTTTCAATAATTTCCAAGTGTCCCCCTAGGAAGAAGTTGCTCAGGCAAGATATCCTCAAGCTGCCATGTTGGTGCTGCTCTGCTGACAGAGCAAGGGAGGGGAGGAGTGGTTTGCATGCCCTAAAGGGCGCATGAAGGTTTGGCCGGCCCTCTGGGAACGACCAAATATTCATGCACACTTTCAATGTTCTCCACCCAGGCTGCATTCCAGCCTGGGTGGGGAACATGCCTAGTCCCCTATTCCCTGTGTGGGCGCCGAACTGTGGGGCTCAGACCAATCAAAAATAAGCATTGCAGTGCTGTGATTAGCTATGGGGAGCCTGGGTGCTCACCAATCATAATGCTGCATTGCAGTGGGGTGATTGGCTCAGGGGAACCTGGGTGCTTCCTGTATGATCTGTTCTGGAGATGACGATGGAGAGATCGGCGAGACGTGGCGAGGAGGCACTTTTTTTACTCCATACTCCCTCTCCCTCCTGCTGCCCCCACGCCCTCCACCACCCCACCCCCGATCAGTGCCAACCACTGCTGGTATGGACATTATATCTTCGATATGAGATGTTTGATGCTTAGACGAGGTATCTGTATTTCTCAAACCTGTGCTTTTGACGTTGTTACTAGGAGCCCCTCTGAGTAATGCTTTTGTCCTCAGTTGTTGTAGCATCTGCATGACAACTGACTTCATGGAAGTCCTAGGTTGCTGTGCTAGCAGTTTGACTAAGGAGGTAGTAATAAGATTGCTGAGGCAGAACTTGTAAAAGTTGAGACATAACATTGTCAATGTAGTTTGAACTGTCAACTAACAACTTAATCATCCGGCTGTCTGCCAACCAGATTGAAGAAAATGTACTCCATATTTTTCTCAATACATAAGGCAAAAATGTATTTGTTAAATGCTTGCTAAGTCTAGTGTGGACTTTGCAGGAGTTGAGCTAGGTAGGGCTCCAGGGAAACATCAAGAACTGTATGAGGTGAGCGGGAAGGGAAATACCGAGGAATGCTTGGCTCACTGTCAAACACTGGAAGAACCTGCTCACAGAGCTGATATACATCATGCCTCCTAGACAAACTTATTCGATAATGATGCACTTGAATACTCTTCATCAGGTGGTTTGCTGGGCTGTAGCGTTTGTGAATTTAGATGCAGGTTAGTAGGCTTTTTGTCCCCTTAAATCATATCCATGAGGTCCTAACTGGCTGGTTTACTGCATATTAGGGAGAGAAAAATGTTTGACTCCTCCAACAGATCTTGTCAGCCCTGTACCAGATTCTTCAGCAGACATTCATACCTGGTCAGTGTGACTCATCCAATACAGAGGTGACCGTCGTGTCTGAAATTCTCAGCACAGTTGCTGTAGTATTCTCATATATTAGGTTGCTCAAACTACCATCAAGTAGGCTGATGGGCATGCTCTTGTCAAGACTCCAAGTAGAGGGACATTATTCCAAAGCTACTGCGGCTGGACTGCACCCTACACTTTGGACTCATACCAAGTACTTTAAGACTTACGAGGCACTTTGATGTGCCTAAGCCAAACAGGTGCCATTAAGTTAACTGCAGGGAATTCAGAGGTAGCCTTCACCTGTGACAACTCTGAGAATTTTTTGGTGCAACTATACTCTTGCCAAGGGAGCAAAGTTCTATGTTTTTTTGCCATCGGTGTATTGGAATGATGAGTGCTGTAAAGTCCAATAGGCAGCATATAATGGAGTATGCCAGATGATGTCT
Organism: Lissotriton helveticus; assembly: GCF_964261635.1. Classification (NCBI taxonomy): domain Eukaryota; kingdom Metazoa; phylum Chordata; class Amphibia; order Caudata; family Salamandridae; genus Lissotriton; species Lissotriton helveticus. The sequence continues at coordinate 838,922,695 of NC_136065.1, forward strand.
TGGGACCGGTCAGAAGATTACTTTGGCAAGTAGACTGCTGTTAAAGCAAGGGAGATCTTACCAGTCAGTTAAGAGTATCTTTCCAAAACAACTCACTATCTTGATCGGGCACTGAGAAAATGTACTTATGCAACGTGAAATTCCTGCACACAAATACAATCAACTCCTTAGGAGTGCAGGCACTGAGGGATTCTGACAGTGTGTGAGATAGGGACATGGAGCCTTTCCAGTGACAGACTCAGTTAGAAGGAATATTTGTATGCGCTCAAAAGTACCAGACACTCTTTGCAAACAAAAAACAAAGCCCTGCAGGAAGGGTATATCTTAAAATCTTCAGGTTAGCCTAATAGTAGAAGTAAGTCAATGCATGCCTACACTGACAATACGTTGTTACGTTGCTAGACTGATTTTTCACATGGACCACATTACACGACTATGACCCCTATGGGTGGTTTATAATTCCTCACAAATAAATAAAGGTGCCTTCATAGACTGAGGTTCACCTTTTTGCTAACCCACTGCTTCTTTTTTCCCTTCCAGCCATCGACAAAGGGTGCAAGGTTGCTACGGAGTCCGGTGAGCATGTGGCAGGACAACTGAAAGACCAGTTTGCTGGAAAGAAGAAAAAGTGAAAGACCCCAAATATATCATGAGGCCTGCTGACTGCACTTTGAAGGAGGAGACCACCTCAAAGTTCACCCGAATATGACCATAAAGATGATTACTCAATATCAATAAACTACTTTTCAGATGTACTTGTCTAGTTTACTTATTTCTAGCTCATAGCCCATGAATGGTTATCCTTAATGGCCATGACTAGCTCCAATTAGAGGAATAACCATTGGCAACATCTTGTAATGCAACTTCTTGAGCCAGGTGCAATACATCCTAGATCTCTGCATCATGCATACAGGTATATTCACCATCCATGAGCGGGAGAGACAGTAAACACACAGTCAGTGTGGTGACTGGAGGTTTATTTGCTCTGTAGGTAGTCCTAAGAGTTGTTCGCTCACTAGAGGGCTGCAGATCCTTGAGGGGTTTGGCTGCAGAGTCAATGCTGGAGCAAGAGTATTGAATGGACTGGACTACTTGGGGAAATGGTAATTGAGTTTTGCTTGGATTGTGAAAGTTATCCGTGAGCTCCATTCGCTAGAAGAGGGCATGTGGGAGGGTGGCCCCAGATGGGAGGAAAGAATATACAGACAGTTTCACAGGCTCCCGTAGCCAGTAAAGGGGTTCTAGGTGTTAGTTGACAGTGTTCAAAACTGAGATGTCAACTCACACAATGCCACTGTGCGTCAGACAAAATTAGCAATATTTACTTGGTAAAGGCTGGAGTATGTAAATTCTTGGAAAAACAACCAAAAGTTACGCACAAGGTGGGGAAAGGTTAAACGTTTAATAATAATAGGTAGAGAAGAATTCTTGGTGGGCTCTATCCCCACCCCCAAATGAAACAAGATGGCAGTGAGTGAGGAGGAAGAGCTGGATGGAGAAATAGCATGGGAGGGAAAACAGTGAAATGATACTCAGTGTAAGTGCCTGGGATGGGAAGGTGTGTGAAGATTAAATACTAATAGATTTGAGCTCCAAAACGTAATCTGGAGTGTACCAGGGTGATAAACTTGGCGCCACTTACAGTTTCAATTAGTGCAGAAACAGGTATTTGCACAGGTATGACAATTTACCTCATCCCTCCTAATTACGATCTTTATGCTTTCTGATCTTGTTGCTTCTTGCATGACTCCTGTGAGGATGAGTTTCAAGAGCACTGACAGGGAGTACGAAAGGCTAAGCAAGGTGTAGTAGCTGTTACCCCTGAATAGTACATTTGACATTGATGTAGTAAGGACTCTAAGAACCAGGCATTCTCTCATGCCCGGTTAATGTGCTCTGGGAATCAGCAGCAAAGTCTTGAGATCCAGTTGATAAGGGATGAGGGTCTATGAGGAGAGGCAGAATAGACAGAGAATCTGCAAGGGCAGGACAACAGAGTATGCAAATCGTACAAGGTCTTTTGAGGGCTGGCGGAGGGGAGCTGAGACTGATCACAAAGAGAATGAAGAGTAGATATGGGGAATCTAGTGTCCTCTGATGTCTAACGTATGTCTACTGAAGTGGATCTGATGGTCTCTAAGACTCTATGAGGGTTTGCAGAAGGTCTATCAAAATTGGCAAGGACAGCTGACGGTGTCTAGGTGCTGGCTTTGAGTAACTGAAGACTGCCTGGTGGTCAGTCTGGTCGCTTGGGAGTCTGCAAGGGCTGTCTGAGGAACTGCTTAAGAAGTTTGAGAAACTCTGGGCACTAAAAGGGTGGATCCGATAGTTAGCTATCAGTGTCTGTGGACTAGCTAAATGTATCTGGAGGGCTTTGAGCCACAGATAAGTGTGTCTTAGGATGAAAGCTATCTGTTAAGAGCCAGCTGATAGACTGTGAGGACGAACTGGAAATGTCATGCATTTTCTGAGAGCCTATTAATAATGTATAAGGATTAATGAGAGAAAATTGAAGGGGCGAGACGGTCACTTTATTGGATCATGGGGACTTGCTGGGGCTATCGGATGGTTGCTTGAGTTTTGTTGTGGCTAACTGAGGGCTAGTCAAGGAAATGTGAATTCTAAATCAGTCTGTGAGGTCTGTGAGATGGCATGTTGAAGGCCAATTTGGGTGCCGGAAGGCCTGCTTGGGATCTATAAAGGCTGCCTCAGGGTATCTTATGGCCAGCTTAAGATGTATGATAGCTACCATGGGGATTTTGAGGACTGCCGGAAGCTCTTAAGGTTATCATGTTTACTGCATGGGTGGTTGTTAAGTCTGGCTGAATGGCTGAGCAGAAGGTTTCCGATGGCCAGTCAAGGGACATTTTAACAGCTGACTTAGAACATTCTTAGTGGAAGCAAAGGACATCTAAAGGTTCAGTGAGGCCTGGTAATAGCCACTGGCAGGAGTATGAGGAGCTCTGATAATAGGCAGACTGAATTTAAGGGCCAGTTAAGGGTGTCTGAATTCACCTGGAGGGTATTTGAAATCAGTCTGATGATTTACTGAATCTCTCAGAAGGCCAGCTAGGAAATTTGATATCTAGCCAAGGGTGACAGAGAGTCGGCATTGAACTAGGTGAAGGTGTTAATGGGGTTGGATAAAAAACAGTGATGTCCAGCCAAGTGCATGGTACTGGCTGAGTGATTGTTCTGAGGACTGACTAGCAGTCTGAAAATCCAGCTGAGGATGTCCCGACAGCAGGCAGAGGATTTATAATAGTTTCCACATGCCAGTAAATGGGGTCTAAAGGGATGTTGTATGATTGTGGATGGGTGGAGGGTGTCTGAACACACTCTGGGGGTGGAGGGTGTCTGAACATACTCTGGAGGTACGTATATATACGACTTGTAAATGACCTCTGTGATTACCAGAAGTCGTAAAGTTAGACTTTTGTCTCAGATTGTCTTTGTGCATCGGGACCAATGTTTTTCATTTTGACGAGACTTTATCATATTTATGTGATGTTTGTTGTACGGTTTACATGGCAAAGAATTCGATGGTTCAGCTTGGGCAAGGGCTCTAGGATCCAAGGCTGACCCTTGGTTCAGGTCTGGTTCATGGTTTCCCTGTTAATTTATTCTCTTGTCCACCGCTAGGTGATGTGGGGAGGGTGGGAGGGTGACACTGACTCAACAATCTGGCTCTGAGGAAATGCAGTCCAAATATACTGTGCGTCGCAACTTCCGCCCCCAGTCATCATCATGGCCGCTACCTGGGTGCATTGCACTGCAGCAGTGAGACACAATCACAGAGGTCTCCTGAGTGCTGCAATATTTGATCCTGGGAAGAGTGCAGTAGCATTCTGTCTGGATGTCCAGAAGAGACAATTCTGGGGCAGAGACTCCCTTAGTGGTGCCATGCGGCCCAATCTCAGATGAATGGGAGTGCAATCAAGATGCTACATGAGGACAGTGGGCCGGAGGTAGCCTATCTCTCCCCTGCTACTTTGTAACAGCATGCGTTATATTCATTAAAGTAATCAAGCGGGACCCAGGCTAAGATGTCATCCATGGTAACTATTCACCTGTTCAAGCCTGGGCCAGGCTCACCCTCTAAGAGCTGCCTGGGGATCACACACAAGAAGGTCATAGCAGGTGTTCAGCGCTAGTGTTGAGTACCACTACTCAGTAAGTGCATCATACAGTTGCAAGAGCCACTACAGGGTCTGCTGAAGATATACTATTGATGGGGCCCTTTGAGGGAGGAGGCCTGCCTTCAAAGGTGATCTCAAAGGTTAAGTTAGCTATAGTACACCACCACCACATCACCCTCAGAGCATCGTCTGATCACTACATCACCATAAATCCATCATGAATACTTTATTAACCGTTCAACTTATTAAAATCATTACAGTAAAACATATACAGCGAATCACCCCCTGCCTCCCACCCTCCGATCACAACAAAAAACTACGAGGACCCCTACCACAAATGAGCTCTTTGGTTGAAGTAAAATGCACTTGCAGATGGAGAAAAACTAGAAATTTGAGATACCAGACCGTTTGTTGATGTAGACATGTGCACCTGTACAGAAAATTGAATGACCTAAAATAGGGCATGGCACATCCTTAAAGATAAGTCAAATAGGAATTTAAAAATCCACAGTTACTTATGACTGCATGTCAAGTTAGGCCCTTACTGTAAGCCCCTAAATGTGTCATGTCTTCTCCTTGGACCTATAAATCATTAAAGGCTTAAAAAAGTCTGAAGTTATTTAGGCAGCTAGTCACATGAAGCACTTACTATGATTACTTTCTAAGCATGGTGAAACTGTGCAATGACACAGAATCTTATAATCGGGCGGGGAGAACATGGCGGCCGGCTGACGCCACGGTCGTGAGCTCTGCAATCGTGGGAGAAGTGTCTTGAAATGACCCGAAAACTTGGAGTTTGACTTAATATAATTGCAGCTTGTTGGTAACTTACACACTTGGAAGGCTTTTTTTCACTTACCGGGAGTGGACCGGGAGCTTGTTTTTCGGCGTAAACGGCTGCGGTGTGGGAAGGGATGTACGACATTACAACGCATGCTTTTACATCGCATGCTTTTACAACGTGAGTTTTACAACGCATACCATTACAACGCATAGTGCTTTGGGGCGCTGGATAGTGAATTATTTAATTTACTATTCCAACTCCAGTCCCCGTGGATAGTAGGGAAGGTGTTGGATAGTAAATTAAATATATTCCCTATCCTAGAGCGCCCCCCAGCGCAATGCGTTGTAATGGTTTGCGTTGTAAAAGCTGCGATGTAAAAGCACTGCGTGGTAAAAGTTGCGTTGTAAGTGATGTTCCCCTGTGGGAAGTGCAGGCAGAGGCTCTCCACAACACGGCTGGGCGGCGACTCTGTTCAGAGCTGCCGAATACGTTAGTACGGAGGCGGTGAGGAGAGAGAACCAGTTGGGCTGCCCCTGGAAGAGTGCTCAGCTGGGGGACGGCTATTCTGCGCTTCAAGTCTCCACAAAAAAGACGGCTTTTGGTCTGAGGCAGCTTCAAACAGAGTAAGTTTTAGGGTGCCCTTCCCTAAATCCCCATATGTTACTCCAATATCTTTAGGGGGTTTAAGGTTGATTTCTAATCATGTACACCATCCTAGTGGTGAAGGCGAGAACTGTTTAAACCTGATTTTGGAAAAGAAATATAATTGTGAATGGGACCACATGGTTAATTCCCAATTTGATGATAATGGAGGAATAACTACTGCCTGTATGAATTCAAACAAGCAAAAAGGTGGTGGAAAAAAAAAGCCCTCTCTAACCCTAATTCAGTCTCTGGAACGCAACGACAAGGGGCTGAGTTGTCCCATTTACAGAAAACCCCGGCACCAGCCGAGCCAGCCGAGCCAGTGTTCCTTCCTGAGGAGGAGGAAAAAGCAGAATCAACAGTCAATGATCATAGAGAAAGCGTATATACATTAAAGAGCAATCTCCTTAATTCGGGAAAGGGCTCTCCCCCGGAAAATGTAACCCCTTTGCTAGGTAAAACTTCTGAAATACAACAAGAAAAAGAGGAAGAAATTTACACATTGCAGTATAGCCCAAAGAAACATAACAATAGGGGACAGAGGGTTCAGAAGGGGAAAGGAGCAGTAGCTGCGGTGATTTCAACAAGAGCTGCAAAAACTGCAAAAAAGAGCAATTGAAGAAGGGATCTAATTTGAAAGTGACCCCATCATTGCGCTCTTTTTTTAAAGTATAGGTACAAGAAAAGTCAATTCCAAAACACATGCCTCTCATAGTAGAGAACGGGACTGGGCAGGATCAATCAAAAATGTCCTTGTCACCGATGATAACTGAGTCCCCAAATAGATTCCAAGTTCTAATGACAAAGGATGTGGATAATGATGATGGGAATTCTGCTGAAGACATTGACGGCAAGGAGATACCAAACTAAGATGACAATACACATTAAGGTTTGGAAATTCCACCAAAGGATATTGGTGACTTGGTGGGCTATCTCCTGAAGGAGATGAAAATTGGTTTTGCAAAATCTGAGAAAAACCAAGAGAAAATTCAGGCCACCTGTGAAGTTCTAGAAGTCAAGGTTAACGCATAAGTGGACAGAGTGGTTGTGGTTGAAACTGCCTTGGAGCAAGTAAGCAAAGAAGTGAGGTCATGCCAGAGCGATATCGACAAGCTAACACTGTCAGAAAAAGAACTTAGGGATAAAGTTGAGATTCTTGAAAATAATTCTAGAAGAAATAATTTACGACTGCTAAATATACCGGAAGGCCAAGAAGGACAGAATTTAAGATTTTTTATAGTTAAACTCTTAAAAGACTTTATCCCTGAAATGGATGAAAAAAATTTAAATGAAGATATCCAAAGGGTACACAGATACCCCTTTAGATTGAACAAAGACAGGAGAAATCCTCGCAGAGTGCTTGTTATTTTCAAATCTTATTCTGCAAAAGAAACCATTCTGAGTAAGGCACTGAATTCTGGCACCCTCACGAAGGACGGATACAATTACAAAATTCGCTCTGACATCTTGAAGGCAACAGCTGACAGGCAATGGGCCTTAGGAAAATTCATACCAGAGCTAAGGGCCAAAGGGGCCACTGTCCAAATGAAATTTCCAGCCCTTCTACGAATAATGTGGAACAATAAGACTCATAATATCAGAGACCCAAAAGAAGTTGAGCTGCTCTTAGAGCTTATGAAAACATCCAGTAAGAAGTAACACTGAGAGTTAGGACTCTCAGTTTAATCTCTCACGATTGTGGTTCTCAAACTGGGCAATAAGGGATTGCCCAATGATGACAGGGAGGGTTCTCCAGGGTGGGGGTAAGGTCAAGATTTTTTCTCTTTTTCTTTTTTGCACTATAAAAATTCTTTTGGGTGGGGAGCATCTGGGTAAAAATAAAAATAAACATATTTGTCTGATATGTAAGTCTATTAGCAAACAAGGTCATTTTACAATTAAAGGCAAAAAGACTCAACTTTAATGGGGGATTTAAAAATTGTGACATGGAATGTGAATGGTTTAAGAACTAGGGGAAGGCAGAGAAAGATTTTTGAGTATCTAAAATTAATGGAATGTGATATAATTATCTTGCAAGAAACTCATCTTCTCAAGAAAGAGTGGCTTGATGCTATAAAATATGAGAAATGGGTGAGAGAGAGCGTGTGCACTAACCAATCTTGTAACATCAAAGGCGTATCAATAATTATAAAAAAATCCCCTACTTTGACATTAATAGGGGAAGCTGTGGACTCTAAAAGGAGATGGGCAATAGCAAACTTAAAAGTGCGGGATATCTCCCTCTCAGTGGTAGGATACTATGGCCCCAATGTTGATGACCCTGCTCAACTTCAGTTCCTCTACGAGCAATTAATAATCTCTTCTACTCCTATTATATTAGGTGGCGATTTTAACATCTTATTAGACCCCCAAAAAGATAGACACCCTCCTGGTAGAGCCTTAAATCTGCCTAGAATGCGAGAGTGTTTGAATAGAGTAAAAGTCGATCTGGGTCTAATTGATATCTGGAAGCTAAGAGGAGACCACCTGAACAAACTTACGTATAGGAACCATAAATATGGTCATGCCTCAAGAATAGATTTCTTTTTGATTGATAAACTGTTAACTAATAGTGTTAAAATAGTTCTACATATGCCTGCTCATCTCTCAGATCATTCTTTAGTTTTACTAGATATAGATTTTAAGCAAGTGGAGGGGGAAAGGATATGGACAGTTGATCGCACTCTCTTGCTGGACCAACAGGTTATTGATAGACTAAGAGTAACAACAATAAACTGTTTCTTAGATAATACTGGGGGAGAAGTCACTAATACGATCATGTGGGGTGCCTATAAGGCTGTCCTTAGAGGAGCATTAATAGGTATAGCCGCAGGCAAAAATAAAGAGAAAAGAATGAAAATAACGCAGTTGGAGGCTGAAATATTACGAAAGCAAGAGAGCTTAGAAGCCGGTGTTTCTGAGGAAGAGCAAAACAACTTGAAGGAGAATATATTAAAAATAAAATTGGAGTTAGCTTTATGTTTGGAGGAAAGAGTAATGAAGAGGTGGAAAGCTAGTTCCCTTGAAAATTATGAATATGGTGAAAATAGTGGGAAACTTTTAGCTTGGAAGCTCAAAACTGAGTCTAACAGAAATAAACTTTCAGCTATTTACAAGGGTAATGGTATAGAAAAAGTTGAAGAAAGAGCAGACATTGAAGAAGCCTTCGTAATTTTTTCCAAACATTATATGAAGAAGACCTCTCGCCTTCTCCTATAGATATAGACTCTTTCTTAAAAGATCTACAACTCCCTAAGATTGATGCTGACTCTTGTAATATATTAAACTCAGCTTTTACCTTGAAGGAGGTGCTAGAGGTACTTAATGGCTTCAAAAGAGGAAAGGATGCCGGCCCTGATGCACTTCCAAATGAGCTTTACCTAGCTCTAAAGGATCTTCTGGACCCTAAATTAGTGGATCTTTTTAACACCATTTTTTTTAGACGCCTCCCCAATTCCCAAATCCTGGAATGAAGCAGTTATTAGCCTGATCTTAAAACCGGGTAAAGACCCCCTACACTGTGAGTCATACAGGCCCATTTCACTTCTCAATACAGATTATAAAATTTTGACAGAGCTGTTGGCAAAAAGATTGGGTGTACTTTCTGTTAAATTGATTCATGAAGATCAGAAGGGCTTTATAAGGGGGAGAAATGTACATGACCTTACCCATCAACTGATTGGAGCCATAGATATTGCAACTTATGAAAAGGTCCCTCTAGCAGTCTTTACTTTCGACGCAGCCAAAGCTTTCGACCGCGTAAATTGGGCATACCTGCAAAAAGTCATCCAACATAACAACTTAGGCCATAATTTCTCTAGGATCATTGCGAATATATACTCTACTCCTATAGCCAAAATACTTATCAATGGAGGTGTATCAAAAGGGTTCCTGATTAAAAGAGGCACCAGACAGGGGTGCCCGCTCTCCCCCCATCTCTTTAATTTATACATAGAACCCTTAGCCAACATGATCAGGTCTTCAAGAGAAATTTCCCCTTTTAGCTTTAATGGCTGGAATCTAAAAGTGGCATTGTATGCTGACGATTTAATGATTTATACAAGTAATCTAAATAAGTCTTCTAGCTACATAACACATATACTAACAGAGTTTGGGAAAATCTCGGGATACCAAATTAATCATAAAAAAACTGAGGTTATGCATTGGAATATGCATAGGCCACTGATAGAATCTAGAAACAGAATCAAATATCTAGGGATCCATGTTCTAAAAAATATTGACGAAATTGCTCAGGTCAATTTAGACCTAAAGATCAAAGAGATGAGAAAATTATTAAAATCATGGAACTGCTTGTCTCTCTCTTTTTTGGGGAGATCAAATGTGATAAAAATGAGCCTCCTTCGAAAGTTTACTTTTGTCTTTAATGCAATTCCCTTACAATTTAATGTATAATGTATAAAAAAGACTCAGAGTGAAATTAATACCTTTATTTGGGCCTCTAAAGGTGTTTGGATAGCCTGGAGTAAGTTTCGACAGAAGAAAAACCGAGGAGGAATAGCTAGCCCAGACCTTATAATGTATCATAAGGCATTTCGCTTTAAAAACGTAAGACACCTTTTTAGAAGCTATGAGACCTACCCTACCTATTGGAAAGCAATTATTAACTACGACCACTGCCTCTACAAATTTGGCCATCAAAAGTACTTAATAAAATAAAAATAAAGGTACCAAGAGCAGCGTTTATATTATGGTCAGAAATAAGGAAGATATGGCACTTCCCACATTATAGCCCCCAAGCACCAATTTAGAACTCTCCTGGAACTCCCGAATGCATGAAAGACCTACTAGCAGATCCATTGAAAAAAGCAGGGATCGTCAAATGGGGAGATCTTCTGGATAATGGGAAGTTAATACCTTGGGACGTTCTAGCAAATAGAACCAACAGATAAATCTCCAGGTTCAAATACTACCAACTGGTCAAGACCCCAAGAAACAACATTAGACCATATTGGGAACTTAGAGCAGGATATACACAAAGAGCCAACGCGTAAAGAAGTATCGAAGTGGTACTGGTCTTTTGTAGAGAAGAACAAAGAATATTTCGACACTCCAGACCTCAAATGGAAGAAGGTTTTTCCGGCTCAAGATTTAAAGCATGTCTGGCAAGTATCCTGCACTTATTTATGGCACATTAAATCATTTGTTTACTTTACACAGATCATATTGGACACCTGAAAAACTCTCAAAAATGAGTAATCAGGAGATGAAAAAATGCCCCAAGTGTGGCAAGGATAAGGCTAACGACCTCCATATGTTTTATGTTTGTCCACATCTTGATGCATTTTGGTATAATGTTGGTAAGATAATCGACAAGACTTTAAATGTCAGCATCAAGGTAAGTGCCTTTGTTATTATTTTAGGTATTTTGGTTGGGGGTGACCTTAACACTATTTTAACTAAAAATCAGAAATATCTTTTGTTTACATTTATGTTGCTTGCCAGACGTGAGGTGTGTATAAACTGGATCCTTCCATCTCCTCCAACAGTGGAGAACTGGGTTCAGGAATCTGGATAGGCCGAGAGGCGGGAGTAGGCGTATCACTGGAAACTTTGGGACAATAGTATTAGGTAGGGTAGGAAGGGATGTCCAATGATTTAAATGATGTGATTAATAAACTCTTGAGTCCCTATGTGCTGGCATAATGTCACATAAACTCAAAGACGGTGTTGGTTTATTATGACATGGTTTGTACCTCCTCCTTATGAGGGATCCCAAAAAATGAGGTGACCTTGTTAGCTATAACCATTAAGATCGCACAAATGAGGACATAATTAAAAAAAAGAAATGGTGAAACCGTGCAATACTGCAACATAATAGGGATAAAGTGTGGAATACAATTTAAAGTGCAATGTGCTAGCTTGCCAAGGACTGGTGTTAGTCTGTGGCCACTCGGTGAGTGCAAATCTGATTGAATTTGTGAGCTTCCCTAGTCTGGCTAAATTGAATGCCATATTTATTGATGTGGATACTGGCAGATGTGCTTTTAATTATATGACCTAATATGGGGCATGTCGCATCCTAAAAGAAATAACAATTTTTTTTTATAAAACTTAGTTACTAACTGCTGAGTGTCCAGTTGGGCCCTTGCTGTATGCCTCTAATTTATACATATTTCATCCTAAAACCAGTAAATGAATACAAGCTTAGAAATTCAGAGTTATTTAAGCAGCTAGTCAAGTGATGCACTTGATGTAAACACTTTCTGAGCATGATGGAAACTTACTCTGCTACAACATAGAAGGGGAAAATAAAGTTCAGCATGTGAGGATTTAAAGTGCAATGTGCTATCAAGGACTGGAGTCAATCTGTTGCATCACGGTAAGTTCAAATTTAATTGTATTTGTGAACTTCCCCAGTCTGGCTAGGTTACATGCCATATTTTCAGTAAAGCACAAGTCTGAGGCCTCTCTGCAAGTCCTCACACCCTTTTTCTTAAAAATAGGGCGGAGCAGGCGGCATCGATCGTCAGGCAATTTGGGGCAATAGCACAATAATGCAGCTAGGATTCTTTGCGATATGTACATAGCCTACACAAGACCTCCTCCCCCTTGCGTTCCCAGGCCGGGTTAAAGTCTGAGATTGGTAAAGCGATGAGTCTCATATAAAGTATTTTCCCACTGGCCTGTACTGTCAGAGCGTCATGTAGGTAAGGTTGAGCGTTCCCCGGGATATGTGATGCAGTCAGTGGTGCTGTGATGGAACTGGGGCAAACGTTGTGGAGTCTTTTTCAAATGAGGTTGCTAATACCTGCCTGTTCACCACTTTTATCCAGGCAAGGATAAAGGAATGTCAGGGAACTACAGGCTTTATTCCTTGATCTTCAGCCTGTCAAGTGCCTAACCAAGCCCGGTTTGCCAGGGGAGCACTCCTCCACGAAGAATTACCTCAGTTGATGTTTGAATGAGTCTTCTGGGGCTTTCAGGACCCCAATAAAGAACTTTATTAGGTCTCCCTGGCTTGCCAAGTCTGTTCTGCCAAGGCCAAACTCCAACCACGGCCTCGTTCTTCTAGCATGCCGCTGGGCTAGCAGCATTGTCTTGTATGCCTTAGCTAGAGTGGCATTTAGACTACTGTTCAGGGTACCTGGAAAGGCCAGGTGTCCGTAGTATAAGACCGGTAGCAGTTTTGCTTTCATGACTGTCAGCACAGGCTCTGCAAATGGACTTAACAGGCGGTGGCTTAATTGCTTCAACATGTGAATCACACGGTTGGATTTTTTGCTAAGGTGCTTTAGGTGAGTAGCCGGTTTTGCTCTCTCAGAGAGCCATACTCCGCAATAGTTGTAAACTGGCACTGTTCCTATTTGCAGATCTCCCAGTTGCCAGTGAGCTTGCCTTTAATGTGGATATTTTCCAAACACTACTACCTTGGTTTTGCTCTGATTGACCTGTAGGTTGTTCTCCTGGTTGTAGCGATAATGTGCGTTGAGGGCTCTCTGAAGGCCCGCTCTATTGTGGTTCATAATTGCTGTGTCGTCTGCATATTGCAAGATGGAAAGTCGCGCCCTGCCCATCCTTGTGGTAACTAGGCTGGCGCCTTTCATGGCGGCTGCCAAATCGTTGATATAAAGGTTAAAGAGGAGGGGGACCTAAAAACAGCCCTGTTTCAGCCAATTGTTTGGGGCAACTTTTGAGGTTAGTGCGGTAGGGCTTGTTTTGACCTGAACCCATGTCCCTTGGTATAAACATGTAAATGCCCTGAGGAGCTTAGGTGGAATCCCGCAAGCGGTCAATTTCCCCCATAATATTCTGCGGTCCACCCTGTCAAAGGGGGTGCTGTAGTCTATAAAACGGCAAAACAGGCGGGGATGCTTCTTCTTGACCACTTGTGTGGATAGGTATGCCATAGCTATGATGTTGCCTACTGTTAAGCAGTGTGGCCTTAATTCTGACTCCAGGTCATTCAAGAGAATTCGTCTGTAAGCCTTTGTTTCTAGGTCTAACAGGGCCACAAGTCTGTAGTTTGCTGTGTCGGAGCGGTCTCCTTTTTTATGGATAGGAAAGACTATAGAACCTCTCTAAGAATATGGCGTCATTGCCGTGATAAAGACATGATTAAAAGTAGGGGTTCAAATTGGTGCCCAGAAATCTTGTGCCGATACTGGGGCAGGAATCCCGTTTGGCCCTGATGCGCCATCTTTCCTCATTTTGTTGATGGTCTCTATTACTGAGTCTTCAGTGATTAAAATGAATGAGGGGAGCCAATAGCTATCTCCAGGCAACTCTTTGAGGCAACCTCCTCCTTCAGTGAATCGGTTAAATATAGTTGTCTGACATACCTTCTCCAAGCATTGGTCTTTGACCCCATTTTCCTTAGTCATTCCTGGATTATCAAGCTGATTTATGTACCTCTGCAGCCTAGATTGATTCTTCTCCTTCAATAAAGAAAAGACTTTAAGCCACTCTGTTTCAGTATGCTTCCTTTTATCTCGCATACTTGCTTTTTATAGGCTGACCTAAGAGCAGTGATGGAATGGCCATCCGTTTATCTGCCACCCCTTTCCTTGGCTTTCAAGGCCCTGCAAAGAGTATGTTTACCATTGACTAATTCCTTAGGATGTCGGGGAACATATGATGTTGTTGCAAGGGTATTGCACAATAATTTGCATTGTACATTCCCCAGCTCTTGTTGAATGGCTGCGATGAGAGCTTCCCAATCACTATTTTTGATGTTGGGGTGGATGACTTAGAACCAAGCTTTCTCTTTTCCACCCAGGCTAACAGATTAACTCCTAGTTTAGCTGAGCATTAGATTTTTTGGAGAACCCTCTGCCGCACTTCTCCTGCTTTTTCCCCAATCGCTTGAAACAAGACTACTATAGGGGCTGCTAATTGCAAGGTGGCTCTCAGGGTCCTGTGATCGCTTTTACCCATTTCATCAATTTCAAAATCTACTAGCCTGGCTGCGATTGTGTCGCCGACTAAGATGTAGACGATTGTGGACGTATTCCTGAAGGTTGGTTTTGGGTGCCAGGAGGGAAAACGGATTCCCTTTAGTGAGTGGGTCGAGTGTAACTTGTGGTTGTGAAGGAAGGTGTGAAAAGGAGCGCCCTCACCCATCCGCTGGGGAAATCTGGTGTCTTTTCCAGGTCCCTTATGTTGAAGTCCCCAACTATAATTGCCTGGTGAGAATCATATTTATTCAGAAGGTCGTTGAGTATTCTTATTAGGTATTCCAAAATCTCTTTCTTCTGAGTCTGTGCAGAGTTGATGTAACAGTTTATTAGCAGCAAACGGAGGGTTTGAGTGTTAAGCTTCAGGCATTTTAGGAGTATGACTTGGATATCAGATGACTTAATGAGTATTTCAGTGGCAACAAGTTTGCGAGCACATTTTAAAAAGACCAAAAACCTTCCAGATGGTTGGCCTAAAATGTTCCATTTGGAGGCTGCCACATGAAATTTGTAATAGCCTGCAAGTGGTGTGAATTTCATGGTCCAAGTCTCCTGGAGACACATAATTGGATAGATGATCCTGAACCTGCTTTTCCTTTGATTTTTATGATCCATGATATGTTCCATGAGATAAATGACAGTTGTTATTTAATGGACTGACGACTATGCCTGATGTTTGAAATACTGCATCTCTATTATTTGAGCTTCAGTAGGATCAGACGAGGATAGACAAAGGTGAGCTGTAAATTGATTATTACAGCATGTTACCCTAATGTTAGTGGAGGCACTCAGACTAGCTTGTCTGACACTGCCATCTTTATTGTTGCTGTTAGTGCCCTTCAAGAATGAAGGGACCCCCTTCACCCCATGGATGGGGTTAAGGACATGCGGATATTTCTCTGGTCAACGGGACTGGGCAACTATGCCCCACTCGGCTAGCTGTTGAATTTACCCTAGTACTGTTAGTTGGAGTGGCAGTTGGCAAAATCCCACTTCGGTCGAGTCGCCATGAGTGTCCCAGGGTATTTCAGAAATCTTACCCCTTCCAGCTCGTCTGAATCAATATGTGCAAGGGATGCAATATGTTTAAATGATGGAAGGATGTTGCGCCAGTTCAAAATAACATGGGGGCCATTGATGTGATATCTGGGAGTAAACACAACTTCATAGATGTGGGGAATTTTTGAGGAGGATGATGCTTCTGCTGTCTCTAGGCCCTGTCCTGGGTTGCTGATTGGAGAGCCAGGGCAAGAAGGAAGCCTCAGGGAATTCCCATTTTGATGGCTGAGTGCCCTTCCTGATGTAGTGGCCTGACTCTCTATCATTATAATTCTCTGCTGTGAAAGTGTGAGAGACCCTTCCAGCAAATTGGAGCCTCAACACTTGAAGTATTAGTTACCAAGACCTGGGTGCTGGCGTCCATCTTCTTGAAGTTTGTCGCTGGATCTTCTTTTGGCCCGGGGTCTTATTTTGACCTTTTGGGAACCTGGGGATCTTGTATGTTGCTGAAGAGAAGTGGGGCCTTCGACCCTTGAGTCGTTCCTTATTTTATTGTTTTAACCCCCTGTTTAGCGCAGAAAATTGGGTAAAGCAGCTTTTCTTTGCTGAGGTTTCCTGGAGTGAGTCTGTTCCAGGTAGAGTCGTCTTTCTTTTGACTTTTTTTTTTTTTTGCTGTTTCCTTAACTGCTGGGCTGAGCGGGGAATTCCGAGGCTCCACAAGCTGCGCCCAGACCTAGTTGGGCCAATTCTGTGGAGTCCTCGGGCCTTCTTTATGCAGCGGCCCACTAAATCCGCCATTCCCACGCCACACACCTCATTGGGCAGGGAAGCCAGAGGTGGTCTGAGGGGACCTGGGCCGACCAGGACCGACCCTCACAGGGTCCCTCCAGGGCCGGGGATGCAGGTGGGTTGCTCTGCACCCAGTTCTGTGTGCCCCTTCACAACCCCAGCTGTCACCCCCAGCTAACCGGCTTCGAACTCCTGGCTCTAGGCTCTCTGCTCGGTGGCCCCTCCTCAGCTCTGCACTTCTGGTTCACTTCGGAAGCAGAAACAGTAATTGGACAACTGGAGTCTTGGCTGAAACAGACTACATCCTTGCCCTCGGTAAATCATGACACATTTCATTTCTATGGTCTGGGTTGACAGCGCAGCTGTGCCAGACGATTATGGGAGAAACTCTAAATGGAGGTTTGGATCTGCTCACATGTTCGGACCCAGGAGTGCAGGATTTGATTGGGTTGAAGTTGTATACTTCCTCTGATAGAGTGTTGCACTTATTTTTCTTTAAATCATGCTTTACCTTTGGTACACTTCAGCAACGCCAGAGGTAGCCGGTCTTTTATTTAATTTATGCTGACCCTCTGGGACATTTCAATTGCTCTCCATGCACTGGAGGTACATTAGTACTGGAGGTAGCCCTTTCTAGGTTTCACCTGCACAGTGCTTGTGTTGCACTTGTGAAATCTCTTGTAAATAAAAGAAATGTTTAAAGGAGCTTACAGTCCACCCATCACTCACCTCTGCTTACCATTGGTTGGCTCCCAGATCACTGTCACTTACTTGCTTCCTATTAGTCAGTGCTCCTCCTGGCCTCCAGCTTCCTCCTCCCTCCCTTGGAGTCTTCATCCATGGCGTGGAGCTTGGACCAAGTACTGCTTCATGAGGCCAGCGTCCTTCCACAGGCCACGTGCTTCCCAAAGGTACTTTTTTAAAACTTCTACAAAAGCACTGTCTAAGAGTGCATGTGTCTGTAGTCTCTCTACCGAAACACGGTGTGTGTGCATTTTTCCGACACCCCCCTACCACCCTTGGTTTTGCCCAAACCTCCCACTCCCACACCCTCTTAAATTGCTTCCCTGTCCCACATGTAGTGCCATGTGAGTTACGAATGACGGACCCTGTTGTTTCCTGATGGACCCCACAGAACTGTGATGTAAGTGTTAGAGCGTAGTGAAGATAATGCAGGTTTAGAATGTTAAGTTAGCGGTTACACGCAGATGAAAAAAGACTTGCTATACCAAGCTCCGTGTGGGCATAGTCATTAGTGGGTACCCAGCTTGTGGAGGATGCTACAACTGGCAACAAAATAGGGGATAAGAAGCCCAAGTTCAACAGTGCTCTCCCAGAAAGTTTGCTGTGGTCCAGTGAACTGCTTGTGCCTTCCCCAATGTGCATTTGATGTTTGGCGTGTGTAAAGCAGTTGAAGTTAACAAAAGATGCACGGGGTAGTCTGCTCATCATCCAACAAGAACCTGCTGGTAAGTCTGTAAAGAGAGGTACTGCACTACTACACAAACTGAAACTATACATCATACAGACTGATTGTCATGTATGACTGTCCTCAGGATCAGTTTGATGCTCAGTATGGTCCACCTCTAGATCTAACCAATGCCTGGATAGCCATGATGGCACAGGACATCGCAAGGATCAAGTGGGGGAAGGAAAGGAAGGGGACAGCAGGGAGGGAGATCTGTAAAACATAAAATAAACGTACACAGATGAATACACTAAGGTTGTTTCCCTACAGATAACAAAATACCTTACACACTCCGTATGAGCCCTCAATCTCTAAATAACTGTAAAGCAAAATACGGATTCTGAGTAGAGGCAGTAGTGCTTTTCAGTGCAGAAGATAGGATCGGATTATAACTGCATGAATACAAAATAAACATGAACACATATATATGGTACTTAGGTTGCATATGAGATCACTGAAGCAATCTATGGTGAACAAGAGAACATACCCTTGTCTAGACTCCTTAGCGTATCACAGGGGTAGAGCGTAGCCCTCTACCACTCATGGGGAACCTCTGTTAACAAAGGGAGCCAGAGACATAACAGTTAATACACCATCAATCATACACACACTTCACTGGCCTTTCTTTCTTATTCCAAAATGATAATATCAAGATAGGCTTGTGATTGGCCCGGTAGAATATCAATACACATGTTAATTGCTGCTCCTATTCCTTGGTATAATTATTCTTATACTGGGTATGGTAGGTGCTAGTCATTAGAACACAAGACCGTGGCCAATGTAGAAATCATATGTAACAATGCTTCTGGTAGCCTTTCCTTGGCAAAGATATACAGTTGTGCTCTCGCTACTACAAAAAGTATCACAAGCAGTACAATCACTGATACGTATTCAAGGAGACAGAAGCAGATTCTTTGGTGTGTACAAAATGTAGCAAAACGTAGGTTTATTCTCTCCGGATTCAAGTCATGTGAAGCAAAGCCGACACGTGTTTCGTCGTGTACAGTTGAGTCAACACGACTCTTCAGGGCTGATGGTACAAGAATAACATAGATAGGATCAGTAATGCCGTTGTCATACACTGCAAATGGTGACAAGGTGCAACCAACATGCAGTAGTAGCGTGCCACAGGGTTCGCACGTTATGGTATCGTATGGTGAGGAGTTAAATAGGACTGGTACTTGTGTACACTCCAAGGCTGTGAGTGGTCGCCTTGGGTGATGGTGCACAATTGTGAGGTCTATTGGCCTAACGCCTAGGTGTGAGAACATTTTTTGCAAAGAACACGGTGATCTTGCATTTCGAGGGTTCATGCAATAGTGAAGCATTTGAAAAAATCAAAATCGGTGAGCTATTGTGCGGTGGTGTAGGTGAGGGACTATAGCGGTAACATTAACGTGGTTTATCGACGATCTTTCTCCGTAGTGAGTGTGGGCATACAAAAAGATCCGTTACCGCGCACGTTCCGAATTGTGTGATAGGACAAAACATGCTGCTCTCTCTCGACGTAATAGGTTATTTACCTTGAAAATTAGTATATTCGTGATGCTTATCACTAGGTCTGGGCAATTATCCATATGTTGGACGTTACTTCTCGGAGAGAGACTGCAGGAAGAAGAATATATAGAAAAAAGGAGGATCATTAGAAAAGACATACTAAAGGGGGGAAAAAGGGCATCTAATCTGTAGGATAGATGGCGGATAGAGAATAAGGTATTCTTACCACAATTCTAATGCGGCTATCCAGAAACGGTCTGTTCCTTTACGATAGTCCAGTGAAAAAAGGCTTACACAATGGTAGTCTGCCTATCGAGTGTCACACTTCTCTGTGTATGTTCACTCTGTGTGACAGGGGAACGTAGGACATGATGAAGGGAGAAAAAAAGGGGTATAGTAAGAGGAAATTCGAACGAGAATGGGCGCAATTGACGATATGTCACATAAAAGGACGAATTGCTATTTTGGAGAAAATAAGGTTGAACTAGCACAACCTAAAAGGAAGCATCTGACTTTAATTATTTCTGATTTTCCCTACTTAGAGGTGCATGATAGGGCGTGATTGGCCAGACATATAATATTTCTTTGTATAAAGAAAGATATCTCAGTGTCTAGATCTATACCGAGTGCAAGTTGTTGGAAATAACATCTAGTTCCCTTCTACAAGCATGATTGGTCTCTTCATGTCTGTGGCAAAAGAAATACCTTAGTCCTGGTGTGTCAGGAGGTAGCCGGGAGGGGATCCGTTACTTTTTCTCTTTATCTAAGGACTCGCCAGAGACTGGTGCGTCTCACGACAGGCGGTGCGCTGAAAAGCAGTGAGCGAAAGCGCGTGTTAAAATACTGGAAAGCCCAAAGCTATGGGCTTCAAAACAAAGTCGTTATTACAGCCGTTTTGTTATTACTAAAAGCGCATAATAGCGCATTATTACGAGTAAAACATCGAGTTCCCTTCTACAAGCATGATTAGTCTCTTCATGTCTGTGGCAAAAGAAATACCTTAGTCCTGGTGTGTCAGGAGGTAGCCGGGAGGGGATCCGTTCTACTTGTCAATCTATACTCTGTAACGTCTGAACCGAGGCAGTGCGCCTGAGTGATCTGATTTTCTAAAAACCCCACTAAAGTGTTTCCTTGGCAAAGAAGCAGGAGAATGTAAATCCAAATGAAAACTGAAGGGGCCCAAGTGGGTCTCAAAACATCCACCCCCCGTCGGCCGACAATACCGACCGAAACCAAGATCATCACTGACCCAGAGCAATGAGACCAACAACTAATGCGCTCTCGGCAGACCTTGCCGACGTGCATCAAAAGGAAAGTCAGCGTCCTTGCTGAAACTCAATAACTGGTGCAGAGCACCCTTACCGCCACCTCTGGAAACCGGAATCACCGTTGTGGACCTCACGGGACCGGAGAAGGAATCCCCGACGCCGAGCCCGGACATTGCTTTCTCTTTTATGCATCCTCTCGCGATGTCGAGCGTGACTCGCGGAGGATCATGGGATTTGTAGTTCGGGCACATACGCGATCGTGACACTGATAACGCTAAATGCAGATACAACCAGATTTTGGAGGAGTGGCAAATAGCAACAGCAAATTGCAAGATAATTCTGTGATCAGGTGTCAGACAGTACAAAAAGACACCTAAAAGCAAAGCAAGTCAGATACAATAAATGATACTCTGCTTACCAGAACTGAGTAAAGAGAGTCATTATACCACAGGGTTGGGTGGAGTGGCTCCCAGAAGAAATCCCCAGGATTATGCTTACGGAGCTGTCCACACCCAAAGCAGCATGCCACCAAAGCTGCTGGGCGGCGCAAATCACCTAATCTCCCCATGCCTAACAAAATAAATGAGTCCACCTGTAATGCAACAGGTGCTCGTGTTAACCGCTCTGATATCTTCGGGTCGAGTTCACGCTATATAAAACTCAACAAAAAAAGGGGGGCTCATATGGATACCAAGAAGGAGGCCACAGTTCAACAGACTGGCCAAGATGACCCAGAGGCAAGAACAGCACAGGTGGTATGGCTGAAGCATGTCCTAGTTAACAGCAGACAGTGTCGGAGAGAACTCAACTCTCAATGTCAGCCAATCTCATAAATGGTTACAGTGCCACCGTCTTCCTTAAACCACCTCCACCGTCCAATACTGGAAAACACTGAATATTGGTGACAGATGGACTGCTTTGATAGAGACATTTGATGATTTCATTGATGCGCTGGAAGAAACAGATAACACGAAGATTATCACATACCTTGAAAATTTGGCTGGTGAAGGTGTAAAAGCAGTCATAAAGAAAATACAGTGAAGTGACAAAATGACCGGAAAACACTGAATATTGGTGACAGATGGACTGCTTTGATAGAGACATTTGATGATTTCATTGATGCGCTGGAAGAAACAGATAACACGAAGATTATCACATACCTTGAAAATTTGGCTGGTGAAGGTGTAAAAGCAGTCATAAAGAAAATACAGTGAAGTGACAAAATGACCGGAAAACACTGAATATTGGTGACAGATGGACTACTTTGATAGAGACATTTGATGATTTCATTGATGCGCTGGAAGAAACAGATAACAAGAAGTTTATCACATACCTTGAAAATTTGGCTGGTGAAGGTGTAAAAGGAGTCATAAAGAAAATACAGTGAGGTGACAAAATGACATACCGTCAAATCAAAGAAACCTTAAACTTTCATCCAATTCCGAATGTAGAGTACTTAAGGTACATTTTCAGTCAAGAATGACAAAAAGTTAGTGAAACCATCGATAAATTTGTTGAGAGACTGGATACACTGTAAGTTTAATTAATGTAATGATGAGGAAGCTATACGTCCCAGAGTTATTGACGGATGTGTGTCAGATTCATTCAGATGTTAAATGCTGAGAGAAACTCTTCGTCTGGAGTGAGTTCTCATGGCTGCCAGAGCTGAAGAGCGTGCCAATTGACAAGCTGCTGACATGGAAGCCAGAGGTGCTCACAGTGAGTCAGTCATGAGCATGAAAAGGAAGCCAAAGGTAGAAAGGCACAGAGTGATACAATAAATAAATAAAATAAAATAAATGTTTCACAAGAAAAAGAAGTTGTGTTTCAGGTGTGGGTTTTATTTTCCACACAAAGGTGAATTCCCTGCCATTAGAAAGGTTTGCAAAGGCTGTGGGAAGGAGAACCATTTGCAATTGTATGCAAGATGAAGGAAAAAGTAAGTGTGTCACGGCGCAAAAACAAAATGGGCACCTAAACACTTCAGATGCTACATTTGATGCACGCCTACCAGGCCAAGCGACCACACCAATTGAGGCAAATCAACACCAAGTAAAATCAATTGTCGTCTAAATCATTGTCAAAATGTTCTTCAGTATCAACATCAAGTGCAAGTGAAGACAATAGTTGTGCATTGTCAATGTTTATCTCAGAACAACGTGTGCATGTTGGACTAGCGGCTTGTGGAGAAAAATGCAAGTCAAATAAAAGTCAACATGAAAAAGCACCAAAGTCCTTCAGACATTGTCTGAAGATTACACTAAAAGCAAGCGTTTGCCCAATACCTTTTATTATCGACAGTGATGCATCGATAAACATAATGCCTGAGGCGAAATCCAATAAATTATCTTCATTGCCACAATTTATGCCATTGAAAACTAGTGTACACCTGGGCTGAATCGATGTCATCAAAACGTCAATGTTCATTTGAAGTAACGATGAAACACAAGAAAACAAAAGTACAAGCACCCATTCATGTACTTCAAGGTACAGGGTCAAGTTCCTGTTTCCTCAGTTTCAGCACAGCTGATGATATGGGGTTGATATCCATGAACTATAACATGTAGCGTAAGCGTTGGAGAGATGAGTTGAAGGCAGGCTCATAATGTTGAGTTCTGATTTAGATGCAGTGGAATAAATATGTGTTCAACTATCTCTGTGTGTGGCATGGTTATAGGTGAATACCTGGGCTGGCAGGACACTATAACTGGCAATGAGCTTGGGGAAATGAAACCCTTACACTGGAGCATTGGACAACATCTTCTAGTTATTGTTGATGAATTCTTCTGTTTTCCATTGGTAGAAGACCTTTCATCTACTACACATGAAAAGGTAATTAAAAAATTAGATGGCATCCTTGCGACATGGGGTGCACCTGCAATCTCAAAATGTGACAGTGGTCCACCATTTAATAGAGAATTCAAAGACTTTCTTAATCACCTCAACATAAAGCATCAAAAAAGCACTTCTCTTTGGCCCCAGATCAATGGTCTGGTAAAGTGATTTATGAATACTCTAAAGAAAACTGTTCAGCGTGCTGGACTGGAGAAGCTCAACTCAAAGTTGCTTTGAACACTACTCTTCGAGCTTACCGTTCAAGCCCTCACTCCACGGCAGGTAAAAGCCCTGCAACTCTTAAGTATGGAAGAGCCATGACCAGCCGCTGTCCGTGCAGGTCACAGCAGTGAGGTGGGATTTCGAGGGACAATGCTGAGGGAAAATTAAATAATGAATTAATGTTCCCTCTGCATCATCCCGTGAAACCCTCACCACCCCAACGCTGTTACCTGTATGAACCGCAGCTGACCATGACAAACAAGCTGTCCCAATGGACCAACATCAGATCCTAGAATGAGGAAGACATTCATGCTATGGACTTTGGTTTCAAACAGAAGATGAAGATATATGCTGACAGACAATGTCATGTAAAATATGTCACCTTTATAAGAGGTTATTAAGTGCTTGTCAGACAACACAGAAAAAGAAAGTCTGATGCTCCTTTTGAGGCTGCACCCTTTAACATCCCTGACACCAACGGACACATGGTGACAGACTAGCGTCCTGGGAACTCCCTTACAGGAGATTCCTTTCATTTTCGACATGCGGCTCATCACTCACCAACCATCACGGTCAATGTAGAGACTGGGTCTCAACAGACGGTTGATGACTCTCTGTCTGCTGACAATTCCACCTCACCTGTGCAGATCACTGATACTTCAACTGCCAGTTCCTGGTTTCCAGTGACCCGATCAGGACGTGTGATTCAGGCATCACAACGCTTTATTTAAGAATTGTAATTGCCTGTATTTTTATGATATCTGTGTATTTATTCATATATTTATTTTGTGTCTTTATTTTTTTTTTTATTATTTGTCTATTTTGAAACATTTTTTTTTACTTTTTTATTTAACAAAGCGGGATATGTAGTGTCTTGTAAATAAAAGAATGGTGGAACTCCCTTGGTTCCCGCTGTACACCATAGTCCTGTGACATAAGCGTGGTGAGATGAGTTGAAGGCAGGCTTAGAATTTTTAGTTCTGACTTACACGCAGTGGAATAAAGACATTTACAACTACACTCCGTATGTGGTGTGGTTATTGGCAAGTACCTGGGCTGGCAGGACACTACCCTACTGAAGTGGCACACTTTGATCCAAAGCTTCATACAGAGGTTGTTGTTGATACTAGCCCAGTCACGATAGGCACGATCCTTGCACAGCACAGCAGACACCCAAATACTCAATGGCATATTGTGGCACATGCCAGAAGAAGTTTGTCCTAAAGTGACATGCTTATTCACAACCTGAGAAAGAAAGTTTAGCAGTGGTGAGGGCGTGTTAACATTTCCACGTATTCTTATTTGGAAAGCCTTTCACGTTTGCGATGGATCATCAAGCTCTGTTGACCATCTTTGGCAATCCAAACGTCAAGATGCCTCCTTGCTCTGAACACTGGGGTCTACAATTACAAGATTACAACTACACAATTGTGCACCATCCAAGGAAAGAACAAAGCCCTGCCAGCTACATCTGAAGAGTGTCTCTACAGAGTTGTTTTACCCGTTTCAAGACGGCTGAAGCCAACATAAATTTCATTGTGAAATTAAGCACCCTAGCTGCTATTTCATTTAAACAAATTGTCACTGTCATGAGTCAAGACAGTGACAAGATAAAACTAAAAGACATTATTACATATCAATCTTGGAACCAGCGCACTCGATCTCTTACCAGTGACAGTGAATACCAGAAGTTCAAAGACATGGGGTGCACCTGCGATCTTAAAATCTGACAACGGCCCACCTTTCAACAGTCAAGAATTCAGAGACTTTTTCAGTCATCTTAATGTGAAGCATCAGAAGAGCACACCTCTTTGGCCACAGGCCAATGGCCTTCATGAGTACTCTCAAGAAATCTGTTCCACGTGCTGCATTGAAAAAGCTCGAACTCAAAACTGTCTTGAAAGCCGCTCTTCAAGCTTACCGTTCAACTCCTCACTCGAGCACAGGTGAAAGCCATGGAACGGTAATGTTCAGGAGAGCCATTTTGACCAAGTTACCGCAAAAGACCAAAAGAAGATCAAGTACTCTGGAAGAAACCTATATAAGAGACTTGGATCATTAAAGGAAAATGAAGGCCTATACAGACAAACATCGAATTGCCAAGGACGTTACTTTCACTAGAAGAGATTGGGTGCTTGTTTGTCACTCTAGAAAATGAAAATCTGATGCTTCCTTTGATTCTGAGCCATTTCATGTTGCAACCAGCAAAGGACCCATGTGACTGGCCAATGTCCTGGGAAGTCCATTACGTGAGATTCCTCTCATTTCTGACATGTGGCTCATCACTTCTCAGGCACTGATATGAATGTAGAGACTAGGTCTGAAAGGACAATAGAGGTCCTCTGACTGCTGTTGTTCCTACACCACCAACTGGATCATGGGCACTTCGACTACTTGTCACCAGTTTTTTGAAGACACTGTAGGGATGCATTGTCAGAGAGCCACCAAGACTGATCGAAGACCTATAATTTTAAATGTTTTATAAAATAGTCGTTCTTTAGGTCGAGCCTAGAGAAGCGCAGCTGCTTGCTCGACTTTTAGTAAGGGGGTTTTCGAAGTGCTACCTTGCTGGCCTCAAGCTTGCGTGCATGCGCGCTTCCCCCCCACCCTTCGTCATGTGGGTTTCTGTCAAGGCTCATTAAGCCTTACAGCGTGTGAATCCCCACCCCTACCCCTTCCCTTCTCCCATTCCCTCCTCATCAGCTTCTCTCATTGTTGGATCCATTTCAGAGGGAAGCAACTAAATGAAAGAAAGAAAGAGAGGTGGGATGCTCGCGCGCACCAATCAGACATACACTCGCAGAAACTCACTTTCACATGCAAGTGTGTCTGCAACCTACATTTAAAATCATCTCTTTACTTGCCTCAGCTATCAGGGTAGGTCATATTAATGGGTTTCTTCTTTGTGCGAACACCTATATCCGGTTCAGGTTTATTTTAAAATAGCATGTACCAAAACATTTTGCTCTTCCCAGCGCAACCTCCTTTCATGGTAAATGAAACCACCCCATTGTAAGGTGGGGCCACTTTTTGTCATTTACCAAAACAATTTGTATTCCCCGCACAGCCTCCTTTCTTTGTAAATGAAACCACTCCATTTTAAGGTGGGGGCCACTTTTTTCAGTAGCTCCTATGTTAGCGTTGGTAACCATGTGATGCTCTGCCTATTAGCCAGGATTGTGAAAAGAATGCTACTTACTAGCTGGCAGGTCATACTGGTCTGAAACACAGCTGATAAACGTGTTTTCGAGCAGCCACAGAAAGTAAACGAAACAGTGCATTGGCAAATGTCTATAAGACATTGGTTTATCTCTTCTAAGTGATTTAATCTAACCCTGTACCCCTGTGTGCCCATTGGCCCCTGGATTACAACTTGCTGCTTCGGATTCAACCATCCACGAGCATTATTTTCAACTGCCTGGAGTTTTGTCGTCTGCTTTTAAGAGAACCTGAAGCTCTCCATCCATATCTCCTCCAATGCTTCCTCGACCTGGTTCCAAGTTCTGTATTACCCATCTTTATAGAGTGAGAAAACTCTTCAGCGCTCTGGTAATAAAAAACTAATTTGTGTGAATTTCTAGTCTGCGCCCCTCTCGTGTGTTTAGTTGTCAACTGATTTTCGTTACACGTCAGCTTTTCATGGTACAGACATTAGGCTAAGCGCCTCCTCAAAGCCCAGTTAATATTCTTTCCTGCTTTTGAAATCTACCTGTCTGGCTCCTTAACAGCTATTTTTTGTCTGCACAAGGGATCATATGTCACAACCAATGCTCCTGCGCTCTCGGAATGCTCACGCAGGCTTGAGTTTAGGCTCGCCATGGCTGCTCCAACAGCAGTTCCTCAACCCCCTGTGCCCACTGTCTCTGAAGTCTTGTGGGATATGGCTAAAGTCTAGCTCTCATGATGCGTACATGGCAGTAGACAACACTGGTTACGCTCTTCTAACTACACAATATAGACAACATCAAAAGTAAGGCGATCTCCCATGGTGATAATATTGTGTGTGGTCTTTGTAAATCTTAGGAGACAAAGGGGGATTTTTTACATGAATGAGACCCCAGTTTTATCGCGTCCACTACGAATGTGTTTATATTCACACAATGGCAGGTGTCTGTCGCCAATGTAATCCTATTTGAGGTGGGGCAGAGGTTGTGATTGTAAACATAAAGCAGTAATCATTTATTGAAGCTTTGTTTCATGTGCTAGATGTAATTTCACAATAGAAATATGAAGCCACTCGAATTAAAAGAAGTAAATGCAAACCAGCAACCTAAAACTCTAGCTTTTCTGGCATGTCCGGTATTTCTGAGAGGCAGTGGAGTGAATGGTTACAAGAACTCGGTGACTAACCCTTAAATTGGTCCGTACTCAAGGAGGCATTGCTTAGTAGAACCATCAATGACAACCGCAGATGCCCCAATTAGCTTCCATGGACTCTTTAACCCCTTGGCCACGGCGGTAATTCCGCCGCGGCGCTAGGGGTCAGGGGGGCCGTGCGGCGCCGCCATGCTCGTGACGGAACCATTCCGTCACGAGCCGCGGTGGCGCTGTGCTTGTGACGGAATGGTTCCATCACGGCACCGCCCGCTCAATAGAGCGCACCACGCAGGCGTGAAATCAGCGCCGTGCAGGCGCGGCGGCCGGACCGTGACGGAACCATTCCGTCACCAGCACAGCCCCACCGTGGCTCATGATGGAATGGTTCCGTCATGAGCAC
The DNA here is from genome assembly GCF_964261635.1 of Lissotriton helveticus. Taxonomy (NCBI): domain Eukaryota; kingdom Metazoa; phylum Chordata; class Amphibia; order Caudata; family Salamandridae; genus Lissotriton; species Lissotriton helveticus. The sequence goes on from NC_136065.1 coordinate 838,950,973, forward strand.
GCAAGGGGTTAACACTTGCATATCACATACTCTCCATTCACAAAGCCAACAATATCTAGTGTGCTATATGAAGTGCTATATTCTAGACAAGAATGCCACATACTTACACATATTCTTCACTGCTACTTGCTTGGCATAGCCAATAGGTCTCGCTTTTGGGACCTTATAAGTATTTCGTTATGCAGCACAATATCCTTGGTGCAACAACATCAACTGTTGCATGGCTAAACACTTCTAAGGTCCCAAAGGCGAGACCTATTAATGCTTGTTTTATTTAACAGAGGGTGTGATGTAGTGTCTGTGAGTTACCAATGACTGAACACTTTTGCCTCCTGATGGACTCCTTAGAACTGTGACGTAAGTGTTAGAGTGCAGTGCAGTGATTGCAAGTGTAGAATGTTGAGTTTGTGGGTACATACAGATGAATAAAGACGTGTTATACTAAGTTACGTGTGTGGCATAGTCATTAGCGGGTACCCAGGCTGGGGAGAGCACTAAACCACCCTACTTCTCCCATCCCGCTGTACACCACCCTCCATGCCCCTGCTGGCCCTCCTGTCCACCAAACTTGCACCATAAAGCAGAACAGATGCTGCAGACCTCAGAGATATGGAGACTTTACATTTAAATGTGATGTTATGTATGTGGGGATTCATGTACTTGTACTTAGACGTGTGGCAGTTAGGTATTAAAATGTTTTGTTATGTGATATTCAATACTGTATTAAACATCTTTTGACCAGTGGCAGCTGGCTTGTATCGAGAGTGGTGTGCGGGCAAATGGGTGGCACTAAAATAAATTAAAGAAATAGGCACTTACTTTCCTGGCTTGCTGCACGATGTCCTCCAAGCTCGGGCGTTCCAGTCTTCTCTCCTGGAGGCTTCAACGTGGGACCCAGCCAACTCCCCCAACTAGTTCTGGTGCTTCTCTCATGCTGTTAACTAGTATGAGAAAAGCCCAAGATTGGAGGGAGCAGCCTCTCTCAGCACTCTTAAGGGCACTGGAGGCCTGTGCTTTCTCTAACCCAGCTGTCTTAGACAACTGGGTTTGAGAGGTGCATGTCTGGCTGACCATCGCGAGACAGCCATCAAAAATGGCATGCACACTTTAATCTTAAGTGCACAGCTCACTGCTGCCACTCAGCAACAATGGCCCCGCCCTGTCTTGGTTCAGGACGCGTTGGGGAAAAATAAAATGGAAATAAATAACCATTATTACCATTTTATTTTTCAGCTTTGGGTCTTTTCTGGGGGCATTTTTTAGTGGGGCAACGCTCCTCCACTGTAATGGAGGAGCCACTACTTCTTTTGACTTGGGTCATTCTACTTCAAATGGCTTGTCTATCCTATCAGATTTGAGGGGCATGTGTGGAGTTTTCGTTTCTGTAATCAATATTTACTGCTGTAGAGAAATACGACTGTTGGTACAACAGCAAGCTTATCACCCCCCCTCCCAACAGTAAATGCAACTACAAATGTTTATTTTTGACTGCCCCGTGACCTCTACACGGCATCACCGCACTGATGAAACTAGGAGTGACAGATCGTCTGACAAGAGATGGATACTTTATAGCAAGCACATTGAAAAGTAAATGGGAGGGAGCGTGAATTGAGCTGTGATTGTGAATCCGTCTAGCATGATGAGAATGGATACTTTGTCTCGTGCTAATGCGAAATCAACTGGGTGGTAGAGGGCTTGAATTCTTATTTTGAACTTGACCAGACTTTGGCTAGAGGATGCAAACTTTTTATATTCTAACCAACAACCAGATGGAAAATGTTGTTTTGGATATTATTGAGCATATGATGTGCAAATTCTTTGGAGATAAAGAATGATTTTTTTATGAATTATATATGCCTCTTGGGGCATTTTGAATGAAGGTCTTGTATGGTCTGTAGAAAAATATATGCCCTAAAGAAGCAAAATGTATCCGCGAAACACTTGTTGGCATCTCCAGCACCATCGTATCACAACTCCATACTATTAAAACTCCATGGAATGTGACATTACAGGTTTTTTTTCTTTTTTGAGTTTATGATAATATCAAACTTAATGTAGCTCGTGATTATGTAATAAGCTTTAAATTAATGTGTTTTTCAATGGGAACAATGCAAGCTAATAACACAAATGCAAACCTTGTAAAAACAGGTGATTTTTGCTTTGACTGAGTATGCATTTCCTTTACTTCCCAATGTTAATTCAACTTGGAGTCATCTTAGTTTAATGGAGATCTCATTAAACCAAAGTCCCATAGGAAATTAAATGAAATGAAATTTGATTTGTAAAGCGTATGGCTGCCCGAGAGCGTCCCAGGAGTGATACTTTGTGGCCTTCGACAAAGTGTTAATAGTTTGTCAAGAAAATGAGGGTCAACAGTTTTGGGGCTCTTTTGGAGTCAGCTATACGTTTTGAAGAGGCCAATGATACATTTCCAATATGAGCCTTACACATAATGAGTAAGGCTGTTGTTTAAGATATGAGGCTTACACACAGTGCTTGAAATGGTACTCTACATGTGAGGCACATCTAATAAGCCACTGAGCATAGATCTAGACTCTCACTGAATTTTATGGACTGTGAGGTGTTTCAGACTAGGCTTCAAGGTCTGACTGTTGCCAATTAGCAGGGTTTGCGCTAATGTGAGGAACCTAGTCCATGTGCATTTGACTCACTGTTTATTAGGTGTTGTACCAGGAGCCACATCTGCTTTGCCTTTATTCTCCGTGGCATGTTCTAAAAATCTCAACCCTACTCCTCTGAACACTTTGGGTGTGTGCTGTGTAAGAAGAGTGTAAACTCTTGTTGAACGTCTAGGAAAATGTGGAGCACCTCTGGTGGCCCTACATATTCTCTATTTCACTGTATAAAAACGTGAGGCAGACAAGAGAAAAATGAACATCGCAAGGTGACACAACTTCTATAGGCCGTTTGACCATATGCTGCTTCACATGCACACATTAAGGAATATAATTTAGGAAGTGTTTTTCCATGCTAACCACTTCCCTGGTCAAGTCCTGTTTAGAGAATCTGTATATCAATCATATGTAAAAAAATGTATACTAGTTTACTGTATTTTTAGCACATTTCACAGAAAACGTTACATGATGAGCCCTCATTCAGGCACATCTTACTGAGTTTTCAATCCATACTGGATAGTTTTGTTTTTGGTCTACAGGGTAATTTTCTTCAGCACCCAGTTTTCCCATCCTTTTATAATCAAACATACAAAACTCAGCTTTAGAAACCAGGAATTACCAAATGTCTTAGGGGCATATTAGCAACAAATAGCGATAATTATCGCTAAAAGTACTTAGTGCTTTTTTTTATCGCCGGCTATCGCCGGATATCATTGCAGAGATAACGTGCTATTAGCAACGTTTATCTCCAAAGCGATAAAATATCCGGCAATAGCGGTGAAATGCGTGAATATCGCTGGGAATCCAGCGATATTCAGGCATCATCGCTAATGGGGACTTAACCTGAATATCCACCTCCCATTGGATATACAGGTTAAGAAGTGGTCTGAGCAGGCGTTAGGTTTTGGCGATAATCGCGCTTAGTGCGAAATTCTTTATCGCTTCGCCTGCCTTGCTAATAGGCGATAGCTGTGTTAGCGACTGTTTTCAGTCGCTAACAGTTTGGGTACGCCCACTTTGCATGTCATTAGCGATAAATATCGCTGACATGCAAAGCGGGCCCCAAACCGGTCACTATCGCCTAAAAGCTGTCACTAACTGTTGTTAGCGACAGCTTGCTAATAGGGCAATAAAAATATTGCTGCTTTAGTGGGAAAAAGTCCAGCTAAAGCGGCGATATGGCCCTTGATAATATGCCCCTTAGTTCTCCAAGAGTGCACAACCAAAGAACAATCGAGATGTTCTTTGAGCACTTTCAGTCCATAAAACACATACGGTTACTCTTATGCTGCTGCTATCAATTCTTAAAAAAGAAAAAGCCAGCATGGAGTACAATCGAGGTATAGTGTGATGCATACATGTAAGTGATAATACATACATGCAAGAAGTAATACATAGTGCTCATGTCAGTATAGTGAAAACCATATCACAATATCATGGCTGGAGAAGTAGCAAAGATAGCACTTGTGTCAGTGTGAAAAGGGTGAGACAGAACTGTCATTTGAGTACGATCCGGTGGGGGGATGTGGCTATCTAGCCATGATGGTGGACACACTCTGAAGTGGCCCCGCATCATGACCCTATTATCCGCCGAACTACTGTGACCACTGGCACAATTTAAACTCCTGAATGGGCTCTCTGCATGGTTGGGACACGTAAGCAGTGGTTGATCGAACACAGGGGAGCGTCTCCGAACCCTACGAGATTCTCCTCCTGGGGCCACGTGTGTGTCCGACCGCGGCTGCCTTCAGAGGAGTGAGCGCGCTGACAGAGTGGACGAGCCCTCAGTCCAAAGGTGCAATTGGGCAAAGGGTTACTTCAGCGGCTGGGATAAGCGGTGGCCCCCCTGTCCTGAAAACATGCCAGTGGAGGATGTAGCAGCAACCTAGCCTGTGGCCCGGCTACATGGCGTAGAGTGCTGGCGAAAGTTGTGCGGCCCCCGGCCCACATCAAGCATTATCCGAGGGTCGTGCCGAGCACGGGCCCGCAGACGAATGCCCTGCGGTAGATTGGCATGACTCACCCTGAAGACTGAAGACATCTTGTGGCGGCAGACCCCCCTGCAGCGCAGAGGATCGGCGGTGTCTGGGGACTGCTTTGAATTGGAGCCCCACTGCCTTCCCCTGAGGACACACAAGCCACAACCCGCGGCCACCCTGCAGCAGGTGAGGGAGTGGGCCCCCAATCTGAGGCGAACCGTGTGGCGAGCTGCAGCCGCGGCTGGAATTCAGCGTCACCCACCTGCTGTGATGTCTACCAGTGGAGGAGACATAAACAATCTAGATCTGCGGCCTGCTTGGACGATGAGAAGGGCAGGCCAGGACGAGGTGTTGGCACGCAGAACGATGGGTTGTGTCGCACGCTTCAGTGGGCTCGCCACCGGCCTGCTTCACATATCGCCCCAGGGTGGCCTGGGACTCCTGCGGCCTCCCCCTCCTGACACTGTGCAACCGGCAGGACAAAGGGAGGTGCTCAACACAGGCTCGCCAGCGTATGCTCTATAACAGCGGATTGGGCCACTTCATCTCAGGGGTAATTCTGAGGCAAGGCGACAGATCTTGTACTGGGTGGGGCACCCAACGGGTTCCGGGGTCTGTTCAAGTCCAGACCCGCTCGCAATAGGCCCACAGAGCGGACTAGAGAGAGCTGCGTAATCGAGAAAGCGATAAGTCCAGGCAGGGCCGGCTTTAGCACTGGTGGTGCCCTGTGCGACAATGTTTGTTGGCGCCCCCCTAAAGACCACCTCCGCCCCGGATTCCCTCACTACCGCCATTTGACCGTGCCCCTAAAGTCTCCATAGCCACTGTCTCTTAGATTAATTTAGTTTTACAGCACCACTCATACCAGTTTAAGATGTCAGAACACTTTACATCACACACACATTGCACAGAGACAATCATGCACGTGTAAATCAGTATGTAGGAAATGTTACATAGGACAGAGGCCTACAAGGAGTAGGAGTCACATTTCATCCATTGTGGTAGGCAGTACAGTTTAAGAATCCTTGGACTGGAAAATCACAAATACAGAAATTCAAATGTGACACCATTGTTAGGGGTTTCTTTAATAGTAATAAGAATTGATTTCTACCCAAATGAACCCCTTTTGCAATATTAGGACAACGAAATCTCTAATATGTTCCTTGCAATTTGCAGCAGCTCTTTGATGGCAGTCAATAGCTCACTGCTGTATATTAAGATTTTAACTTATAAACTGCAAGTAACATAAGGATCTCTAAGAAAAGCAGTAACCCACTGACCTGTTTATATTATATATAATATAACTATCAAATGTGCACCGTTTACCATGGTCTAGTCATTGTGTTCTCTTAATACTTGTTCTCACATACCCATCCCCTTCTTATCCTGGGAATTTTGACTAGCAGTAATGGCATGTAATGACGTGACTGAATGCCAAGTTAGGTCTACATTTCAAACGTTTAATTTTTGAGTGAAAAAATCAGAAGAGGATATATATTACTCAATATGATTGTTAATTATTTTAATTTACCCAACTTTCGCTTTTTCAAATGTCCGCAAACTGACAGGACGTAAGCGTAAGGCAACTACAAAGCAGGGGCGAAATGCAGACCCCTGCATTCCCTGTGGCACAAGAAGGTGCCCACCCTTCCCTGGGCCCCCATTCAGACCGAAGGCTGTGATTATTTTTGACGTAGAAGTGTCTCAGGGCCCCTCAACGCATTCTGTGCGGAAGGGGCATTGTTTTGTATCATGTCAGGGCTACCAATTGATACACATTGAATCATGTAAAATGATGTCATTATTTAATATTCACAAAAAATAAAGTGACAAAAATGATGGCAGACCTCTGCACATGAAAGCTTGATTGCCCCCCATACACCCCTACTTATGAGTGTGCAGGAACCACGGCTGCTCCCCAAAACATTGTGAATGGGACACGTTCTTTGCAGCAGGTATATTAACCCTCTGCGCTATGATGAGTCAGAACATTTACTAGACAAAGCTTCGGTCTCTCTCCGGGAAGAACATTAATCACCGGAATTGTCATTTTTATTGAAGTCTGAAAATTGCCGGGACAATGTATGCGGCATTAGGTGCTTTTAAAACGATGCACATGACGCCCCCACCCTATGTCAGCGGTGGCACCGACCTAAAGCCGGCCCTGAGTCCAGGGGCCGTGCAGGCTGTGAGAGGGACATAAATCCAAGCAGTGCCAAGCTGCGCAACACAGGATGAATACTCACGGAGTCTGGGGCTCAGACGTCAAGACACCTTCCCTGGGGCTGCAAGAGGCGATATGGTGTTGGAGCCTGCTTCAAATTATTGAGCCCAAGAGAGAGAGACCAGTCACGTACGGTGCTCAGTGCATCTGTAGATCGTTGCCACGTTCAGCAAGCACAGCGTTCACTCAGCAAAAGCACTCAAGACTCCTGGACTGGTGAGACCTGGCTCAGTAAACAGAGAACATGACAAAGAAACGAACACAGTCTGCCTTAAGCAGTGGAGCCCTAGATGGCGTGAGATCCCAGAAAATAATCTGGACTCGTAACTGGAGATAGGTGCTGTCTCTGCATTCTCCACTAACCCGAGTTAAGCCTAGATACCGCATACACAAAGCCAGGCTATAAGAGCGCACACTCAGCCTGTGCCGGCTGTATACCAACTGACAATTGAGTGAGCTACTCCCTCCTGTGACAACACAAAGATGGGCAGAAACCGCACAGCGACTGGCACGGGTACCCCGCATCCAGAGGCAATGGCACTGCAACCAGGGCAAAACCAGGAAACATCACAGCCCCCTGTGACCCTCTCACTGGAATCCAAAATCGACTCAGTGCTTCAGGCTGTGGCACAAATCGGTGTCTCGTTGACGCAGACCCACACGTCACTAGAGAAACGCATGGATAAAATCACAATGGACATCACGCTACTACATGCGGATCACTACAAAGTGGCAGAGAGGGTCGACAACATAGAGGCAGAGATAAAGGAAGTCCTCCCAGCCACCAAAGCCACATCTGCCGCAACAAAAGAACTCACGCCCGGATCCGCATATTAGAGAAAAGAATGGATGATTCCGAAGGCCACTCCTGGTGCAACAATGTTCGAGTAGTGGGCCTGCCTGAAGGAGTGGAGGGGTGAGACGCTGCGTCATACACGGAGCAATGGTTGCAGTCCCTGCTGCTAATGGACACATCATCCCCCTGCTTCTCAGTGGAAAGAGCCCACAGAGTGCCTTCGGGTCACGCACCCCCGGGCAATGGGCCTCATCCTTTCTTGTTCTGCCTACTCAACTACAAGGACTGAGACACAGTCCTCCGCAAAGTGCGCAAAATGGGAGAAGTCAGAAAAGACAACTCTGCAGTCCTATTCTTTCCAGACTATGCCTTGGGTGTCCAGAAGCAGAGAAGCGCATTCCTGGCAGTCAAGAAATGAATGTGTGAACTAGAAACAAGATATTCGCTACTTTTCCCGGCCCACCTGCGTATAGTCATGGATGGCTCCATTATCTGGGACTGGCTCGAAACTGCAGGATGTCACACCTCGCCGAACTGGCGAAGCAACAACCACAATAACACCCCGATTGCCAAAAGAAACCAAAGAGAATCGCAGGCGACCTGAGAGATCCCCGGCATGACTCCGAGCCATTCCGGACCTAGAGCAAGTGCTACAAGAGTGGCGAGAAGCCCTACAAGAGGCGTGACAATGAGTGGCCCCGGACAGGCAGAGACATTGATGCATCCTCTGAAGGATCCCTCAGCGATGGCAGCTCATCCGCTGTGAGCCACCATGTGATGACTTGCCGAAACCCCCAGTAGTAACGCCCGAAACAGCAGATGACCTAATGTGACATTACACAAAGCCCTTCAAGGATTTGCATGAACATTAGATAATGCGGTGGTGCTGCACATTAATTCTACACCAGCTGCCTTGCACTAATATACCATACAGCTTTGCATCTTAACCGCATCTTAATCGCAGGCATGCACACCGACCGCGCCCAACGCAGACACATCGTTCTACATAATGGTGCATACACAGTGTACCCATTTATGCTCTATCTCAGGGCTCCACGTGTGCATACAACCCACCGCAGACTGGGCCTAACTCCTCACCTCTCCCCCCCCTTCATCTTTCTCCCTCCCCGGCGGAAACAAGGCTTGAATTGCTGACAGTTGTCAAATGGCAGGGTTAACAGTTTGGATAGATACACATTGCCCCTCGACTCTCTCCCAGTTAAATAGCACATTGTTTACCCCCCTACTTGTCACCCAATATACTGCAGTCTCACGTCTGGTGCTACAGGCGTTATACACACTTGTCACATGTACACACTGTCTGTCTTACCCCAGTGCATTTGGCTATCAACACGTGCTGCAGCCATGTATATGACTTGAATGCCGTCCACCCATATAATCACCTAGAATGTCAGAGGTATGCACACGCCAGTGCACATATACAAAACCTATGTGTACCTCAAGTGTCATGCAGCACACATAGCCTTATTGCAGGAGATGCATTTAGCACAGCCTGAGATCCTTAGGCTACAACGTAGGTGGAAGGGGTAGGAACTCGCCACAGGATACTACTCCTATGCCAGAGGAGCCCTAATATGGATCCGCCCAGGCACTCCATACTCCCCGAGGAGACCTAAATAGGCAAACACGGCCACTTCGTGTTGACAAAAGGACAGCCGAATGGCAGGCAAATAGCCGTAGGATCCATATATGCCCCGAATACAGAACAGTTACCATTCTGGCACACACTATCAAGCGTCCTATCCAGGCGGTGTGGCACCCGCTGGTTATTAGGAGGCAATTTTAATGTGGTACTTGATACACACCTAGACAGGTCCTTCCTGCCACTGCTGCAGACAGTAGCCGTGTCAAATGCCAGAGCCATAGGTGAGTGGATGTGACATTGGGGTCTGATAGATTTATGGAGATTGCTGAACCCGCAGGGGAGCCTCTACTATTAGTAAAGCCGAGATTAGGAAAGCAAATGACCATGTTCCACATCCAAAAATGTCAGAGCTTAGCCAGGTCTCCTTACTGCTTTACTGTTGTTCCTTCCAAGCCTCTGACACATATTTCTAAGTAATTGGTGTTCCAAATCGAAACAATTGGACCATTTGTTTTCACCCTTGCTAGGTGGCGGTGGATTGGTCTGCCAAGGGGAGAGGATGTAGCCTTATGGCTGGAGCAGTCGATCTTGAAGCTGGGAAACTGGGTTCGAGTCTCGGCAACAACTCTAAACATCCTATGATTCTGGGCAAATCGTTTAATATCCCCATGCCTAGCAAAAATGAATGTACCCATCTGTAACAAAACTCTGATACCTGATATCTTCGGGTCTAGTTTGCCCTATATAAAACTAAAAAAAAAGTGTGTGAAATGTCTTGGTTGGAGAAATCCAAGCTGTAGGGAGGCCAAGGGGAGTGACTTTAGAACTAGAGAAGCAGCGCTAAGTCTTGGCGCCGGCTCAATATCATGTGATTCTGAGCAAATCACTTAATTTCCATGCGCCTAAAAACTGTTTCTGCCCTTGTCTAATGACACAAAGTACATATTCCGCTATACAAAACGGCAAGAAAAAGACGTATTTAAGCCAACACCTTCTATCCAGTTGAACTGTAATACATTTTAGTAGCGTACACCGAAGTGTTTTAATTGCAACCTATCCCGACATATGTCAACGAAAAATGACTTGCACCATCACCGTTTATTTTAAATTTACAAATCAAATTATCTCATTGTTAAATACGTCACATACTCAAGCGATTTGTGAATCGGTATCAATATTCTGTACATATGGTCCTCCAGAAACTGGGCTTTGGTCCTGAATTCATTAGGTGAGTCCGACTCCTATACGCAGAGCCTTTGGCCCAGGTAACGGTAAACAATAAACTCTCCGAGGTCTTTACTTTAGAGAGGGGGAAACGACTGGGTGTCCCCTCCCGCCTCTACTGTTCGCCCTGTCCCTCGAACCGCTTGCGGCCTGGATTAGGCAGGACCTTTCCCTAAAGGGGCTCCGTTGGACTAATGGTTGGGAGGACAGGATTTCACTGTACGCGGACGACATCCTGCTCTGTCTCTCGAGACCCCGTAGGTCCTTGATGGAAGCCATGGACATTTTTACCAGTTTCGGGAGGAACTCAGGATACAGCATCAATTGGGGCAAGTCTGTAATGTATGTCCTTCATGGAGACACTCCGGTGGCCCCTCGGAACTGCCCTATCAAGACAGCCACAGATGGGTTTTGATACTTGGGGATATATATCTCCAAAGATAAGGCCACCAGATATGAAAATAACCTCCTTCCACCACTGCAACGTTTCAAGAAGGACTCGATCTCATGGAGGAAGCTACCGCTCTCTCTCCTTGGTAGGGCATCACTTTTTAAAATGATGGCATTGCCGAGATTCTTATATGCACTGCAGAACTACCCAGATTTGGTTCCCCAATCTTATTTCGCATCTATTGAATGAACACTGAGAGAGTTGTTATGGGTCGGTGTGCCTCGCATCTCCCTTCAGAAACTTACACTGGGCTGGTTTGACGGAGGCATAGCGCTTCCGGACGTCTGAAAGTATTATTGGGCCACCCACCCCTCGGCCATCAATCAGGGCACATACGCGGATGGCAACGACCCAGGCTTTGGAATGGACCGATGGCTCCTGCTGGGCGGGAACTTTGAGGCAGAATTGTACTCCAGGCCTGGCAGGTACCTCCTCAAAGGGCCCACTAACCTCTCGGTCCAACTGTGGCATACGGTCCAACGCAATTTGGGATGGGCAGATACTTTGACCCTGGCTACCCCGTTATGGGTTTCCGAACGGTTGGGCACCTTGGGCCACACTAAGGGATTCCGCATTTGGGACCTAATCGGGATCTCCCATGTGAGGAACCTGTGAGGCTCCAACGGTATTGTCTCCTTTGACTCACTCCAACGCACCTATGAGCTCGCTCACACAGAACACTTCAGATATCTACAAGTCAGTCACTCCCTCCAAGCCAACATTCCCCAGGGAACCCTCCCCCCGGCGGCGTCCCCCCTGGAGGACAGATTACTTGACGGCCATCTACCTGAGCATGCCATATCCCTCACATATAAGAAAATTATCAATAACTCCTCAGACCTACTACAGCCTCTCAAAGGGAAATGGGAGGCGGATGGGTTGGAAATTGATGAAGAGGAGTGGAGAGGTGCCCTAGCGTCGCCGAAGGAAGTAGTCATATCGGCCAGACTGCAGCTGATTCAGCTCAAAATTCTTCACAGAGTCTACATTTCAGGAACTAGGTTGAAGTTGATGGGCCGTGGTGGGGACGGGCTCTGCAGGAGGGGGTGTGGAGAGGAGGGGACGTTCTTCCACATAATCTGGGCGTGCCCTTTGCTCCAAACCTATTGGCAACGGATACACCGATGCATACAAGAGGTGTGGGAGGTGGAGCTCCGAGTTGAGGCAAAGAGATGTCTCCTAAACATCTGGGAGCCTAACGACCTGTCCACTCATGGGAGGCTGTGGGCCACGTGGGAATTCGCAATCACAAAAAGGAATATAGCTAGGCTGTGGGGAGCAGTGGAACCTCCGAAACTGGGCTCATGGAAAACAGACATGGACTGGTGTATGCTACAGCAGAAAATGGTTTATGTGGCCAGGGGCTGTCCCCAGAAGTGGAAGGCTGTATGGTCCCACTGGAATGAGTACAGGGGTCATATCTGTGAACCCCCTCAGAACAATCCGGTTGACGACCAAGTCGCAGAAGTGCACGCAAAGAGATAAGCTGTAACAAATGTGATCGTAAAGTTATGTTTTATCTAAACGGGCTCCAAACTGTACGACTGTATGTAATGTACTATATTTTATGTGACAACCACCACTGTTTCTATAACGTTAATAAAAAGATTTTTTTTTAAAAACATTAAAAAAAAATATTCTGTACATATGCACTAAGAAGTACAATATTTTCCGTGCATTGCTAGAGCAGTGCAAGTGATATCAGTCATGGAATATTCAGGGGGTCTAGAAACTCCAGAGGTATTAGAGAGTATTAGAATGATAGATAATGTGACACATCAGCATGCCATTGACAGCGCTGTCTGTGGGCTATAATAATATCCTTGTATCCTCACTTGAACAGTCAGCGCCATCCCTATGTACAGACATCCACAGAGCTCCCACAATGCTCTTCTTTCTTGAGGTACCCAGCAATGCTGCCATCCAGGACTGAGGAGTAAGCTCTCACAATGCAACATGGAGGCATTCACAGACCTCCCACAATGCTCTTCTTTCCTGACGTACCTGATAATGGTATCTAGGACAGGGGCATCCACTCTCTCATGCACCTCCATTCCTACCTTCTCTTTGTAGGGCTATTGTAATATGGAGAAACTCACTGAGCTCCCACAATGCATCCTTATCCTAATTCACTTGACGAGCAGCGATACCAGTGCTGAGATGTAGGTGATGTCTCAACATGCAGCTTTGTCCGTACTACGACACATACCGCATTTTCAGTGATCAACTGTTCCCAGAGTTCTAAAAATTATGGCCTACCATAATTTGTACCAGGCACCCTTTCAGGGTATGGAACGGAGCTCACACTTTTCACAGCGTAAATAGTGCTCACGCAAGGCCTGGTTACTCACTGGTAATCTTCATTACTCTGAGACCTGGTCTTCCCGTTCCATTCCTGAGCAGCTTGTCTGCTCACTGTTAAGGAACGGGATGGGAAGACGGACGAGGAGGTACCGCACGTCTATCCTGATATGCAGGGTAAGCTGATGTCTAGATACTGAAACTGGCTGAGCTCTTAAAACACCTCCAACCTGCCCTGCACCATAAACCGCTATCCAAATTCTCCAAAAGAGATCTCACAATTCACTTCTAGCCTGATCTGCATCATCCATTGCTATCTCTCTATGTAGACTTCCATAGAGCTGTATAAAACACACTTCTATCCTGACTTCCGTGCTTAACATGTAAAGGTATAAGTGGCAGGGCCCAAAGTTTCGTTCAGAAGTCAGTGGCTGGAGCTGTCGAAGGTCTGTGTGCCGAATAGCAAGGCTGTGTTTTTTACTTGATTCGACCTCATGCCTCTTTAATCCTCCATCAGACACTCCCTGCCTCTTTAGCTCACTCTTGCAGGTTCTTTTTCATCCACGCTGACTCCATTTGTCACCGTTTTCCCATCTTTATCTCCCTCCTCCATTTTTAGTTTGTGCTTAGTTTTATAAAGTGCTGCGCAGAATGCTCATGTCACTGCTCTCCAGATGGTCATGAGTTAACACATTCTACAGAGCAGGTGTACAATCTTGGTGTCCCAAACACCATTGCCAGTAACTTATGTCAGATGGTGAGTTCGGCAAGTGAGCATGGGCTGCAGAAATGGTTGTTTAATCTATAGATCACAAGTCTCGATCTCAATAAATAGTTTGATGTGTGAGAGTGCTCCTGTTGTGATGATCTAGGCGTAACCTTCGTGTGTCAAATTTAAATCCCAGAAAGTCAGATTATTACCATGCTTAAGTATGTGTTCGCTGCACAGGGTAGCCGGCATGTTTCAGTCCTAGTGAGATGAAACTGCTGCAGAACCATGTGTACAACTCGTAGGGGAGAGGCTTCAACCTTGGCAAGCTAACTCTGAGATCAGTGTGTTCTCTGAAGGTTCAGGCTGCAGTACCAATTAGAAAGCTCAGATGGTTATTAACCTCAGTTTAATAAGATTGCAAGCCTAGTTCTAAGCGTGGGACTTTATTTCAACACGCAGTCTGCCTTTAGGATAAACACACTCCTGCACATTCAATGTTTTGTCCTGGTTAAGGGGTAGAAAAGCTCTGTGTTTTGCAGGAGGGAAGTTTATTTGTCTGAATTTATTGGAGTCGGTGAGCCTTTATTGTTCTCGATTACACGAAATCGTTACAAACGTACAACAAATTAAAAGGCTAACACAATTGTACCGGCCAATAAAACACAAATAAAATCTGTGTTAATGACAGTAATGGTGAGACACAAATTCACTGAACGGCACTCACCAATTTTGATTAGGGTTCGGAATATGTAAAAATATATCGAATACAATTTTGAGGTCAAAACAAAAGCATGAATGATTCAGAAAAAAACAAGCAAAAAGCTATTCATAAAAGATAAAATTATCAGTTAACTTTAGACATTTACCTTCTCATCAGTTCCAAAAATGTCATTACTCTATAAAACCGAGTTAACAGAGGTCCTACGCATAGCAACAAGCATTTCTACCTTAAATGAGAAAATACTTTCTTCATGAACCAGTAACTTAATCAAAGCCAAATCAGGGCTAAACAGAGGCAATTATAAATTTTGGTACGCAGAAAGACCTCAGTATATGTATATGTATGTGTACGGGATCTGTCACAGGAGGGGGGGGAGGGAGCGACTCTGACACTGAGAGAAGTGATTTCAAAGAAGGTTTTATTTTCAAGTACGCTTTTCTCCTCCTACTGGACAGTCTTATACGAGCAAACTCGTCGGGCTCCGTCCTGACACCCTTGGGGAAGGTGGGGAGTTCCAGGGTGCTTCTACCACGCCGTAGATGAGAGCCCTCCAGACCAGGTGTTCAGAGGTGGTCGTCGGGGCCGAGGTCCTCAACTCAGGTCGGGCGGGTAAACCAAAAGAAAAGAAAGAAAGCAAGGAGTCACTCTGACGTTCCTCGCTATTGTTCATAGTGTATCATTGTTTTACCAATCCAAGATGGTTAACACATTGGTACTAAATGTGGCAGCCATGACTGAACTTTAAACCAATAGACTGTTTACAACACCTCTGCTATATTAAGTTTTGTTATTAAAAGCATATGCATGCCAAGTTTAGATAACAGCAGGTTTTAATATTTCTACTTGTATTCAGATGGGGCAACAGCACCTGATCTGCCCCAAAGCCCACTAGGTACCAGGGATTCGTTTTTTTTATTTATACCTAAGGGTGGGGGCTGCCCAGACTTGGCCTGCCAATGCACCCACCCCAAAGAAAATTGCCACAGTCTTTCTGCCCCCCCACCCCGAGGCAGATGGGGGCAATAGCTCCTTATCTGAACCCATGAAGGGGGGGGGGGGGGGGCAGAAACCCACTAGGCACCAGGAATTTTTTTTCCAAAGTTCAGGGGTGGGGCTGCCCCTAATGGGCAAGCCAATACCCCCACCCCCCAAAAATAAATTCCACAGCCTTTCTTCCCCACCCCCAGGAGGTAGATGGGGCAGTAGCCCCATATCTGACCCCCGGGTGGGGCAGAAAGCCCACTTGGCACCAGCGATTATTCTCTTTTTAATACGTAGGGGGTGGGGGCTACCCAGAATGGGCATGCCCCACCCCAGAAGAAATTGCCACAGCCTTTCTGTCACCCAGGAGGCAGATGGGGGCAATAGCCCCTTATCTGCCCCCCTGGGGGCACAAGCCCACTAGACACCAGGGATTATTTTTTTTCAAAGTTCAGGGGTGGGTGCTGCCCAGAATGGGCATGCCAATACCCCCACACCCCAAAATAATTGCCACAGCCTTTCTGCCTAGTTCTCAGAAATGTGTGGGTTTGGCAGTTTTCCTAGATGGCCGCCAAGGCCGGGGCCAAAAACCCAGATGACCTTCCTTGCAAAACCAGGTAATTTTGATGTCTCCACAATACAATTTGGCTTGCCTGTAGCAGGTACTTGGCCCACCCACACATGTGAGGTACCATATTTAGCAGGAGACCTTGGGGAACACTGGGTGGTACGAAATTTGTGGCATCCCGGTGATTCTACAACTTTCCCACACAGAAATTTGAAAAAAAAAATCGTTTTTTCAGCTAAATTTGCGGTTTGCAGGGTATTCTGGGTAGGAAACTTTGGGGGGTTCATACAAGCCATACCTCCCTGATCTCCCCTGGGTGTCAAGTTCTCAAAGTTGTCTGGGTTTGGTACGATTCCCTAGATGGTCACCGAGTGCGGGGCCCAAAACCCAGGTGAGCCCCTTTGAAAAACCAGGTCGTTTTGTGATAGGTAATTTTGATGTCTCCACAATACGTTTTGGACCCTTCCATGTGGCGGGCACTTGGACCACCCACACAAGTGACATACCACTTTTACTTTGGAGATTTCGGATGGGTGGAAGTTTGTAAAACCACACAGATTCCAGAAATTTCTGAAATGTAGGGAATATGTGTTATTTTTCAAGTTTGAGGTTGCAAGGGAATCTAGGTAACAGAACCTGGTGAGAGACACACAAGTCATCACCTGCTTTATTTTCCTGGGTGTCTGGTTTTAAAAAATGTATAGGTTTG
The DNA here is from genome assembly GCF_964261635.1 of Lissotriton helveticus. Taxonomy (NCBI): domain Eukaryota; kingdom Metazoa; phylum Chordata; class Amphibia; order Caudata; family Salamandridae; genus Lissotriton; species Lissotriton helveticus. Next base: position 838,967,881 of record NC_136065.1, read on the forward strand.
CTAGGGTTCCCTAGGTGCAGGCAGAGCTAGGGTTCAAAATCCACAGCTAGGCACTTTGCAAAAAAAGGGTCAGTTTTCACAAGAAAAAATGTGGTTGTTATGCTGTGGGCCAACTCGCGACCTGTGGCACTACCTGTTTCCTCTTCCCCAGCCACGGTGCAACCCACGGCGCCCCTTCCTCCTCTTCGGGGGCGCCGCGGTACTGCATTGAGGCCCTCTGTGGCCATTTCAACGGCGTCGCAGGAAGCACTTGTGACGCCTGTTGGTTTTCAGGCACGCCGCATACTTGTACGGCGACCCATCTGCTTCCTGAGGCACCTTGGGACATTACACTCACCTGGTGTGGGTGTCCAGTGATCCCCCTTTCTTGGGGGCCATATTGTTGCTCACCTCTTCACTTTGCTCCGAGAAGGCAATACGGAAGGGTTCCTTACCTTCCTAACACAATGATCTTTCTGTAATGCACTTCACTCTTTTCCCTATCCAAGATGGCAACACCTCTCCTTCCTGTATGTCACTTCCTGTTCCTGTATGTCACTTTCTGTTCCTGTATGTCACTTCCTGTTTTTCTGTATATAAGGGATCAGAACCTTTCCTTCCTTGCATTGCAACACTCCTTGTTCCTGCTGGTGTGTCCTCACACCTGTTGGTTCCGTGGCTCCTCTTTTGGCGCTTCCTTCCTTCCTGTAGCGCTTCATTTCCCCTTGTGCCTTCTGCTCCAGCTTGTCTTCCAGTCTTCTCCTGGTTCGTTGTGGGCCCCTGGTCTTCCAGTGTTTCCTGGCTCCTTGTCTTCCCCTTCATTCCTGGAGTCTTATCATCAACATCAGAGGTTTTTTCCCCTCCTGGGGTTTCTTCTTGGGACTCCTTCTGGAGGGCACTGGCTGCTTAGGCTTTCATTGTCGGCAGCACCATGGCTACCGGAAGTGTTCGCCCCTATCTCGGCCAAACCAGGACTTACAAGAACCGAAGCTGGGAACCGTCCCAAAGCCTCAAGACTGGTAAGAAAGACCCTAAAACCAACAGTGGTATGTCCACATTGCATTTTGGCCTGTTTTCTATCACGGGCACTAGGCCTAACCACACAAGTGAGGTACCATTTTTATTGAGAGACTTAGGGGTACACAGAATTATAGGGCAACTGTTATTACCTATTCAATTTCTATGTACTTCTACCTTCCAAATGTAAGACAATTTGTAAAAAAGAAGTCACTTTGAAAAATGTCCTATAATTCACATGCTAGTATGGGTACCCACAATTTCGGAAATGTGCAAATATCTACTGCTTCTAAACTTTATATTTTGTTCCCATTTCAGAAATACATAGGTGTCCTTGATACTCTCTCTTTATATTTTACGAAATGAATTGCTATATACCCGGTATACAATGAAAAACCATTGCAAGACGCAGCTCAGTTATTGGCTTTGGTTCTTGAGTGCTCAGGAAACCTACAAGTCCTAAAATCCCCACAACCAGAAGGGTCCAGTGGATGTAACGGTATATTGCTTTAAAAAATCTGTCATACTTTGAAGACGTTACAGATGAAAACATTGGCACAGATGGCTGTTTTTTTCAACTCATTTTCAATTGTCTTCTTTTCAACTGTTAGTTCCTATAAAAAAAACTTGCACAATCTACACAAATGACCCCTTGCTGAACTCAGGAGTTTGTCTTCTTTTCGGAAATGTATAACTTTGCAGGATCCATTATTGCTTTCATACCCATTTCTACCAATAACTGAAAGGAGGTTGAACGCACAAAAAGTAGCAAAAATAGGCTAGGTCCCAGTAAAATGCCAAAACTGTGTAAAAGATTTTGGTTTTCTGACAAAAGTCTGTCTGTCCCTGAAAGCTGGGAAGATGGTGATTTCAGCACCACAAAGCCTTTGTTGATCCAATTTTCAGGGGGAAAAACAGACTCTTTCTTCTGCAGCACTTTTTCTCCATTAAAAAAAACAACTTTTGCTGTAGTTTGGCTAATTTCTGGGTCCCCTCCAGGGAAATCCACAAACCCTGTATACCTTTAAAATCCCAAGGATGTTGGAAGAAAAGTTTGCAAATTTGGTGTGGATACCTTATGTGGACAAAAAGTTACCAGGGCCTAAGCGCGAACTACCCCAAATATAAAAAAAAGGCTTATAACAGTGGGGGAAAAGGCCTAGCAGCGAAAGGGTTAAGTATCTTTAAAATGATAAGATGTGTGCCTTTGTTTCCCCTCCATTGCATCTAGATAGGAGGCTCCCAATAACTTGCAGCCAGAATACTCTGACAAAAAGAGGCCTGATGGCCCCTTAACTTCGTCTTTTGTTCAGAGCACAGCTGGATTCTGATAAGCCCCTTCTCCGCCTGCACCTTGCTGTTCTGGCAAAATTGGACAACGTGCAGGTGCTGTTGAAAGTGTCCTGGTTTATACACAAAAAAGACTCCTCCAACCGGACACATAATCTTGTAAAAAAGTGACTCCTGGGAAAATCAATTTTTCTTACTTCCCTTTTATAAGAATTTCATTTATTCGTATACGTCACTGTGTCCAATTTATGAAAAACACACAGACTGCCCATCGACTACCACAATCACACCCCACATTCCGTCAGGTGAAAAAATGTGAGAAGCGGGAGAGAGCACCTCGCGGAAGTACCGCCACAAGGGGTTACTGGCTGATGATTACCAGTTTACCCACTTATCATCATCGGTAGCTCTCTCGCACCCATGAAAAGAAGAGGAAAGGAAAGAAACAAATAGTGAAATCAACACATCATTTCACTAATTAGGACACATAAATAATAGCTCCCATTTGTGCACATATCCACACAAACATACACCCCACGTGAAAAAAACACAAAAATGTGATTCTCATCGATAAAATTGAGAGGTTTGCATAGCCACTCTGACCTTTATTCTGGGCCGCAAGCCTATCAAACTAAAATTGGTTTCTGTTGTAACCCACCTATTGTTCAATTGCCAACATGTTTCGTTGCTATGTAATTGCGCAACTTCATCAGGGCTTACAAGGGGTCATCCTTTCACTCATTCCTTGGTGTTTTTCATTTTAACACCTGCAGTGGTAGACAATGATAGACAAACAAATTTAAAAGAAATTAAAACATTGCTGTATAGGGCAACAATCGTGTAAAGTCTGCTACATGTAGTGACGTTTAGATCACTCAAAACACAATTACCTTGAGGTGGCACAGTGACAACATACCAGCACACCTCTTGTCTGGGGCCTCGTGTCAGTTGATCACGTATCCCTGCAAAAACACACCACACTGCTCGGGTTCTCTTCATATGAGCAGGGGAAGAAAGACACACACAATTGTAAATATCAGTGCCTCAAGAGTTCTATTCTCATATATTTTAACAGTAGCAGGTGCTCGCTTAATGTGAGTAATAGTAAATGTGAACTCTCAAATACGGCTAGCTGACCGAACTGCTAGTCACATAGAGTCATTACTTTGCTTAAAGTTTGGAGTTGTACTATAAAACGAGGGAACTCGCCACATAACATGAAGATGAAAATCTCCCTCCGTTTCACCAGACCAATAACGTTCAAACTATCAAATTCATACACCTTCAATAATCACAGGATCGCTAGGCAAGTGCACTCCTCTAATCGGAAGTCCACGGGCAAATGCCCGGGTCTCCCAAGCTAATGCCAACCGCAGCGCACTACATTTACATAGGCGTCCGCCCGACATCCTAAAAACCTTCGTTCTGCCTTACCGCTGCCGCGTCCCACCGGCGTTAAAGGAGCACCGACAGCGAACGCAGCATTACCGTATCATTTAACCTGTCGTCTACGTCACTTCCCCCATCGCGCTCATCCGTGCTTACGGGTAAAGGACGGTTTGGTGCGGAGTAATGGCGGCCATCTTAGAGTGTCTGAAGCCCATGCTGAATAATACTAATTCAATGTCTTTTATCATGGATTAACATTATTCTCAATCTTTGGCCAAATAGTGACGGGTTCAATCCAAATTGGTGTGTTTCTATGCACACGCTATAAAACAAAGAAATTTTTTCAAAAAAATTCTCTTAAAAAAATTTTTGGGTACAAAAATTTTTCTTTTCACAAATACTCCCCACAATCACTAATTTTCCATAGGTACTGAGCAGTGTACAGTGTAGAAATGTTAGTTTAGGACAGCGGGGTTTCACAAAGTTTATCACACAGTCCAATATTTCACAGTTAGCGGTGAGAGGAATGGTATAAACCATGGTTGTCCAACACACAGAGTCAGTACAAGGTGATGTGGGTACCATTCTCCTATTTTAGATATCTCTTATCACTCAACCTCATACTTAGGTGATCTGTTTGCAGGGCTCTGGGGATCAGTACCTGCTAATCTTATTCCATTCGATAAGGTCATTAAGACCCTCCTTATCCGCCTTCTCGGAGTAGATCCATCTTGCCTCCTTTCTTGCCAGTATGTGTTCAATATTATGAGACTCTCCCAACACCCTTTCCAAAACCACCCATCTCAAATCCCTGGGTTCGTGTTTTTTCTCAGTAAAGTGTTGTATCAGGCGCGTAGAGAGTTTTTTGGCCTTGAGTGTACTTAGGTGCTCCTGAATGCGTATCTTGATCTTACGAGACATCAACCCAATGTAATGCAAACCACAACTGCAGGTGAGTCTGTAGATCACATGTGAGGTATTACAATTGCTGAAGCGTCGGAGATGCCAAGTGCTACCATCATTTAAAATGACTTACTTGGTGGCATCAGTGAGGGAGCATACTGAGCAATTGGCGCATGGATAGTGACCCACTGGAAAAGAGCTGGTTACTGGCCTCCTGGGGTTGCGGGTGTGGACCAGTTTATCTTTTAAATTGGGCGCTCGCTTAAAAGCAAAGCGTGGCGGCGGCATTTGATCCGAAGATGTACTACCTGCAGTTGTGATTTGCATTACATTGGGTTGACGTCTCGTAAGATCAAGATACGCATTCAGGAGCACCTAAGTACACTCAAGGCTAAAAAACTCTCTACGCGCCTGATACAACACTTTACTGAGAAAAAACACGTACCCAGGGATTTGAGATGGGTGGTTTTGGAAAGGGTGTTGGGAGAGTCTCATAATATTGAACACATACTGGCAAGAAAGGAGGCAAGATGGATCTACTCCGAGAAGGCGGATAAGGAGGGTCTTAATGACCTTATCGAATGGAATAAGATTAGCAGGTACTGATCCCCAGAGCCCTGGAAAACAGATCACCTAAGTATGAGGTTGAGTGATAAGAGATATCTAAAATAGGAGAATGGTACCCACATCACCTTGTACTGACTCTGTGTGTTGGACAACCATTGTTTACACCATTCCTCTCACCGCTAACTGTGAAATATTGGACTGTGTGATAAACTTTGTGAAACCCCGCTGTCCTCAACTAACATTTCTACACTGTACACTGCTCAGTACCTATGGAAAATTAGTGATTGTGGGGAGTATTTGTGAAAAGAAAAATTTTTGTACCCCAAAAATTTTTTAAGAGAATTTCTTTGAAAAAATGTCTTTGTATTATAGCGTGTCCATAGAAACACACCAATTTGGATTGAACCCGTCACTATTTGGCCAAAGATTGAGAATAATGTTAATCCATGATAAAATACATTGAATTAGTATTATTCGGCATGGGCTTCAGACACTCTAAGATGGCCCTCGATACAAAATTGGGAACCAGTGGTGGACAATGTTTAAAGGGGTCCAGAGTATGTGTCCAGTCAACTATTAAGCAAAAGAATACTAAGTTCCCCGGGGATGGATAATGAAGTAAGTGTAAAGATATGGAGACAGAACGTAAGCAGGGAACAGGGTGTTCCCTTATTGGAACTAGGAGACCTCACACACCCAGGAACCTAGGTGTCATGCTTCATCATTGGTCTCCTGCTCCTCGTCAGACTGGCGCTGCAATGTCTGATGGGCGCCGTAGGCGCTCTCTGTTGGAGATCTTTTGTTCCAGCCAATGGTTTGAGTGCGTGTGAGGGGTCTGGTGAAGGTGTAGTCGTGAGGGAGTAGTGAAATTAAAAGGAGGTGAGTCAATCCACAAGGGACTTTATTCACGTGGCTGACTCCCTTAGTTAAAATGGTGGGAGGGGAGAAAGGAACCGCTTAGTCTACAGTGGGCTAACTCAACCCTCTAAAAAGGTCGACATGTTTCTTGCCTGTCTGGCAATTCTTCAGGACCTCGGTGTTAGGTACTACACAGTGAGAGTAAGATAAACATTAAATTTGAAGGAGAAAGATACAACCTCACTGGGTCAATCAGGGAGCAGGCCAATCGGTCCTGCTCTAGAGGGGAGACCTAGAAAAAAAATATATATAGAAGTAAGCCAGTTAGCATTGTAAGTGGCAATATCTCATAATACTAGGTTCCCTAAAGACTCCATAAAACACACACAATTAAAACATAATGATAGGGTATTTCAGAATTACACAATGATGGACGTATTAAAGGTAGTACGTCCATTCCTGACATTTGGGCAGTGTAATTATGGATAAAATATGTTGTACAATACAAACGATTAGATGTAGAGAATATCACAGCACATTAGATAACTGGGTTCGTGCTTACCCTAGGAGTAACCCTAAAGGGCCCCGCAGTCTGTTCCTGTGGGGCTGTTCGGAAAAGTAAGGTACCTGCAAAAGAGGAACAGATACAGGCACCCGGATGGTGTGTTCAACATAAAACATGCCAGGGAAGCGGGGCCAAGTTAGAAGGCAGACACATGGCCGAGCTAAAAAGAAAGGAATCTGTGAATGGTGGGACCAAAGCGGCTCATTAAAGACCCCCACTCGGCCTAATGGGTCCAGCCAGTTGTCTGTTTGCCCTGCTTGGTATGCCATTATCCTACATCAAGGCTGTGTGTACACTCGACCCCACTACTGAGCCTGGGACCGGGCGGGTCTGCGAAGCCAGTGAGCACCATATTCCCAAGGGGGAGAGAGCGTATCAATGCTGTCCCAGGGAGGGCAGCCAGGCCACAGCAATCCGTACTACGGGCTACATCAGGTAAGCGCCGTTGCGGTGTGATGTTCTCAGTTGCAGTTGGCACTGCATTATCGTGATTGGTTCTACCATGTAGAGCACTTTGTTGATACCCTAATCTCTGACCTGGAGGGCACGCTTTTAGCCAAGGGATGCCCTGCACAAGTTTTCCGCGTCCTGACTGGGGTTATATCGATGGGCCGGGCTCTGGTGCCGGTGATCGGGCCGGGTTGGCTTATCCGTTAGCCCGTAGTACGGATTGCTGTGGCCTGGCTGCCCTCCCTGGGACAGCATTGATACGCTCTCTCCCCCTTGGGAATATGGTGCTCACTGGCTTCGCAGACCCGCCCGGTCCCAGGCTCAGTAGTGGGGTCGAGGGTACACGCAGCCTTGATGTAGGATAATGGCATACCAAGCAGGGCAAACCGACGGCTGGCTGGACCAATTAGGCCGAGTGGGGGTCTTTAATGAGCCGCTTTGGTCCCACCATTCACAGATTCCTTTCTTTTTAGCTCGGCCATGTGTCTGCCTTCTAACTTGGCCCGCTTCCCTGGCATGTTTTATGTTGAACACACCATCCGGGTGCCTGTATCTGTTCCTCTTTTGCAGGTACCTTACTTTTCCGAACAGCCCCACGGGAACAGACTGCGGGGCCCTTTAGGGTTACTCCTAGGGTAAGCACGGACCCAGTTATCTAATGTGCTGTGATATTCTCTTCGTCTAATCGTTTGTATTGTACAACATATTTTATCCATATTTACACTGCCCAAATGTCAGGAATGGACGTACTACCTTTAATACGCCCATCATTGTGTAATTCTGAAATACCCTATCATTATGTTTTAATTGTGTGTGTTTTATGGAGTCTTTAGGGAACCTAGTATTATGAGATATTGCCACTTACAATGCTAATTGGCTTACTTCTATATATATTTTTTTTCTAGGTCTCCCCTCTAGAGCAGGACCGATTGGCCTGCTCCCTGATTGACCCAGTGAGGTTGTATCTTTCTCCTTCAAATTTAATGTTTATCTTACTCTCACTGTGTAGTACCTAACACCCGAGGTCCTGAAGAATTGCCAGACAGGCAAGAAACATGTCGACCTTTTTAGAGGGTTGAGTTAGCCCACTGTAGACTAAGCAGTTCCTTTCTCCCCTCCCACCATTTTAACTAAGGGAGTCAGCCACGTGAATAAAGTCCCTTGTGGATTGACTCACCTCCTTTTAATTTCACTACTCCCTCACGACTACACCTTCACCAGACCCCTCACACGCACTCAAACCATTGGCTGGAACAAAAGATCTCCAACAAAGAGCGCCTACGGCGCCCGTCAGACATTGCAGCGCCAGTCTGACGAGGAGCAGGAGACCAATGATGAAGCATGACACCTAGGTTCCTGGGTGTGTGAGGTCTCCTAGTTCCAATAAGGGAACACCCTGTTCCCTGCTTACGTTCTGTCTCCATATCTTTACACTTACTTCATTATCCATCCCCGGGGAACTTAGTATTCTTTTGCTTAATACTCTAAGATGGCCGCCATTACTCCGCACCAAACCGTCCTTTACCCGTAAGCTGCTCACGGATGAGCGCGATGAGGGAAGTGACGTAGACGACAGGTTAAATGATACGGTAATGCTGCGTTCGCTGACGGTGCTCCTTTAACGCCGGTGGGACGCGGCAGCGGTAAGGCAGAACGGAGGTTTTTAGGATGTCGGGCGGACGCCTATGTAAATGTAGTGCGCTGTGGCCGGCATTAGCTTGGGAGACCCAGGCACTTGCCCGTGGACTTCCGATTAGAGGAGTGCACTTGCCTAGCGATCCTGTGATTATTGAAGGTGTATGAATTTGATAGTTTGAACGTTATTGGTCTGGTGAAACGGAGGGAGATTTTCATCTTCATGTTATGTGGCGAGTCCCCTCGTTTTATAGTACAACTCCAAACTTTAAGCAAAGTAATGACTATGTGACTAGCAGTTCGGTCAGCTAGCCGTATTTGAGAGTTCACATTTACTATTACTCACATTAAGCGAGCACCTGCTACAGTTAAAATATATGAGAATAGAACTCTTGAGGCACTGATATTTACAAGTGTGTGTGTCTTTCTTCCCCTGCTCATATGAAGAGAACCCGAGCAGTGTGGTGGGTTTTTGCAGGGATACGTGATCAACTGACACGAGGCCCCAGACAAGAGGTGTGCTGGTATGTTGTCACTCTGCCACCCCAAGGTAATTGTGTTTTGAGTGATCTAAACGTCACTACATGTAGCAGACTTTACACAATTGTTGCCCTATACAGCAATGTTTTAATTTCTTTTAAATTTGTTTGTCTATCATTGTCTACCACTGCAGGTGTTAAAATGAAAAACACCAAGGAATGAGTGAAAGGATGACCCCTTGTAAGCCCTGATGAAGTTGCGCAATTACATAGCAACGAAACATGTTGGCAATTGAACAATAGGTTGGTTACAACAGAAACCAATTTTAGTTTGATAGGCTTGCGGCCCAGAATAAAGGTCAGAGTGGCTATGGAAACCTCTCAATGTTATCGATGAGAATCACATTTTTGTGTTTTTTTCACGTAGGGTGTATGTTTGTGTGCATATGTGCACAAATGAGAGCTATTATTTATGTGTCCTAATTAGTGAAATGATGTGTTGATTTCACTATTTGTTTCTTTCCTTTCCTCTTCTTTTCATGGGTGAGAGAGAGCTACCGATGATGATAAGTGGGTAAACTGGTAATCATTAGCCAGTAACCCCTTGTGGCGGTTCTTCCGTGAGGTGCTCTCTCCCGCTTCTCACATTTTTTCACTTGACGGAATGTGGGGTGTGATGGTGGTAGTCGATGGGCAGTCTGTGTGTTTTTCATAAATTGGACACAGTGACGTATACGAATAAATGAAATTCTTATAAAAGGGAAGTAAGAAAAATTGATTTTCCCAGGAGTCACTTTTTTACAAGATTATGGGGCCGATTAGGATGGCGGACGGACTTGCGTCCGTCCGCCACCCCTGAGTTGGAGGGACCGTCCGCATGGGCAGCGGCGGTCCCTCCATAGCAATTAGGATGTGACCGCCACCCTGGCGGTCACATCCTGTATGTGTTACATTGCGGCGGATGCTGCTTGAAGCAGCATCCGCCGCAATGCAAAAAACGAAAGGTGTGCATTTGCATGCACAAAGCGGCAGGCACCGCACGGTGCCTGCCGCTTCGTGCACGCAAGGGCAGGGGGGTACCATAGGTACCCCCCATGTGCACCCCCCACGCAACCTTCACCCAGGGGGCCCGCAACGGGCCCCCAAAGTGACTGTCCGTATGCTTTTCCACGGCGGAAAAGCCGCCGCGGAAAAGCATGACTCACCCTGCATCCTAATATGGCTGGCGGTGTCTGATAGACACCGCCAGCCATGTTATTGCTTTTCCGCCGTGGTCGCCTTCCGACCGCGGCGGAAAAGCGGCGGACGGATTGGGAGACCCACCAGCCATCCTGATTTGGCGGTGGGTCTTTCAGGCCTCCTCGGCGGATTTCCCGCATACTCCGGGCCGGCGGTGGCTTCCGCCGGCCCGGAGTATGCGGGAAATCCGCCATCATAATGACCCCCTAAGTGTGCGGTTGGAGGAGTCTTTTTTGTGTATAAATAGGCTTTGAGGGGGGGGGCAGCCTCCTCCTTCCTTCCCCCTGTGCTCCAAGTGAATTGAGGAAAGTGTCCTGGTGTCAGAAAATGACACCGGGACGAGTTCGGTATATCAGGAGAAGTAGGAAAGGAACGTGGCACTCTGCCGCAAGCAGCCAGCTGTGCAGCAGGATAGACAGTGTCTGCTTCTGAAAATAGTGCATAAACGCTGTTTACCTGCATCTACCCTCGACTCAAGCCCTGAAATTAACATTAAAGTCTAAACAATTTTCACAATTTCAGCTATTTGCTGTAAAATTAACTATTTGCCATTAGAATAAAATACTGATCAAGCCTGGGAAGGCCAAGTAGTCCTTTTTCTAGATGTGCTTCAATCTACCTCCATAAAAGCATTTCTCAACGTAACAATTTGGGTAGGAAGTCGAATTCTTCTTGTTTTCGCTAACATTCATTTAACTAATTCTCAAAAGCAACAGTGTTTTAATAGAGGACATGTCTATTAGTATGCATTTATTTTTATTTGTTTATTGAATTTCATTAAATGTAAAATATTTTTAAAGTTTTACAGGCTTAGTGCTGCCTCTTAAATATGGAGCAGGCTCCTGCACTAGGGAACATCACAGAAAGTGATGTTCCAACGGCACAAGGGGACCTCATAAATGAGGCCCAGAGTGCTGAAGAAGGATTCCTAGGTCAGTGTAGGAGAAATCGGAGAACTGGTAAGTTACATCTTTGAGAACCGTTCTGCTCTTGTAAAAGTAGCAACTTCCTAGTAGAGAACGGTACAAGCAAACCTGGGAGGAGCAAGAGGCCCGTTCTCTAATGGTGCCCAGACTGTTTACATAATTACATCATATTCCAATTCCGAAAAGGAACACCAAACATGATGGCATGAAGGGGAGAACGATTCTCATTTCTCTAATGATTGCTATTGTGCCCCCACAATAATTTCTGTTTTGCAAAGTGAAAAAGAGGAGCCAAGTGAGCGGGGTGGGGGGCACAGGCTACAAAACCATGTATTTCAAATGATAGAGAAAGGCCTGTCAACCTGTGAGGATGGGACCAAGATACCATTGTCTCTCATGGTAAGTGCCCTGTTGCAACAAAGCATGTATTTATCAATACAGAGCCAGCCAACCTGAGGGACCATAAAACTAATGTTCTCCAATAGTCAGTTCCTCAAAAATTATCTACTTTACGTTACAGAATTAGACCAGGCAACTTCTGGAGTGGGACATTGGTCCATCAGTGGTGTTTTTCTCTAATAGATATGGGTCCCAATAGAGAAAGGTAGCAACCAAACTGGATGGACCAAAGATTCCTCACTCAAACGGCAACACGTTTTTATGTAAAAAGAATATATATTTGCCATTATCTGAAGGGAAGAAATATAATGTCATTTTTCTCTGATCTGAAATAACGTCTTCCTATATAAGAGCATATATTTCCCAATAGGCCAATGGGCCTAACAAATTGAGGAAGGAATGGGCAAAATAAAATGTAACTGCTTCTCCAATGAGAAATATTATGATCTTGTAAAACTGTTATTTCATACCATAAAATGATTTTTCTCCCTAGTTGTGCCAAGTGGCCCTATTTAGATGTGGCGATGAATGCTTTAGTTATTTTACAAAGCTCATGTAATCTATACTGAATTACATTGGGCTCAGTTATCGTGTCATTGGCTGGTGTACATTTATTCATCACTTTTCTAAACTATAAGTTGATTGTAGCTGTTATTCAGTGTTCTACCATAATATTGTTCCAAAATATTGATTGAGACAAATACTATGTAAAAATCTCATGAAGTCAAGAATATCACAGGAAAGAATGTTGAAGAAAGGACTATTATTTTAAGCACTTTACGTATATTTTTAAATATAGTTATATACAATATAGTTTTTTTAATTTCTTTGTTGTGTTACATTCGTTTTTGTATTATACGTTTAATTTTAACTGTGCATAATTATTTTTTTTACACTTGTTTATTTTTTTAGTTTTGGTACTGTAGTAAAAGATTTGTTTGTATTTTATTTGAATGTATTTATTTATTGGCAATTTGGGTTTGTAAGACAATGGTGTAAGAAAAAACATAGGTATTAATTACAGTGCTTGCTGCCATGTGTTTATGGCTTCTTACAATTGTACCTGACGGATATCAATATTATCTCAGCTGGTGGGAATTGTTTTATCTGTGATTCAATGCAAGACAGTTGCCGAAAACAAAAATACCCTTACTATAACCATACCTCTAAGGCAAGAGAGATAAATTAGGAAGTCAGATAGCCCCTGTTCAGAAGGGTGATGTTGGTGCTTGGTTGGCATTCTGCTCTTAAAAACTCCTTTTCTCTTTCCTTTTTCTTTTCTGTATGCTTTTTATTGTTCTTCTCACAACCATATCTTGTGTTTCTTCGCCTTCTCCCCTCTACTCTCTTCTTTCTTCACAGTTTTTAATCAATTCTCTTCCTCTGTCTACAGCACTATTGCTCTGATGCCTCCTCACTACTACCTCCCGGCTTTGTCATTGTAGTCTGATGAAATTGTACTTATGAGAAAGGGGCCCATCAACAACTCATTATACTTTCACTCTACCCTATCCTGCTGTAGCTCCTTAAGTTGAGGGCTCCCTTCGCCACTCATGCAGACTTGTGATGTGCAAGTCCTGCAGACATTTAGAAGCATTCATTTTAATTGTTCGGTTTTCTTAGCAGCCCTGGAAGTCAAAAATCCTTTAAAAAATTGAAATTGAGAAATTAATTTTATGGAGTTTATTATAACAATGGGAATCAGATATCAGATATTCTGAACGAATTTTAAAACTGTGTATTTTTATTTTTGCTGTTTATTTGACCAATGTTCTGAGCTAGGAAACTAGGGTGTATGCTTTGAGAATTCAACCTTTTCTTCCTATTTTTTGTCATGCTGGCCAAGTATTATGGGTTCATCTGATGGATGAACTATAATTCGGCAATGTTGTGTTCAATATTTCCATGTGTGTCTATGTGCACGTTCTCTAGTAGTCTGTGGTGTATTGTCTGTTTGTGCTCTGTAACAAAGCCAGACTATTTGGTTTTATGAATGACAGTTCATTTAAGGTAAATTGTACTAGAGAAAATTATTTTTAACCTGACAAATTCAAAAGAATCTTTCCTGTAATTGAGAGCTATGAAGTAACACATTCCCTTTAGTATGTCTTCAGGACAAATGGGTCATTATGTCTGGTTTTAGCCAAGTCCTTTTGTTTTTCCCAAAAAGCACTTACAAAACATATTACAGCGGCGGCTCCTCCACTATGGCGGAGGAGCGTTGCCCCCCCTACTGAGTGCCAGGCAGCAGACAGAAGCTGAAAAAATAAAATTATAAATAAGAAATTATATTATCATTTTATTTTTCTTTCTAAGGCAGGCAGCCAAATCTGGGCAACACCTGCGTCTCACCCAAGCGATTACAGGGACTTTATTTGTAGTACAATAATGCAATGGCTGCCCCCGCCCCGTTTTGATTTCCCGATTCTGTTTTCATCCCCACAAGGCCTTGTTACTGCTTCACCAATCCTCCGCCATGTCCATCCTCTTCCCTTTCCCTCCAGTCATTGTGTGATTTAATAAGGCAAAACCCGTGTTTTAAATCCTATAAAACAGCAGAAATGTTTTTATGAGTTTGTACATCTCATGCTATTAGGAAAAGCAATCTATGATCTGCATTGGTTCAAAAAACTTATTACGTTTAAGGTGAAAGATTGAATAAGCACTAAAAGTAAGTTAAATGTTTGGCTCTGGGGGAGCTTTTAAACAGCACTCCTCTACTTTCGAAACATAGCTAACCAGCACCGGATGCCAGTTGCCCTTTGAGAAAATTCACAAACCCACACTCCCGGTGAGAACCAATCACATTACTCCCTTACCTGACGATTGCCATATAGTACATTAACAGCGAGTTCAGTGATAATTTATGAACAATAAAAAAATCCCCAATCTTGTAAAGGTGCGTTTAAGTGTTGCAATGTAGCATCTCAGTGCTGTTCTTAATGTTGTTGTCCCGGCTGACGATGTCACGTTTTCCAGGACAATGTATGAAAAGCTGATCCAGGCCAGGTTTTTGCTTTGCTTTCCAGTTGTGGTATAGTTCTTGGCGTAGTCTCTTCAGCCCCTACGTGTGTTCACCAGGCTCCTCACTCCTTCCTCCCCCCGCAGGAATATGTAAATAGAGCTTAGTTGGCTTACGATCAGCCGGTACAAAGAGTTGGCCAAAAATCCATCAGATTGTCTGTGAGGATTCACCCATTCAGATGTTAATCTCACCCATACAATTCCTTTAATTCACTTAAAAAAGATTCTATAGTAAAAAAAAATAATCTGTGTATACTTTCAGTAGTGTGCATTTAAAGCACTCCTATACCTTCGGCTCGAGTTTGCGCTACATACAACTGCCCAAAAAAGGCTGGTAAAACCCCTAACACCAAGTTGTGGGGGAAACAATGTGGCATACATTTACATATTCTTTAAACCTCAATTTAAAAAAACACAATTATCGGCAATCTTGAGAACGAGGAACATTTTACACTATTTCTTCATTTAGATTTCGTAATTGGGCCTAAAATCCATATGTGCATTCCCCTTTCAAACATATACATTAAAAAAAATCATACTTCAGAACATTATTTGCCTTTATTCAAATCAGCATATTTTAGAAGGAGAGCTTTTATAGACAGGAGGACATATTTTCAAGGACTTACCGCCCCAGAACATCACCTTTTATGACGATCCGGTAGCGATAACCCCTTTGCCTTATTTACAAGGCGGCATTAGGCCACTTAACGTGGCTAAATCCTGCCTTGTAAATAATGCCCCTTCCACACAGCACTTATCGTGGAAGGGGCGAGCAATAGGTGTTGCAGTGGGCATTCCGATGCAATACACATTGCTTTTTGATGCTGCCCCTATTTACAAGAGGTGGCGTAAATATGGGGCAGCGCCAAAAATAAGACACGGAAAACTTAGTCTTAACCTGGTGCAATGAGGAGAAATGATTAACTTCTCCTCGTTTTTGCTGTTTCTATCTGTGCTGCATTCTGCAGCACACATAGAAAGAGAAAATTGCCAGTAGTGGTTGTTCTTGTGCAGTAAGGTGTCCCTCCTGAACGTAAACAATCATTAGAAAATGATTGTTTATGTCCCTTCCTGCACATGAACAGTCATTCCCTGCAATGTAGGCATCCTTGCACTATGGTGCAAGGGTGCCTGCGTTGGCGCGAGGCAGCTAAATTTAGTGTCAGCTCAAGGAGAAACGAAGGGGAGTGCCACATTCTTGTAAATATGGCGCCCCTGTGTTTTGAAACTGTCGTAGTACGGCGTTAGGAATTTTGGATTAACACCATGCTCAACAGTTTCCTTGTAAACATGCCCCAGGGTTTCTAAAACACCTAACAATATTAATAATTAGAAGTAATTTCTCATCACATACAATTACTTTAGAAGCAAATCATATTTACATAATGTAGAATGAACTTGATTAAGCGTTCGATCACAAGAGTTCTTATAATGTAATTGTTTTTCAACATTGAAAAGTAAGCATGTGTTTTTGCTTTTTTTCAATGTTCAATTTTAAAAGTTAGGTAAAAAAGTGGAGATGTGTCTTGATGGCAACAACAAGGCCTTACCAGGTTGAGAAACACGTTTGAATCTCTGTGGGAAGCTTACCATCCTGTTGTTTATGGCAAATCACTCAGTGTTTACTTTCCGACAAATACCCCACATGAAGCTCACAACAATGATAACAATCTTAACAATAATGCTACTTTGCTTTTCATTATACCATCAAAGCCTCCTTTGAAAACACGTCTAGAAGCAAATCAAAGCTCTCACACCACACCAGACTCATTGGCACAGTCTTTTCTTTAGTACAAACAAGGCGTGCACGCATTACAAACCGCATTTAGATTATGTAACAGTTTTCCTAGCGTACAATTTAAAGGAAACTCTTCTAACGTATGTATTTCCAAATGAAACATTGGTTTACCGCCAAATGAAAAACAGATGCTTAACAGGAAGGAGATATACTGTAGCCAGTGACATTACTATACCATACCAGTGAGGCGCCCAGGAGCAATTGCAACAAAATCCTACTCAAAATTAAGGTATTCAGTTTTATTTAAACTAGCTCTCAACATCTTTACACTCCTGTTAGACCTGGCATCATTGGGGCGAGCCTCTCTTCCATTTTTTTTTACTGATTGCCTCCTCTGTTTTGATATGTTTTTGCTGGTTATATGCTTTGGGCACTGTGCCACTGCTATTCAGTGCCACAGTGCAAGTGCTCCCCATGTTAAATTGAGGTACTAATTGGTTATTTCATGATTGGGTTATTTGATTTACTTGTCAGACCCTAGTACAGTGCACCATGTGTGCCCAGGGCTTGTAAATTAAATCTGCTGGTGGGCTTGTGGCACTGGTTGTGCCACCCACAGAAGCAGCTTGTAAAGTGTGTCTCAGGCCTGCCATTGCAAGGCCTGTGTGCAGTCTGTGACTGCCATGTCGACTTGGCAAGTGCACCCACTTGCAGTCCCTAAACATTCCCTTTGCTTTATATTAGACACCCCTATGGTAGGCCCAAGGGCAGGGTGCATTGTAAGTATAAGGTAGGACATGCTCTGGTGTGTGTAGCATGTCCTAATATTGAATTACAGCCATTTTTGATTTTCACTATTGCAAGGCTAGCTGTTCTCCATTGGCTAGATTGGACAGTTAGATTATTATATTCTTATAATCCTAACTGACTCAGGGAACATGGTAGACATTCGAATTTGATATGCCTGAACTCAGAATAATAAAATACATATTTTAGTAAAGTAGGTTTTAATATTCTGTGTTTGAAAATACCACTTTTAAAAAGTAGGTATTTTCTTGTCTAACTGTCCAGGCCTGCCTCTGCTAGGTTGTGTATTCCTTGTCTGGAGTTTGTGAGTGACAGGGCTGGGGGATTCCAGGAGACAGGCTGGGGCAGCCCAGTGGTGAATAGAGAGATCTGCATCGAGATGGGAGGGAGGAGTTGCACCTGGGACCTGAATAGGACTGCGCCTTCCCTCTACAATTCTGGCTCCACCTCCTGTGGCTTGTCTGATGTATCTGCCCTGCACTGTGAAAGGAGAGAAGGAATCTTGTCAACAAAGTGCTCCAGAGCTGTGACTTCCTTCCCCTGTGCTGGCTCCACCTCCTGTGGGACGGCTGATGTCTCTGCACTACACTGTGAAAGGAAGGCAGGAATCATGCAAACAAAGTGCTCAGGAACTGGTTTGTACTAGGCAGAGGCCTCTCTGCCTTCAGAGAACAAAGGATTTTGGGGTATAAATATTGGGACCCAGTCCTAAGAACTTTAGATCACTTCTGGAAACAAGGAACCTTTAGCCAAGGAGAAGAACCAAGGAAGCTGCAGGAGTTTGACTGCTCCTCTGCCAGTGTGCTGTTTGCTGGGTTGGCCTGCAGTGGTTTCTTCATTGCCAAGGAAAAGAGAAGAAACTTTCTCAGGACTTTCATCATTTACAGAATATTCTCCAAGGGCTTGAACTGTGCTTGCCTCCTTCTGAAGTCTCAGGGACAAAAGCCTTTACCGCTAGCTCTCCTCTGAATTTCCTTGCTGGAAGCTGGAAGCTGGAAGCGCGACGCATCGAGAGGAAGCGTGTCGCCGCCGCAGCTGAAATCGTCGCATCGCCGGAGAAGCGAGTCTTCGCCGCATCTCCTTAGAAGCGTGTCTTGGTCAAAGCTGCCTGGTATCGCATCACCGGAGAAGCGTGACACCATTGAGAGAGTAGCCATCGCATCACCGGAGAAGCGTGTCGCAGGGCCTGTCGCGGCTCCAAAGTACAGAGTCTTCGCAAGGCTGCCAGGGCGTCTATGCATCGCCATCGCATCTCCGCATCAAGGGCGCCATCTTGTCACATCGCATCAAGGCGCCATCTTGCGCATCACAATGGGCCGTAGGCTGAGAATCTACGCATCAACCCCGCACCGGTAAGGATCACGACGCATCCCCTACTCTGCGCAAGCATTGAGGCACGACGCATCATTTCCCCCGGATCACGGAACCGACGCATCTCCCCTTTTGCCAGCCTTTTGTTCACTTTGCGTTACGCATCCAGGTACTTTGTTGAGAACTGTGTCGCATTTATCATCAACTTGAACTAAGCAACTTTTATCATCTTTAAGTCAATCTTAAGTACAGTATTGTGGATTTTTGTCATTTGTGGTCTTGTGTTAAGTCTATATAAAGAATACTTATTTTATAAAAACCTGTGTTGTGTCCATCCGTAGTGTTTTCACTGTATTACTGTGTATATTCACAAATACTTAACACACTGTTTCTGAGATAAGCCTGTCTGCTCGTGCCAAGTTACCAAGGTGGTGAGCAGGGATTATTAAGGAGTGTAATCCCCTTATCCTGACTTAGAAGTAAGGGTCCCTATTTGGACAAAGGTGAATACCATTAGCAACTAGAGACCCCCAGATCTAACATTGGTGGTAAGCGGTGAGGATTTGGACCTGCATTTGTGTTTCATATGCAGTAATTGGTATACACTACTAGCAGACCAAACACAACCACATACTTTTTTTGCTAGAATCTTTTTCCTTGGACTGTTCATTTTCCTGAAAACTCCCAATTCTTACTACCATGAGTAGACCAGCATCTGTTGTATCTATGGATCTTGAATTTGAGGAAGAAAGGTTGGAAACCTACATGTTGAAACAGCTCAAGCATCTATGCAAGAAATTGAAAGTTGCTACACCAGGCATTTCTAAAAAGGATGACTACTAAAAGGCGCTGAGGGCCTGGGTAGGAGCAAGAAATGCCCCTGATCTTGTGGTGGAGCCATTTGGGGAGGCAGATGGGCAACTGGATAGGCCAGTGTTTCCAGCCAGGGGAGGGGTACCGTCCCCACCTGACAGCAGTATCTCTTCTAAAGACCTGTCCCCCATAGAGTTGGAAGACAGGTAGAGAAATAGGGCACACAAGCTGGAGTTGGCTAAGCTTAGGATGGAGAGTCAGAGGGTAGCAGAGAATAACAGATTGTCTTTGGAAGAGAGAGAATGAGAATGGAACATGAGAGGATGTTGAGGGAGTTAGAGATCAAGGCCAAGGGCTTAGAAATCAATCCCTCTGGTGACAGCGCACCATCTGTGCCTTCAGAAGGGAGGACATGTATTCCCAAGGATGTCATCAAGGATTTCCATAAAAGTGAAGATATTGGGCAGTGATTTGCAGCCTATGAAATAGCAATGTTGGCCCACAGGGTCCCATAGAAAGATTGGGGAGCTGGGTTGTGGGGCCGCTTTGTGACTGAGGGGAGGGATACTTAGTTAGACCTGCCCAGTGAGAATAGGATGTTTTATGCCCACATGAAGGAAGCACTGATCACAAGATATGGATTGACCCCAGAACTCTACAGACAGAGGTTCAGGAATTGTAAGAAGCTGGAGGGAACCACTTGGGTAGAATATGTATCTTTCTTTTGCAGAGCTATGGATGGTTGGGTGAGGGGTAGAAATGTGGATAATTTTCAAGTGCTCTATGATTTGATTGCCAGGGAGCATTTGTCTGCTAATTGTTTTCCAGAGCCACGCCAGCACCTTATTGATAGCAAGTTGACTAACCCTAGGAAGCTTGCTGAGGAGGCGGACCGCTGGGTCAGTACCAGGGTCCCCAAGGGTCTTGTGGGAGACTCCACCAAAGGTGGGCAGGGTCTCCAGCAGAAGAGTGGGGGGGACAAGGGTAAACAGAGGGAGTTCCAGAAAGGGCTCTGAAGTAATTCCCAAGAGAACCAAGGTAAGGGTTCCCAGCCTCCCCCTGAGAAGAAGTCAAGACCCCAACAGGTAAATCTGTTCATAGGGGGCCTGTTACCTGCTTTCAGTGTAAGCAGGTGGGACACTGTTGGTATGATCCCCAGTGTCCCCAAAAGGGTCAATATGTGCCACCGCGTGCACCACCCCGTCAGATGGCCAGTGAAGCCCAGGGAGGGGAGGAGATGGGTGCCCAAAGTGGGTGGGGTCCAGCAGAAATGTCCCTTGTCTCATTAGGAGACTTTGAGATAATCCCAAAAACTCAGCTGCCTGATAACACTAAAAAGTACAGGCAGTGGGTGACCATCAATGGCCATAGAGTGGAGGCTCTGAGAGACACCGGAGCAAGTGTGACAGCTGTCAAGTGTTGTAGTGTAGTTCCTATTATCCCAATAGGCTCTGCGCATTGGAATAATACCTCCAATAGTAAAGGCCTAGACCAGACGTTAACTAGGTCTACCACTGTCGATATTAGACTTAAAGTTTTGGGTTTGCCAGCTTAGCTCAGAGTTCACTAGAAACTTTCTCGAATGTTCAGGAAAGAATTAACTCCCCTGATTAGACAAGAAGGGATTTAGTTTCTGACAACCATAGAACATGACAACTTTGCTCTCCCCTAATCAAGAGTATATCTCGAGAGTCGTGTGAACAAAAGGCAATTTATTTTACTCAGTCAGTACGTGCATTCTTAGTCTCATCAGATTGTAGAGAAAAGGAAGAGACGGGCGTGTTCAATAAAAAAGGTGTTATTTATTGATCAGTCTCTTTTCTCATACAAGAGAAATGGATCGATATTATTGCAATACTTATAATTAAGTAAAGTGCATACATTAAAAGCAATAGTATAAAATAATACTGTAAAAACATTGATATGGTTTCTAAGCCATAAGAGGTTTTAAAATGAATAAAATATATTACATACACATATACATTTGACTAAACGTACTCAACTGGTGTTTCTAAATACGCCTACCCCGTGTACCTGACCTAAGCCTAATACGTGGGCGGGAATAGAAAGTTACAGTTTAAGTTAAGTTTGTTTTTGCCAAGTGAATAACTAAGGAATTCTCTGTGAGGGGTTATTCAGTTCTGCACCTGGAAGTTAGGATGAATGAGGGATGGTATCTCTCTCTCTGGTCTCGATATTCCAGGCTGCCTGCGAGGGCTACCCAGAAACGCCGGTGCTGGATTTCTCGGCAGGAGAAAGCAGCGCGTCTCTCAGCGCGTCAGGAAGGCGGGGCTGCGCCAGCGGGGTCTGCTCTGCTCTTCGCTTCGGCAAGTATGGCTGCTCCGTCTCGTCACCACCGCGTGTGTTTGCATAGGGCAATATCGGTAATATTTATACCTTTAAGGTGCCGAGATTGACGTAAGGATGGACATAGATACGTCAATAAGGATGCCATACGACTTGCTCGTTAGCACATTCTTTTGCTGAAGTTCTCGGTGAAATCAAAACAATGGCCGCAGGGTTTTGCCCAGTTTGTCATAGGTTTGATTTGTTATGAGAACTCCGTATGCCTTATCAGGGGCTGGAGGAATATCGCTTGTCTAATTAGATCGCAAGCGTTATGACCTAATCAGATAACACGTTCCTGTGCCGTAGTGTGACTGCGTCAGATAACGGTATCTGCATCATGGGGGTTTTCTGCCTCATGGGCTGACTGCTAGTTAACTTGTTGGTTTGTTTAACCAGAATAGGGTCAGGAATAGGGGGATCGATTCAGAACCTATAGGAATACATCACACCCACTCCACGCTAACTATGGTCATATTTACTAATCTATGCATAGTAAAACATAGTACAACATACTATAGAGTATTGTGTATACCTTACCACCCCAAAATACATAAATGCATTTTGAAATTATCAAATATACTGAAAAATTGCAGACATATGTATTGTATGCACTCAAGCTGTAGAATAATGCCAAAGTAATCGCATTAGTATACATTATTGCTATTTGGTATATGAGAATTACACATGAAATGGCTCTTAATACAGAAAAAAAGTTCGAGACCATTCCATCACAGAATAAAATATTTATGAACATACCAGCGGGCAGCTAATGTCTATAAGCTATCTAAAATTTAGAAACCTTAGTTCTCTAAGAATAGTTCATACTTTAAGCAGAAGATAGTGTCCCGAAAATTGTGAAAAAATATTTTGGGGCTGCTGAAAAACTTGCTGTCCGTGAACTGGAGGGAAAATTGTTCATGTGACTTTATTTTTAAAGTTGAAGGCCGAATTCAGGGAACGCCATGTGCGAGTTTGCTCAAAAGTCTCTATTTCTGCTCTGGTGAGAACATCATATCATTTAGGCTTTCGAAAAAACTGTCAACAGCTTCCTGGGAAAGTTCCACTAACTCGGAAATAGGTGTAATCATGCATTCGTGCGCATGATTGTCTCCATTGACATTCTGATTCGCATTGCTGACAGAAGGTCGTACCTGATCGATGCTGCTTTCATCTTGAACTTCACTACCCATCAATCGTAGTGGTGAAGCTTCCACGAATGCCGTCATCAGGATTGGTAGCCTTTGAGGGCAGCACAAAGCGTGAACCTTGATCGGGCTCAACAATGTCTCTGCATCCATTGGCGCATCCGATTGTAGCGTCAGACAGGTGTCTAACACGCATTCTTCTCCGCATAGCAGACACCTTAATACAGGTAAAACACATCTTTGCCACATTGGTCGAAATGATAGAAACCAAGTCATGTTCAGGTCTCTAAGCCGGGAGAGTCCCAGGATTTTTGATATCCGGTCCCGGTATCCAATGGCTAGGATTGTTTCTTCCCTTGTCGCAAGAGGTTTGTCTGTGACATGGGTTGCCATAACGAAAAATAAGGACTAAGAATAGGATTCCTGCAATTAGTCCCAAGATCAGGGGAAGTCCGCCAAAAATCGAATGGACGAAATCTGGAAAAATACCCAGTATGGCTTTGAATGGTGTTAATGCCATCGAAAATACTGTCTTAAATACCTTTGAGACCCCATTGGTATCAGAAATATTTAAGATTTCATTAAGGATTTCCGCGAAATGTATGGGGGAATTAGTTGATAACAACGAATGTATCTCTGCAGTCGTCCTTGCGACTTGTAGATCATATGTTTCTTTTGATGACGAGAGCCTTGTAGGCGTCTGAAGAAGCACTGTTTTCATTCTGCTTAAAGTATCTATTCGAATAGAAGTAATTTTCAAATTGGGCCATGCCCTTGCCTCCCTGTCTGGAAAGGAGCTGGGGAACAATGAGCGTCCACAGCACTTGACCTTCGCAGTCGTAGTTACGAGATAAGGAGTCACGGGCATAAGACTACAACATCTGCGGTCTACAATTAGAATGTAACTCCCATTATAGAGTCTTTGAAAGAATGGTTCTATTTCTGTTGCAGGTGCGCCTTGCTGGTGACATGAAAGGTTGTATGAATTCCCTTCACAGGCTCCATGCAAACTAATTCCGTTACACAGAAGCGTGCCGCTTAGTGACATCGCACAATTATTGCCACTAAGAAACACTTTCTGTCCTTTATTACTGACACATGCATGTGAATAGGGCAGGTTCCATGTTGTTTTAATGTACCCCTTTCCCAATTTCTCGTACATGCCAGCCTGTATATATTTTTGGCAGTATTGAAACCTGAAGGTTGAGATTGGAATATTTATTATTCCATGTATTATCCATTCACTGACAGGTCGTTCTGACATTGTCACTGGTAATCTTTCGAGTTTTTCAATGCTCAAGATTGTATAATCAGCACCCTTTTGCGCCATACTGATTTGTCTATCAGTAAGGTTAAAGATTTGGAATAGTGACGTTGTGTTAATTAAACGCCAAGGCACATAGCCTGAACGCAGGTTTTGTAACGTCCAGCCAAGCTGTACAATAGAACGCAATTGAGACTGACCGTGTTGTAGCAACAGTAAGTCTTGCGATAATATGTCGATTGCTGAAGACACAATGCTGTCCAATAAAAAGATTCTGGAGGACAGAGTCATTAACCCATTGTCCACTACAGAAAGTGATTTTTCCAAATTAATACGGTCAATTTCCCGTATTCTCTTTGCTGTTTCAATTTGAGTAACCTTCCAGGCCTCATTGTTTGCTGCATATACAGAGGCTGCTATGAAACGTTTTTGACGCTGTTTGCGTGATCCCATAGTGAAATCACGCAAGTCAGCACCATCAGTAAGTAAAGTTAGGTGTTGTTTAATTTCTGTCAGTGTGGAGGTCTGTAGCCATTGAAGGCATAATTTGCCCACACTGTAGGTGGTTATTATCCCTGGGTGATGTCTTTGAGGATATCTAGGGTCTGGCCTGGTCATTTTGAACCCCTGTGTTTTGTTCAGGAATCTGTCTTGACAGTTATTAGTATCTGTGGGCCAGATCAACCACTGTTTCCAATCTGGATGTGTTCTGTTTTGGTTTAATACATAATTTACGTCTATCTCTCCATCTGTAGAGCTATTGCTGAACATTGGTGCCTTTGGAATAGACGGTTTGTTTAAATCTTTGATTTTGGCTAAGCCAAGACAGGTAGTTTGTTGAACAGTGTCATTTAAAAATATAATTTGTTCTGGGATCATGCAGGCTCTAAACAAAGATTCTATACCCTGTACTTGCCATTCTTTTGTGCCCCAAACACTTTTCAATTCAACATTTTTGTCCCAATAATCATACCCAAAAGTATTCATTTGTTCAAAAAATGAGTCTGAATATATCAATTTTGTGTTGGTTATCATGGTCTTTGTCCCTGTCTTGTTTGACAATTTAAAATAGAATGCTTCAGCATTACTTGTGTTAAAACCTGAAAAGTATGAATATTTGTCATAGAAGGTTCTTGAGCTCCCTTTTGGAGGTGTTGCACAATGTTCCCATTGATTATAATTTAAAACATTTCTAGGTTGTGCAGATCTATGTAAAAAATGGTTACCATAGTGGTTATAGCAATACATACTATCATAATTTGTAGAACCCTGCAAATAATCATGTTTGGTAAATTTAGCAGACATTACTAAGTCAGACATCATATTATTAATGCTTTCGAAGTCCCAATCATCAGCAAATGAGCTTGGTTTTGCAAAGTCACTCAATGAGATCTTAATTTGGTGTGGATATTTCAGGATTTCGACCGGACCATAAATTTCATAGTCAGTGTTGTCCCAGGCTACCCCACCCGGTATAGGATTGGCTGTGAAGTTGACTGAAGAAAGTTCTCTTTTCTCGACGTGTGAAGATGTGTGTGGTTTGAGGATCAAGTTGATTTTCTGACTTGCTGTGTCCATTTTAGCATATTTTCCCTCAATGAAGCGTCCCAAAGTAAGTACCATGATGAGCCAAAGTATGAGGATAAATGCACCAAAACCCACCCAAAATTCAATCCATGGAGAAATCAGATATGTTTCTTTTAGTTGTTTCAAAAGTTCTTTAGCTTTATCTTTAAAGGTTATTGATGATGGCTGTGTCTTTGATTCGTTGAAGCCTTCAGAGGAATCATCGAAGTTTATGAAGTAGCCGGATGCTGTTCTGTCAATTGTTCCAATTGCTTCAGGATTACTGTTTCTTGCATTTTCACTTGGTACTTCATTATAGATTGGTGTGTCTCTGCTAAATGTTTTTATTTGGGTTTTCAGAGGTCTGAGTTCTATTGCATTGTTGCATAGTCCTTGTTGTTCTTCTGTAGGCGTTTCGAATGTGATGAGCCTCTTTGTTAGGACCTCTGTACTGGTAGCAAACCTTGGTGTTCTGCTACTTATTGGGAGTCCACTTGGCCTACTGTTTGTTATCGGCCACATGATTGTGGTTTTACCAGGTCGATGGATACAACTCGGTTCTCCTTTTTACCAGCAAGTGGCGGTAGTATAACTGATCTTGTCCCGTTGACAGACAAGACAGGAACTGCTTTTCTGTAAGAAGGCCCAAATTCCTTCTTTACCGCGATCTTCTCCCTGACTAGATCCCCGACTTTTGGAATCCAGACAGGTCTTGCTGGGACAGGTGGTGGTTCTTCAGTGGTTGTTGGCTGTTGTTTCAACTTTATGTTGCTCAGGTCTTTTCTTGTTTTGTTTAAGTCCTGCAAAATAGCCAAACGGTCTTTGATATCAAAGCTTTTTTCTTTCACCACTGAAGTCTGACTATCAATGTCAGAGATCATCATCCTAGTTCCAAATAATAATTCGTACGCACTGAATCCCTTCAGAGAATTTCTTGGCAAGTTATTTAGACTACGTTGGACACTTATTAGATGTTTGACCCACCCAGCTCCCGAACCTAATATCTTTTCCGTTATAGATTGCTTTATACCTTGTTTTTTTCTTTACACCATCCCGTACCCTCAGGAAGGAAGTGAGAAGATTCCCGCTGGGCTATGCTCATTTGGTCATGTTTCCCCTCAGGCTGGAGGGCTAGAGTGAAGACAATGGTCAAACGTAGCATGCTCTTAGCGTATATGCCATTTAGACTCGCAAATCTTTGTATAACAGTCCAGACGTCAGCCGAGTGCTGGTGATCTACATTATAAGTGGAAACTAGCCTGTATATGTTAATCGCAACCCTTCCTTTTTACTCTTGATTTTTTCTGGAGCAAAACGGCGAGGTATTAAACTGTTTCTTTCCCCACTGCGATCTCTGTTGCAGTTTGGGCAGTTTTTTACAAACATGGTGTGACGTAGGCTCATGCCTGGCCACCAGTACCTTGATTGTAATTCTTCCAGAGAATCTTTTAGTTTGAGGTGTCTGAGACCCTCGCCCATATGTGCGTCTGCGATTAACAAGTTTCTCCTGTCCATGTTTGGAATCACTCTATCCCCCACTCCAGGGATTCGAGCAAAAGGGACGGAGTTTGCATCGATTATGTATGTATAATTGAGTGGATAGTTGATCGGTAACGCTGAGCAGTCGCCTTTTGATGACGTTTTCACCGCCAGCACTGTTTCACCGTCAATGTATTTTAATGTACGCTTTTTTCGAACTACGGGAGCCGATTTAGTGGCTGCCGCTGTGGCTGTCTCAGCCAATGAATTCCCTGCAACGTGAACGCCATCACGCTGATGACTCAGTGAGTGTGTCACGTGAGTCTTTGGTAGCTCTTTCTGTAAAAGAGCTATTTGTTCCCAGAGCAGTTTTTGCTTTATTGGTGCATCTGTGTCATCTTTGTAACCGTTTTGAATCCATGTCCGTAGATCGCTGTTATATGATTTGACGCAGTAATATGAATCTGACACTATAAGTGTCGGGAATTCGCGATCCGCATTATCTAGCGCCATTTTCAATGCTAATATTTCAGTTTGTTGTTCTGAATTATTTTCTACTGAGTGTGTTTTTGTTAATAGAGGTTTTAGTTTACCTCCGCGCCACACTTCTTTTGTAATCCCACATGCGGGGTTATATGCTCGTTCTCCCCAAACGGGGGGTTGAGCATGTCCGTCTGTATAAACTACACAGGCGTAATGTCGTAAAGGCAGAATGTCGATTGGCAGAGGATATGTTTTTTCATATTCTAGATTTTTTAATTCTTCTAGTTCTGGATCAAAGTAGTAGTATACTTTGTCCGTTGTGATTGAATTCACCCATTGTATCCATTCCGTATTCAATGTTGTTGTTGGTAAATTACACGGTGTTGTTAGTGCCTCAAAGGCTGATTCTGCTGTTCTGACTGTGATATGTCTACCGTCCGCTTGATCTTTTTCTCTAGCTATTGCGGTTTGAACTGCATGAACAATTTTTTCTTTGTTGCTGAATCTATGTTCAGCTTCTGTGTACAAGTGTGATTTGAATGCAATTGGTACCTTTTCTCCCTCATTAGAGGTCAGGTATGTGAATCCGCATCTCCCTGGGATGACTCGAATCACAAGATTGCGTGTGTTATCACGTGTTTCTAATTTTGTTTTAATTAGCATGTCTGTTTGTAAGGATCTCAAAATTTCTGTGTGTATTTGAGTCCAGTTGGATCTTTTAAAATCTGGTTTAATTAGATCATAAAGGGGTTTGACCCTTTCTGCGTAATTTGCAATGTATGTTCTTCCAAAATTTAGGAAGCCTAGAATTGACTGTAGGTTTTTTAGTGTTCTAGGTGCTTGGAGTATGGCACATTTCTCTAGGAAATTGTCAGCCAGGCTTTTGCCTTCACTTGATAATTCATATCCTAAGAACAGGACTGTCAGATGGGCAATTCTGGATTTTTTAAAGTTGAATTTGTAACCCTCTGCTGCGAACCCAAGTATTATGGTGTTCACTCTTTTCAAGTGAGTCTCCAAGTCATCATCTGTTAAGTAAATGTCATCGACATAAGATAATGCTTCATCATCATCTAGTTGTAGTAATTCTGTTACTCTCGCTGAGAATACCCCCGGGCTGTTCTTGTACCCCTGGGCTAACCGACAGAATTGTTTTTGAGTGCCATTTATTGAGAATGCAGTTAAATATCTGCTCTCTGGTGCTATGTTTTGACAAAAGAATCCATTAGAGATGTCTAATGTTGTTTTGTATTTTTTGCGCACTATGTTATTCATTAGTGCAGCACTATGTGAGTTTTGCACTGCAAAAGTTTTGCAACATGTGTTTAGGTGTCGGTAATCCAAAACTAGACGATATGAATTGTCTGGTTTGGAGACCGGAAACAAAGGGTTGTTCATTTGTGAGGTGCAAGTTTCAATCACCCCCTGGTATTCTAGCTGATCTAGTATTTCATTTACCTGTTTTTTAGCTTCTTGCTTAATTGGGTACTGCCTTTGTGCAGTAGGTTGTGATTTTAACTGGATTTTGTGAGGAGGAGAGTCCTCATCCCATCCCACGTGATTTTTATATAAAGCAGGAGCTAGAGCCACTGCCCACTTTCTAGCAAGTGTGTATTTTTTATGAATTGGAATTTGATTTGAGAAGGCAGGCATAATTACTTCTTCGCCATGAGGGCACTCCCTGACAAACTCTGGTGGCCAGTCTTTTTCAGCTAGAAGGATATCATAGCCCTTGGAGAGATTATCCCAAAATAGTCCCCTTATTTTTCTAGTCTTATCCCCCTCTATACGTAATGTTATTTCGTATATTTTGTGAGGTTTGCTAACTCTGGTGTCTGCAGTTTCCACTTGAAGATATTCATTCGTGTCCACTGTCTCCAGATGATTCATAAGGACTTTGCGAGCTATGCTCACTTCTGCTGCGCTGTCTAGCATTGTCTGAGCCCATTCTCCGTTTTTCAGTTGTGTCCTCAGTATTCTCGGCATTGTTAACTACCTTGATACTGGCTACCTTCTTTTTTGGAAATTGTAATTTCTTTTTTAGCTGAGCAGGTTCCTTGTCTTTGGACTTGGCGTGCTCTTCTCTTTGTTCTGATCGTCCTCTTCTTTCCGATTTCTGTGAGGAAGTCTGAAAAGATTGAGAGGGACGTGTATCAATGTCTTGATATCTATCAGGCTTTTTTATATTATCCCTATTTCTAAGGTTATATCTTTTTCCAGAGGGGTCACTCTGGGGTGACCTGTGTCTTTGGTTCGGAGATTTTTCTCTTCGCCTAGGAGACCTTCCTCGGGACTGGAATTTATTTTCTTTAGGAATGGATTGTTTGTTTCCATCCCAGTTCTTTTTTGGTGATGTAGAATTATTATTAAAAAATATTTTTTCAGGACTTTCAATCAGTTGTGGTTTTACTGGTATTCCACCTAAACTATCTCTACCTAGTTCCTCATAGGATTTTTCTATGATTCTGGCAATTTCAGCTGGTTGGTCTGCTATATCTGTCTCTTTTAACCTCTGGCGGATCGCCACGTTTGCTGCTTCTCCCTTTATGTTGGCTAATAATATAGCCGAGACCTGCTTGAAGTCTTTCAGTAATTTCATACCAAGAGTTAAAGCGGGCTCCGGACCATATTCATCTTGAATTTGTTTTAGCACATCTGGTATTACCGAAATGGATGGAACACCGTGCGTTTTTGTGTAGATGGAAGCAAAGACTGTACCCCAAGTGTCACAGTCCTCAATGTGTGGTGCGATTCCCATTGGAAGACAGATAGTCAGAATCCTGTGCTTTTCTAGCGGGGTTGTGTCTGGAAACACCGCCTCTATTTGGGTGATTTTTTGCGCTAGCCAGAATGGTATTTGTTCCCGTTTAGCCGGTACTTTACCTAGGCAGGACTGGATGTTCTGTGGTGTAATTTTATTTGTGTTCTCCTGGTGAGGGGTCAGCTGTGGAATTTTAATTGCTGGCTGAATTGTTGAAGTCCGCATCACATATTGGACTAATTGTCTATGTATTTTTATTAATTGTTTTAGCTGTGTTAAAAGGTTTGCTGCAGACATCCCGTCGATGTCTGGATGTGGTGTGTATCCGGCTAGGACCGGCCACGTTGCTCCTGGTCTACCTAAAGGACCGAGCCTGGTGATGTGATTATTGTGTATTAGGGCGCCATTAAATAAGAGCAAATGCTCTTGAAATTTAAGTGGTACTTCCACCTCCTCGAAAGGAGTGTACATTTCAGGAGGTTCCTCTATTTTGTAATAGTGGAAGTACTTTGTTACAGGATTTGCTGCTGGAAAGTTTATCCATGAATAGTATACCTCTGTCTGCCGATATTCGTGTGCCTCAATTACGAATATGACTGTGCCACCTCTAGGTGTCAGTCCATTTTCTATAAGTTTTATGGTTATAGATTTCCTTTTGATGACCGGAATGAGTATTATATCTGGGTCTGTGTCTTGCATAGTAGCATCAGCTGCTGCGAGTTCAGTTGCTATTCTAACTGCCTCTCTTTCATCTTCACTGTCCATTTTACCGACAGGAAGGTTATTTAGTTTGTTTGCAGATCAGGTTTCTTATGGAAACAAAGATTAGATGCACAATATTTTGGAACGATGTATCCTTCAACGTTGACTATACCAAGAACCATACATAGGAGTTCCCTCCTGCGAGGTTTTGGAGGATATTACCTTTCACCCACTCCAGACGTCTTTGGAGTATTATGGGGAAAAAGGGGTCTGAGTGAGAAAGCACGACTGAGTTACTCTAAATGTTTTACGTTAGTTTTATCGCCCTTTCCAAACGCGTTGGGCGCCATGTAGTGTAGTTCCTATTATCCCAATAGGCTCTGCGCATTGGAATAATACCTCCAATAGTAAAGGCCTAGACCAGACGTTAACTAGGTCTACCACTGTCGATATTAGACTTAAAGTTTTGGGTTTGCCAGCTTAGCTCAGAGTTCACTAGAAACTTTCTCGAATGTTCAGGAAAGAATTAACTCCCCTGATTAGACAAGAAGGGATTTAGTTTCTGACAACCATAGAACATGACAACTTTGCTCTCCCCTAATCAAGAGTATATCTCGAGAGTCGTGTGAACAAAAGGCAATTTATTTTACTCAGTCAGTACGTGCATTCTTAGTCTCATCAGATTGTAGAGAAAAGGAAGAGACGGGCGTGTTCAATAAAAAAGGTGTTATTTATTGATCAGTCTCTTTTCTCATACAAGAGAAATGGATCGATATTATTGCAATACTTATAATTAAGTAAAGTGCATACATTAAAAGCAATAGTATAAAATAATACTGTAAAAACATTGATATGGTTTCTAAGCCATAAGATGTTTTAAAATGAATAAAATATATTACATACACATATACATTTGACTAAACGTACTCAACTGGTGTTTCTAAATACGCCTACCCCGTGTACCTGACCTAAGCCTAATACGTGGGCGGGAATAGAAAGTTACAGTTTAAGTTAAGTTTGTTTTTGCCAAGTGAATAACTAAGGAATTCTCTGTGAGGGGTTATTCAGTTCTGTACCTGGAAGTTAGGATGAATGAGGGATGGTATCTCTCTCGCTGGTCTCGATATTCTAGGCTGCCTGCGAGGGCTACCCAGAAAAGCCGGTGCTGGATTTCTCGGCAGGAGAAAGCAGCGCGTCTCTCAGCGCGTCAGGAAGGCGGGGCTGCGCCAGCGGGGTCTGCTCTGCTCTTCGCTTCGGCAAGTATGGCTGCTCCGTCTCGTCACCACCGCGTGTGTTTGCATAGGGCAATATCGGTAATATTTATACCTTTAAGGTGCCGAGATTGACGTAAGGATGGACATAGATACGTCAATAAGGATGTCATACGACTTGCTCGTTAGCACATTCTTTTGCTGAAGTTCTCGGTGAAATCAAAACAATGGCCGCAGGGTTTTGCCCAGGTTGTCATAGGTTTGATTTGTTATGAGAACTCCGTATGCCTTATCAGGGGCTGGAGGAATATCGCTTGTCTAATTAGATCGCAAGCGTTATGACCTAATCAGATAACACGTTCCTGTGCCGTAGTGTGACTGCGTCAGATAACGGTATCTGCATCATGGGGGTTTTCTGCCTCATGGGCTGACTGCTAGTTAACTTGTTGGTTTGTTTAACCAGAATAGGGTCAGGAATAGGGGGATCGATTCAGAACCTATAGGAATACATCACAGTGTCACTTGGTGTCTGAAGAGCAGGTGGTCCCCAATGTATTCTTCCCAGTTGTTGCCGCTGACAACACAGAGAGCCATTGCAAGGTGGCACAAGTTCCCTTTGAGTGGGGGGGTCTCTGGTACTCTTCAAGTAGCTGTGAGGCCATCCATCCATGCCTGTTGATTGTCTGTTGGACAATTATTTAGAAATCTCCCCTTTGGCTAAGGTGGAGAAGACAGCTCATTTAGAGATGTTGGGTCTGCCTGAGTGGGCGTGTGCGACCACTCGGTCTATGGCAGCTAAGGGTGTTCAAGAGATCCTGGAGCCTGAAAATATGGCCCAGGAACCTGCCTTAAAGAGAAGAGGTGGGGCGGGAAACCAGCCCCCATTGTTCCCACGGTCCAAGAGGAGGCAGACCTTGAGGGGGATGCCCTGGAACCTATAGGGGAGCAAGTTTCTGAACTGGGGAACCTACCTGAGCTGACCCATTGGCAGCAAGAAGGGGCTCCCTCCAGGAAGGAATTTTGTGAAGAGCAAAATAATTGCCCTTCTCTTTATGTTTGAGGCAACAAGCCCCAAAGCAGGCAGCAGGTGATCAATCTGGATCACATTGGATCTACTGGGAGAACGGTCTCCTGTATAGCGAGCCTAGGTTGCTGAGCCTGGGTCAGCCCGTGTGCTGTTGGTACCCCAGCACTTCAGAGCCTCCCTACTGGGTTTGGCTCATGACGTTCCTTTAGCTGGTCATCTGGGGCAGAACAAGACTTTTGAAAGGCTTGTCTCCCACTTTTATTGGCCCCAGGTGCGGAAGAGTTCAGATACTCATTGTAAAACTTGTCAAACTTGCCAGGCAAGTGAGAAAAGTGGAAGGAAGCACAAGGCTCCTCTATAACCTTTCCCTGTAGTCAGTACCCCCTTTGAACAGGTGGGTATTGATATTGTGGGGCCACTGAACCCAAGACAGCCATGGGCAACAGGTTTATCCTGGTCTTGGTGGAGCATGCTACCCAGTACCCGGAAGCCATTCCACTCAGGACAGTGACGGCCCCGTGGTGGGACGTGCACTGATGGGAATTTTCTCCCGTGTGGGGTTCCCCAGAGAGGTGGTGTCTGACCGAGGTACAAACTTCATTTTCAATTATATGAAGTCTCTGTGGAAGGAGTGTGGTGTTACCTACAAGTTCACCACTCCTTACCATCCACAAGGAAAGGGGCTGGTTGAGAGATTCAACCGGACCCGTAAAGGCATGATCATGGGTCTTGAGGAACCTATGAGGCGTAAGTGGGACGTCATCTTGCCATGCCTTCTGTTTGGTTACTGTGAGGTGCCACAAAAGTCCCTAGGGTTCAGCCCCTATGAACTGTTGTATGACCACCCGGTAAGAGGACCTTTGAGTCTGGTCAGGGAAGGCTGGGAGCAATCTTCCAGGAAACCTCCCCAGGATGTATACAGTTACATGCTGGCCTTCAGGAACCAGACTCGGCGATTCAGAGATCTTGCTCAGGCGAATCTGGTAGCCTCCCTCCAGACGGACCCCACAATGAGACTCAAAACTGAGATCACCATCATGGTGAATGAAGCGGAGACAAATGGATGGATATCCAAGAAGGAGGCAGAATTTCTGATTACCCCAGAACCCAAAATACCCTATTTCTACACACTCCCTAAGATTCACAAAGGCACCACCCCGGTGCCAGGGAGGCCCATCGTGTCAGGAATAGGGTCCCTTTTGGAGCCCCTCTAACGGTTCTGAGACCACTTCCTGCAACCAATAGTGACAAGGGCACCTGCCTATACACAAGATACAACCGATATCCTAGGCATCCTGGAAGGAATCCCTGACACATCGAACATCAACCTACTGGTGACACTAGATGTAGAACAACTCTACACCAACATACCCAAGAGAGAGACACTCAATGTGGTAGAAATTTGGTTGAGAAACGAGGAGTGGTCGTCCCCAACACCTGTGTCCTTCATCATGGGCTGTGCTACTATTGCACTTACCGAAAACTTTTTCGAGTGCTAGAAACAGCGATACCATCAATCCCAGGGCACATCTATTGGTAGCACATTTGCTCCAAGTGTGGCCTTTCTTTACATGGCCCACTTCGAGGAAACTGTCATCAGAGGCAACACCAACCCATACCATACCAACATCATTTTATGGAAGAGATTTATAGATGACATCCTGATCCTTTGGCAAGGTGGCCATACGACGTGCTTGTCATTCTGTGAATGTGTTAATACTCAAAACCAACACCTCAGATTCACCCACACGATCTCTGCTACCCACATACCCTTCCTGGACCTCAAGGTACAACTAACTGAGGAAGGGCTCACCACTACACTCTACCTTAAACCTACTGACAGAAACAGCTTGTTACTCTACACGAGCTATCACCCCCGGACACTGAGGGACAATCTCCCGTTCGGGCAATTGCAGCACCACGACTGAATACAAAACAGAGGCCAAAATCCTAGAGCAAAACCTCAAGACTCGAGGCTATCCCACCAAACTGATTAGAGACTCATCCAAAAGGGCACTCAACAATCCCAGGGAAACACTCCTCCAGAAAACACCAAGGGAGGACACAGAAACACTGACCTGTGTTACCTCATATAATCCGAACTCTACACGCACTAAAGGGATTATCAAAAAACATTGGGGTATTCTCAATACAGGCTCATTAGATCTGCCAACTCCAAGATTTGCCTTTAAACGTACACAAACAAAACCTGAAAGATGTCATCATACACACGAGACCAAAGGCCCAACAGAGCAAGCAACAGAGGACTCTTTGGGACCTTCCAGCAGTCACTGGACACTACCCGTGCGGTGGCTGCTCCGTTTGTAAGCAGACCCGTACCACCAAGACCATCACCCTAACTGGTACATTCACCTGGAAACTGAAACATCACACTAATTGCAATACTACTATATGCATTTACCTGATTACATGCCCCTGTGGCGACATGTATATAGGGATGACAATGAGACCAGTCAAGACTAGAATCACAGAGCACAAAAGCAACATCAGATGCCACAAACTAACCACCAAGATGTACACCCACTATCATGAAAAGGGTCACAATCCAGATTCACTAGAATGGCTAGTTCTAGAACATCTCCCTGGAAGCACACAAAATACACTATTCAGAACTGAACAACACTGGATACATCGCCTGTCAACTTCCACGAACGGACTCATTGATGAGATACCGTGGGCATCATTAAACAGGAAATGACCTTTGAACTAACGGAGGTACCCACCAGTTGATCAACATAATCACACAGGTTCCCCAGACCACCTAGATATAAATTGAAGGGTGCAAACTTGTGAGTACAGGGCAACCCACTATAGATGCACTTTGCAACACCTGGCAGATTATGGACTACTAGATTAATGAAGACTGTCCCTTGAGTCAACATGAGCATTGGCTACATGAGAAAGGAACAGCCTTGCAGTACTCCGAGAAGATCACACCTGGAGTACTCATGTACCCATGTACCCTTCAAGATGGCTGCCGTAGACACCTTCTGTTCGGCACCACGAGAATTGGCAGACTCCGTTTTTGCAGTTTGTGAATAATGCTTATATTATTATCGGGATGACTACCCCAACACAGGGACAGTCACTGTGTGGCAACACTCTTGATACACACCGATCATAGTATACACGATTACATGACCCCTCTTAAGATGGCCGCCGTAGACACCCCCTGTTTAGTGTCACTAGGACCAGGCACACATAACCGGAAGTGACGCGACGTAACCACTCCTAGCTCCGAGCACCCGGAGCACTTCTAATAGCAGGCATTCCCTGCCGGAGACACCAGTGGCCGGGGACGGAGACGAGGGTAGGTTACCCAGCGTGGTTCCACCCACATGCAAGTAAGTGTTGCGCCGCATTGAGAGACCATGTGGCAGCCGGCGAAGCTGCCGAGCGGGGAGCTGCGGGAGCCGGTGGCTGGCTGGAGGAGACTATCGGCACCCGCTGGTGCACGATGGTCCTCCCGCCTATGCCTGACCGGGTCCCACGCTGTCTCCTTAGCCCGGGAGTCAAGCCGTATCCTTCCATGGCATCGCACCATTCAACAGGGCATCCTCGTTCCCATAACTTTTAACGAAACCCTGCCTTGTTCAATTTTATAATACACAGGGCTCCTACCATTGAGGCGCCCTGACAACGAGCCGGTCCCTGCTGAGGCTCCCGACCCCTATTAGAGAGGTGAGTCAGGCGACTTGGCATGACTAAGATAACGTGGGCACGAGATATCGACCCAACAACATTGGGGTTCTGACATAAAGCGGGCACCAACAAGACAGAGTGCACGTATTTCTTTTGCTTGCATGAGAGAGATTTTGTATGATTTTATAAAGTTCTTCATGACATTGCTATTGATGCTTTAAAATTTTTAAAGAGTGTACTACCACACTTATAGTACTAGGAGATGTAAGGAGGCGACTTCACCTAGGGTCACTAACCAATACAGATTGTTAGAATCATGGAGCTACACTTAGTGCAGTGGCTGACGTCCATTTTTCTTTGCATTTTCTGTCTCCCTAGGTCATTTTATATATACAGTGACTACACAACGCTTGACCTGTAGTCGCTCCTGAGAGGTAGCACATCAACAGTAGCACCACTCAGTGTAGATAACACGCACTTTACACAGCACTTACACTAACCGGTCCTGAAGAAATGCCACGGTATCCTTATGAACCTCTAGGGCAAGAAATATGTTGACCCAGAGAGTAGAGCACAGTTTAAATTGAACAGCCCTATCCAGGGTAGTGCCTCTCCACTTTTATTGACTTTTTAATGAGGTGGATTACCAATAGAATAAAGCCTATTTGAACCGGACTATCCAACTTCTTTTAAACTTTAGCACGCACTCACAACACCATATCTACACCACCCACGGGCCACATACGGCTAAGGAACAAAAGATCGCCGACAAAGAGCCCCTTCGCGGGTGCCCGTTGAGCATTGCAGCGCCGGCTCAACGAGGAGCAGGTCCATATGATGAAGCATGACACCTAGCTTGCTGGGTGTGTGAGGACCATAGTTCCACTAAAGCGGGATCCCCCATCCCTCTTCCCCCTTCATTTTAAAACACACCGCCAGACCATACCCACCACCACTCAATAACTGGTGTGGGACACCAACCCCAGAGGAACAGCTCCCAATCCTTGTAACCACATTGACCCTGACGGGCAAGGGACCTGGACCTCTTTAAAAAGCCCACTCATCCCCCTACTTGTTGAGAGAATCTGGTAGCCAGCCAGGAAGAGATGAAGCGGTGGTACGATCAGAATGCCACTCTGATAGAGCTTCAACCTGGACAGAAAGTTTGGGTCATGGCCCCTGTAGAGCCTTCTGCACTCCATGACGAGTGGACTGGTCCATGTGAGGTGGTGGAGCGCAAGAGTGATGTCACCTATCTGGTGAATTTTCAGACTCCCTGGAACCCCTTGAGGGTCCTACATGTTAACCGCCTGAAGCCCCACTTAGAAAAGTCCGAAGTGGGCATGCTCCTAGCAACAGATGATGGAATGGAGGAGGAGACATAGCTTCTTCCTGACCTCCTGTCGGCAACAGAGCAAGATGGGTCAGTGGATGGTGTCAGCCTTTCGCCCACATTGACCCCTGATCAGCAGCAATATTGTCGCCAAGTGTTGGGGCAATTCTCTGATCTATTTTCCTTGGTTCCTGGTGTCACAGAGTGGTGCATCCATGATGTGGACACTAGAGACAGTCCTCCTGTGAAGCACAAGGCTTACAGAGTGACTGACAAAGTCTGAGCTTACATTAAGGAGGAAGTCTCCAAAATGTTTGCTTTAGGGGTGATTGAGTCCTCTAGCAGTCCTTTGGCCAGCCCAGTGGTTTTGGTCCCAAAGGCTGCAGGGCCTGGTGCCACACCCAAACTCCGGTTCTGTGTGGACTACCGAGGGCTTAATTCAGTCACCAGGACTGACGCGCACCCCATCCCCAGAGTTGATGAGCTCAGGGGCGTAGGAGACACAAAATTTCTGGGGGGACAGGGACAACCTTGTGGACTTTCCAGCGTCCCTATACAAATCGCCCATTGCATGAGACCGTACGCCCCGTAAACAAATATAATCGGATAGTTTTGAAGAAAAATATTGAGAAAGGCAGGAATATAGTCACATTATGCTTTATTGTTATTTGCATTCATAAAGTACTTAGACCAAATGTGTAAAAATCATGTCTATTTTTTATAGTGCTACTCATAGTTCACTCAGTTTTGTGATCTGCATGGTACATGTTCTTTGCAGCAGGCACATTAACCCTCTGCACTACTTTACGATGAGCCAAAACTTTCACTAGACAAAATTTCAAACTCTCACTAGTAGGAACATTAATCACTAGAGTTATCTTGAAATTTTTATTGTTGCCTGAAAACTGCCTGATGCACAAGGAAGTTCATTTGTTTTTAAACCAAAAATTATTTTTAAACTCAGTGTTCCTCACCAAAGTCAACGCGAGGTGCGGCCGGTCAAGCTCCCAGCAATGGGGCAGCACAAGCATTTCCTGAAACGGGGTCAGACCTAACCTTATAGCCATTATATGAGGAAAACATACATGTAATTGGTGGGGTGGGATACTTTCCGCAGATTACAGCAAGCAAAACAATTTACCAAATTTCTTGTAGAAGATTTAAGGGAGAGTTGACTTCTTCCCTGACAATGTTTTGAAATTTGTGGGATCAAATTTCTAAAATGTGGCAGACCCTTATGGGGCATTCATAAAATATTCCAGTACTTTCAAGGTGCACCAAGGAGGCCTGGCTTTTTTAGGAGTAAATCTGATTTGTTTCAAATGTCTTATGTCAGAAATAACTTCCACTATGCCAAGGTCCTAATTTTTTCATGGACGAGCCCCATATGCCAATTAGTACATTCAATATGACAGTGCCAAAAGGTTACCATGGATACTGCAGCAATAGTCTTGGGTACCTCTAAAAAAATCCCTCTGTAAGCATAACATGCATACACACACACACACACACACACATTCTCTCACACACTTTCTCACTATATCTCTTGCACTCTTGTACCTTTGTACTCTGTCACACTCAATCACACACACACACACACTGCCACTCACACTTCAATTAGTACATTTGCTTTTATTGTGTTAGAAAAGCTTGCCCTGCTGCTACTGCTTTACCTGCCTTACCCTTAAGGGAAACTTAATGAAAACAGATTCTCTATACATTATTCAAAATAGTAATATATTGCTTTGTCAATGTTTGTTACAAGTATGATATGAATGAAAAATGCACTTAATAGCTCTGCAGGGCTTAAATGTGGTTTCACTTGTGGATCAAGCAGTTACAGTATTAACATGTAGTATCACAGCATCCAACTGACCTAATGAAATGCTTGACTTCTTCGACAACCATGGATTTCATCCAGTAATACTTTACATTTTTGTTTTTTTGAGACCCAACTTGCAATATAAAAACAAACGGACATGTCTCAGGGTGAAGCATTGTAGTAAATGGAAAACCAGGAATGGCTAAAGCGGTCACACTTTTTTCAATCCAGCACCATACCCCAAAGCCTCCGCCTTAGTCTCCCTCCTCATGCCATCCCACATTGTCAGTCCACTCTCTGCTCTTGCACCAGCCCCTTTGTTGTAGATGGAATTAATTAGGCATGTAGTACCACGGAAAGAGCAGGTATTCTTAAGGGTGCCTTTGTAGAAATATTTTTAGATTCATGAAAGTTGTAAAATGTTGTATATGTGTAGAGTTAGAGGTGTGCTCATGTAAGTGCTGGTTGATGGTGAATAGTGTGAGTGAATGTAGCATGAGTGGCAAGAGTGTAGGGTGAACAATTTGCCAATGTGAGTGTCAGGTGAGCTGCATGCATGCAATGTGAGAGGAGGGCCTATGTGAGTGTCGGGTGGGAGGAGTGAGCGCAGTGATAGGAGCAAATGCAAGGTGGTGTGAGTACAGGATGAGTGGTGTGC
Source organism: Lissotriton helveticus (assembly GCF_964261635.1). Classification (NCBI taxonomy): domain Eukaryota; kingdom Metazoa; phylum Chordata; class Amphibia; order Caudata; family Salamandridae; genus Lissotriton; species Lissotriton helveticus. The sequence continues at coordinate 839,008,733 of NC_136065.1, forward strand.
CTGTGTGTGGTACAGGGTGAGCGGCAAGGGTGAAGGGTGATTTGTGAGAGTGTCTGGTGAGTGCATGTGGAGTGTAGTTAGTGCAGAGTAAGTGATGTGTTCCGGCAGACTATTGTCCCTGTGTGCACGAAAGATGAACAGGGTGCCTTGATGAATGCAGGCTGAGAGATTTGTCTGTGTGAGTGCAGGGTGAGAGGAGGAAGTGCAGGGTAAGTGGTGTGACTCCAGGGTGAGTGCTGTGCTTGTTTGTGTGATATGAGTTCAGGGTGAGTGTTGTGCCCATGGGAGCCAAGATGTGAGTCAAGATGTCAGTGAAAATGTGTGTGAAGATGTGAGTGAAGGGTGAGCTGTGTAAGTGACAGGAATGCCTCTGTGAGTGCACAGTGAGCAATGTGACAGTGGAAGAGTAGGGTGGGAGGAGTGACTGCAGGGTAAGTGTTGTGACATATGAGTTTGGGTGCGGGTGAAAGTGCAGAGTGGGAGAAATGAATGCTTAGTGAGAAATGTGCTTGCTTGAGTGAGACTGCAAATTTAGCAGTGAGACTGACAGGTGCTTGAAGTGGCACATGATTGCAGGATGAATGGTGTGCTCATGTAAGTGCAGGGTGAAAAGCGTGAGTGGTATGAGTGCAGCACGATCACTGTAAGTGCAGGGTGAAAGGTGTGTTCATGTGAACACAGGGTAAGTGGAGGGAGAACAGCGTGAGTACATGGTGAGGGACATGAGTGCAGTGTGGTCGCTATGAGTACAACGTGAGTGGTGTGCTTGTGTGAGTGCAGGGTAAGAGGAGGATGAATGTGCGAGTAGACAGTAACAGTGTGAATTCAGTGTGATGGCTGTGAGTGCAGGGTGAGCAGTGAAAGTGACAAGTGAGTGGAGCGTCATGTGCATGCAGGGTAAGAGGTATGCTTATGTGGGTGCAGGGTAGAAGGAGGGTGAATGGCGTTAGTGCATGGTGAGCAGTGTGATCGCTGTGAGTGCAGGGTGAGCGTGAAAGTGAAGGGTGAGTGATGAGAATGAGGGGTGAGTTGTCTGAATGCAGGATGTATACCCAGACACCCGTAGTAACTCAGCATTGTATTGACGTGTGGGTTGTATATGCACAGTATAGAGCCTGGCCACAGACTAAAGCCTTTTAGTTACATTTGTGCTAGTAGAAGTAGGACCCAAAAAATGATCTTTGGTGTGGTAATTCATTTAAATTACAGTTACAAAGGTGCTACATCTGTGACAAAAAAACTGTTCAGTTTGCAATTGCACATTTTTCAGGAATCCCACGGCAAATTAGGTTACCAGGCTCCGATTTTATCAATGATAGGCTTTTATCACTGATGTCATGGGTCTTTACCTTTCTGTTGGAAATAAAGTTAACTACCAAAAGAGAGAAAGAGAAAGGGGGGGTTGGGTGTGTGTGTGGGTGTGGGTGGATGTGTGTGTGTGTGTTGGTGGGTGGATGTGTGTGTGTGTGTTGGTGTGTGTGTGTGTGTGTGTGTTTTCAATAACTATCCATCAAGGGTGTTTTCTTAGAGGAAAAATCACTTTATCTCAACGCACAATTCAATACTGTACATATATGTTAGAGGGCATTAATATGGCATGCAAATAGTAAGACATATTTTCCATAAGCAGAGGGCAGCCAGTACTGACTTGTGCTATTTAAAAGGCACTGGCATCAATGTACTCTTGCAGGAGGGAAAGGCTGGTGAGTCGTACTCTGTTGACCCCTCGTGGGTCCCTGTAGACCCTCCCCAATGGATATTGATATAGAGTGATATGTTCCAAAGTTATTGCTGCAATGCCTCGCTTTTGCACTGTACCTTGTTTCCGTCTTCTCAGTCATCTGCAGGCCAGGTCTTCTGTTTGCAAGTGAGGTTGAGAGCCATGCTGCTTTTAGTGGTGTGTCATCCACACAAGGCAGTCCCACTCGGTGATTGTGCACTGACTTGGCCGAGACAGACTAGGTTTCTGGTGCGCATACTTGTGCCTCTGAAGGAAGGCTGCCATGGAACTCTGGTAGATGAAGAGGCTCTGCTTCACTGTATCTTATGATGATCGGGGGTTCTTCAGCGTGAGATATTGCTCAATCCCAAGCAGGAACCCAACACTCAAAGTGAAGTTCCCACCGTGCATCACAGAGGTGATCCAAATGGGGGTCAAAGCAACCACTGATTGCAGTAAGAAATCAGGGTTTATGGCCAGTTTTCTCAAGGTGTTTTGGTTTATTCTGTTGAGACTGACAAATGTTGTCAGACTTTCTAAACATCAAACCTCCCTTTTGCATCCTGATACACTTCCACTGTCTGGAAAAACAACGTCACCCACGACTTGTGCACAGAAACATGCTTGAGACGTCCAAATGGAACACATAGGCCTTCATCACTGCTTTGCATACACGTATACTGTATGTACTACAATAGTTACACACAACATACATTTGGACGGGATTAAGTGATTAAACAGGGTATAAATATGTTTGCATACTGGAGAGACAATCTCAACCAGTGACAAAAAAATTATTTTTATTGAGTAAGTGAAAAAATCTATTTACAGAAGAGTGAAGAAAGACCTTTACATGACAACTTCACTTTTGTCTGTGCCAGCTCCCCTGTGCAGTGTACAGACCATGTACCAAGGTTGGGATACTCCAGACTATGCTTAAAAAGGCTGCCCTGGGCTTAGCATACAGCAGGATTGAACTCTTAATGTTTAAATGATCTCTGCACTCAGAACACATGTTTAAGCTATCTTCCTCAGATATGGAGCGCTAGGTATAATGTTGTTTCTTGCTACAGCCTACAGTCTCTGACTAATTGCTAACTCAGAAAGCTTTCTCCCACTATGTTCCTCAACCCTGCATGAAATATTGACATTAAATTACTCTTACTTGATTCCTCTCCTTTATTTCTCCTGAGTGACCCTCTTCTAGCCTTGCATCCTCTGCATACCTTCTATTTCTGAGAATAGCCTCCTCTCTTCATCCCTGTCTGTCTCAATCCTTCTTATTGTAATTCAGCAATTGGCTGATAACACGTTCAGACTGCTAACCCACGCACACAAAGCGCTCCACAACATGGGCCCCAAATACCTCAACGGACGCCTCTCGTTCTACACCCCCATCCGCTCCACCAGCCTCGCCCTCGCCATCGTCCCATAGATTCGCAGAACCACCACCGGGGGAAGATCATTCTCCTACCTGACAGCGAAGACCTGGAACTCCCTCCCCATTTACCCACGACTGACCCAGGACCATCTCAGCTTCAGGAAGCACCTCAAGACCTGGCTCTTCGAGCAGTAGCAGCGCCCCCCCTAGCGCCTTGAGACCCTCACGGGTGAGTAGCGCGCTCTATAAATGGAAATGATTGATTGATTGATCAATTACAACCTCTCCTCCTTAAGACCCTATCCCTGTAATGCAACATTAACTAATCTCTACCAGCCTATCTACCTCACCAACCATTCACCTGAAAGCACAGAGCCTCCTCTAATGAGCACACCACCTGGTATTAATACATCACAAAATAATTGGAGTAAATGCATGCACTTTTCCTTGAGAGCACAGTACTAATCACAATAACTAACAATAACCACTGGACTAACCACTAACCTTGTGGTCCAGAGTAGCATTCTACTTGTCGTAAAGCACTCCATGCCTTGCCAGGAAGAGTAAGCTCTACATAAATCCAATTACAGCTACTGGTACGTTGGCTTTTATTGGAGGGGTAAGGGGCGAAATCACAGGATGAAATGATTTTGTGACTACTTAGTAGGTGCTCCTTGCTTACTTCTGAAAATCTACATTGTTGGACCCGGCCTCATGGCGTGGTCCTACCCCTCCCGCATGGCGGGCCCAGACCGACATCGGCCCTCCACCGAGCCTCGGGCAGCCCCGTCTGCCCGACCCTGCACGCCCCAACACTGCCGGTCCGGTTACCATCCCGGACCACCACTACCGGCCTGGCTCCATCTTGGGCCCATCATGTCCTGAGCACGAGGCCTCGCCCGACTCCATCTTGGGCCCACCACGTCACGAACACGTGGCCTCTGCCCCGGCCCAGGCCCCAGCGAAGCCCGACATCGAGGCACCAAGATCCACCCAGGTGGTCGAGTGACCACTCGACAGATCCCGGAGGAAGGGGAGTTTCGATGGCCCCCCAGCCGTCCCCGGATGCCTGGTATCGATCACTATCCGGCCTCCCTGGGCGCTGGCTCCACCCCCCTGCTGGGTGTCTGGACACCATCATCCCGGCCCTTCTGGCCCCCAGGCGCGAGGGTCCGGACATCAAAGGACCCCAGTCCTATATCTGGGCCAGCCCCGGAGTAGGACGCCAGTTGTATCCTGGACTGGAAAGCCCTGCTGACGCTGTCACGGCCGATACCAGAAGAACTCATTTCCCTGTAACCTGAAGATACCCTGAGAGCCTGCTGGCGCTGCCGCGGTCCACCTTTGCTGAACCATCTTGAGAGCCTGCTGGCGCTGCCGCGGCCCACCTTTGCTGAACCATCTTGAGAGCCTGCTGGCGCTGCCGCGGCCCACCTTTGCTTAACCATCTTGAGAGCCTGCTGGCGCTGCCGCGGCCCATCCTCACCGAAACCACCTCGAGGCCTGCTGGCGCTGCCGCGGCCTCCTCTCCGTTACCGACCACCTGTCGAGTCCTGCTGCCGCGGCTCGGCCTCTCGGAACCCCCGGCTCGAGGATTGATAGCTGTGCACAGGGTATCCCTTCCTGCGCCCATATTGAGACTGTCCCGCTACCACGCTCCTTTTACGAGACTCTACAGATCCCTCGATCTGCCTGTACACCCCGCTGAGAACCAGCAACCTTTATTCCTGATAAAGCTTAAGAACTTAACCTCTTGTGTGGTGTCCGTTTGTAGTGTTGTGGTTACTCTGCTGTACGATCCTAGGAGGGGGCCCTCACCCAGGAGGCCTCTCGATAACGCTCGGCTACTTCTCGACGGAGAGGTGGACCTAGGGGTGGTCAGTCAGACATCTTCTGCCTCCCCCGGGATCGCCTTTCTAACAGTGGTGGCAAGCGACGGGATCCGAGCCGACGCAGATCGTACAGAGAGTGATTCACTCACTACCGAGAAAATCACACCGCGACCATGACTACGCAAGAAACGAGACCGACTACGGAATTCCAGAAAGAGAAAATGGAAGACTACAGTCACAAGGAATTAAAACAATTCTGCCAAGACCTGGGCATCGCTACCACGGGCCTAAGCACCAAGGAAGACTTTAAATCGGCCCTACAGGCATGGGTGGACGCCGGTGACACGCCACCCCAGAATGAGGACAACCCGGGTGCGAACAGAAGCCCGGAGACCGACACGACCCCAGTGGGGGAGAGACCCGCAAATCAAGGCACGGGCCCCCACGAAGACGCCCGAGACGAGAGAGGAACCGGCTCCACGAATTGGAGCTCGCCCGACTCCGGCTGGATGGAGAACTGCAGCTGGCGGAAAGGAAAATAGCACTCGAGCAACTACGGCTAGAAGGAGACCTGGAGGAGAAACGAAGACAAAGAGACCTCGAGGAAAAGAGACTCATGCTCGAGCATGAGCGCGGCTTAAAGGAACTAGAAATCAAGGCCAAGACCAACGAGACCAGCACCTCCGGGGGCAAGACCTCGCCCCCGGCGGTGGACACGAAGGTGCACATACCCAAGGATGTCGTCAAAGAGTACTACAAGAACGACGACATCCAACAGTGGTTCAAAGCCTATGAAGTAGCCATGACCGCCCATCGAGTACCCCTCAAGGGCTGGGGCGCCGGCCTGTGGGGGAAGTTCGTCAACGAAGGGAGGGACGCCCTGCTAGAGCTTCCTGATGCCGAGATGACCTCATATGAACACATGAAAACCGCTCTCCTCACTCGCTACGGACTCACCCCCGAAATGTACCGGCAGCGATTCCGAGACTGTAAAAAAATCCCCTGTACCACTTGGGTGGAGTACGTGAACTTTTACAGCAGAGCCTTTGAGGGGTGGATCAAAGGCAGCCAGGTCACCACCTACCAGCAGTTGGTCGACCTCATTATATGGGAACATCTTTCCAACAACTGCTTCTTCGAACTCCGGCAGCACCTCCTTGACAGCAAACTGACTGAGCCACGAAAACTCGCTGTCGAGGCAGATAGATGGGTGAGCACCCGAGTCCCACGGAGCCCGATGGGAGACTACGGCCGGGGATCCCCGGGGAACCACCGACCACGAGGCGGCGGAGGAGGCCAGAACAGGGGCCGAGACGCCCCCACGGGGTCCTCCCCTACCTCCACTTCGCCATCCCTGGGACGAAGGGGGGTTCCCCCAGCAAGACCGGGGCCCCGCCCAAATGTTACGTGCCACCGATGCCAGCGACAGGGTCATTATGCGAATGACCCCCTCTGCCCGATGAACCAGCGACCCGGCACCACCGGCCCCCCGAACCGCCAGATCACGGCCGCCATCCTGGGTACAGAAGGAGGCGAGGAAGAAGACAACGACCCCGAACAGGCCGAGTGGGAGCCCGCCGCTATGATCTTGGCATGCCTGGGTGATCGAGACCTGATCCCCCGAGACCCGATCCCAGGCAACACACAGAAATACCGCCAATGGGTCACCATCAATGGACGCCGGGCCGAAGCCCTCCGTGACACTGAAGCCAGCGTGACGGCGGTCCGCTGCCACTTGGTGACCCCAGAACAAATTCTCCCCAATGTCCGGTGCTGGTGCGGACGGCGGACAACTCTGAGAGTTTATGCCAGATGGCCCGTATCCCCTTCGAATGGGGAGGGGTGTCGGGTATGCTGAAGGTGACCGTCCGGGACGATGCCCCCGTGGACTGCCTCCTCGGGAACGACCTGGAAAGTTCCCCCTGGGCCGGCGTCGAGCGGAGAGAGCATCTGGGGATGCTAGGCCTTCCAGAGTGGGTCTGTGCGACCACCCGCTCCATGTCCGCCCGAGCCTCCGCCCCAACGGAGGATGCCCCGACCGAGGAACCAGAATGGCCTGCACCTCCACCGCCCGCCGTCCCCGAGGACGCCGACCCTGAACCCGGCCCCCAGGGGCCCAGCCATGAAGACCTTACCGAGCTCGGCCACCTTCCAGAACTAGCTCAATGGAGCCAAGAAGGTGGCCCCACCCGCGAACAATTCCGGCAGGAACAGAAAACCTGTCCCTCCCTCGAGGGAATCCGACAACAAGCCGCCACTCAAGCCACTGGAGACCCCTCGGGGTCCCACTGGGTCTATTGGGACCACGACCTTCTCTACAGCGAGCAGAAGATTGCCGAACTAGGGGCCAGCCGGGTGCTGGTCGTTCCCCTCCGATTCAAAGACTTCCTCTTGAACTTGGCACATGACGTGCCCCTCGCCGGGCACCTGGGGCAGGACAAAACTGGCAGCCGCCTGGTGACCCATTTCTACTGGCCGAAAATGCGCAACGATGTGCATAATCACTGCCGATCCTGTCCGACTTTTCAAGCCAGCGGGAAGAGCGGGGGAAAAGTCAAAGCTCCACTCCAGCCTTTTCCCGTGGTCACCACCCCCTTCGAGCGAGTAGGGACCGACATCGTAGGACCCTTGGACCCCCGCACCTCTCAGGGGCACCGCTTCATCCTCGTTCTAGTGGACCATGCCACCCGCTATCCTGAAGCCACCCCCCTCCGAACCATCACGGCCCCAGTAGTAGGCCGAGCCCTAATGGGGATCTTCTCCAGAGTCGGCTTCCCCCGAGAAGTCGTGAGTGATCGGGGCACCAACTTTATATCTAAATATATGCGGTCCCTGTGGCAACAGTGCGGGGTCACATATAAGTTCACCACCCCGTATCACCCCCAAGGAAATGGACTTGTGGAGCGGTTTAACCGAACACTGAAGGGAATGATAAAGGGCCTAGAGGAGCCGCTACTACGCAAATGGGATGTCCTGCTGCCCTGCCTCCTGTTTGCATATCGTGAGGTACCCCAGAAGTCCCTGGGGTTCAGCCCCTTTGAACTATTGTATGGGCACCCGGTCCGAGGCCCCCTCAGCCTGGTCAAGGAGGGCTGGGAGACGGCTGTCCGAGGTGCTCCACCCGATGTCTACCAGTACCTCCTGACACTCTGCAACCAGACTCGGAAGTTCCGGGAACTTGCCGAGGCCAACCTGGAGGCTAGTCAGGAGGAGATGAAACGCTGGTATGACCAGAACGCCTCGTCCATCGAATTCGAGCCGGGCCAGCAAGTCTGGGTCATGTCCCCGGTTGAACCTTGTGCCCTCCAGGACAAATGGACGGGGCCCTTCAAAGTGGTGGAGCGCAAGAGCCCCGTCACCTACCTGGTGGACATGGAGTCCCCCAGAAACCCCCTCCGGGTTCTACACGCTAACCGGCTCAAACCACACTTTGCCCGCACTGAACTAAGTCTGCTGCTAGCGACTGATGACGGAGCGGAAGACGACTCCGAACCGCTAACAGATCTCATGAGCACCACCGAGAAAGACGGCTCCATCGAAGGGGTCACGCTCTCCTCTACCCTGACCCCAGAACAGCACCAAGACTGCCGACAGCTGCTGGGGCAATTTGCAGATCTATTTTCCCTCACTCCGGGAGTCACCCGGTGGTGTGTCCACGATGTGGACACCGGAGACAGCCCGCCTGTAAGACACCGAGCTTTCCGAGTGCCCGACCGAGTTCGGGCCTGCATTCAATCCGAAATGGCCAAGATGCTAGCTCTGGGGGTAGTCGAACCCTCCGACAGTCCCTGGGCCAGTCCCGTCGTCCTGGTCCCTAAAGCCGCCGCCCCCGGCACACCCCCGGAGCTCCGGTTCTGTGTTGACTACCGAGGGCTGAACGCAGTCACCAGGACCGACGCACATCCCATCCCCCGGGCGGATGAATTGATCGATCGCCTGGGGGCCGCAAAGTATCTCAGCACCTTCGACCTCACGGCTGGGTATTGGCAGATCGGCCTCACCCCTGGAGCACAAGAGCGATCGGCCTTCTCGACCCCTGATGGCCACTACCATTTCAAGGTGATGCCCTTCGGCATGAAAAACGCCCCGGCCACCTTCCAGAGACTCGTGAATCGGGTGCTGGCCGGACTGGAGGAGTTCAGCGCCGCCTATCTAGACGACATTGCGGTGTACAGCCTCCACTGGAATGAGCACCTGACCCACCTCTGGGAGGTCCTCTCGGCCCTCCGACGGGCCGGACTGACAATAAAAGCCAGCAAGTGCCAGATAGGCCAAGGGTCCGTGACCTATCTGGGACACCAAGTGGGGAGCGGCCAGGTGGCTCCCCTCCAGCCAAAGATTGACGCCATCCGGGCCTGGGAGCCCCCGGTCACCCAAACAGCCGTCCGAGCCTTCCTGGGGCTCACAGGATATTATCGGCGCTTCATAAAGAACTATGGAAGCATTGTGGGGCCCCTCACAGAACTAACCTCCAAGAGACTACCCCAAAAGGTGCGCTGGACCCCCGAGTGCCAGGTCGCCTTTGACACACTAAAGACCGCTATGTGCACCGCCCCTGTGCTCCAAGCCCCCGACTACAGCCGAGAGTTTGTGGTCCAAACCGACGCCTCGGAGCACGGCATTGGGGCGGTCCTCTCCCAAGTAAATCCTGAGGGAGCCGACCTTCCGGTTGCCTTCATCAGCCGGCGGCTGCTGGCCAGAGAACAACGGTGGAGCACCATCGAGAGGGAAGCCTTCGCCGTCGTGTGGGCCCTAAAGAAACTCCGGCCCTACCTCTTCGCACCCACTTCCGGGTCCAGACCGACCACTAGCCCCTGCAGTGGCTGATGCAGATGCGGGGAGAAAACCCGAAACTGTTGCGATGGTCCATCTCCCTGCAGGGGATGGACTTCACTGTGGAGCATCGCCCCGGCAACGACCACGCCAATGCTGACGGCCTGTCCCGATTCTTCCGCCTCGGCGAGGAGAATCCCCAAGAAGATGGGTGACTCTCCCCTGCCTTCAGCTGGGGGGGACGCGTGTTGGACCCAGCGTCATGGCGTGGTCCTACCCCTCCCGCATGGCGGGCCCAGACCGACATCGGCCCTCCACCGAGCCTCGGGCAGCCCCGTCTGCCCGACCCTGCACGCCCCAACACTGCCGGTCCGGTTACCATCCCGGACCACCACTACCGGCCTGGCTCCATCTTGGGCCCATCATGTCCTGAGCACGAGGCCTCGCCCGACTCCATCTTGGGCCCACCACGTCACGAACACGTGGCCTCGGCCCCGGCCCCAGCGAAGCCCGACATCGAGGCACCAAGATCCACCCAGGTGGTCGAGTGGCCACTCGACAGATCCCGGAGGAAGGGGAGTTTCGATGGCCCCCCAGCCGTCCCCGGACGCCTGGTATCGATCACCCTCCGGCCTCCCAGGGCGCTGGCTCCACCCCCCTGCTGGGTGTCTGGACACCATCATCCCGGCCCTTCTGGCCCCCAGGCGCGAGGGTCCGGACATCAAAGGACCCCAGTCCTATATCTGGGCCAGCCCCGGAGTAGGACGCCAGTTGTATCCTGGACTGGAAAGCCCTGCTGACGCTGTCACGGCCGACACCAGAAGAACTCATTTCCCTGTAACCTGAAGATACCCTGAGAGCCTGCTGGCGCTGCCGCGGCCCACCTTTGCTGAACCATCCTGAGAGCCTGCTGGCGCTGCCGCGGCCCACCTTTGCTGAACCATCTTGAGAGCCTGCTGGCGCTGCTGCGGCCCACCTTTGCTGAACCATCTTGAGAGCCTGCTGGCGCTGCCGCGGCCCACCTTTGCTGAACCATCTTGAGAGCCTGCTGGCGCTGCCGCGGCCCATCCTCACCGAAACCACCTCGAGGCCTGCTAGCGCTGCCGCGGCCTCCTCTCCGTTACCGACCACCTGTCGAGTCCTGCTGGCGCTGCCGCGGCTCGGCCTCTCGGAACCCCCGGCTCGAGGATTGAGAGCTGTGCGCAGGGTATCCCTTCCTGCGCCCATATTGAGACTGTCCCGCTACCACGCTCCTTTTACGAGACTCTACAGATCCCTCGATCTGCCTGTACACCCCGCTGAGAACCAGCAACCTTTATTCCTGATAAAGCCTAAGAACTTAACCTCTTGTGTGGTGTCCGTTTGTAGTGTTGTGGTTACTCTGCTGTACGATCCTAGGAGGGGGCCCTCACCCAGGAGGCCTCTCGATAACGCTCGGCTACTTCTCGACGGAGAGGTGGACCTAGGGGTGGTCAGTCAGACATCTTCTGCCTCCCCCGGGATCGCCTTTCTAACATACATTTACTATGGATTTGTAATCGCTCCGTAGAGTTTGGGGTGCCTGGTACATCATCTTCATGGACAATGTGTTTTGTAACAGTCATCAACGACAGCACAACACAAAAAAGCTCTTCACTTGAGAGACACCAAAATGATGGGTCTTATTCTATTAATTGTTAGAAGGCTTAAAACAGAGTAACAATCACATTTGACTGCGAACCTAATGTGAACAGTGCTTTACGTGCCAGTAGATAGGAATGTGAAGCACTGCCTTATTGCCCTAAGGAATTTGAATTTGAATTTTTAAGAATTTGTAAAGCGCACGTTCACTATGCAGTTTCTTGGCGCTGGGGGGAATACAGGGTAGGAAAGGCACAGGACTAAGAACTAAAAGCTTGGTGGAACAAAAAAGTTTTAAGGGCCTTGCGGAATTCCATGTAAGAAGAAGAGTGTCTGAGGGCGGGAGGGTATTCCAAAAGGTGGGTGCCAAGACCGAGAATTTCTGGCCTCCTGACCTTAATTTCTTAAAACGAGGGATAACTAATAAAGATTTGGTGGATGAGCGAAGATCTCTGGATGGGCAATAGTTGGTAATAGCCGAATTGATAAAGGCAGGAGCAGTGCCCGCCCTAGTCTGAAAAGTGAGGCATCCAAGTTTGAAGAGGGCCCGTTGTTTGATGGGGAGCCAGTGAAGGGAAAGAAGGAGATGAGAGGAGTGATGGAATTTGGGTAGGCCATATACCAGTCGGGCTGCCTGGTTCTGCACCAGCTGAAGGCGTTGAAGTGCGTAGGCAGGAGCACCGTTGTAGATGATGTTGCCGTAATCAATCTTGGATATGACCATGGCCATTAGAATCAGTTTGAGTGCAGGGAGGGAGAAAAAAACGGGATATTTTCCTAATAATACGCAAAGTAAAAAAACAGGAGGAAACAACAGAACTGATGTGGGAGTGAAGTGTGAGATGGTGGTTAAGTGTGATTCCGAGAGTCTTGACAGAGTCCGAGGGGATGGGGGGGAGGCCAAGGGAGAGGGGCCAAAAGGAAGGAGACCAAGGGTTGCCACTGCCCCCAGTCAGAACCAGCTCTGTTTTTTCCGGGTTGAGTTTAAGATGGTTCGCGTTCATCCAATCCCGGATAAACAGCATGACGGACTGGAAGCTAGCGACATCAGATGTTGGGGAGGAAAAATTAAAAATGAGTTGGAGGTCATCAGCATAGTTGTAAACTGTGACCTCCATTTGTTGTAGTGCAGAGATAAGGGAAAAATATAAAGACTAAACAAAAGAGGAGAAAGAGAGGATCCCTGAGGGACACCACATTGCACTCTGCGGGGCGGGGCAGAAAATTCAGCCAGATGGTCGGCCTGGGTGCGGTCAGACAGGAAGGAGCCCAGCCAGGCCAATATCGGTCCCCCTATGCCCGCCGCCTTGACACGGGAGAGAAGAATGACGTGGCTGGCGAACCACAAAATAGATCCTGCAAAGATTTTGCCGACCTTTGGGTCTGGAGTGCAACAGCGGATTGTGCCACGGGGTCCGGTCTCCTCTGCTGGCCTGGGGGTAAGTCAAGGATATTTTTGTTTTTCCCTTGAGTTGCCCTTGGGGTCTGATTGGAGGGGGCAGGTTCTCTGGGGCCTCGCTGCTGCCTCTTGCCCTGCTGTCGGCACTCTGTCTGGCCAGGAATAGTACCCTCTACCCTCTATATCTCTATCTTTGTGTGGTCACAATTTGTAGCTTTTTTGCAAATACCAGTTATAGTTTACAGTACCCGTTTCTCGCATGTGGTTCAGTGTTTCCTGTGGTTTTAGAAATTTGCCTTCCAACGCCGTTACTTTGTGGTTTTCTCCTGTTGGGCTTACCCCTGCAGGTTCTAAAGCCCGGAGGGGATTGAGAGATTTTGTGGTGTACTCCTACGGTTATATATTTACGCTCCCTCCGCATTCCTGTTACTGCATGGGGTCGGTTTTGGTTTCCGACTAAACCTAGTTTTGGGTCCTACGCATGCATGGCGTCGAGGTGGTATTCCTCGACAAATTCTAGGTTTATACTCCCTCAGCAGCTCGGGGTTTGTATGGAGTCCAGGGTTTTAATTCCTGGACAGATGATTTGATGTGCCTATACTCAGTGTGATTTCCTTGTACAATAATACGACTGGTGTGTCTCGCTGCATTTTCCTGCCTTACATTCTGGTTTCGCTTCCATTTTATATTCTATAACGCTGTCCTTTATTCTTTTCATTATGCTGTGATATATACGGATGTCCTTTACTGGTTTTAACATGAGTTAAAATTGTGCCGTGCACTTTCACTTCACATTTGTCTTTACTCTACATCTTACTATTCGGAGCCTCTAGCCCCTGCTAAGTCATTTATGAGGGCTGCCTTCCTGCCCTTCACTGCTCCCCTTTCTTATCCTCCTCATTTATTTCTTCAGGGAGTAGGTATTGTGTTGCAAGGATTGGGTATTCTTGTTTCCCTTATGGTTCACCGTCTCAGAGGGCAACGCCTATTGCCTTTGACATTTATCTCTCTACGCACACAGAAAGAGGAAGCGCTGTGTTCTATTTGTGGAACACACCGTGCCAGCGTCCTGCATTTCATTCCCCGACACTTCACATCTCTCTCTTTTGCAGATACCCTGGGGCACCTGTCTCATGCACCCCCACCCCCTGACCCCCACAATACTCCGCTACTTCTTCATTTATCTCTCCATTTCTCTCTCGCTCTCTCTCATCCCCAAGCCCCCCCCTCTCCTCTACGATCTGCAGCGCCACCCTGCCTCACGTCCTACTTCCCTTTTTCTGCTTTCTGAGAACGCTGCCTCACCCGTGGCTTCATTTCCTCCCTTCCCTTTCATATACTGACGCATGCACACACTTTCACTCCAATTTTTCACATGCGGCATTTTCTGACTACATCATTTTCTTTTCTTTTAATCAGCATTTTTTGCTCCATCTAAAAACACCTTTTTCATTGTTTTTGCCTTCTGTCTCCTGTTTATGTGTTGTGCTTCATGTTTATGTCTGATACTTCAGGTCATAAGTCTCACTGCTTGTGCTCACGGTACCGTTGCTGCTTCTGTGCCGTGCTTTATGTCAACAGGCTCTGCAGCTGTGCTCGTGATATTGGCCCCATTGCCCTCCTTGTCCCACACCTCTCTCCAGCACTCCCGATGTCTGGGGTGCATCCTCACTGACATTGCCCTTCTTGCACTCTCGCTAGGTAGTCTTGCCTTCTCATCTACAAACTGACTACTCGTGCCTCGCCCTTCCCCCACTTCCAGTACATTCTTTTGCCTCTCACTTGTGCCTGCAACTGATTGCCAAAAGAGGAGGGGTAAGAACTATATTTCGTCTTGGCCCTTGCCCCCGGGTTTCGGCCCCCACCACACCGGTCATGCTCTGCCTCTCCTTATTTCAGTTATGTCCAGCACCCCCCCCCACATATTCTTCATTGCACTATTCAGTTCTTACACGGCAGGCCCGAATTAATTCACAATACCGCTACCAACGTATTCACTTCCCTTGACGACGAACTCCGCACTATACTCACAGACGCCTGGGCAATTTTAGGAATTACCCCTACGCCAGGCACCCAGCTTAACATCTCTACCAAATCTCTTGGCATCCTCCCAGTCATATTTCTTACCCCACCATCTCCAGACACTACAGATCCTCAGCTGCTGTATACAGAAGAGGCCTCTGATTCTTCCACCCTGTCTGCCCCCCACTCTCTTCCCCTTGGATACCCAGGGTACCCAAACAACCCTGCTACCTCACCCATTCTCATCACTGACGACGAGTCCTCAGTAGACTCCATACAGTCAGGTGCAACATCTGAAGTAGCGTTCATCCCACCGCCAGAAGGGAAGGGCCCAGACTCACCCCTGGCATCCGCCTCCAACTCCTACTCCTATCACCCACACCTTCAAAACGATACAGCACCCCTTTTAAGAGCACTACTGTCCGATTACCCATAAAATACTGTGGGCCCTGCGTTCTGCCACACCTGCAGAACTCATCTCACTGTTCCAACTTCACATAAGGGAATGAGTAATAATATCACTGGCAATATCACAATATTCCTGATCAACAATAACGTTGTAGGCATTTCTGACGGCCAACCATCTTGCTTCATCCACGTCACACCCCTCAGTAGCTCTGTCCTTCTCACAATATTTCAGGCACTCAATATTGACTACGCCTACCCTCGCCAAGTCACCCTATCTCTCGCACGAGCATTTTCACGCCCGCCAAGCCTACAGTGAAGGCTCTCTCGCACCAGCATTTTCACGCCCCACCGAAAATATAGTAAAGGCACATAGCACTTCTCACCACACCTCTGCACCACCTGCCTGTCGCTCACAGGAGACAAGCCCCATGCAGGCTCTTCAGGCAGTATACGAGAAACGAATATTCAGCACTTCAGTGCATAAAACACCAGAGTGGATCTACATACGGATCCGCCTACTATCCCCAGGCCTAGAACTACCCACCGTATTCACGTCCTCCTGGCCACGGAACCCACTGCAAAGCAAAATTCGCAATACCTTTGCCCGTCACAATCTTGAATTCCCTGACTTATCCCCAGAAGGAAGATACAGGGGACCTGACGAATTAGATTTAAGATTCATACTCTACCATATTGTCTGTAATGAAGTAGGAGAGGAACTTATCAGAGGTCTGCATCCTCACGACTGCGGCCCTGTAGGAACTTCACACCCGACAGACCTCAACGCTCCCAACAACTAGGTGAAAAACACCCAGGCAGGGGTTGTCTGTCTCTCCATTCCAACTTCGGACTGTATCCCACATAGTGTTGCCCAGCAACAACATATGCATTAAGTAACCTTATGAATAGGATACTGAATTCCACCGTGTATAAGACACCTACGGGCTATTATATTTATTGTATTTTGTGCCTTGCGAGTTGGGAAGGACTGACAGTCCTATCAAGCGTTTTTCCCAGACACCCACATCACTCTAAAATAGCTGACACTTGCTTTGGAGGCCAGCTTCTTTTCCCCGGGTGCACTCCCTCCCAGAATATTGAATTACAGAGCATCATATATGACCGCATCCTCGAGGCAGTAGCAGGTGAACTCATACCTGATTTCTAGGACCGCACAGACAACACCACCCCCCACTACCGAGTCCGGCTTCCTCCCACGCACATATCCCATCATGGCTACACCGCTCCAACATGTCCTGAAAATGTTTAGTGGCCAGGAACAACGCATACTCAAACATTGTAGGGAACTTCACAAGTTAACTAAAAATCTGAATTATTCATGGCCCTCGGAAGGAAGTTTTGACGTAAATATCCTTGAGCATGCCACCACCTTCCTAAACACCAAATACTCCGGCACCAAATTACAGAAAAGGAAGGCCTCCTTAGATCTCTGGCGTGTCTAAGAGGACAATACGCCAGAACACTCTGCCACCCGGCCCACTGCCCCTCCGGCGCCCCCACCGTACCAGGCCAATGGCATGTATACTGCAATAGCATCCGGCGAAAATAAAGAACTGGACTTACAGTGTACAACTAATAATATGGCAACTGTGGGGTACAGTCAACTCCCCAGTGATCTCTTTGCCACACCCGAACACCCTCAACATGTCACTGAAGGTAGTGCTGCCTCATCGACATCACCCCACACCAGCAGTGGCCCAACACTCCCCGTCTCAGTGCCAGCCACTATACGCACGTCAGTACCAGCCCCAGTCAATCCCCCACCTGTTACACCTCTCACCAGTGGCAGTCCAACTTTGCACGCCACAGTGCCAGGGTTACCAGGGCAAATAAATGTGCAGTTTTCGCTACAACTGAACCCCACTTCTGTCTCAGTCTTGCCTGTTGAGGAGGAAGAGGAGGTGTCCGACAATGTGTCCATCGCCTCATCAAACCACTCGCGCACGTCATCTCACCGCTCATCCGACTCGCCTCGCCAAGCACTCCCCCATTACCCCGATCTGAACAGCCTCCGTGACACCAATGCTCCACAACTCCCGCAGCAGGAGGCCACCTCACGAGACCACATGCCATTCTGCGGTCCAAACACAGGTGAACCGCTGATCACATTCACCACTGTCCAACAACAGAATAAGGATAGAAAAGTACAGGGCCCGCCGGCACCATATCTAGTCCATTATGACAACTGGAGGACAGCCACAGAATTCAATAAAAGCTTAGAGTGCAGTCCCAATGAGAAAGCCCGAACTGACATGTTCATCCGAGAAAGGCCACACAGCCCTGAATGTGACGACATATCCCTGGTAGTCCGACGCGCCTCATTAAAGCTAGAACAAATAAGTGACAGATTGTCCGAGACCCTCAAGCTTGCCCACTTTAACTCACCAAATACTCAAGCAACAATGAACACTTCGCGACAACTCACCGGACAGGCAGATATCTTTGAAAGCACGGAAGGGATTGGGGAATTAGGCCATAGTAAACAGCAGACAGCCCATTTTCCATCCACACCTTTGCCGAGTGCGGGTCCCTCTCGGGACATAAGAGATTATGAAGGACGGCCAGAAGTGCAGTACCACAGGTCCCCCTCCCCTTGCCGCCAGACAGCTGTGCCAGACCACACACATATGACGGCTGAGACAACTCAGGTCCAGCCTACACCCCCAGACATACCCCCACGGCGCCCCGCACCTGTAGCAGACCCGTTTGCCCCACCTTCCGTCACAGACATGAAAAATTCCTCCAGCCAGCCACACGCCATCAGTGGGACAAACACATCAACAAACCCGTTCTACCAACATCAGGAATCCCAAAACTCGGGGGTTGTGGGCGGGACCAGGAAGAAGAGAAAAACAGAGGTAGAAAGACTTGCAGTATTGGGAACACACGGACGACCAGAGGACATCGCATACGATGTCCCTGGCATGGACGCTCACATTAACTACCAGGTCACTGGCACCGCCTCCATGCGAAACACTCGAACTAGACCAACTAATGGCATGTTCCTCAGCAGGCAATGTGCCCTGCGGGACAAGGACTTAACTCCCAATAAAATAGTGACAGTAGGCGAGAATTCAGATTACGCTGTCATCCCCTTCACAGACAATCTGGCTGGATGGACAGAATCCTTGGCCCCGCAGATGATCCCCAGGCCAAGAGAAGGGTCTTTCGACCCTCAGCATATGGCCACTGCAGTAGAATGTATAGTGCAGGGTGCAGGGGATGAGGATTGGGACTATGATTATATGGAAGCCAGTCTCAAAATTTGGCAGAAATATGCTATACGATATGACACCACAAGACCGAAGCTCCCAGGTGTAGGGATTAGCCACCAGATGCCGCTAATATACAAAACAGCAAAGGCCCCCCCAATATACAACTGCTGGTCTTATGCGGAGAAGGAGGCCATTAAAAAGAATCTCCCGCCCCTCACTGAGGGTGCCAGCAAATGGATAGTGGCCCTAGAGAAAAATACTACAGGCACAAAACCAGGGGTTGGCGATATGAAAAGTTTGCTAATTTCCCTAATGGGAGGGGAAGCAGAAGAAATTTTCACAAGCATCAGTAGAGGACTGATAACTATGAACGACATACGATGGAGAACCATTTGATAAAATTAGGGCCGCAGTCTGGACTAAATTGCGCTTGAAATACCCTGACGTTCCAGATATTGGGTCTCTCATGTCACTGACTCTGCAAACAAATGAAGACCCGATTAACTTCATTTCCAGGATGAAAGAAAAGTGGCACCAGGAGTTAGGTGACTCCTGGAATACAACTGGAGGTAATAGAAGACTCTTTTACCACATGGTTAAAAGAGGACTGCCAGACGACCATCAGGAAAAATTAGATGGAGTAGTCGCAATTGAAGGAAAACCATGGCCTGAAATACAAGACCACATTATACATTTCTGCAAAAAGAAAATAGAACAGGAAAAAAGTAGGCAGCTAGCTATAGAAAATGCAGCTGCAAAATTGGTGCAGCAGAAGCTTAAGAAAAAAGACGCCCTAGATACGGTCATGTTGGCTGCACCTGTCAGCCAAATGACAGCAGTTACTACCTTTCCACAGGCCGCCCAAAATGCGCTTACTACAAATGCCCAGCCCCCACAACAAGTGCAGCAGCCGGCCATACAGCCTGCCATGCAATATGGGCAAGTACAGGCACAACAGCAACAACAGCCCGCCATACAGTACTTGCAGACCCCACCACAACAAGCAGTGCAGTATGTACAACAACAGCCCCCTGTACAATACGTGGCACCACTGCCTGCTTATGGGAATGACCAACAACAGTACCACAGCAATGACAGAAACTACTCCAACAGAAACATGGGCATGCAGGGACGAGGAAATGGAATGGGGCAACAGAGGGCCCAACAACAGGCAGGGACACGCACTTGTTTTTATTGTCACAAACCAGGCCACATGATGAGGGAATGTCGCACTAGACTTCGAGAGCAAGGCCAGCAACTCATGGGTCCCATCCACCAAGTCCCCATCCAACCAGTATTACCACAATTACAACAACAACAGACGTTTTCACAACAGCCCCAGATGT
This sequence comes from Lissotriton helveticus, assembly GCF_964261635.1. Taxonomy (NCBI): domain Eukaryota; kingdom Metazoa; phylum Chordata; class Amphibia; order Caudata; family Salamandridae; genus Lissotriton; species Lissotriton helveticus. Next base: position 839,028,470 of record NC_136065.1, read on the forward strand.
TGTATGCTTATGCCCAGCCGGCCCCACAGCAAATGCAAGTCCCCATGCACCCACAGCAAATGCAAGTCCCCATGCAGCCACAGCAGATGCAAGTCCCCATGCAGCCACAGCAGATGCAAGTCCCCATGCAGCCACAGCAGATGCAAGTCCCCATGCAGCCACAGCAGATGCAAGTCCCCATGCAGCCACAGCAGATGGAAGTCCCCATGCAGCCCCAGCAAATGCAAGCTCCCATACAGCCGCAACAGTAAGTATCCACGTACCAAATGATGTCCCAAGCCCAAAACACAACACCCCAAGGAGGAGTGGTGATGACTCCCAACAACTCCTTCACACAGGGCACAATCCAGCAGTACCAAGCTGGAGGATACGCTTGCTAGGACAGCCCACAGACAACTCTTGTGTGCCCAGTTTTATCATGCATCATGAGCGGTGAAGATGACCCCACCGTCCTGGTCACGATAAATAACAAAACTTACAGCTTCCTCATTGACACAGGCGCCACGTACTCCTGCATTACAGGCGGACACCTGCCTATTTCTGATCAAGTAGCGGACACACAGGGATTCTCTGGGGCAATAGCACGGGTCCCCTTTACGAAGCCAGGACCCCTACAAATAGCAGACCGGGTGCTGGAGCAACAACTGCTTTATTCACCGCACTCTCCAGTCAACTTGTTAGGGAGACATGGCAAAATTGAATATGACCATTCACTTCCATGAGAACGGAACAATGGTTTGTTCTATGCCAGGTACACCCCTAGCACGGATGATGGCACTCACTCTGGACTCCTCAGATCAAATGAGGGCTCGCCCTGTGGATGAGCAAGCGTTCTCCACCGCGGTGCACATCGTTATAGCCAACACCCCTGAACTACACCAGCGCACTGTCCAGCTCCCAAAGGAATTTCTCTTTCGCCCACAGTCCCAGCACTACCAAATATCGGACAAAAGTATGATCCTAGGCATACTCGCTCTTCACATTACACCTACTTACGGGGCATTCCTAGCAGGAGACGACAATATGCGCTCCTGGGCCTGTGTAATTTTCATCGAACCCGGACACCAAGTGAGAGACATTGCAGATGACCAGCTCTTTGGTGATCCTGACAAATACCCCATAACAGAGATAATCTATCAGTATGAGGTACCCCTCTCAGTGACAGTGGAAAACAGAACACCCGGTGCCCCACCAAAATTTGATTCAGTGCGTGAGGCAGACTTGGCACAAGTCCCGCCACATCTGTAGACCACTGGTCCAAATGATGTAGGCCTCATCCATTCAGCCACTCCTTTTAAAATAACACTGAAACAAGGTGCGATTCTACCCAGAATTAAACAGTACCCACTTTCCAAGGAAGCAGAGGAAGGCATTGCCCCAACAATACAAGCCCTGCTAGATCAAGGAGTCATATACCCCTGTGTATCTCCAGTTAACACCTGTCTTTTTCCTGTCCGAAAAGGCAAGACCAATCAGTGGCGTTTAGTTCATGATTTGCGTTCGATCAATAACATAGTGGTACCAGAGTTTCCCATCGTCCCAGACCCTTCAGTCATCCTCACCAATGTTCCCCCGAATGCGCAATACTTTTCGGTGATCGACCTGAAAAATGCGTTTTTCAGCGTCCCCCTTCACCCAGACAGTCAGGACCTATTGGCTTTCTCGTTCCGCGGGGTGCAAATGACTTACAGACGACTCCCACAAGGGTACTGTGAGTCTCCCAGCGTCTTCAACAGAGTCGTCAAAGATGACCTATCGAACTTCCAATGTCACAGCACACTGCTGCAATATGTCGATGACATTTTGCTCTGCAGCACTACAGAACGACAGTGCAGAAATTATACCGTCTCTCTGCTCACCACGCTAGCCCACAGAGGCTATAAAGTGGACAAAAACAAACTCCAGTACTGCCAAAGAGAGGTACAATATCTAGGCCAGATACTCTCAGCATCAGGGAGACGAGTCACGCCAGACAGAGTTGAAGCCATAAAAATGACACCTGAGCCACTAACTGTAAAAGACATGCAGAAATTCCTTGGACTAGTCAATTATGTCCGTCAGTGGGTCTTTGATTTCTCCACCATGACAGCCCCCTTGCTGAAAGCCGTTAAAAGTGCAAAAGACAGGCGAAACAAATTAGATTGGATACCTGAAATGACAGCTTCCTTCAAACAACTCAAAGATGAGATAACAAACGCACCAGTGTTAGGCACACCCGATTACACAAAGGAATTTTACCTGTTCACTCACTGCAATGGTCAGGTCATGACTGCAGTCCTTACTCAGAAATACCCCATGGGCCATAAGCCAATTGCCTACTTCAGCGGGATGCTAGACTCAGTCATGAAAGGTCATTACCCCTGCGAACAAGCCCTGGCAGCTGCAGCCTTTGCTGTAGAGAAAAGCACCCCCATTGTCATGGGATCCTCGCTAACACTGTACACAGAGCACGCTGTCTTTGCTATAATTCAGAAAGCCAAGACAACATTGACTACACAGAGAGTTTCAGGTTACGAAGTCATCCTGTCACTGCCCTCCCTGAAGGTTGTCAAATGTCACACAGTCAATCCTGCCACCTTCTTTGCCCATCCCATTGCAGCATCAGACGATGACACTCATGACTGTGCCACATACTCCCCAGATGAATCAGGAGCAGCAAAATAGGACCCCCTGCCTGACAGCACAGTATACTTTGTTGACGGCTCCTCCACCATTGACCAGGAAACAGGGATCAGGTACACAGGAGCCGCAGTGGTTAGAGCCCAGCAGCACGAGTCCGCCGATTACTTTGACATTGTACAGCACATTACATTGCCCTCACATTACTCAGCTCAAGCTGCTGAATTAGTGGCACTAATTGCCGCTCTAAACTGCGGGGCCGATGACCGCATCACAGTCTACTCAGACTCTGCATATGTCACAACAACGACACACTCAAGCATCCTGCGCTGGAAAAGGCGGGGGTTCCTCACATCAGATGGAACACCCGTTTGCCACAAAGATTTGCTGGAAGACTTGATTGAAGCAGTCACACTTCCAACTGAGGTAGCCGTTGTTAAATGCACAGCACACACGAATGGACAGGACCTTGTTTCCAGAGGTAACGCCCTGGCAGATTGGGCAGCTAAAGCTGCCGCCAGGGACCCCTTACCCGTACCTGCACCATATCACCCTATCTTACTTGCTCAGGCTATTGCTCCGTCACAACAGACAGAACAAAAAATTACACTAGCGGAACAAGTACAAAGGAATGACGATGGTGTAGCTCCAGCTCACCACTCAGACACAAATAATGACAATTCGGACGCACCTGGTTTCTGCCCTATTGATGACACACAACAATACGATCACATTGCCCAACTACATCTTAGAGAAGTACAAGAAAGTGCACCACAATAAGAGAAAGAGCTATGGAAGAAGAGGGGAGTACAGCAGGACACTGCTGATTTTATCTACAGACAGACCATATCAGGGAAACCCGTCATGCCACAAGCCTTACTGCAAGTGGCACTCGACCAACTCCACCATCCCGCACATGTCTCCCGAGATAACATGTCCACAACACTGCAAGCAGATTGGTTCATTCCCAATGCCCACGAACTAATACAACTCTTTGTTAATAATTGCCTCATCTGTCAACAGTATTCACCAAATCCAACGCTCAAAACAGTCACTTCCACCATTCCCAAACCCTTTGGCCCCTTCAAAGAACTCCACCTCGACTATGTAGACATGATCGATCGGTGCCAAAATTACCGATATCTCATTGTGGTGGTATGCCCCTTCTCACGATGGATCGAAGCTGGACCATGCGTCCACTGCGATGCCAAAGCAGCAGCCACATTCCTACTACATGAGGTCATCTCACGCTTTGGAATTCCTGCCGCCATAAGAACGGACAATGGAAGTCATTTTTCAAACGCCATCTTCTCCTCCCTGACCACGATGCTAGGCATCAGACACAAACTAACATCTGCCTACCATCCCCAAAGTAATGGTATTTGTGAGCGCCTCAACGGCTTGCTCAAAAATAAAATAAGCTAAATCAGCGCCACCATCGGTAAGAAATGGCTCTATTGCCTTCCACTTGCCCTCTACTCATTAAGAAACTCCCCAAGCTCGGATCACCACCTCACGCCCCACCAACTTGTCACTGGTCGATCCATAAATGTAGCTGTCCCCTCCACCAGGCCCAAAACTGACAGTGAGTCATCCTGTGAGATTGTGAAAGCTGAACTGTACGAATTTGTCTGCACACTAACACGCGCTACGCAGTTCCTTTCTGCCCAGGTGTCCAAAAGGAAGGAGAAGAGCTCCAACGATCCAGAGCTGCCACCTATTCGCCCTGGGACTCTGATCTTCGTCCGGAGGCACGTCAGGAAGTGGAAAGACCCCAAATTCGACGGCCCCTTTGCAGTGACTGATTCATCTCCAACTGCCGTCCGGATAGCTGAGCGCAAGGCATGGATCCACCGGCGAGACGTTCGGCTCGCTCCTGTGCCTCCGCAGCAATAGACAATGGACTGAGAGAGGAAAGAGACATGCCCATGGTCCCCCTGAATGAGGACAGCGGTTTCCCGTCCACTGCCGAAGAAGAAGAAGAAGAAGAAGAAGAAGAAGGCACACCCGTGCTGGTCCAGGAATATAGCAGCCATAATGCGAAGTTATGTACTCTTGTCACATTTATGTTTTGTATCATTGTTGGAGTGGCACTAATAACTTTTAATTGGTGCGTCTATTTTCTTGCTGTAAAGAATTTTAATGAGATAAGTACCAGAAATACCATAGCATCCACCGTTTCAGCATCTGTACCAACAGTCACACTCAAACAGCAGACAGCAACACAACACACACTAGGTCCTTAACTCCCAGAAAATAGTACTGCTAGCAGCGCACCCACCAGTGTGCATCCTGAACACTTACTCGTCACCCCAGGGGAAAGAAATAGTTCATGGGATAGGTCTGCCAACATCACAGAACGACAACAAGTGTCCCGCCAACGCCTTTCCCGTCACCATAGAAAACGCGATTTGCTATTGCCCCTTACAGAACAAAACCCCTTGTCCCCCGCAAGCATGCAAACAACCAGAGGGCAGGGCACAAAACATTCGAACATCTTGTGAGATACAAGAGGGCCTAGGACCCCTACTAGGCCTACAACTATCAGTGAGAGATCATTCAGTCCACTCTTCCCTAGTAGACAACTCCTGGTACAGGGACATGACAGCCGTAGAGAAAAGGATCACATATGAGTCCTGCTATGTGTGTTCCTACATTCCCCATGCTGTAGGAGCTGACAGACTAATTTTTCCTAAAGAAGTTCCACCACACATAATGATGTGCCTACTACACCTGTATCTTTGCCGCGTGGAGGGACAGGTCCAAATAGTAAGAGGGGTTGGAATATGGATTGGATTGACAAGGTAGATGCAAGCTGCGTGAGCGCTTAGCGCGCATTCTTCATTTTGCTGTTTTTAAAACTTTATTTTCGTTTCTTGCCTGTTTACCCCCTGTTTTTAACTGGCCCCTCACCTGCACTATAATAGGCCCCCGCACCGCCGTTTAGGCGGGTCTGGCTCTGGGGTGGGTGCCCTGTCCGTTTTTTGCCGCCATATTGGATTGGGGTGTGTGGATCGTGGTGTCTCTAGCCTCCAGCGCTTCAGTGCGCAGGAGCAGCCTGGGAACACCTACTTAAAGCTCCTCCCCTAGCGCAGCGGGATCGCGCAGCGGGCGTGTCCTCGCGTGGCCGGAGTCGTGCCAGAGTCCTGCCCGTCTGCGCCCGTCCGCGCTAGGGACGCGCTGGACGTCGCGGTACTCTGGTTAACGACTATTATTCCATCCTGGGTCCACCATGCTGATGTACTCTCGGGATTGCCTGTTTGCCATCGGTCAGGTAAGCCGCTGTTGTACCCTTCCACCGGTACACCCATTGCGTGGCCCTTATCATTGCCCTTGTAATGGGTGGGCGCTTGACTCTCCGCGTTCTCTCCCAGGGATTTTTTCCTCGGAGACCCGCCGTACTACAGACATTCCTTCTACTCTGAGGATCCTGAATCTGAATGTCAGGTCTGCGCTTAAACACTATCAGAACATCTATGACCTTATTGAGGAGGAAGCTCCGGACATATTTGCCATGACTGAAACGTGGCTACAGGATGCCGATACCGCTATTGCTAATCTAGCCTGCCCACCCGGCTATTCTATGTACACCTTGAATAGGCGGTTTAGGGGTGGGGGTGTAGCATTAGTGGTAAAATCCATCTATTCCTGTGTCTGGACTGCCCTAAACATCTCTGGGTGTGAAAGTGCCTTGTTCAAGGTCTCTGTCAGCCCTGAGTTTACCCTGTCCGGGATGGTCGTTTACCGTCCACCCGGCAGTGATGTGGCGTTCAGAAATGCTTTCCCCGATATTGTTGGCCCTCTGGTCGCAGACTGTGCCAACTTCTCTATCATGGGTGATTTAAACCTGCATTTCGACACCCTCTCTGGCTTGACAGTTCGTTCCATCTCCTCTGACCTAGAGGCCTTTCAACTGCCCCAGATGGTTTCCCAGCCTACCCATTTGGGGGGGCATATTCTGGATCCCTTGTTCACCAACCTGCCGGGGATTCAAATCACTTCTGTTTCTCCGGTGGAATGGACAGACCACTTCTTGGTGTCCATCCTATGCACTGTCTCTGCCGCTCCTTCCATCTCTTCGGCTAGACGGGTTCAGAAGAGGGCTTGGAAAAAGCTTAGGTTAGAAGACTTCCATCGTCTTCTATTAGAGGAGCCGCTGGGCCCTTTGACGGATGTAGAAAAGGGGTATGACCTCTTCTGTTCTTGGATCACCAGGGCCTTGGACTCTCTGATACCTATTGTATCAACTAAAATCAACTCCAGAGAGTCGAGTCCCTGGTACGATGGCGCACTTCGGGCCCTAAAGGGGGCCTGTAGACGGGCTGAGAGGGCTTGGAGAAAGACCTATGGGGCTGATCTAAAAGCTGAATACGCCAGGTCCGTCAAGCTCTACCATCGAGCCATCTGCCGAGCTCGTGCGGCTTTTTACGCCACTGAATTCCGGAACAGTTCTAATCCGTCGAAAGCCATCTTTAAGGCCGTAAAAGATCTTACGACGAAGCGGACTACTTCTACGAACGTAAGCTCCCTTTCCCACTGTGAATCCCTTGCATCCTACTTCTTGGGGAAGGTGCAAGCTATTTATCGGACATTCCCTAGCATAGGGTACAGTGGGGAAAGTACTAATGGGGCCCACCATCAGACCACTCTGCTTGTCTTCCCCCCCTCACCTTGGACGGCTTTGACAAACTTGCGTTGCAAGTTAAATCTGGATCTCCATCCGATCCAGTAAGGCCTGCTCTCTTCCGTGATCAGGCTTTTATGGGGCGTCCTGCTGTATGCTCCCTCGTCAACCTGTCCTTGGAAACGAGAGTTGTTCCAGCTAAGTGGAAACAAGCCGTGGTGTCCCCAATTATTAAAAAGCCCACCCTGGACCCATCTAAGCCTGAAAGTTATCGCCCCATCTCGTTGCTACCCTGGCCAGCCAAGATCACTGAGGCCCATGTCAATCTGGCCCTGTCTGAGCATTTGGTACGGACCAATGCCCTCGATCGCACACAAAACGGATTCCGTGCTGGGCACAGTACGGAAACTGCGTTACTTGTGATGGTGGAACATCTCCGGGCAGGGCTGGATGCTGGTCAAACGGCGGCGCTTATTTTGTTAGACCTTAGCGCCGCCTTTGACACGGTGGACCACAGCATCCTCCTGCATCGGCTCGAGGAGACTGGCATTGGCGGTCAGGCGCTGCAATGGTTCCACTCCTTTTTAGATGACCGCTCCTTCTGTGTTGCCATCCCTCCCTTCAAGTCCAATTACCAACCGCTGGCCATGGGGGTTCCGCAAGGGTCCTCGCTGAGTCCCACGTTGTTCAACCTCTACGTGAGACCGCTGGCTGACGTCGCTAGGCAGTGGGGCCTAACTTAGGTCTCATATGCCGACGACACACAGCTGGCGGTTACTCTCAGCGGGGATGCGGAAATTGAGGCCCCCAGGTTTCAGTCTGGACTGAAGGCGGTGGCTAGTTGGCTGACAGGCAATTGCCTTCAGCTTAATGCCACAAAGACGGAGGTGATGGTCGTCGGTAAGGGAGTGGAGCTGTGGGGCGACCAGTGGTGGCCCTCAGAGTTGGGACCTACTCCGATCCCGGTATCGGAGGTGAAAAATCTGTGGGTATGGCTGGATGCTGGCCTCTCTTTTGTAGGGCACACTAAAAAAACTGCGGCCTGCTGTTTTGGACTCCTAAGGGGCTTGAGACCTGTTCTCAAGTTCTTTGACGCCCCAACCAGGCAGCTGGTGATCCAGGCTACTATCATCTCTCGCCTGGATTATGCCAGCTCTCTCCTGGCTGGGGCTAACCAGGCCGAACTAACCCGTTTGCAACGGGTTCAGAATGCTGCGGCGAGAGCGATTGTTGGCCTGCCCAGATTCAGTTCGGTGGCAGGTGTTCTTCGCTCTCTACATTGGCTTCCGGTTAGGAAGCGCATTCTCTTTAAGGTCTTGTGTCTTGCCTTTAAGATCTTGAGAGGTATTGGCCCGGAAATCCTGTCGAGCTGTCTTTCTTTTTATGTTCCCACCCGTAGCCTCCGTTCCCAGGGTTTGGCCCTTGCGGTGGTCCCCAGATTCAGGCTCAGTCGCATGGGAGGCCGCTCGTTTAGGGTAATGGCCGCGTCAGCATGGAATTCCCTGCCTGTTGAAATCCGTCTGATGGAGGACCTCTTGACCTTCCGGAGGGCTATAAAAACCTTCTTGTTTTAGCTGTTTTGTTTTTATTCTCCTGTTGTGTTATGTTCTACCTTGTCTCTGCGCCGGGACGCTCCTTGGCTGGAGTATCTGTGCGCACAATAAATCACCCTAACATAACATAACATAACAGATTTCTGAATACAACAGAATGGGATAACAACAATGTCATATTCAGGGTTACTTCTGACAAAGTAGCAATAGAACAGATGATACAAGAGAAGTACAAAAGAAATATACCAAACATGGATCACCGAGCGCAGCTATTCAGGCAAATGAAATACGTTTCGATCGCAACACCCCTAGCAACATGTGACATACACCCACGCCTCCATGGCCACCGCCACTCGGGGGGCCTCCCCGGCCCACACTGTCAATGCCAGAACAGAACACTTCTGGAAGTACTAGCCCGAGTATATTACAAGAATGAGTGGTTCGAAACTGGCCACATATATTGTAAAGCAGCGTCCCTAGGTCCCCCTTGGACTGGCGAAACAATATGGGAGGAAAACATTGATTGGGATGTAGAGGATAACTGTGAACAGATTTGGAATGAGGCAGCAAGCAGATACACCTGGGGTGGGGAGAGAATGTACGAAGATAAAAAAGCATTTAAACTAAAAAACCCTTCTCTTTGTTTCATAGGTAATGGCTCCATCTCTGTTGGGCGTAACACAGGCTGCAACTCGACTATTTTTAATTTCGATATGCAGTATGGCACCTCCACCTTGATGGACTTCTATTGGGCTTGTGGAGAACACCTCTATCTCCAACTACCTCCTCAATGGCTCGGACTGTGTTCCTTGGTGACTCTGCATGAGGTACATCTGGTTGTGCCGGCATCGAATGCCTCTCACATACTGTCACACCCCATGTCAGGTGACGTGACATTCCTCCACCGCCACCGGCGAACCGCGGAGTACTTCGCGACAGAGGCTCTTGGCAACGTTCCAGCAGAATTCTGCCTCTTCAATGAGGCCCAACTTTTCTTCGGAGGAACAGTTCCAATGTTCCAAACTCAGGCTAATGCTCGTTGGCTGGAAGTGACGTGCTATGAGGTCATGAAAGCCATCAACAGCACCAGAGACGGACTAAATGCAATAAGGGAAGAACTGCACCCATTGAGACTAATGGTCCTAGAACATCGCTACTTCCTTGACATGCTGACTGTCAAAGACGTTGGTCTGTGTCACCAAATTGGAAAATCTTGCTGCACTTTCATACCAGGAAACGACGAGGATAACGGATCGATCGCAAGAGCCATTGAGGAGTTGACCAACTTGGGAAAAGAAATGGTCGATGAAGGGGGTGCCCCTGCGGACATTATTCCAACAGACTGGTTCAATCTTGACTGGATGCCTTCATGGCTCACAGCAACCTTGAAATTGATGATACCAATTGTTGGGATTCTCATAGTACTGTGTTGCGCTTTTCAGATAGGGAGCCATTGCATTAAAAGATTAAGTACCAAGGCAGTTGGGATGAATTATGCTAGCAAAGGGATCTACCAGATAGCGAAGTATGAAGACATGGATAGGGTTCCCGGGGATGGGACGGGAGTACAATTAGAAATGGGCAAGATAACAGCACCTGGCACCCACTATGACATACCCACTGCTCCCCCTCTTCCCCCAGGCAGAGACACCCTGAGCAAGAGCCCTACAGCCGCCCAGTATGAGCGTCTGCTTAATGATTGAGATGCAGAATATGTCAAAATACTCCTTAGGTCAGACGGAGAAATAGCGAAGAAGAAAGAGCAGGTCCAAGGCACCTTCAAGTGTTATGTTAACGACATCCCCTGGATACCCCCACTGGCTGTAGGGTCGCCAAGATACTCAGTAAAGAGTGTGTTCATAAATGAACAAGACGGGGGTGATGATAAAGGGTTAAAATCACGCTCTACCTTCTGATCACCAGAAAGAGCATCTCTTAGCTGTCTTGATAGCAAAAATGTCACATATGGCCCTGCCAGAGAGAACCTGAAATATGCTTAAAAACCCTCAATTTTTGCTATGCATGATCAGCATATTAAATCCCACTAACTCCATGAATCCTGGGGTTATAGACCCAAGGCTGAGGCCAAGAAGACATGTCTTGGGCTAACAAAATGCACTAGGCCACAATAATGTTAAAAATGCATTTCTCTGCTGCACTGAAAAATAACGTGGTAAATTGGCCTAATGTGAAGTAGTAATTTTCCACAGAATCGAGGCCAACGCCCACACACACACGTACACCATACTCAGCTGGCGCAGAGGCAGATTGACACACTTCAGGGACTTTCCACTGAAGTCTTGTTTTGAAACTTAGTTTGTCGAAATAAGCCACAAGCTTCTTGAAAAACTAGCACCTGGCGTAAGTTTCCGGTCACACATACATTTTTAGAAATATGTACAGAAGAAGATGTTCTCGCCCATACTGTACAGAACAAAATGTTCTCGCATGACCAACCAACTGTTAGGACACCTGACCGTCCCCACTGTCCTAGGACAATGCGGTCAAAACCACCTGCGTCAGAAAATACGTCAGGACAGTGTTAGTTCCTTATTTTTAGGTATAAGGGATCCACCATCACATTTAGAAGGCAGAACTTTCCAAGCTGACTCTTTGGGCGGTTCACCAGTCGACTGAGCTACCTGATTTGGGAACACGCAAACCTACTACACCAGGTGATGCCTTCCAGAATGAGATAGCAGCTTAAGCTCTTAATTATCTCAATTTGCTAAATGCTTTTTCATCCATACCCAATTCTTTGTAATAGTCATAGATATCTTTCAGCATTAAGATCTGCTAGGGTCCTTTCCCCTAGGCAGGTGCTTTTTGGCACTAGGCCTGATAGAAATATTTATTTATTTACTTATTAAGTGCGACTGCCACCCCAAGGGTATCCTGGCGCTGAGACTGCAACTATCCTGCTGGCGAACTGTCACTACCTACGTTTAGGGAACAGAAAAGTTTTGAGGTTCTTTTTAAAAGGGATAAAATCCTGTGTGCACCTCAGCGCCAGCGGAAGAGTGTTCCAGAGTGTGGCAGCCGCGAAACTAAACGCACGGCCGCCCATCCTCACTCTATTGACCCTAGGAACTGTGACTAGGAACGCAGAGGCAGATCTTAAAGGTCTGGAAATGTACTTTGAATAATCACGCTGAATTTCTAGTATGCCTTTGAAGAATCTGAACCACTGTTACTTTATTCTTGCTAAAATCTTTAAACCTGCAATGATAGTTTTCGGCGGAGACATTGTGTAATGGCAACGTACTTCCTCGAACAGTTTAAATGCCTTCTCAAACGTTTCCTGCTTACACTGAAAGTCGTCTTTTAATAGATAGCCACTTCTGTTTGCATCGCAATAACTTTTAGAAATAATTGATTCCTAGCATACTTCCTGGCAGAGTGAAGCCAGAGCTTTTTAAGGGTGATTTCTAGCATTATGCCTTATTGATACATATGTGTTTGTAATAATAAAACGTGCCACTCCAACTTGATCAATCGTCATTTCAAGTTATTGCTCTTCCTTTTACCAGTGCCTGATTGGAACGATTATCCAGACTACAGTGAGCGTGACCACACCCTCAAACGGGGCTCGAGGCCTCTTCTGCCCTCTGTCAGCTGGCGACCACCGAATAAATCATACTACATACGTCTGCAGTGGATTTGGTGCACACCCCGACAGGTTCCTGGGAGCCCCGCCTTCGCTCCTTTGCGGCTAGGACCACGGGTAGGACAAGGTTTCGTTTTTTCCCTTGAACTTCCTTGGTCTGTGCTGCCTGGGGTACGAGCGACTCTCTTTGGCCTGTCTCTGGCTGTCGCCTGTCCCTACAGCACTGTCTCTGGTCATGATTTGAACTCGAACTCTCCCCCTCTCCCTTTGTGGTCACGATTTTGCTCGTCCTTCTTTCATACAACGAGCCTTCGCCTCTTGATTTTTGGCTTGTGCTTCTTGTGGTTTCACGTGTAGTGATTTTTGTGGCATTTCTGATTTGCCCTTGCCACTTGGTTTCCGCTCCCTCAAGCATTCCTGATAAGTACATGGGGTCGGCGTTTCACTTTCCGACTAAGTCTAGGGTCTTGGTCTCTCAGCATGCGTGAGGTCGAGGTTTGAATTCCCGACTGATTCTAGATTCATACTCCCTCAGTACTTCAGAGTTTGCGTGGGGTCAAGGTTGTATTCCTTGACAGAATATAGGTTTTACATCCCTCTTGGCTGAGTTTGCTCACCATGTGTCTTATACTATGGTTTCAGATTGACCATTCATGTCATTTATTGTTTTCATCGTGATTTGAATTGTGCCTTGAAATTCCATTTCATGTTCTTTGTGTTCTGCATTTTGCTCCTCTGTGCATCTAGCCCCTGCAGCTTCATTGGTGAGGACTGACTTTATGCCCTTCACTCTTTTCCTTCCTCATCTTCATGATATATTTCAGCAAAAAGTAGGTATTATTGTATACTCTGGGCTGCCACTTCTGATTCGGCTTAACGGCACGGCTTTGACAAGCTTGCTCTCTGCGCGCACAGAAACAGGAAGTCACTTGTGGGATTTTCGGATTCCCCCTTCCTTTCTCGCCCATTCTTGCGCAGCATGGTGCTCCACCGTGTTTAGTGAGATTTAATATCTAGGTCCTTTTTACTGTACTTTCAGATTTTATGATGCATGTTTTCATATGTTTTTGATTTGTCTTTGAAAGTATTGTGATGGTTGATATTTGTTTTTATTCCATGTCATCTGTCCATTGCCTTGCTCCGTGAGGTAGATGTGCTTTGAAGTTGCTTCTCTGTGCATCCAGTGACATAGCGCCTCAGTCCTAGTTGCACCATCTCCCACAGCCGCCAGGTGCCCTACACGGCCTTCCCTTTCCCATTGCTGTCTGGGTTGTATATGCCTTTCCTTATTGCAGCCCTGCTAGGTAGGTGGCTAGCCGTCTAAAGACGCGTACTGATGTTGCTTCTCGTTGCCTCTCATATAACAAGTGTTTTTTGCCTATCATTAGCCAAAGCAACTGATAGCCAAAAGGGGGGACAAGTATTCAAGTATTCCTCCTAGCCCCTTGACGTCCTCATCACATCCTCTATATTCGTGATGTCCAACACCACCCCACGTACTATAAATTGCTCTATCCATCTGGTGCATGACGTCCCTATCTCAGTCCATAACACCACTTTTAACACGATAACATACCCTGAAAACAAGCACCGTGAGAGCCTAGCCACCGCTTGGGACATTCTGGGGTTCATCTTCACTCCCAACACCCAGGTTAACATCTCTACCATTTCCATGACTGACGTATTTGCCAGCACACATGCATTATTCTGCAACTTGTCTAGCTCTGACGCCCTATCCACGTCTCCCTCCGCTCATTCGATCCATTCCGGTCTCTCAGACGGCTCAAACTCCATTGTCATCACTGATGGGGAAGACTCAGATTCATAAGATTCTACGCAGTCTGTTGTAAATCCACCCATTCGTCACCACCAAGACAAAAAGACCCATGCAGACGCTTCAGGCAGTGTTTGAGAAAGGAATACTAGATCGATTCCCCAACTTTCCCAACATCTAAGGTAAAGATACATAAGCAGGGCATACCCAAGCAAGCAAATAGCATTTCTCCTCACAGGCTCACAGTGAACAACATAGATACTAGTGTCCCTATGAATAGGATACTGAGTTCTACTATATATAAGAATACCTACTGACTTTCACATATATTTTATCTTAAAAATTGAAAGTTGGGAAAGACTGCTAATTCTATCAAGCTTTTGAACAAAATACACACTTCAGTCTAAGATTGCCTATGCCAGTTGTGGCGGCCAGCTCCACTACTCTGGTTGCGCCCCTGCACAGGATCAAGAATTACAAGAAGGTATATACCTCTGTGTCATTAAGGGTATAGGAGAGGGACATATACAAGATCTCAATTACAGCCACTAAGAAAGAAGAGCATAGGCACAGTGTGGTTCACACCAAAGACCCCCATTAAAAGATTATCTTGCATTTATACATTTAACAGGGGGGGGTTTAACATGGAATGCTTCGAGGTTGGCAATAAATGGCAGCTAAAGCTTCAATGACCCTAGCACCAAGGAAATAATATGAGGAATAAGACTCCCAATGCTGCATGATTTATTACTCTAAAATAAGCTTTACAAATATTGGCAAATTCAAAAATTGTTTCTTCAAAAATAACATTACGCGTTTAGAATATAGCCATCTTTTATATCAAATATATGCTTTTCAATTTTGATATACATACATTAATTCAACAAAGCACTAAATAGGTTTTAATTTCGTAAATTGAGCTACATACTGGAGAGCTACTGGTTGGAGAAGCTTGTTGCAATTACAAAGCAGTGGTGGTTGACATGAGCATGTAGTGTGTTTTTCATTGTAGGTTCCATTTTTTTTTTATATTTCCATTGATTTAAAACATTATTCTTGGCATTTGAATGAGTTTGATTTGCACTCCAGAAATGTGCATTTAAATGCCAAGACTTTGCCAATGCCCATTATTGAATGTTGAAAAGAGTTCTTCTACCATATAAAGGAGAGGTATTTTTCTCTATAATTTGTACATCTATTTATGTCATAAATTTGCAAAGCACCCCCTCAAATAAAAGCCGCCTTGGTTCAGTAAAACAGGACCATGACATTTCTCCCTTTCATTGCATTAGTATGTGCTTTGAAGTTGTAAATTCGTGCACGGTTAAAATTTCCGCATTTAGGGATTTCTGACTGATTGCTATTGAACTTTTAAAATAGTCATTCTAAACTAATAAGTTGTCATGATAGCTGCACGTGTAATTCAAATGACGACAGTAACTACCTTCCCCCAGAATGCCATGATTGCAGCCGCAGCCAACATACCGCCTGCGCTGCGACAACAGCTCACCATGCAATACATCCAGGCCCCATTACAGCCTGCCATATTATACGTAGAGACCCAGCCACAACAAGATGTACAATACGTCCAGGCCCAACGACAGCCAGCTGATCAGTACATACAGCCAGAGCCCCCAGAACAATACATAGCAGCACAACATGCCTGCAGAAATGACCAACAAAATTATTATATAAATAACAGAAAGAATGCCACCAGAAAATTGGGAATAGAGGGAAGAGTGAATGGAATGGTACAACTGAGGTTCCAATCACAGCCAACACAGCGCACTTGTTATTATTGCTACAGAATAGGTCACATGCAAAGACAGTGCCGCACAAGACTTCGAGACCAAGGCCAGAAACTTATGAGTCCCACCCAACAAGGACTAAGCCCCTATGAATGTGGCCCAAGTCCAACAATAGCTCCTGTGAATGCACGTTCCAATGCAACAACAACAGACACTTATATACAAAATGATGCCCCAAAAAGAAAAATTACTGCAGCACCCAGGTACTAAGTACAAAATAATTAATTCTTACCAGCATCCGAATTCAGTCCCAGCTTAAGCAGGCAAGCAATGGTCTAAATGCAGGAACAGATCGGGGAGGGTGTCATAACAGGGCACTGACAGTTGATGTTCGCCATTACAAAATAGGGTTTTTGAAATTTTGGCTCGCGTTCAAGTTGAATGATGCCACTGGCCTTAGAGCAACGTAGATGTCGGAGCAGATAATAATAAACTAAAAGAATCTCCCACAATTTCTTATGCACAGAAATAGTGAGAGAATAGGGGGATAAAATAGTGGAATGGAATACACTAGCATGTATAGGCCCTTTGGTGCACAAGATTAGAATGTGTTTGATGTGATATTAAATATTCTGGTCAGCATAGCATATAACTAAACTACACATGTTTTTAGATGTTACAAGGTAACAGAAGAGTTAACAGGTTTTCTCTCGGGCTGCCGTTGGAAGTAGCCAACCACAGATTCTGGGCGTTGAGCCAGGCAGGAAATACACTTCCTGTGGTTTGTAACGAGAGTTTTAGGCAGTTGGAACACCGATCGCAGGATCGCACAAAATGAGAAATATACACATATATATATATATGTGCATAACAGAAGTAATATTTGGGTATATTAATAATTTTTATTTCCAGGTTCTTCAAAATTGCAGGAAATAATGTGTACTCATACTGTAAGGCGACTGTGCTAAAATGCTTTTTAGCAGTACATAAGCCAGGGACTACAATACTGTGTGTGCATTGACAAAGCCAAAAGGTTAACAAAATATTTGAGGCCTACTGGATTTGGCAAGGCTTGTTTATTTTTATGTTGCAAAGAAATGGTACGTACCTGATTCGAGTAGTTTAGTGAAATGTTTTAGCATTTCGTTTTATGAGCCTGGGGCAGGTTGTGAACGGGTGTCACTGTGACAGAGATTTTCAAATATGTTTGACGTTGAGACAAACTATAGCCCAACATTTTTTAAATTCCTTCTTTTAGATAATGGATTTTTCCTTCATAATATCGTATAGAAAAGGCAATATAATTCCCAGATTCTTTCCTTCATTTGGAGTTCCCTCCATACCCCAGCTAGCCAACATACAGCATACAGCAGTGAATAGCACTACCAATTGCCAGGCCGGTTGAAGTACAGTTGCAGACTTCAGATGGTTGTGTATATTTTTTTACCTGCTTTAAAAGTTTAGATACGCTTGGAATTATGACAGTATGATGTTTTTGGTGCGTAGTGCATTTTTTTTTTAATGGATGTTCCAAGGTTTCACAAAATTATTATTTATGCATCAACACAAGTGAAAAGTCTTCTGAAATAATGAAAAATATTTGTATGCACTAACATGCACTGCGAGGTTTCTTTCAAAGTCAGGTTTCCAGGAAGGGGGGCCACATCAGTTCTGGCCTTTGACATATCAATAATGGAACACAGATCTTGGCCCAAAGACTTTTGGAAATAATAGACTACTAACCAGCAGCTGTCCCCATTGCCAAGAGGAAAGAAATAACAGAACAGACTTCAGGGTCAACTCTGCAAACTAGAAAAGATTAACTTGTTTCCATTTGACTGTCCAAGAGGAAGAAGGCGGTGACAGCTTGGTCGTTTATGGATTCAGACGTAGCCACAACACCTGCCGCACAGAAGTGTCTTATCTAAAGTTATGTATTTTGTATTATAATATTTTGCAATACTGGCAGAAGTGGCATTAGGTAGATTGAATTGGTTTTGTCTCATTGTGTTAATAGGAAGACTTGTATTGCTCACATTCATGAAGTTGCCAATAGCAACAAAGTCACCTCCAATATATCTGTTAGCACATGGAGTAAATGGCCCTTGCAAGAATGCAGAAAGGTTCAACAGTCCCTCTACCAGCACAGTTAGCACCCCAGAATAATTGTATTCACAACATGTGTCCTCATCGCCCTCCCCTGATGGAAGTAATAATGCAATAATAAGAAATAGTGCCCAAGCAGCTAGACAGCATCCTGCTCACGATTCTCTACACAGTATGCACCAAGATAGTAGGGACAAACTACACTAGCATAGGGATTTACAGATAGCTGAGTATGAGGACAAAGATTGTGTTCATTGGGATGGGACTGGAATACAAATGGAGATGAGCGAGTTAGAAGCACCTAGCACCCACTATGGAATACAAACAGCTCCTCCACTTCTCCCAGGTAGAGACTGTCTGAGTAAGAGCCCAACAGCAGCCCAATATGAACACCTGCTTAATGAGCAAAATGCAGAGTATGTGAAAATACTCATTAGGCCAAATGAAGACAAAGCCAACGAAATAGATAAACAAAAAGGTAACTTTAAGTGTTATGTTAATGACATGCCCTGGATACCGCCACTGGCTGAAGGGTCACAGAGATACTCAGTTAAAAGAATGTTCATAGAATGAACAAGAGGAGGGAGATGATAGAGGGTCGCATTCTACCATTTAAACACAGAAAGGGCATTTTTATCGACCTTGGTAGGATGAAGGTCCGATGTGAGCCCTACTTGACAAAATCTGAAAATATGCTAAAATGACCAATTTTCACCATATAAAATGAGCAAATGAAATCCCACGGATCCCCTGAATCCCGGGTTTGTAGGCCCAAGCCAAAGGCCAAAGGCCACCACCTTATGTTAACAAAATCCCCTGGGCCTAAATAGTTTTAAACGTGCATTTCTGATGTGTTGAACACAGCGAGGCAATTGAGCAAACCTGGAAAGTACAGTAGCCTTTCACAAGCCCCATTGCAAGACACCCCCCACACACACGTACACAGACCCAGCCAGTACAAGTTGGCACATCTTGGACTCTTGCAGAAATATTGTTTTGAAAGATAGCTTGCATGAAATAAATGTCACAGCACCTCAGCACCTGTCGTAAGTTCCGCTCTCACATATATTGTTAGAAATGTACGTAACAAAATGTTCTTTTGTCAGAAATGTACAAAATTTTCTCTTTTAAAATATACGTAACAAAATGTTCTTTAAAGATGTCCTTCCGGGGTCCTAGAACACGTGGTCAAACCACCTGCATCAGAAAGTGCGTCAGAAAAGGCATCAGAACAGTGTTAGTTCTGCATTTTTCAGGTATATTAGATTCAGCCCGTCAAATCTGAAGCCAGAGCTCTGCTAATGTGACTTTTGCATGCAAGCTCTCCGGCTAGCCGATTGTCTGACTTGGGACGTCAAATCCTCTCTCTCAGGTGGTGGACTTCCTAAGCCAGATAATACTTTTGTCTTTTTAAATCTCTGTCCATGCTCTGTATTTTCCATTCACGCCTAATTCCTTGCATTTTTAGGTTCCCTTAAGCTATTAGGCCCTGCTGGGATAGTCTCTATAGTTAAGGGGCTTCTAGGCACTAGACTTTATGAAGTGTTCTGCTTTCCCTAACTAATTTCAATTGTGCCTTTTAAAAGATCCCAATCCTTTTGCACCTTGGATCTCTTTAGAATGTTAAACTTGCATGGGTAATACTCTTCAGAAAAGCACATTTGTAGGCGCTATGTATTCATAGAATGTATTCTGTGCCTTTTGAATCGCTTACTGATTTCAATTATACCGTTTTACAGGTCCTCATTCCAGCCTGTTTTCTAGGCTCTTGCACATAATAAATGTGAACTTGCGTTTTTTAATCCTGACAGATTGAAGTCAGACTTTCAAACGTTTCATTGCTCAGGCTGATCAATTAATAAATGCATTTCCTGATGTACTTAAGACTTAACAAATAACATGCCACTTCAAATGTTATCTTTGTCATCTCATATCATGTTCCTTGTTCCTCAGTGAAGGGCTGCGTCGGTGACCTGTGACCACGTCTCGTGACCACAGCGGGGTGGTTTGTGACTTGTGCCCACACCCTAAAGGGGCTTTCTTTCTGATTTGCCCCTCATCATAATCAATCTTGGATATGACCATGGCCATTAGAATCAGTTTGAGTGCAGGGAGGGAGAAAAAACGGGATATTTCCCTAATAATACGCAAAGTAAAAAAACAGGAGGAAACAACAGAACTGATGTGGGAGTGAAGTGTGAGATGGTGGTTAAGTGTGATTCCGAGAGTCTTGACAGAGTCCGAGGGGATGGGGGGGAGGCCAAGGGAGAGGGGCCAAAAGGAAGGAGACCAAGGGTTGCCGCTGCCCCCAGTCAGAACCAGCTCTGTTTTATCCGGGTTGAGTTTAAGATGGTTCGCGTTCATCCAATCCCGGATAAACAGCATGACGGACTGGAAGCTAGCGACATCAGATGTTGGGGAGGAAAAATTAAAAATGAGTTGGAGGTCATCAGCATAGTTGTAAACTGTGACCTCCATTTGTTGTAGTGCAGAGATAAGGGGAAAAATATAAAGATTAAACAAAAGAGGAGAAAGAGAGGATCCCTGAGGGACACCACATTGCACTCTGCGGGGCGGGGCAGAAAATTCAGCCAGATGGACGGCCTGGGTGCGGTCAGACAGGAAGGAGCCCAGCCAGGCCAATATCGGTCCCCCTATGCCCGCCGCCTTGACACGGGAGAGAAGAATGACATGGTCCACCGTGTCAAAAGCGGCGGACAGGTCCAAAAGGACTAGGGCCTGGGGGGAGTTGGTGTCAAGTCCCTGTCTGAGTTGGTCCATGCCCGAAATGACCACTTTCTCGGTGGAATGGCGGGGCCGAAAGCCCGCCTGGCAGGGTGCAAGGTAGTTGGAAGCGTCTATGAAGGAGCTGAGCGTCTGGGTGACATGAGACTCGGCTACCTTTCCCAGGTACAGGAGAAGGGATATGGGACGATAATTTGCCGGGTAGGCAGGGTCCGCCCCGGGTTTTTTTAGTATGGGGATAATTGTTGCAGCTTTGAAAGAAGTAGGGACTAGGCCAAGCGTAAAAGAATCATTCAGAAGGGTGAGGGCGGGCTAGGGGCCGTCAGAGAAGATCTGACAAAGGATGCAGGCCGGACAGATGTCGGCTCGGGAACCAGACTTAACACGTCTGAGTAGGGGGAGTAAGGAATCTTTGGTCAAAGCAGGGATGTGAGTAAAGGATAAATGATTACCGACAGGCTGGGGGTCTAGAAAATTGGGCGATGGGGGAGGGATGTTAACTTTAATACGGGAGATTTTCTCAATAAAAAACTCGTAGAGCGAGTCACATAAAGTCTGGGAAGGGGGGATCTTATATAACACACAAATTTGGGAGGGCCTGAGGGACATTTAGAGACCTGCATAGGTTGTATCCCCATGTACCAATATGTGAACAACCTAACAAACCTATGGGTCTATCATCTGAAAATCTAATCAGGAATACATATTGTATCTCAGCAACACATTGGTATGCTGAAAGAAAATCAGAGACAAGGATTCTGACTCAAGGCGTCATACAGAAGATGGTTAACCCTGTGTTAGCAGAGTGAGTAACTATGTTTGGATTCCCATCAACATCATGTGTGATCAATATTATCATATGGTCCTCCGTCCTGGGTCTTGTGTCTCTAGATCACCGAGACAGCTGTAGTACCCTCCACGGACTCATAGTTCACATGTGCCAACATTTGGACAACCATAAGAATCTGATCTGATGGGTAAGTGTAGTGCAAAAAAGGAAAAGTGCGTGAAATTTAAAATAGGATAGAGAATCTCATTATAATTTTTTATTCAGCCAAGACCTCTTCCTAATTAAAACCAAGAACAGCGCAAAATATTACTACTGCAGTTTACCAAATATTTGCATAGGGGCCAACATGTTTCAGCCTTAGCGGGAAATTAACCCTAGGCTTTCTTCAGGGCCTCTGTTCTCATATCAATGCGACTGCAAAACTAGTGTTGGTGAAAAACTCAATTAAGAAGAAAATATTGTTATGATATATTTCTAACAGTAAAGGATATAAGTCTCCATAAACTGTAACTTCACTCCTCCTGCACCTGGTACCTCTGTTGGATCTGTAGAGGAAGAAGCAAAATGAACACACCGAACACGGGGCAAAACCACCTATAAGTTAAGGACCATTCCTTTACTTAATTGCCTTAAATATATGTCTAACTTTAGTACATATAACCATTCACCCAGTATGCCCGGGGAAGAGACCTCACCTCGTCCTGGACCTGGCTCAGGCGTAGTGAGACCCCGCTCTGAAAAGCAAAAGTACACTGGAACTGAACATGGGTTGCAGGACTCGCTAGTCCTATATAATCCCACTCCTTACATGTACCAGTGAGTTTACCTAGCTTTTCAAGCCAACTCCATGCTACTTAGATCCTACTCTCTAGGACATCACCCCACCCCTCACACATCTATTGCTCCTCCCATTGTCAAAATCTTAGAAAATCCAGGAGATCCCTATTAAACCTCCAATGTGCACACAAAGTAATCTGTGTGTCTCTATCAATTTATTCCATAAACTACGTATGCTACAAAGGCTTATGAAGTATAATAATAAAGGCCTGATGTGGCTCCTTACCTGTCCGGCGTTGCCCTGGCCGTAGCTGAGACAGGGGGAGGCAGGGAGCCATGCAGTGACACTCTATTTCACTGGTCACTGAGTGGCCTATCCACCAATCATGTGATTTTTTGGCGGTTGATCAGATGATTGTGTCTCTGTTCTGTTCATTTCCCAGAGCAATCTCTCTAATTCCATCTTGTTGCCCAAATTCTATGATCCTCATTATATGCATACTTTGCAAAGATTGAAAACTTTTTCTTGGGTAACCCTCGATCGCGTGACCTCGCGATATTTCATTGGACTACAAAGTGACGTCATCGCGTCAAACCTTGTAGTTTTGTAGGCCGTTGTGGTTTATTTAGATTTTTTCGCTAATCCTATTAAGGGATATTGAGAGTCTTATGGGCTATCTTGATGTCCCCGAGACTACCGCTTCCGAGTTGCTGCAGGTCAGAACCACGTCGGTGCCTGACAAAAAAAAAAAAAAAGACTCGTAGTATCGCGAGACTTATCCGAACTACACGGTGACGTCAACCCGTCCTCCCGTGTAGTTCATTCTCTATGAAACTCGTCGCTCCCTGAACATTAACAGAACTACAAGATGACGCGATGGCGTCCTATCAGGTAGTTCTTCAACCATTTGTACCCAAACTCAGGCTAGACATATCGCGAAAGGCTTGAGTACCACGGGTATCAGGTTGTTTAGGCATTGGTGTATAGAAATCATCAATACCATACAGGCCCCGTATCTACGCTGTTATTGTTGCCTTCTTCTCGTCTTCACTATCGGATCAGTGAAACTGGTGAGGGACACCCAAAGCGTCTCTATATTATAACACCGTGTGTCACAGATATATCCTCTGTGTGTCAAACCTTTATGACCCAGGAGACCATGACTACAGGAATACAGTACATTCCCTACTCAGAAAACCAGGTACCTACTGCCAATGGTAGATCAAGAGTTCTTGCACCGTTTACATACAAATCTGATTGTGTCATCGGGCAAAGTACCAGATAAGATCTATTATATCTAGGTGTAGGTGCGGTCCCTAGTTTCACTTAAGGCTTAGCCAGGGTATGTCATCATTGAGCCCCCGTGTGTCCGTACATAATTTAATAACCCATTTTTGTTCCTTCCTGAAAAGAAAATTTGCCACGTCTGTGACATGTGATGGTATGAAGGGTTTTTCAAGTACGGTCCATGTAAAGTCTGTTTCTCCATGGTTTTTTGCCAAGAAATGTCGTGTCAGCTTAGAGACATTCTTCTTGCATCGAAATGTACTTTTGTGCTCTAGCATGCGTGTCCTCACTTTCCTGGTCGTCATCCCAATATATTTTTCGTTACAGGGACATGTGATTTGGTAAATTAAGTTCTCACTTTTGCAATTGGTGAATTGCCACAATTCCCATGGTCTCGTGGTGCCGATGTCAATACTTGTGTTGCTACAAGTGAGGGCACACATCGAGCAAGTACCACACGGGTGATGCCCTGGGATCGCAGGTAGGTCCCAAAGGGTACCTAACTGTCTCTTTGCTTGTTCTCGTGGGCGAGTATGCACTAGACAATCTCTCAAGCTGCTTGCTCTCTTAAACGCAAAGAGAGGATACTCAATCTTCTCTTTACCACTATTGAGTATCCGCCAATGTCGTCTTATGATCTTCTGCACACTGTGGGACTTGGTGTTGAAGGTGCTGACCAGGGTTAACCGATCCTGAGAGGGTTCTTTGATAGATACTTCGAGTAGCGCCTCGCGATTGTTATTCGCCGCCTGTTTCCATGACCGCTTTACCAACTTCTTGGGGTAATGTCTCTGCAATAGTTGCCGAGATAGAGCATTAGCATGAATATTGAAAGTCTCTGTCGTGGAACAGTTCCGCCTGAGGCGCAAAAATTGGCCTATAGGCAAATTATCCCGCAAGGACTTGGGGTGTTGACTTTCATATAGAAGAAGGGAGTTCCTCGCCATGGGCTTGCGGTAGAGTTCGCTTTCTAGTCCTGTCTGTGTGGAGTAGATGGAGAGATCCAAAAATGCAATTTTCTCTTTGCTGATTTCAATAGTGAATCGCAAGAACTCATTTTGTGCATTCAGCCATTCATGAAATTCAAGTGCTGTATCCGTGCTGCCTCTCCAGATTAGTAAAACGTCATCAATATAGCGTTTCCACCATAATATTGATGTGAGAAAAGGATTTGTTGCTGCCAGCACGGTTTGTTCTTCAAATTTGTGGACATACAGATTTGCCAGCGATGGAGCAAAAATGCTTCCCATGCTGGTCCCTGAAGTCTGTAGATATAAGGTCTCCTCAAATTTGAAATAATTCTCCTTCACTGCCATGGTGGCTAAGGCCATTATGAAGGGAACCGGGGTAATGGAGTCGATATCAGTCTCCCCCAGGATGGATCTGATGGTATCTAGAGTCTCATCCTGGGGGATAGATGTATATAGAGATTCGACATCCAGTGAAACCAAGAGATCTGTTTCCTGGTTAAAGTCTATATCAGGGATTATCCTCAGGACATCAGCTGTGTCCTTTAGATAAGTGGGCATGGTGTGCACTATTGGTCGTAGAAAATGATCCACAAAAGCAGAGAGTGGCTCAAGGAGGGATCCCTGGCCTGAGATGATTGGCCTCCCTGGTGGTGGTCGCTGTGGCTTGTGCACCTTGGGTAAGGTGTAGAAATAGGGCGTGACTAGTGCTTGTGCTTGAAGGAATTGTGCTTCTAAGGGGGTTACCCAACCCTCTGACAAAGCCTCCTCTACCAGTGATTTAATCTCACTGGTCAATCTTGCCGTCGGATCTGAGGTTAGCACTTGGTAAGCTATCCTGTTGTTGAGTTGTTTCAGACATTCAATCCTATAGTTTTCCACATCTTGTATTACGATGGAACCCCCTTTATCAGCAGGCTTGATAATAATAGTTCGGTCTTGTGTCAAAGTTCGAAGAGCTTGTCTCTCTTGTCCTGATAGATTTTTAAAACCTTTAGTGTTGTTCGAACAAATTTGTTCTATATCGTCCTTGACAGCCTGCTCGAACGTTAATACTTTAGGTGGAATAGAATGGATGGGAGGACAGAAAGTGGATTTTATCCTTAAGCCTGTATTCACTTCTTTTTCTTGATTGGATTCGTCTGTATCTTTGTTCATAAAGAAGTAATGTAATTTCAGTTTGCGAAAAAACTGAGCTAATTCTGTTTGCAACAAAAAGGGGTCTCCCTCCTCGGTGAAGACAAAACCAAGGCCTTTGTTCAAGACGTACTCCTCTGCCTCCGTGAGGATCCGATTACTCAGATTCACCACTAAGCTCGGTTCGGATGTGGTCTCTACTCCTGTGCACCTCTCCTCTTCTGGCTCCTCGTACTGGCATGAGGTCCCTCTGACTCTTCCCAGTGTACCTGTGCTTGTGCTTGGCCTTGGGCTTGTGCTTGTGCAGGTCTTCTTTTCCCCCGAGACCGTCGGGGGCCAAACCGAAAAAGCGGCTGGTTGGGATATTGGGGGTAGCCCTGAAAATGCTGTTGGAAGGGCTGTTGGAAACTAACGGGTGGCCCCCATGGGGCAGGTGGCCACCACGGTTGTCCTGGCATCATCTGTGGTCCCCCGAAGTTTTGGTATCTCCCACCTCTTCGTTGACCTCGACCTACAAATGGGGCGGGTGTGGTCCCTGGATCGCTGCCTGAGTCAGAACTCGACCCTGAGTAATTGGACCCATACTTTCTACCATTCTGGTTGTAATCTGGTGCTTTGTAGTTGTCACTGGTGTATGGGTACACTCGATCCATTTTGAATTTTGCCAGATCTTTCTTGAATTTATCTAATTTGGACTGGAGAATAGTCTCCCCATAGTCCTTAGTGTGCTTATCTGATTCATCTTTCTGTTTCTTAAAAACAGTTTGAGTGACCGTAGCCTTAATTTGTCCTTCCAGGACTTGTATTTCTATCAGTAATGTGTCTGCTACCCGTTTGGCTGTGCTGATGATTAATATCAGCCAATCACGGGTGCAGCGCCAGGCTATTAAGGACCAATCTTCCAAAAATGATTTATCATTTAGAAAGAGCCGGGGTGCATTTGTCACAATGAGCCCAGGTGGTGCACAGCTCGCTCTTAAATACTCTGCCATTATTATACCGTGGGATTAGATAAATTCAAGAAAGATCTGGCAAAATTCAAAATGGATCGAGTGTACCCATACACCAGTGACAACTACAAAGCACCAGATTACAACCAGAATGGTAGAAAGTATGGGTCCAATTACTCAGGGTCGAGTTCTGACTCAGGCAGCGATCCAGGGACCACACCCGCCCCATTTGTAGGTCGAGGTCAACGAAGAGGTGGGAGATACCAAAACTTCGGGGGACCACAGATGATGCCAGGACAACCGTGGTGGCCACCTGCCCCATGGGGGCCACCCGTTAGTTTCCAACAGCCCTTCCAGCAGCATTTTCAGGGCTACCCCCAATATCCCAACCACCCGCTTTTTCGGTTTGGCCCCCGACGGTCTCGGGGAAAAAGAAGACCTGCACAAGCCCAAGGCCAAGCACAAGCACAGGTACACTGGGAAGAGTCAGAGGGACCTCATGCCGGTACGAGGAGCCAGAAGAGGAGAGGTGCACAGGAGTAGAGACCACATCCGAACCGAGCTTAGTGGTGAATCTGAGTAATCAGATCCTCACGGAGGCAGAGGAGTACGTCTTGAACAAAGGCCTTGGTTTTGTCTTCACCGAGGAGGGAGACCCCTTTTTGTTGCAAACAGAATTAGCTCCGTTTTTTCGCAAACTGAAATTACATTACTTCTTTATGAACAAAGATACAGACGACTCCAATCAAGAAAAAGAAGTGAATACAGGCTTAAGGATAAAATCCACTTTCTGTCCTCCCATCCATTCTATTCCACCTAAAGTATTAACGTTCGAGCAGGCTGTCAAGGACGATATAGAACAAATTTGGTCGAACAACACTAAAGGTTTTAAAAATCTATTAGGACAAGAGAGACAAGCTCTTCGAACTTTGACACAAGACCGAACTATTATTATCAAGCCTGCTGATAAAGGGGGTTCCATCGTAATACAAGATGTGGAAAACTATAGGATTGAATGTCTGAAATAACTCAACAACAGGATGGCTTACCAAGTGCTAACCTCAGATCCGACGGCAAGATTGACCAGTGAGATTAAATCACTGGTAGAGGAGGCTTTGTCAGAGGGTTGGGTAACCCCCTTAGAAGCACAATTCCTTCAAGCACAAGCACCAGTCACGCCCTATTTCTACACCTTACCCAAGGTGCACAAGCCACAGCGACCACCACCAGGGAGGCCAATCATCTCAGGCCAGGGATCCCTCCTTGAGCCACTCTCTGCTTTTGTGGATCATTTTCTACGACCAATAGTGCACACCATGCCCACTTATCTAAAGGACACAGCTGATGTCCTGAGGATAATCCCTGATATAGACTTTAACCAGGAAACAGATCTCTTGGTTTCACTGGATGTCGAATCTCTATATACATCTATCCCCCAGGATGAGACTCTAGATACCATCAGATCCATCCTGGGGGAGACTGATATCGTCTCCATTACCCCGGTTCCCTTCATAATGGCCTTAGCCACCATGGCAATGAAGGAGAACTATTTCAAATTTGAGGAGACCTTATATCTACAGACTTCAGGGACCAGCATGGGAAGCATTTTTGCTCCATTGCTGGCAAATCTGTATGTCCACAAATTTGAAGAACAAACCGTGCTGGCAGCAACAAATCCTTTTCTCACATCAATATTATGGTGGAAACGCTATATTGATGACGTTTTACTAATCTGGAGAGGCAGCACGGATACAACACTTGAATTTCATGAATGGCTGAATGCACAAAATGAGTTCTTGCGATTCACTATTGAAATCAGCAAAGAGAAAATTGCATTTTTGGATCTCTCCATCTACTCCACACAGACAGGACTAGAAAGCGAACTCTACCGCAAGCCCATGGCGAGGAACTCCCTTCTTCTATATGAAAGTCAACACCCCAAGTCCTTGCGGGATAATTTGCCTATAGGCCAATTTTTGCGCCTCAGGCGGAACTGTTCCAGGACAGAGACTTTCAATGTTCATGCTAATGCTCTATCTCGGCAACTGATGCAGAGACATTACCCCAAGAAGTTGGTAAAGCGGTCATGGAAACAGGCGGCGAATAACAATCGCGAGGCGCTACTCGAAGTATCTATCAAAGAACCCTCTCAGGATCGGTTAACCCTGGTCAGTACCTTCAACACCAAGTCCCACAGTGTGCAGAAGATCATAAGACGACATTGGCGGATACTCAATAGTGGTAAAGAGAAGATTGAGTATCCTCTCTTTGCGTTTAAGAGAGCAAGCAGCTTGAGAGATTGTCTAGTGCATACTCGTCCACGAGAACAAGCAAAGAGACAGTTAGGTACCCTTTGGGACCTACCTGCGATCACAGGGCATCACCCGTGTGGTACTTGCTCGATGTGTGCCCTCACTTGTAGCAACACAAGTATTGACATCGGCACCACGAGACCATGGGAATTGCGGCAATTCACCAATTGCAATAGTGAGAACTTAATTTACCAAATCACATGTCCCTGTAACGAAAAATATATTGGGATGACGACCAGGAAAGTGAGGACACGCATGCTAGAGCACAAAAGTACATTTCGATGCAAGAAGAATGTCTCTAAGCTGACACGACATTTCTTGGCAAAAAACCATGGAGAAACAGACTTTACATGGATCGTACTTGAAAAACCCTTCATACCATCACATGTCACAGACGTGGCGAATTTTCTTTTCAGGAAGGAACAAAAATGGGTTTTTAAATTATGTACGGACACACGGGGGCTCAATGATGACATACCCTGGCTAAGCCTTAAGTGAAACTAGGGACCGCACCTACACCTAGATATAATAGATCTTATCTGGTACTTTGCCAGATGACACAATCAGATTTGTATGTAAACGGTGCAAGAACTCTTGATCTACCATTGGCAGTAGGTACCTGGTTTTCTGAATAGGGAATGTACTGTATTCCTGTAGTCATGGTCTCCTGGGTCATAAAGGTTTGACACATAGAGGATATATCTGTGACACACGGTGTTATAATATAGAGACGCTTTGGGTATCCCTCACCAGTTTCACTGATCCGATAGTGAAGACGAGAAGAAGGCAACAATAACAGTGTAGATACGGGGCCTGTATGGTATTGATGATTTCTATACACCAATGCCTAAACAACCTGATACCCGTGGTACTCAAGCCTTTCGCGATATGTCTAGCCTGAGTTTGGGTACAAATGGTTCAAGAACTACCTGGTAGGACGCCATCGCGTCATCTGGTAGTTCTGTTAATGTTCAGGGAGCGACGAGTTTCATAGAGAATGAACTACACGGGAGGACGTGGTGACGTCACCGTGTAGTTCGGATAAGTCTTGCGATACTACGAGTCTTTTTTTTTTTTTGTCAGGCACCGACTTGGTTCTGACCTGTAGCAACTCGGAAGCGGTAGTCTCGGGGACATCAAGATAGCCCATAAGACTCTCAATATCCCTTAATAGGATTAGCGAAAAAATCTAAATAAACCACAACGGCCTACAAAACTACAAGGTTTGACGCGATGACGTCACTTTGTAGTCCAATGAAATATCGCGAGGTCACGCGATCGAGGGTTACCCAAGAAAAAGTTTTCAATCTTTGCAAAGTATGCATATAATTAGGATCATAGAATTTGGGCAACAAGATGGAATTAGAGAGATTGCTCTGGGAATTGAACAGAACAGAGACACAATCATCTGATCAACCGCCAAAAAATCACATCTGATTGGTGGATAGGCCACTCAGTGACCAGTGAAACAGAGTGTCACTGCATGGCTCCCTGCCTCCCCCTGTCTCAGCTACGGCCAGAGGCAACGCCGGACAGGTAAGGAGCCACATCAGGCCTTTATTATTATACTTCATAAGCCTTTGTAGCATACGTAGTTTATGGAATAAATTGATAGAGACACACAGATTACTTTGTGTGCACATTGGAGGTTTAATAGGGATCTCCTGGATTTTCTAAGATTTTGACAATGGGAGGAGCAATAGATGTGTGAGGGGTGGGGTGATGTCCTAGAGAGTAGGATCTAAGTAGCATGGAGTTGGCTTGAAAAGCTAGGTAAACTCACTGGTACATGTAAGGAGTGGGATTATATAGGACTAGCGAGTCCTGCAACCCATGTTCAGTTCCAGTGTACTTTTGCTTTTCAGAGCGGGGTCTCACTACGCCTGAGCCAGGTCCAGGACGAGGTGAGGTCTCTTCCCCGGGCATACTGGGTGAGTGGTTATATGTACTAAAGTTAGACATATATTTAAGGCAATTAAGTAAAGGAATGGTCCTTAACTTATAGGTGGTTTTTCCCCGTGTTCGGTGTGTTCATTTTGCTTCTTCCTCTACAGATCCAACAGAGGTACCAGGTGCAGGAGGAGTGAAGTTACAGTTTATGGAGACTTATATCCTTTACTGATAGAAATATATCATAACAATATTTTCTTCTTAATTGAGTTTTTCACCAACACTAGTTTTGCAGTCGCATTGATATGAGAACAGAGGCCCTGAAGAAAGCCTAGGGTTCATTTCCCGCTAAGGCTGAAACATGTTGGCCCCTATGCAGATATTTGGTAAACTGCAGTAGTAATGTTTTGCGCTGTTCTTGGTTTTAATTAGGAAGAGGTCTTGGCTGAATAAACAATTATAATGAGATTCTCTATCCTATTTTAAATTTCACGCACTTTTCCTTTTTTGCACTGCACTTACCCGTCAGATCAGATTCTTATGGTTGTCCAAATGTTGGCAAATGTGAACTATGAGTCCGTGGAGGGTACTACAGCTGTCTCGGTGCTCTAGAGACACAAGACCCAGGACGGAGGACCATATGATAATATTGATCACACATGATGTTGATGGGAATCCAAACATAGTTACTCACTCTGCTAACACAGGGTTAACCATCTTCTGTATGACGCCTTGAGTCAGAATCCTTGTCTCTGATTTTCTTTCAGCATACCAATGTGTTGCTGAGATACAATATGTATTCCTGATTAGATTTTCAGATGATAGACCCATAGGTTTGTTAGGTTGTTCACAAGGGGGGGATCTTAGGCAGAGTTCTCTCCGATGATGCCAATTCGTGGACAGTGGCAAAGATCTCGCGTGGTTGGTTTTCCGCGGCTAGAATACGGCCTGAGAAATATTCTGTCGGCTGCAAAGATGTCTTTTTTGTATTCACTAAGAATGGTGATATAGTGTTGCCTGCGGATCGGGCAGTATGTTGTTCTCCATGCTCGTTCAGCCTGTCGTAACTCCCGTTTCTTAGCTTTAAGGTTAGGGCTAAACCACTTGTTGGCATTATGGATACGGTTGATGGAAATCCGTTTAAGGGGAGCCACTGGGTCGCAGGCTTTAGTAAGCCAGCGATCCAGAGTGGTGACCTGAGAATATGGGGTTAGGGCCGATAGATCCGGGCAGGTGGTAGTTAGTGAGTTGCACAAAGATGGAATGTCAACTCGACTCCAGTTCCTTGCCCAGGAGTTTTTGATGACAGAGGGTGCTTTGTCAAGGCTCAGGTCTAGCGAGAAAGCGAGCAGGGAGTGGTCAGACCATGGGCAGGGCATGTATATTTCATGAAAGCAGCTTCAGCTGTGACCTAAAATCCATTTGTCTGGAGTTCTCTCAACATGGCAGTGGATGCCAAACGGGGAAATCAAAGGGTTAATTTACAAAAAAAATTCTACTGTCCAGTCCCAACAGAGTCTTCCTTTGGCCTGTTTCCTCTGCTCTCTCTGAGGACAATACCCTGCTCGCCGATGTTCAGTTTGGGGAGCCATCCTTTCCTCTCTCTGCTGTATCAGGTGGAGGATGAGACCTTCTCTCCGTTCTGTGCCACAGTAGAGGAGCCTCCATACAACTTCATACATAGACTGCTGACCTTGCACCCTTTCACCAGCAATGCCCCTCCATTCTTTGCCTGCATTGAATCAGCAAAATCCTTTACTCTGTTATGCTGAGTGCCATAGAAATAGTCTTCTGGTCTCCAACATGTTACAGGCGCTCTTGCCAGCTCCAGACACTGAAGCCCCTGCACTAAAAAACTGCAAAGCAAAACAGGAGTTCAAGCATCATTTGCGAGCTGGTCACCACTGTGGTAAACTACAAAAATATGGTTTCAGGTTCACATTTGCCTGGCTGCATCCTAAGAAAATTGTTGGTCAATAAAGTTTTCCCCTTTGAATTTACAAAATGCAAGCCTTGCTAGCAACAGATATCCGCTTCAGAACATATGTTGCACATAACTGAAAGTAATCAAACTCGTTTTAATGAAAAATTTACTACATGTTTATAACTGCTCCACAAAATATTTTCGGGTTTTGTAGAATCTTTTAACAGTGCTCACACATGCTTGTGGTCACTTCTGAGCAATTATCAACAACAAAGTGTGACTGACGCTGGAATCTGGGGATTAGGGTTCGATCCCCGGCTCCGGCGGCAGGTTAGCCCAGCACCATGTGACTCTGGGCAATAGCTCGCTTAATCTTCCCGACGGCCCCCAGCGCCTAGAGACCCTTACGGGTGATTGTGCACTTTACAAATGTGGATTATTATTATTATTATTATTATTATTATTACTGAAGTCAGAAAAAACTAACCTTAACAGAGGTCAACAATGAGAGAAATTATCCTGATTCTCCTGATTCTAGCTCGTATTGTTGTAGAAGTTGTCAAGTCCCCCCCCCCCAACCCCTGGTTTCCAAACTTTGAGACTGTAATGTAAAATTATTGGGGTATTGCCAGAGGTTCATTAGTCAGGGTATGAACTCAAAGCTGCAAATCCCAGAGAGAATGCCAGCACGTCTTTAAACTGGATTGTCTATAAGGCACTGAAAACCAACATAAAATGTGACAGCGCTTTGCATGTGGAAGAGCAAGCACTTCAACGGATGAGCACTGATTTTGTGGCTAAGCAATAATGATCACAGTATACAAGTGCAACAAAAGCTTGTACATTTGTAAAACAGTTAAAATTGCACTCAACGTTCAAAAATCAATGCCCTTATAGGAAAATAGTTGTTCAGGTTTAAAAGATTCCAACAAAGCAGTGTCATAGCTCTGAAAAACCAACATTAAAGACTAAATTACAACAAAAAATAAAATTATGCAACAATATATTCTCAACAAAAAGTTCTCTTGCAGACTGCAAACAACGAATGGTAGGTATTTTTCTTTTGGAAAGGTGGCATCCCTATTTGTGAGATGCCTTTTCATTAAATGCATTCTCCTACTGTGACAGTAAAAATAAAATTAAGTAAGTAAGGAATAGAGACTAGGCGGAGTGGGGACACAGGGGGTTCTTGAATAAATTAACAAAACAACAAAGCCTTCTTATCCAGTTCCAAATGAATGTAAATGGTCTTTTAAAGACCTGTGAAAAACTTGTGTGTAGCAGAGACATAGGCAGACACCAGACACTGTCCAGCCGTGCGCACAGCAACTGGAGCTGCAGCAGCCCTGGCTTGAGACACACGACGAGGGAGAGGGGGGTTGAAGGGAGGGGGGGTGTTAATCCCTTTACTTGAGGCAGGTCACAAGTCAAGTGCGGGCCATTATGCGCTTTCGCGTGCTAATGGCCCTGCGATTCCCAGGAGAGGGGAAATTCCTTTGTCCCCTCGTCCCCCCCACCCTTGTCCCCCGTGTCCCCCCACTCCAAAATTTGGGAGGGATATGTCCCCCGAGTCCCCCACACTTCCTACGCCCATGGATGAGCTCATTGATCAGTTTGGGGCTACACGGTACCTCAGCACGTTTGATTTGACGGCTGGGTACTGGCAGATTGCCTTGACTGATGGGGCCAAAGAGAGGTCAGCATTCTCCACACCAGATGGGCACTACCATATCCGGGTTATGCCCTTTGGGATGAAGAATGCCCCTGCCACCTTTCAGAGGTTGGTCAACCCGGTGTTGGCTGGGCTGGAGGATTTCAGTGCCGCCTACCTGGATCACATTGCAGTGTTAAGCGCCTGTTGGGAAGAACACCTGCACCACCTCTGGGAAGTGTTGATGGCACTGCACAGGGCAGGCCTCACGATCAAGGCGAGTAAGTGTCAGATCACGCAGGGTTCAGTTGTGTACTTGGGTCACGAGGTAGGGAGCGGCCAGGTGGTGCCCCTACAACCAAAGATTGATACCATCCTGGGATGGGAACCCCCAAAGACTCAGACACAGGTGAGAGCCTTTTTAGGACTCACGGAGTACTACAGGAGGTTTGTCAAGGGGTATGGCAACATTGTTGCACCCTTGACTGAGCTGACTTCCAGGAAGCAGCCCAAGAAAGTGAACTGAACTGACACCTGTTAGAAGGCTTTTGATGCCCTGAAGACTGCCATGTGCACAGCACCCGTGCTTCAGGCACCCAACTTCTCAAAATAATTCATTGTTCAGACAGCGCTACAGATCATGGTGTGGGGGCTGTTCTATCACAGATTAATAAAGGGGACCTAGACCAACCTGTAGCCTTCATTGGTAGGAGGTTACTTCCACGGGAACAGAGGTGGAGTGCAATTGAGCGGAAGGCATTTGCTGTGGTCTGGGCACTGAAGAAGTTGAGACCATATTTGTTTGGGACTCACCTCCTGGTTCAGACCGACCACAGGCCCCTCAGATGGCTGATGCAGATGAGGGGTGAAAACCCAAAGTTGTTGAGGTGGTCCATTTCCCTACAGGGTATGGACTCTACGGTGGAACACCGCCCTGGTACAGAACACGCCAACGCTGATGGTCTGTCCAGATTATTCCCCCTTAGTGAAGAGAACTCCCAAGGCGAAGGGTAGTTCTCCCCATATTTCAGCTGGAGGGGAAACGTGTTAGACCTGGCATCATTGGCATGAGTCTCCCTTCCATTATTTTACTGATTGCCTCCTCTGTTTTGAAAGGTTTTTGCTGGTTCTATGCTTTGGGCACTGTGCCACTGTGATTCAGTGCCACAGTGCAAGTGCTCCCTATGTTAAATTGAGATACTAATTGGTTATTCCAAGATTGGGTTATTTGATGTACTTGTCAGACCCTACTACAGTGCACCATGTGTGCCCAGGGCTTGTAAATGAAATGCTGCTGGTGGCCTTGCAGCACTGGTTGTGCCACCCACAGAAGCAGCTTGTAA
Source organism: Lissotriton helveticus (assembly GCF_964261635.1). Lineage (NCBI taxonomy): Eukaryota > Metazoa > Chordata > Amphibia > Caudata > Salamandridae > Lissotriton > Lissotriton helveticus. The sequence goes on from NC_136065.1 coordinate 839,064,276, forward strand.
AGTGTGTCTCAGGCATGCCACTGTGTGCAGTCTGTGACTGCCATGTTGACTTGGCAAGTGCACCTTCTTGCCAGTCCATAAACATTCCCTTTGCTTCATATTAGACACCCCTATGGTAGACCCAAGGGCAGGGGGCATTGTAAGTATAAGGTAGGACATGCGCTGGTGTGTGTAGCATGTCCTAAAAGTGAATTACAGCCATTTTCGTTTTTCACTATTGCAAGGCTACCTGGTCCCCATTGGCTAGAATGGGCAGTTAGATTATTACATTCTTATAATCCTAACTGACTTAGGGAAAATGGTAGAAATTCGAATTTGATATGCCTGGACTCAGAATAATAAAATAGATATTTTAGTAAAGTTGGTTTTAATATTCTGTGTTTGGAAATACCACTTTTAGAAAGTAGGTATTTTCTTACCTTACTGTCCAGGCCTGCCTCTGCTAGGTTGTGTATTCCTTATCTGGAGTTTGTGAGTGACAGGGCTGGGGGATTCCAGGAGACAAGCTGGAGCAGCCCAGTGGTGAATAGAGAGATCTGCATCTAGATGGGAGGGAAGAGTTGCACCTGGAACCTGACTAGGGCTGGGCCTTCCCTCTACAATGCTGGCTCCACCTCCTGTGGCTTGTCTGATGTCTCTGCCCTGCACTGTGAAAGGAGAGAAGGAATCTTGTCACAAAGTGCTCCAGAGCTGTGCCTTCTCTCCCCTGTGCTGGCTGGACCTCCTGTGGGGCGGCTGATGTCTCTGCACTACACTGTGAAAGGAAGGAAGGAGTCATGGAAACAAAGTGCTCAGGAACTCTGCCTTCGGAGAACAAAGGATTTGGGGGTATAAGTATTGGGACCCAGTCCCAAGAACTTTAGATCACTTCTGGAAACAAGGAACCTTTTGCTAAGGAGAAGAACCAAAGAAGCTGCAGGAGTTTGACTGCCTCTCTGCCAGTGTGCTGTTTGCTGGGTTGGCCTGCAGTGGTTTCTTCATTGCCAAGGAAAAGAGAAGCAACTTTCTAAGGACTTTCATCATTTACAGAATATTCTCCAAGGGCTTGAACTGTGCTTACCTCCTGCTGAAGTCTCAGGGACAAAAGACTTCATCTCCAGCTCCCCTCCGTATTTTTCTTGATGGGAATTCTATCTCCAGACATTTGCGTGTCGCTGGGAGCTGGAAGCGCGATGCATCGAGAGGAAGCATGTCGTCGCCGCAGCTGAAATCGTCGCATCACCGGAGAAGCGAGCCTTTGACGCATCTCCTTGGAAGCGTGTCTTCATCAAAGCTGCCTGCTATCGCATCACCGGAGAAGCGTGACGTCATCAAGACGGTCGTCATCGCACCACCGGAGAAGCATGTTGCAGGGCCTGTCGCGGCTCCAAAGTACAGAGTTGTCGCAAGGCTGCCAGGTCGTCTACGCATCGTCATCGCATCGTCGTGTCAAGGGTGCCATCTTCTCGCATCGCAACCGGATTGCATCGCATCAAGGAGCCATCTTGCCCATCGCAACGGGCCCACAGGCCGAGAATATACGCATCAACCCGCACAGGTAAGGATCACAACGCATCCACTGCGCAGCGCAAGCATTGAGGCACGACTCATCATTTCCCCCGGCTCACGGAACCGACGCATCTCCCCTTTTGCGAGCCTTTTGTTCACTTTGCATTACGCATCCAGGTACTTTGTTGAGAACTGTGTCGCATTTATCATCAACTTGAACTAAGCAACTTTTATCATTTTTAAGTCAATCTTAAGTACAATATTGTGGATTTTTGTCATTTGTAGTCTTGTGTTAAGTCTATATAAATAATACTAATTTTTATAAAAACTGTGTTGTGTCCATCTGTAGTGTTTTCACTGTACTACTGTGTATATTCACAAATGCTTAACACACTGCCTCTGAGATAAGCCTGTCTGCTCGTGCCAAGCTACCGAGGGGGTGAGCAGGGGTTATTAAGGAGTATAATCCCCTTATCCTGACTTAGAAGTAAGGGTCCTATTTTGGACAAAGGTGAATACCATTGCCAACTAGAGACCCCCAGATCTAACAACTCCCCTTAACAACATAAGAAATATCCTGGTAAACATTGCTGAATGCATCAACCTAAAATGAAAGTATCTGCATATTGTCTAATACGTAATTCTGCAAGAGTTTCCCACGCTCATAAAGAAGAATGTTCCCTTGTGCATCACACAGCTAGTCCCAAGTTTGTTACTCAAACTATTTCCATTTTAGGATAACATTACACATCATAAATATAACAGGGTAGCTCATTTGATTTATTTTTTACTCCACTCGCCTTGGTACCATATGGCATATCTGGATGTTTAGTTTAACACACAAAACCACACAATTCACCACCACACAAATCAACACCACCCAGCATATTTACACTCCACATAATCAGACCCCCACCCAGGATATCGTGTCATAGATTTGCATATTTCCCAGCACAAAAATTTAAATTTTGGGCACAAAAATTTAACTTTTGCAGCATTATTGCAGCACTTAATTTTAATCCAACCATTCAGTATCAGTCCTAAATCAATGGAAACTGTTTTAGCAGAGTATTCCACTTTGAAAGAGGCATGTTTAAAGTGTCTGAGAGTGTTTGTTATGCTTGCATTCGGTACCGACCAGATTTCGGGTCTTCGGATTGTTTGAAAAGTTACCATTGAATGTGAATATGTAGTCTTATCAGCAGTTTGGTAATTAACAGACCCTCATTCTGATGGCCTGTGCCTACCAAGGGACAGAAACAAAGGCATGCAGGAGAAGCGAAGGTTTAAATAATGTCTGGAAAGAAAGGGCTCGGGCATTAAACCCTCCAGAATGTTTGATCTGGCGCTGTGCGCAGTCTCCCTTTTGAATGAGGCATCAAGAATAATATTAAATCTACCAGAGTGTGATCTCTTAAAGGAGATGTGGCCTTGTGGAAGACTGTAGAAGCTGATTTCTATTGTAGTAAAAGTGGTCAGTGTCACAGATGTGGCCCATTGGCTAAACAACATACCTGGGAACTAGTAGACCTAAGTGTAATCTTAGTTTCGCCTTGTAAATAATGTTTTTGATTTTTTGCAAAAATCACAGTCTGCCTGAGCCAGAGGTTCCCCATCTCACAACGCTAGGAAATGACAGCCATAATTTGATTATTACATGGCAAGGGGCTAGTAGAATATTGGGTGTCTCAGATATTTGGGGTGCCTGAGGTGGATCGATTATTGGTGTGCGCGCTGAGGTTATAGAAGTACTAGGCTGCAAAGAGGATTATTTGACCATTTTACTGGGAGTGAATATGGAATATTAGGGTGTATGGTGGGCTCTTGTTTTCCCAGGGTGCAGAGTTGTTACCCCATCACTGACTCTCCAAGCCCTGCACGCCCTATTCTGTGAAAAGTGAAAAGTTGCTGTTGCAGGTGCACAGAAGGGGGTGAGGCCAATAACTGTAGTAATGAGCGTCTGTCTCAGGTACAAGGCCAGCAGACTGTGAGCAATGCCATCTCCCATTAATGAATATTTGGTAAAAGTGCCTACAAGGGATTTTTTCTGACAAAAAAATCTTCTTGGCTCAAAAAATTAATTTATAAAGCCCTTATTAGTGGCTTCAGGCAAACAAATTACAAAATTAATTATATTAATTCAAAACGAGTATATCGACAAAAAAAATGCAAATAATGATCTAAACTATTTCTGTCAATTAGTTTCTCCTCTAACACTTCTAGCCTCAACTAAGGGATCTGTATCCCTGGCCCTTTTAAGATGGCCGGTGTTTCTTTTGAGAACAACCACGCACTCACGTGGTTACGTCAACTAGACCCAGAAGCATTAATATGCTTCCCGGTCTCGGGTTCTCCCTAAAAGACCCGATTGATGACGGACTCTTGAAGTGGCAAACTAATTTCGAATTCAGTAAGTGTCGCAATGATATTATAAGAGGCTGTGCATAAAAGTCTGGTGACTGAACCCATATTTTTAACTTTCTATTGCGCAGTAATCACAGACCACAATAATTTCATAGCAAGAAAGGCCACTTTATTAAGACAGCTAGGATAATGAACAAAACATTTCGCAAAATAAATTGACTTCACAATATTTACTTTAACTATTAAAATCCCCAAACTTTGCAAGAAACTTGTCCCCAACAGATCCAAACGACCTTTTCTTGAAAGAACCCCCATGTAATCGAAAAAAAAATTTTTTTACTTCCCCTTCCCTGTGTCCTTCCTTCCCCCCCCCTCCCCGGGCCCCCGGGCCCCCTGAGGGATGGATAAGGCCGCTCGAGACTTTCCACCCCCCAAAAGCGCCACCCAGGAAAACCAAAGAGTTTTCCTGGCCTCACCTCCCACTTATGCTGAAAAATGGACCAAACTATAAAGAAGTATTACACCATACATTTTCACACCACGAATTAGCAAGCATATCTCTCAATTCCATTAAGTAATAGGCCTGACCTAACTGAGACAAGTGCACGCCATCTTCTCTAAACAAATGTCCTTCTGCTTTGGTAATATTACAATTAGTCAAAACTTTTATCCCCATAGCGTGGCAAAAAATAGACATGTCCCGATTGAGTTTCCGCCTAGCCTTCTCGACTGCAGCATGACATCTATCCCCCCTCCAGACTTTTCTGAAAATTAATTCAGTCCAAATTAGACAAGTGTCTGGCCAATTGTTTTTAATGACGGCGAGGTCTAATTTCATTATCAATCAAACAAAAGTATTTTTTTCGATGATAATTCAAAAAAGACAACAATAGTAATACAAAATTTCAGCAAGTTAAAAATAAAATCAATATAGTCAAGGATATAAAGTGATCAATTGCAATAAGTGTCAAGCCAGATAGGGACACTAAGTAATTTTCCCCTAAATGTATTATCAGCATGTCAGGAAGACCCCTAGAGGTAAAACGTTCTGCAAGCATAGGGAATAAACCCTCCCACCTCATGCCACTTTTGCCTTTCCATAAGACTTCGTGCCTGGCACTTGGGAGTCCCAAAGATCTTCCATAAATTTGTTTTTCAGCAAATAAAGCAGCCCACTTTATGAATGAGTGACCCACTATCCAAGTATTTCGTTTTCTTGACAATGGGCCTTGCACATGACCTAAATAGAAAAACAACAATTAACAATGGAAAAAAGCAAAGAGATCATTTTCTAAAGTAACGGGCATAACAAGCTGATTTCCACCTCCCAATCCTCTGAATGTCGTTCCATGCCCAACCCAACCTTGCTGCTTCAGTGGCAGCTCCAATGCAAAAGGAGTGTGTCCCAAACAAGAGGGGGTCTTAACCCAACCTAATCAGGGCCTTCCTTAAAATTGCTATCAGGTAAGAACTAGAAATCTTAGATCCATCCATGTGACAAAATATTACTCTCGGCTTAAAACTGACTAAATTAGAAAAACTCTCCCATTCCCCAACTGGACAGCATCCTACTACCCGGCTTTTGTTTAAGTGTATCCAAACACCTTTACCTAACTGATCAGTTTTAGAAGCCCTCAACCAAATCCTAATTTTTGGCTCTTGTAATAAAATATCATCACTGCATAAACCAGAAAAACCACGTAAACGTAACACTTCAGAGACCCTAAAAGCCCCAAAAAAGAGCCAAATCATGCATAAACGAAAACAACATACTTCCCAATCATTATAGCAGCAAACGGGTAACTGTTCCAAAATCAACTGTAATAAGTCAAAAGACAATGGTTCCCTTAAAGGAAATTGAGGTTTCTTCTCTCTGCTGAGACCTTTTAAAACTTTCCTGACTAACACCCCTGTAACCGGGTCATATCCCCACCACATCTGCCTATAAAAAGAAACACCTGCCAGCTTTCCTGCAATTGTAGTGTGTGATAAACCTTTGTTTAGCAAATGTATTACGAAATCTAAAACCCTTTGTTCATTATTGACCACCTTTTCAGACTGTAAATCAAAATTATTATAACTTAAAAATTCCAACCAAGCTTGTTGATAGTTTTTCTTGGTAGAAGGAGCTATTGATTTTTCCACTAGCTCGACGATCCTCATTCCCCAAGTTCTCAAACGCTCCGAGGGATGTTCGTCTTGATGCGATCTGCCCCTGGTGCCAGACTGAAACCTCTGCCACTGAAAGCGAGAAAGAGCATCTGCTATGGAATTATCGGTGCCAGGAATATGTCTTGCCTTAAAAACGATATTCAATTTCAGACTCTGAAGCATAAAAGCACATAATAGGCGTAATACTCTCAAATCTTTCGCCCTCTGTTTATTGATTCATTCTACCACTGCCATGTTATCAACATGAAAGAGTACAGAACGATCACGAAATGCCTTACCCCAGACCAGTAAAGCCACAATCAAAGGAAACAATTCCAAAAAGGTAATACTACGTCCTTGCCTCAGCCAGAGAGAGGGCCAGCTCTCTGCACACCACCGACCCTCCCAAAACAAACCAAATCCATTTGCACCTGAAGCATCCGAAAATATTTGAATCTGACACAAAATATTTTCATCAACAAAATACTGCGACACTCCATTAAAGTCATCCAAAAACTTCAGCCAGATAAGTAGGGGCCAGATGTAGGAAGGCTATTACCGGTCGGTAACGGCCGAAATTAACAAATTTCGTCCGTTACCGACCGGTAATAGGCTTTTCTGATGTAGAGGCCGAAATTAAGGATTTGGCAATTTACCGAATCGGTAATTTAAGGAATTGGTAAATTACCGATTTCTTAAATACCGATTCGGTAAATTACCGAATTCCTAATGTAGGGAGCACTTAAATGAGTGCTAATCCCATGTGAGGATTCGTTATTTACCACCAACTACAAGTTGGTGGTAAATAACGGGAAAAAAACAAAAAGCGATTTTATGCAAATTGCTTCAGTGCCATGTTCAGTGCCATGTTGCAGACATACATGCCCTTTGGGCATGTATGTCTGCAACATGTGCACCCATACACAATTGTGGGGTGCAACAGGGTGTCAAAGTGACACCCTGCCACCCTTCAATGTTTTCCCCCTTTTACCGAATCGGTATTTACCGATTCGGTAATTGACATTCATTCCTATGGGCCTCCAGGCCTATTGGAATGAATGGGAATTACTGAATCGGTAAATACCGATTCGGTAAATACCAAATCTTAACGATTCGGTCATTTTTACCGAATAATTTGCTACATAGCATTTACTGATTCAAAAATACCGAATCTGTAAAATTCGGTATTTTCGAATTGGTAAATGCTATTTACCTACATCTGACCCCTAGGTCCTCTCTAACAGCCTTTGAAATCCTAACTTTGTGATGCGGACGGGAAGCCCCAGACATGGACATGCCAAGACGCCTGCAAAAAGTTCTGCCTGCCCTGACCACTCTACAGGCAAAATGTAAATAACCTAGCAAATGTTGAACTTGCCTCAGTTCCAGTTTAGGTTGATCGATGACATATAACAAAAAGGACCGTATCTCAAGCACTTTTTCCACCGGCAGTCTGGCTATCATGTCAATTGTGTCAATTTCAATTCCAAGGAAAGTTAATGTTGTACTAGGACCCTCTGTTTTCTCAGGAGCTAAAGGTACACCCAATTCCTTAGTTATGTCCTGAAAGCTTTGCAACGCTAGACTGCACTGATTAGATTGTTTAGCACCAATGAATAGGAAATCATCCAAGTAATGACAAACTAGAGCATGTCCACTAACTTGGGTAAAACACCACTGTAAAACCTAGCTAAATTTCTCAAATAAGGCACAAGAGACAGAACATCCAATGGGAAGAACTTTGTCAAAATAAAAGGCACCATCAAAAAACATGCCCAATAATTAAAAATCAGAAGGGTGGATTGGTAGAAGGCGAAAAGTAGATTTTATATCACTCTTTGCCAACTGTGCACCAGCCCCCACTGACCTCACCAACTTCAATGCATCGTCCACTGAAGCGTAAGTCACACTGGTGTCTGAGGAAGAAATGAAATCATTGACAGATTGACCCTCCGGCCAGGATAAGTGGTGAATCAAACGATATTCTCCTTCTTTCTTTTTTGGGACAACTCCCAGAGGGAATACTATCAGGTTTGAAAAAGGGGTCTTCAAAAGGGGCCAGCTACTGTACCTGCTTGAAGCTCTGCATTAAGCTTCTGCTGTACTACCAGAGGTAACTGTTTAGCACAGTGGTTCCCAAACTTTTGACTCCTGAGGACCCCCATTGAGTCACCACTGGAAGCCGGGGACCCCCAAGCAATTTGTATGAGTTAAATTTCAAATATTAAAACAGTAATTAAAAAAAAACACACGTGTTCACACAAAACAAATACTCAAAGTACTAAGGATTTCGGGGCCAGATGTACGACCATTTCATTTAGCACCTCGCAATTGGCGACACAATGCAAGTGGCAAATTGTGAGTCGCTAAATGAAATGTACAACAGTGTGTTTAACACAGTTTGGGATTCCCAATGGGGTCGCAAATTGCGGGGCTCATTAATATTAATGAGCCTCTCGCAATTTGCGAGCCCATTGGAAATGCCAGCCCTTCCAGGGATGGTGGCCTGCTGGGCTCAGCAGGCCACCATGTCTGGGACTGCTTTTAAATAAAGCAGTTTTTAAAAAAATGCAGCCAGTTTACCATGCATTTAAAAAAAAAAGAAAATGAAACTTTTTAGTTTCATTTTTTAAGGGCAGGCAGAGGTCCCTGGGACCTCTGCCTGCCCTTAAAAATAATTTTGCATGCATTTGCAAAGGGGAAAGGGTCCCCTGGGGACCCCTTCCCATTTGCAAATGCATTACCATCTACTTGAAGTAGGTGGTAATTGCAAGTGTTTTGCGACCGAAAAACATTTGTACATGGTTTTGAGACTCGCTATTTGGAAGGGAATGCCCCTTCCAAATAGCATATTGCAAAACCTATTTAGCGAGTCACAAACAAATTGCGACTCGCGAAATAGGCTATGTACATGGCCCAATAGGTTTTTGCATGCGCAAATGGGTTCACGAACCCATTCGCGCATATAAAAACGGATCGTACATCTGGCCCTTAGTATTTTATATTGAAGGAACAGCCCCTCTGTCACATGGATTTCATTTGTTTTATAGCATCTCTCATACCATTGTAGGATGTCAGAGCACTTTACATCACACACATATAGAGACATTGAATCATACATGTAAATCAGTGTGTATATAAAATGTTACATAAGGTAAAGGGGACCACAAGGATTACATATCATTCATACTAGTAGGCATTTTTAAAGAGTGCTTGGTCTGGAAAAGCACAAACTCAGGATTCAGAACATAACACAGTGGCTAGTAACATTAAAAATGTATTTCCGCCCAAATAAATCTTTTTAGCAGCATCAGGATAATGAATAACTGGGAAAAAACATAAGTTACTAACTGGTACCATGCAGTTTGCAAGCAGCTCTTTGATGACAGTTTATAGGCCCCTCTGCTAGATTACAATTGCCACTTATTAAGTGTACAGTATCAAAATAATCTCTGTGACAAAAGCAGTAACCACGAACCTATGCACATAAAATACTGCTTTTCTAAAATGCATGTTACACGTTCTTTGCAGTAGGCACATTAACCCTCTGTGCTACATTAGTTAAGTCAAAGCTGCCACTGAACAAAACTCACCTCGCTCTCCAGCAGGTACATTAATCACTGGCATTATCTTGACACTTTTATTGTTGCTGGAAAGCTGCTAATTACACAAGAAACTTTTCTGTGCTTTTAAAACTGCTGCCTACGGACCCCCTGGGAATGTGTCACGGACCCCTGGGGGTCCACGGACCACAGTTTGGGAAACACTGGCTTTAGCAGATTTGAGATTGTCAGCCCACCTCCTCCGACGGGGCCCCTGGTAACCAATTTTGAAACCCTCTTTGAAACCCAAGTACAAACTAGATGCCGCACCTACATCCGGATAAAAACTCAACCAATATTCCAAAACGTCTAGCCTAATTGGTGTAGAAGCCCTTTGGTACATATTGGAACGTTGTGCCTCTGCCCTGCTGGAATCTACCTTGATCTCCAAATTTTGCTCCCGCAAAACATTGGGTGATAGGGTGCTTACCTCCACATTGGGAACAATCATGTTTGTACCGACAAAATTGTCTGCTACAAAATCCTCTATTAAAATTCCAGCATGCCCCCTGTGACCAATGTTTGTCCTCCACCAGGCCAACCCGCCCCATCTTGTGCGGGATGCGGTAAAAAGGGCCGATAAGTTATCGGTAAACCGCTAGCTGTGTGAGTCGTGCCCGAAGGATGAGTGGAGGACATCCATTGTAGCCATAATTCAGAATCTATGTCCCCCCATGGTTTGTCATGAAATAAACTTAACCTGGCCCTAAACTCCTCATCATAGCTCAACCATGCGTAACCTCCAAAATGCATTTGTGCTTTCCGAATTATATCCATATATTTGAACAACCCTACGGCTCGATCCTGATGACGTTCACAATATACGCTTGCATATATAAGAAAGGCCGATGTCCAATTATCAATAGTTTTCGGAACCCTGGGCCTCCTAGCTAATTCCTACTCCTCCTCCTTAGATCCTTCCTTGGCTTGAATATCCCTATGTAAAAGCTTTAAAACGTCTACAAAATCATGATTCCAAATTCTAATCTTTGTCTTGTCTGACAGATGAGACCCCAAAGGCATTGCAAAACCTATATAAGGCAGTTTTTTGTGTATGTTCTGATCTACTACTATCGGTTTTGTCAGCATTGTCAACCTCTAAAACTTTCTTGGAATGAATTGAACTGTTTATTACACCACCAACTTTTGCTGTGACCTGTGTACCTGTGTTCTTTAATACCACCTCTGCTTGAAAATTCAATTCAGTATCCACCAACTCTTCACCCACACCAATAGAACGTACGTTACATTCCTTGCGATCAGATTGATGCCATGAATTCCACCATTGCCCCTCGCCTGAAGGTAATTGGGCGGAACGTTTCTGAAATTCTTTAGGATCGTCCCGCTGACGAGGTCCACTCATATGATCTCGATCCGATGACTTGCCCGCTCTAGACTATGACTTGTTCGCTCTAGACGATGCCTTGTCCACCATAGACGTCTGCAAAATACTAAAACATTTGTTTTCCCCGACAAACGCTTATGCACCCCAGATTTCTTATGAGCAGCCTTCAAAATCTCATCATCATCAACTTCCTTCAATTCCCCTTCTTCGATATCCTCATCAACATCAAAATGATCCAACATATCCTCATGTGATACCAAAACGCTGCTCACACCCGTCTTTTCTCCATCACCCACTCTCCCATCATACAACCTCCAAGAATGTGCTGACATCCGTTTAAACTGTGCCGCCGATTAAGAAGCATCCGCTCTAGATCTTCTTGGAATATTGGTCTCCATTTTTGAAGCCGCATCCTGCTCAGTAGACAAACAACCGGTAACACCAGACTCCTTATCAAAAGGAACAGAAAATTGAGCCTTCAAGCCGCACGAGCCTGAACAGTGCGTAAAACCCGATGTCTTAAAACCTATCTGGTGTGCAGCGCCGTTAGGCACCGAAGAGGCTAAATCTGAATCAGGGACCCAGACCCAGTGATCCGATTGTGGACTGAAATCCGAGTCAAAATAGGAATTGGACTGGGACTTATAATTGCAGTTACTGTCTCTTAAAGTGTAAGCCGAAACATCTTTGTGCCTATGACCAAGGGGCTTACCTACATGTTCCATAGGATAAATAACCTGTTCCCCCAAAGATCTGTCAAAATCTACCAAGATTCGTGAAAATCAGGTATTGCGCCATAGAAAAACTGCTTGTCTAATTTAAACTTTGCAGACAAATCGGATCTCTCCATAGGAAAAAAAGCTCCAGAATGTGCCCCCGTTACAGTTACCTTGTCATTAAAAGATGCAGTAAAATTTAGAACGTTTCTTGAATCTGGCAAACAATCTTCCTCACTGTCACTTGAATATGCCACAAGTGAAGAAGACCTCTGTTCAAACTTAACCTGAGGAATTACATTTTCTTTATTAACATGTGAGGTGGGGCTTAACAACTGCCTCTGTGACAATAACACCCCTTGCTCCTGTAAACTGTGAAAAGAATTGGCTTTGCCTTTCGAAACTGTAGCCATAGCATTTTTATACCCTCTCCCACATCTCTGCCCCCCACGAGATAAAGAAGGAGATGATTTAGCCTTTTTTGCAGCTACTGCGCAAGCGCTTAATCGTTCTGCCCCTTTTACCTTCCTCCTGAGAATGCCTCCCTGCTGTCTTGCCAGATATTTCACCGCCGCGCCCAGTCCTGTCAGGAACCGGCGTTTGAAGGGAAGGCTCCTCGTGAGCTTTATCAACATCACCAGAGCCAGCTGATTGTGGAAGATCAGTAAGGGGTCTGGCGTGAGCAGGTAGACATGCTGCCACTGCCATTGCGACCCCTTCAGCAGCCTTCCACCTAAGACGCTCCAAACCGACCCAAGCCTCACCAGGAACACCGGGCTGAAGAAGATCTTCTCTCCCTGCCTGGCAAATAATACGTATTAGAACATTGGAATGTTGGGAGCTCCATTGAAAACAATGGAGTGCTCCGGGCTTATAATGGCTGGTATAAGCCTGGAGCTCCAACATTCCAATGTTTCTTTGTTCACAGCTCTGGCTGTGAACAAAGGCTTCAGGGAGCCTGAGGGGATTCCAATCCCCTCACGCTTCCAAAAGGCTTTGTTTTTTTTTGTTAGAACATTCTGTCCTCTAGTGTCAGAATGTTCTAATAGCCTTATAGCCCTTCGGAGATGGGCTATACCGGTATTAAAGTCCCTCTCCCTTGTTAAAGGGCCTCGCCTTCGGCTCGCGGCCTTTAACGCTGGAGAGGGCCTTTAATAGCCGGTATAGCCCTCTACGGCGGGCTATAAGGCTATATTGCATCTCGCACTGCCCCAGAATCCATCATAGCAGTGATGCAATGAAAGCTAAACTCCTGAGGAAACTGACAGGAGCTCACGTCCACAAAACTCTCCTACCTCCTAAAGCTGCTGACTGACAGAAAAACCTTCCCGCCAAGCTAACTAACGCTACACCAACACTAAACCCCGCCCCCCCACCTCCCAACCAATCAGGTTATAGTGGCTGCTACCACTGCGCGAAACATCCCAGGGGGACACCGGCACGTGCCAAGCTCCCCCTGGTTTCCCATTTACACTGCCTCTTAGACAGATATTGTTCCCATCCTGGCACCACCCGTAGGTTTTCAAAGGGGGAGTTTTGCACTATTTTGGACTGCATCTGTGTGGCGAGCTTAAGTATTTGGAAAGCCGTCACAATAGAAGTTTAGGTAACTCAGTGTGTCCTATATGAGACTATGTTTTATTAATTGAGTCGGCTCATTATTCATTTTACCCTCACTTAGTCGAGAAATCCAACGTACGGCTCCACTCTCGATGAATTTGTCCTGTTATTGGCAATCCTTTTTATCGTCCCAGACGATTTAAACTAGGTTGAAATACCCATCCTAGAATTAAATCCGTTTTTTTCAGCCTCAACTGCTTGTCAGGTATTGTTAACATCAACAGCCAGTAATTGTTGCTGTACTGTATGTTATGGAGTTGTCAATTATTTCCTTCCCATTTCTGAAGAGCATGATATATATGACCCCATTCTTAATAAGACCAGTGCCTTTCAAAGCATAGTTGTTTACTGTTAGTCTCCACTCTCTGTTTCCACAGATATTTGGAGGCCATTCTATACTCCATTTATGTGCATCTTCATCTAGATGTTTTGTAAATAAGATTACGTTCATTCATTGTTCTAGTAAGTTTGCATAGCATGTTTTTATTCTTGCACTAAGCTGGTGAATGTTTTCTCACTTTCAATGAATGCTCAGGGCAAGAAACTGTCGGTGATCACATCACTTTCTCTTTATTTTTCACTTTCTGTAACTTAGCTTTTCCTGGATTTGTTCTTTTCTTTCATCACAGGTGTATATCTTTTTTAATTGGTAGTATTTTCTTAACACACACAATTCTTTGGATTATTCGGATTATTCATTTTACATAGGGGTCATCAATCCACATAAGAACATTTCATCCTGAAGATGGTCTTACAGACGTTAGCACAAGACAAGACCGACACATCGACATTTCCACCCATTTTCATATGTAAAGATCTTCCTGGAAATGTTCATTGTATGTTTAATGGTGTTCTTCTCATTTGAAAATATTCGAAATGGGTTATGAAAAAAGTGTTTATAAGAAAACAGTTGCTGTGAAGATAGTCTATCTCAGTCACTTTTGTATTTATGTGAGTTGCATTTTGTACGCTTCTATGTGAACAGAATTTTCCACATAAATTTGTACTTCTAAAGTATACCCCCATTTTGCATTACTTGCATTTTTACTGTCGATATGCTCGTTTGGAATGAATTTGAATAATTGTGTCAATTTGTTTGCCTGAAGCTCCTAATAAGGGCATTATAAAAAAAAATTGTGCCAAGAAGATTTTTTAGTCTGAAAACATCCCTTATAGGCACTTTTACCAAATATTGATTTAGATTTACCCAAATCTCCAAGGGTTTATGTGGTTGCCCAACTTTTTGTTAGTATCTCACGATAATGGGCTGTCTGCACTGACGCTGCTCTGCCTCTGTCACCTTACGCTATGTAGCTCTGACAAAGATGAGTCTTAATGTATAATTAAACCGCCTTTGACTTATGATTTAAAACTTCAAGTTATTATGACATTTGTGGTTTTTGGCAGGTATAATAACATGATTTAATCACCGCCAGTCCTGGGCAGCCATATCCAAAAAACCACCCGGAAACTAAAGTAGTCCTCCCCTTCCAGTTCAAAGAGAAAAGGAAGACTTGATTTTCCCACATCTGTGCGAGCAGCGCAGCACACAAAGGTGTTAGAGGGTTTTAGGCAGCTAACTGCGTGTCCGATTTATGGAAATATCACAACTGAGTGTAAGAACGCTATTACACCCAATAATACTAGGACTCAGAGTTGCTGTGCTTAAACTCTTTATTCCCCGGAGCGCCGGGATTGCGTGACTCTCTCTTTCAGAGCCGTCCAGCGCCACCACAAAATGGCCGCCTTCCGGTTCCTCTATCGGCTTCCGGTTCCGGCGCTAGTCACAAGGACTAGACCGTCACCACATATCTCCCTCCTTTATGCAACTCACAAGTAATAACAATGTTAACCACTCTTACTTATTGTCCATATCTAAATCCTGGAACCTCTTGGGAGTTCTCACGCTTCTTCCTGCTCTCGTTCTCACCATTCCTTCGACCTGTTCACCTCCATGTGCGCCCAGCCTGGCGCTCGTTCCTCGTGTCTCAGTTCCTTTTCCTCTCCCTTCAAGTCTCTCATCTTCACTGCCCTTCTTGCCTGTGATACCTACTACACCACTCTCACCGTTGCTCCCTTCACGTTCATTCACTTCATCTTCCACCTGTCGTGTCCCATCTTCCACATGCTCTTGTCCCAATTCTCGACATTCCTCTTCCACTGTCTCTACATTCCTTTCTGCACTTTCGTCTGCTTCCTCTCTCCATCGCAGGATTTTGCTGCATTTCGCCATTCTATCCTGTGACCATACTTTGCCTTTGCTGAGTAAAGCTGATCTGGCGTAAGGTTCTAAAACTTGCAGAGGTGGTGGGAACTTGCTCTCTCCCTTCCTTCTCATGGTCGCTACCTTCACTCTCACCCAGTCTCCCTTCTCTAGTGACACTTCTTGTACACTCCGTCTCTTGTTGAAATGTTCTGTGTATGTCTCTTGCGCCCTTTCCAGTTTCCTTCTTACCACTGCTGGCGACCATTTACTCTGTATCACCATCTGTCTCCACGCGATGTTATCCTTGGTGAACGGTTCTCTGCCTCTCAGTACATTGAAGGGGCTGTAGCCTGTGCTCCCTGGTGTGATGCGGTAGGCCCAGAGCATCTTGGGTAACTCCTTTTCCCAATCTTGCCCCTCGTTTATAGCTGCTTGAATGGTCTCCATAATCACTCGATTGAAACGTTCCACTTGTCCATTCCCTGCCGCGTGGTATATGGGAGTGTGCTTGACCTCTATCCCATTCCTGGATGTGTAGGCCTACCATGTGACCCTAACCCTCGGGTAGGTCACTTCCCCACCGCTGCTGCTCCGCCTGCCAATCTTCTTGCCTCCTGCTTCCCCTCCAGATCGGTGCTCTCCTACCCTGCTTGAGCGCCGCCTGGACTGCCTGCGCCTGGACTGAGTGCCCCCGTGTGCCTGCCTGCCCCATTCGTTTTCTGTACCCCCCGACTGGACTGCCTGAGTGCCCGTGTGCCTGCCTGCCCCATTCTCTTTTCTGTACCCCCGAGTGAGTTGCTTCGCCCGCCGGGCTCCTCAGCCCCGTTTTTTCCCGCCGCTGCCTCCCGTGCGGCCCCGCCTTCCCACACCCATTGGATTCTTCCCTCCCGCCTCCCAGCTGACCCCTCCGACCCTCCTCCCCTCTTAAGGTGTCCGCAGTGCGGCAGAGACAGTGACCCTAACCCTCGGGTAGGTCACTTCCCCACCGCTGCTGCTCCGCCTGCCAATCTTCTTGCCTCCTGCTCCCCCTCCAGATCGGCGCTCTCCTACCCTGCTCGAGCGCCGCCTGGACTGCCTGCGCCTGGACTGAGTGCCCCCGTGTGCCTGCCTGCCCCATTCATTTTCTGTACCCCCGACTGGACTGCCTGAGTGCCCATGTGCCTGCCTGCCACATTCTCTTTTCTGTACCCCCGCCTGAACTGCCTGAGTGCCCTTGTGCCTGCCTGCCCCATTTTCTATTTTGTACCCCCGAGTGAGTTGCTTCGCCCGCCGGGCTCCTCAGCCCCGTTTTTCCCCGCCGCTGCCTCCCGTGCGGCCCCGCCCCCCCCAAACCCATTGGATTCTTCCCTCCCACCTCCCAGCTGACCCCTCCTCCCCTCTTATGACGCCCCCGGAGCGACCGCGCAGCGGGCGCGCCGATTGTGCGCCGAAGGCGCGCCAAAGGCAAGCCCGTCTGCGCCCGTCCACGCCTGAACCGCGCCCAGCGCCAGGACCCATGGCCCCCGAGAACGCCAGCCCACACGACGGACTTACGACCCCACCACCCCCAATGCACTCAACGCCGGCCGGAACCCCGCCTGCTACCGAGCCACCCCGAAACGCACCCATGGACCCTTCACCTGCCAAGCCTGCCGATTCACCTGCCTCCGGACCTGCACCGCCCCCGCCAAACCAGACACCAGCAACAACCACCTCAAGGGCATCCTGCTCAACACCCACTCCGTCCACAGGCACGCCGTGGAACTCTGGAACCTGCTCGACGCACCAGCACCAGACGTCACCTTCCTCACTGAAACCTGGATGAACGCCGCCTCAGCACCCGACATCGCCATAGCCATCCCGGACGGATACAAGATCACCCGGAGGGACCGCGTCAACCAGACGGGAGGAGGCATCGCCATCGTACACAAGAACACCATCCGCATCTCGACCAACTCCGACGAAACCTTCGCCACCGCCGAACACCTCCACTTCCAGATACACACCAACCCCAAGACCACCCTCCGAGGCACCCTCATCTACAGACCCCTGGTACCACGCACACAATTCAGCGAAGACATCGCATACTTCATCAGCCCGCACGCCCTTCCCTCCGCCGACTACATCCTCCTAGGGGACCTCAACTTCCACCTGGAGAACAACAATGACAGAAACACCACCACCCTGCTGGACAACCTCGCCAACCTCAGACTCAAGCAACTGGTGAACACCCACACCCACTACGCCGGCCACACGCTTGACCCCGTCTTCTCATCCAGCAAGCACATCTCCTTCAGCCACTCCACCGGACTCCACTGGACTGACCACAGCTGCGTCCACTTCAGCTTCAGAAAGACTACGACCCACCACCACCCGCAACAGGTCTCCCGCCAGAGCTGGAGCAAGATCACCGCCGAGCAGCTCCCCGCCTCTCTCAGCCAGAACACTCCCACCAGCACCACGGACCCCAACGAAGCAGCCAACAACCTCACCAAGTGGCTGACCACCTGCGCCGATGACCTCGCACCACTAAAGAACTCTCCCAGCAAACCCGGCAGCAAGAAAACCCCCTGGTTCACCGACGAACTCAAGAACTCCAAGAAGAACTGCCGCACCCTCGAGAAAGCCTGGCGGCGCGACCAGACCACAGACAACAGGACCGCCCTCAAGCACGCCACCCGCAAACACCATCAGCTGATCCGCGCCACCAAGAAGACGGCACTCAAAGAACAACTGGACAACAACGCCCACGACAGCAAGGAACTCTTCAACATCGTCAAAGAGTTCTCCAACCCCAGCGCCGGAAACAACGACATCACTCCCTCGCAAGACCTCTGCAACTCACTCGCCTCGTTCTTCCACCGCACGATCACCGACATACACAACAGCTTCGACGCACAGACCACGCACCCTACCACCGAACCAACACCTGCCACCACCACCCTCTGCAACTGGACCCCGATCAGCACCGAAGACACCACCGGCACGATGAACTCCATCCACTCCGGATCACCAACCGACCCCTGCCCACACCACGTCTTCAACAAAGCCGACGCCTTCATCGCACCCCATCTCCGGGACATCATCAACACCTCTTTCCACACCGCCACCTTCCCGGAGAGCTGGAAGCACGCCAAGCTCACCGCCCTCCTGAAGAAACCAACGGCGGACCCCACCGACCTCAAGAACTACCGTCCCATCTCGCTCCTTCCTTTTCCTGCCAAACCACAGCACCGAGACCGCCCTGATCGCAGCCACCGACGACATCAGAGCCCTGATTGACAACGGGGAAACAGCGGCCCTCATCCTCCTGTACCTCTCTGCGGCGTTCGACACTGTCTGCCACCGCACCCTAGTGCAGCGCCTCAGCAACATCGGAATACAAAAGAAAGCACTGGAGTGGATCATCTCGTTCCTCGCCGGAAGAACCCAGAGAGTCCGCCTCCCCCCGTTCATATCCGAGACCACCGAAGTCATCTGCGGCCTACCACAGGGATCCTCACTCAGCCCAACCCTCTTCAACATCTACATGAGCCCCCTCGCAGCCA
Organism: Lissotriton helveticus; assembly: GCF_964261635.1. NCBI lineage: Eukaryota > Metazoa > Chordata > Amphibia > Caudata > Salamandridae > Lissotriton > Lissotriton helveticus. The sequence continues at coordinate 839,083,295 of NC_136065.1, forward strand.
TCGCACGCCAACACAACCTCAACATCATCTCCTATGCCGACGACACCCAATTGATCCTCTCCCTCACCAACGACCCCGCCACCGCCAGAGCCAGCCTACACGAAGGGATGAAAGACGTCGCCGACTGGATGAAGAACAGCCGCCTGAAACTGAACTCAGACAAGACGGAAGTCCTCATCCTGGGATCATCACCCTCCGCCTGGGACGACTCCTGGTGGCCCCCTGCCCTGGGCACCGCTCCCAAGCCAACGGACCACGCACGCAACCTGGGCTTCAACCTGGACTCCTACCTCTCGATGACTAGACAAGTCAACGCCGTTTCCTCATCATGCTTCAACACCCTGCGCATGCTCCGCAAGATCTTCAGATGGATCCCCACAGAAACCAGGAAGACCGTGACCCAGGCACTCGTCACCAGCCGACTGGACTACGGGAACACCCTCTACGCCGGAACCACAGCCAAACTTCAAAAAAGACTCCAACGCATCCAGTGTGGAAAAGTAAATTTTGCCATGTTCTGTGTCCCTACGTGTTCCCCATGTTATGTTATATGTGCACGATTAATATGCATATGTATTCCCCATGATCGATTAAAGACGCAATTACGGCTGTGTCCATCTCTAGTATGCCAGTTCCTAGTTCTCGTGAAAGCTACGAGTATCAGGCCTATGTAAAGCTACGTTGCCACGTTTCTCAGTGTGCACGTTATTTCATTGAAAAGTCCCCGTTTCTAGGCCTCAAAAGGGCCCGGACTCAGATTCAGCTCCTGTCTCCTGAACCCTCTCCGAGGAGCGATACAGCCCCCACCTGTATCCCTGACCCTTCACTTACTTCCTGCCTCACAGTGCCCGGCTCGGCCTGGCTCTGCCTGCCAGTCTGCCAAGAGTATGTTATGATTCCAGTTATCAGTCCAGCTCTCCTTCTCTGCATTCCTAAGTTACTGAATCGCATCAATAGTTTCCGTCATGGTCTAGCCTTTACGTCTCCATGTAAGAGAAATACTGTATTTATGGTCATTTAATATTCCTCAACACACACTACATGTAGAATAATGCATGCACCAGTCTTAGTGTCTGTTAGCCTTTGCCCTGATAACTTTTGGATTCTATCAACATGTTCTCTAAACATCAGATACTAGATAGTGTTTAGGTACATGTCGCTCTGACTCTCCAGACTTTCGTCTCTTCTTCTAGCGCAGAAGTCATAGCCCCCAGCTTCTCCCTAGTAACACGTCATTGCCAGCTTGCGCGCACCACTAGGTTAGAGGTCCCGGCTCCTTAGGTAGCCCCCTCCATGTTTCCGCCCCATTTATGACATATTCTGTTACGTCTACATCACATGTCTATGTATACGCCTCCTGTTACACCCACTTTCATCCTTATCTTTCGCGACTGTTGCTAACTCCACCCACTGTCACACCTACTGTATGTACTGTAATGCAATTGTTTTAGTATATATACTTGTGTATTGTTATTAAAAGCCGGCGCGCTCATTCCAGATCCTGCCCGACAGCTGTCGGGGCCCCCCTGTTGGCTAGCCATCCCAGATCTTGCCCGTGCAGGTTGTCCTGTTCCTGTCCTTTATGCTGTATTAAAACCTGCAAACTCCTACTACCTCGAATCTTGACTCTTATTTATTGAGCTATCTGTTATTGTTATGTCCAGTCAAAAATAGAGGTATTATTTCTTTATTTACCACATAATGGCGCCCGAACAGGGACTTGCCCTTTCCCCACGCGCCGGAGAAGCCACGCAAGCCCCCTGATCCTCTGCAGCCGTGACGGAACCATACCGTGCACGTGCAGATATTTCTGCTTCAAGTATCCCTCAGGCCCACGGAGGAGACGGAGGTTGCGGTCCAGCATCCAGACGAGGCGGTGGAGGAACGCGGCGAGTCCCGACCAGAGCCCAAGCCGAGAGTCCAAGGTCCGAGGTATCCGGAGGCCCACCCGTAACAGAAGTCCGAAGTTCGTCCGTCCGGCGTCGAAGCAGTCCAGTCCAGTCCGAGGCCTTCCGTTCTTGCTGCCCGGTGAGTACCGTTGCTGGGGTAGTATCTAGACAGGGTCAATCTAATTGTCTCTGGTCCGTGGGTTTGGGGTACACAGATCCAACACGAAGTGTCCACTTAGGTGGATGCGGGTCCTGACGTGTCTCTTTATGAGACCGGTAAGTTTCGTACTGTTTTAGCAGTGCATCTAGTTTCTGTTCTAGTCTGTTCTGTTCTCGAGAAATTCATGTATTCTGTTTTCAGTATTCCAGGTAGTATTTTGTCAAAACTATTATTTTAAATGTCATTCATGTATTTCAATGTCGTGGTATGAAAGTGGTGTAATTATCGTGTTCATTGTGTATTGTGTCTAGACTACAGTTCAGTCATGCCGTTGTTTTCCAAACTACGTCAGTTAAAAACTAGAAAAGGTCTGTTAGAAGAAGCAGTTCCTGTCCCGCCTAGGGACAGTCCAGGTCATTTTATGTATCAGAAGCATGGCATAAGTGCCATATTATATCTAGATTTATGGGTGGAGTACACCAAACAGTTAGAAGAAAAGTACAGATGGCCCGTATCGGGTACATGGGATGCCGAGTGCATCATGCGAGTAGAATAAGTATTATGGAAAAAGAAAGCCAGACAGTCACTGAAAGATGCCATCGAGTTATGGCGCAAAGAATCTCATAAAAGAACCGAAAAAGAAATCAGAAAGTCAGAATTAAGTAGAGAATCCTTAGAAAAAGCCCAAGAAAGGGAACTAATCGAAATAGGTGAACGAGTTAAAACCGAACAGTCAGACAGACAGAAAAATGCCCTTATTAAGGGTATGTATCCTCTTCTTGCCGAGGGCTTGCCAAAAGCAACCCCGGAGGCATCCAGTAATTTCCCGCCATCCTTAGTTCCGACCAAGCTACGTCATAAACCGACCGCAGCTGATATTTTTCTCTCGTCCTATTTGGACGACACAGTCCCAGAATATGCAAATCCTGTTCCACCAGCTCCTGTAAATAATGTAAATCCTGCTCCTCCAGTCACCGGGGCACCTGTTACAGTACCTGTTACGGTAACCCCGGTCCAGCCCGTAGTACAAATTCCCGCCACATCAGTCACTCTGCCAGCACGAAGAGTATCAGTCGACGATTCCAGTATAGGGGCCGCGGGAGGAGGTCCTCCTGGTAACCCGCCGCCAAGTAGACGTTTAGGAGCAGTCGAGTTACATGAACGTGCGTTACAGCGTACGCCTAAATATAAGTCCATTGCAGAAATCAGGCGACTTCTTACTGAATGCTGTTATGATCCAGTCCCAGGCGAGGATAGTATGGTTATATATTCCGTACGTATAAGGCAGGTGTCCGAGTATTTGGTCACCCTACCGAATATGAAAGAAGATCTAGACAGAATGTATCATTTCATTCGTACAGGACAAGATCCAGAAAGTATTGGTGAAGTCATGTCTCTCAGGAAAGCTGAGATCCAGTTCATGTTATTAAAGTTTCTGATCAATTGTTTAATACGGGAACAAGATTCCCCGACTAAAGATCCGACCGAAATGAGAATTCTGACAAAGTGGAGTGATAATATAGCCGAGGGTAAGCACAAGACACTCAATAGTATAGAGAGTATGTACAAGAAAATACGTAAAGAAATAATAAGGTTACACGAACAACGCAAAGAAGCACAAGTAAGCGAGAAAGAAAATGACTCTTCTACTGAAGAGGTAGACGACGAGACTACCGCCAGAATAGCGTATGTAGGTAAATCTAGACTTCCAGACCGACATTTACGCCTAGAACACAAGAAAGTCTTTCATCTTCCAGCACCAGAACAAGGTTCCCTAGAACAAGTATTTCAAGCTACCGATCAAATTCTGAAATCACGAATCGGTTATAGTGAATTAAGTACTATGCATGAACAAGAACTAGCCCGATCAGCAGTCCGATGGATTACTGATTCTACCACTTTTCCAGACGAAATAGTGGCACAAATGTTTCTGAAACTGCCCCCAGCCGAGCAGCGACTGGTGGGTATGTATATGATCCAGCACCTCATTACACTGTATGAGGGTCAACATTCTGATCCAGGTCCGTTACATGATGTCCTGAACGAGTTACTCCAGTATAGATGGAAAGGTTTAGGTACCGATTTAATTAGTGTCATTCTAGAACAGCGCCACAAATACAGAACGTTTTTGAACCCGCATTTTGTTCATGGCTCACCTCCAGAAAGTAAACCGTTTTACATAGATAGACAGCATCCGTTACGAGAAGTACACCCAGTTAGGACACCAGATGGTGAAATGCAACGAGTATTTGTTTACACCCCAGTTACCAAGATGGAACTCTTAGAGATGAAGAAATTAATTCCCTGTCACGACAAAGATCCAGCAGGGTTCCACCGAGAATTAAAAGACATGCTCCGTATGGGAGAATACACGTATCCAGACATTATTAAAATGTTAAAAGTCCTGTTGCCCGCAGGGGTATACGAAAAACTCAAGGAAAAAGATTGGGAGGTGGGAGAGAAAAAGATCGATTGGACAGCTCTAGAAGCTGAAGATAAGATACGAGTACCAGGTACCGGTCTTGGAGACAAATGTAAAGAATTACCAGAATTATTGATACAAGTTTTACCTAGATTATTAGCCACTAAAAAGGAAGACTGGGATGCAATCTCAGCCTGTAAACAGAAACAAGACGAAGACACTAGTGATTTTTATTCCAGATTTGAGAAATGCTTTATAATAAACAGTGGTTTGAAGACGAGTAGCGAGTCATACCCTCATCTTTTTGTTACTAAATTAGTCGAGAATTCAAGTCCACAAGTTAAAAATCGAGTTTTGAAAGTCGAAAGTACCTGGCAAGCTAGTACCCCGTCCCAGATGTTACAGATGCTCCAGTATCACCAGAATAGAATCAGAGAAGAGCAAGAACACGAGAGAAGACGTATGAAAGACACGAAAATGAAAGTACTAGTTGCACAATCTGTTCCACAAGACAGTCAGAAGAGGGGTCCGAATCAAGCCAGTCATCCTGCAGCTCCCGTTAAAGGGACATGCAATTATTGTAAACAGCCAGGTCATTTTATAAACGAGTGTGCAGTTCTGAAACACAACATAGCCACTGGTAAAACTAAAGAAAGACCACGTCCGCCTAGACAAGAACAAGTTTCACAGACTTCTCAGCCACAGAATGCACAACAGACAGTTCCAGCACCGCAGCCCATCGCTGCAACACAGCATGTTACACAGCAGATGTACCAGTATGCACAGACAGAGTATCCAGAGTATCAAGCGTATTCATGAAACAGCCTAGAGAGGGAGGTAGGCTTGCCTCTCATCGAGATTCCTGTAGATCAAGAAGGTCCCTATGTTCACAGTCAAGTATTAGGGAAAGACAGAAAGTTTCTGATTGATACAGGGGCAAGTAGGACTACCATTAGTCACGACGAGGTTCCAGGGGCTCCACTCTCAGGCTCTAGAAATGTTTCCCTTGGATTTTCAGGAAAGCCAATTGTTAACGAGATTTCCAAACCAGTTACTCTTGAAGTAGGTCCATTGTCCCGAACTACTGATCTACTGCTTACGAAGTCATGTCCAGAAAATTTGTTAGGCATTAAGACACTGAAAGAATTAGGTGCAGTTATTTGCTGTTCCCCAGAGGGGATACGTTTGTTTTTACGTGACTTTAAGGGTCACTATGTTCTACGAGATTTTGATCCAAGATTGTCTAATGTTCCGCAGCATCTATGGGCGCAAGGTCCAACTGATGTTGGCTTCATGCAAATCACACCCCATCGTGTGACTCTCAAGCAAGGTGTAGTGCTACCACGAATCAGACAGTACAGATTGCCACCTGAGGCTGTAGCAGCCTTATCCAAAATTATTGACGAGCTCACGGCTCAAGGAGTAGTTGTAGAAACTGACTCCAATGTATGTAATTCTCCTATCATTCCAGTCATGAAACGTACTGATCCAAATGCACCCCCAGTATATCGATTAGTGATTGATCTTCGAGAACTCAATAAATGTATCATTCCCCAGTATCCAGTTGTCCCAGATATCTCATCCCTGTTGACAGCTATTGATTCTGAGGCAATATTCTTTACCGTAATCGACCTCAAGAATGCATTTTTCAGTGTCCCCATTCATCCAGACAGCCAGTACCTTTTCGGTTTTTGTTTAAATGGAAGGAGCTATACATTCACACGAGCTCCTCAAGGTTTCACAGAAAGTCCTAGCATTTACAGTCAAGCACTTAAGAGACAACTAGACAACATTCACATGCCAACTGACACTGCCCTGCTCCAGTATGTCGATGATCTACTGATCACAGCCCGTTCTGAACATGCTTGCGAGCGAGCATCGCTTATAGTCCTGTATTTCCTAGCCGAGATGGGGCACAAGGTGTCTCCTTCAAAGCTTCAATTCTGTGTCCAGCAAGTGATCTACTTAGGCCACTTACTGTCCAAGTGGGGTAGGCAGTTGACACCTGACCGTATCCAGTTAATAGCGAGTCTTCCACAGCCCAAGACACAGAAGGAGGTACGTGCTTTTATCGGCCTTACTTCTTATTGCAGACAATGGATTCCTCAGTATGCATTTCTAGCTAAACCACTGATACAGTTAACGACACAGGAGGCAGCCGTATCGACTGTTCTCCCTTGGACATCTGAACATACACTTAGTTTCAATGAGTTAAAGAAAGCTTTATGCCAAGCTCCCGTTCTAGCTACACCGAACTACAGTAAGCCTTTTACACTTTTTGTCACAGAACGTGATGGTACAGCATTATCTGTTCTCACACAAGATCAAGCCGGACAATACAAGCCCTGTGCTTATTTTTCGAGCACACTAGATCCAGTAGCCCAGGCTCTGCCTGCGTGCCTCAAGTCAGTTGCAGCCACAGCACTAGCTATTAGACAAAGTGATTCCATAGTATTAGGACATTCCCTGACAGTACAGGTTCCACACTCCGTGGAAGTTCTTTTAAACCGAACACAGACCCAGCACTTGACAATTGCACGTTTGACAGGTTATGAACTGACACTGTTCCAGCCACACATAGAAATCAGACGCTGCAACGTTCTAAATCCTGCTACACTGTTACCGTCAGTTACTTCAAATCCTGCCACACATGACTGTGTGGAAGTTGTTAACACTATGACTAAGCCAAGACAAGATCTGACAGATATTCCATTACCAGATCCCGACCTGACACTTTATGTGGATGGTTCATGTATGAGAACGAGTACAGGAGAACTAGTAGCCGCGTATGCAGTGACCACTGACACTGAAGTTATTGAAACACACCGTATTGACACCCTGTCTGCTCAGGCAGCAGAGCTAGTTGCTCTGACACAAGCCTGCATACACGCCAAGAACCTGACAGTTAATATTTACACAGATTCACGCTACGCATTCGGAGTTGTACACGACTTCGGAGTGCTCTGGCAGGAGAGAGGTTTCATGACTTCTCATGGAACCAAGATTCAGCATGGTTTCCTTATTCAAGCTCTGTTAGATGCAATACATTTACCGACATCTATCGCTATCATGAAGTGCAAAGCACATACGAAAGTCACTGACATTATTTCCCAAGGTAATGATCTAGCAGATCGAACAGCCAAGCTTACAGCACAGACACCAGACATACCAGTTAACAAGACACCGACATCCACTCTAGAACAGACTACTTGTATGACAGTTAAGGACCCTACTCAAGATGTCATAGATATCCAGTTACATGCTACCCCCGAGGAAATTAAGAAATGGTCCGAACAAGGAGGGGTCCAGACAGATCAGGGATGGTTGACGAAGGGTAGAGCCACATGGTTTCTCCCCGACTCTATGGTTCAAGTCATTATTAATACCGCACATAGTCCTGCACATTTAGGAGAAAAAGCCATGTTAGACAGTATCCAGAACATCTGGTTTAACAAGCATTTACGAGCTGCAGCCAAGCAGAAAGTCCGTACTTGTATGATATGTTGTCAATTCAATCCAGGTAAAAGTGTCCCGGTGGAACAAGGTGGATTCCAACCCCCTGACCACCCTTTTGAAGTCCTCCAGATGGATTATATTCAGATGGAGCGATGTCGAGGTTTCAAGTATGTCCTTGTAGTTGTATGCGCTTTGTCCAGGTGGACAGAAGCATATCCAGTCCCAGATTACACAGCCGCGACCACTGCCAAGCAGTTGGTTCGTGAATATTTCCCCCGTTATGGACTCCCAAGGGTCGTATATTCTGATAACGGCCAGCCCTTCTCATCTGAATTAATGAAGCACGTTTCCCTGTTGTTAGGGTACCAGTGGAAGTTCCATTGTGTACGCCATCCAGAAGCAGCCGGTCTCGTAGAGAGACATAATCAAACCTTGAAAATCCGTATTGCCAAAATCTGTCAAGAAAAAGGTGTAGACTGGTTAGTTGCCCTGCCAGTCGCTCTGTTCTATATGCGCATGGTCGCACATTCCAGATCAGGTCTGTCTCCTTATGAGGTCATATTCGGCCGCCCCCCGAATGTATGGGGTACACCTAGACCCCGAAGTATTACAGATGTTTCCAGTAATATGCTGACAGATTACCTAGCTTCCTTGATGTCTGCCCTACACTCTTGTCGTTCACAGGTTGCCGCCGCATTTCCAGACAATACCGAGGTGAAACCGCATGAAATCGTTCCAGGAAGTCTAGTGCTTGTCCGGAATTTTGATCGTTCGAGTCCGCTGGAGCCTCGCTGGAAGGAGCTGAAGTTAGTCCTTCTAACCACCCGTACTGCCGTCAAGTTGGAAGGCAGAAAGGGGTGGGTCCATCTGTCACACGTCAAGAAATTTCACGGACTACAAACTGTTTCCAAGAACTTTTCCAAGGATTGTCAAGATTTTAAAGACTGCCGAGATACTATTCTTAAGGACTGTCCCGCAAATGACATTGATTCAAAACCTCCCCTGTTAGAGGAAACTCCGCAGCAGGAGTATAAACTGAAGCTCCGGTCTAGTAAAATAAGTCAGCCAGTTTAATTGTCTAAGTCCTCCCCTAGGTGAAACGGTTAGACAGGTATCTGACATGTATGAAATAGACCCCCATAGTGAGAGAGTTAGTCAAAACTCAATCCGATGTATCGTTTTTCTAAGTTTTATTTTGTTCTTAACTTTGATGGTTACCTGCACGGGTTATGCATTTCATTTATGTTTTCCAATTTCTCATGTAAATAAGTTTTCTAATGCTACAGTAGAGCACACGTTTAGTGATCTACCTCCTCACGAACTATCCTATCGTCTTGCTATGCGCAACAATACATTCATCCGTATGTTACATTATTCACACCAGACCAGCAATGCCACTAATTGTTGGGTGTGTGGTCGACTCCCCCCTTTCCAGACACCGAAGGGAGTTCTGCCACTGTTTCCTTATCCGTTCTCACATAATGGCTCATGTGGAGCCTGGTCCATGTTAACGTCATCCTCAACTGATATGTCCTTTCTGAACAGTACATGTTTTCCAGACAAGCAAGGTCTTCCCCACAGAACAGGGTTAGACCTAGAAAATTAAGTTTATAATTTGGGTAATTATTCTTCGAATTTTATGGTCCTGAATGTTCAGTCTGATCCTACTCCAGACTTACCTGCTATTTCAGTACTACCAGTCAAAGGCGAATTATGTGTCAGAAATAATGGTTCCGTACATGTAGGACATAGTGATTGTACTACTATTGTCGAGTATAGTGACAGTGGGAAATCTATTTTCAAAGCTTCACGTCATTCTTATTTTGTTTGTGGTCAGACCGCATATGTTCGTCTGCCCCTCGATTGGGAGGGAACCTGTTACATTGCCTTCCTACTGCCACCAGTTTTTCTAGCCCCGTCTGATTATCATAGAAACACACATCTAGTACACATTAGACATAGAAGGGAGATCGAGTCCCCGATTGTCGATCAAACTGAAACTGCTCTAGAACAGTATACAGATTTCAATAGAGGATTCTTTTTCTTTATAGGACCTATCCAGAATAGTAAGTTAATCCGTAGATTAACCAGAACCCTTGAGGCAGTAGTGAATGAGACTGCTTCTGCCCTAGGTAACTTAACCGAAGAGCAATCTGCTATGAGATTTGTCGTGCTCCAAAATCGTCTCGTTCTTGACGTCATACTGGCCGATAGAGGAGGAGCATGTAGAGTCATCGGATCTAGTTGCTGCATTTTCATTCCTAATAACGCGCCGTCTGTTTATTCAGCTATAACCAGACTTCATAAAATTGCCCATCAGTTACACCAGAATCCAGGCACCTGGACATGGTCCGGTTGGTTTTGGAGTATTATTTCTGCCTGGGGATGGAAAGTATTGTCCTTTCTAGGTATTGCAGTAGCGATCATATTCAGTTGCTGCCTCTGTATACAATGTGGCCCTGCGATTTGCGGCATTTGTGCTACCTCTTGTATTCCTAGTCCCAAGTCCCGTCCTAGATCCCGTTCCAAGAAAATTCGAGACGAGCAAATGATACTGTATGAAATGATAGATGGTATCATGAATATTGATGTTTCCTGATGGAAACGTAGTGACAAGGAGGGAATGTGGAAAAGTAAATTTTGCCATGTTCTGTGTCCCTACGTGTTCCCCATGTTATGTTATATGTGCACGATTAATATGCATATGTATTCCCCATGATCGATTAAAGACGCAATTACGGCTGTGTCCATCTCTAGTATGCCAGTTCCTAGTTCTCGTGAAAGCTACGAGTATCAGGCCTATGTAAAGCTACGTTGCCACGTTTCTCAGTGTGCACGTTATTTCATTGAAAAGTCCCCGTTTCTAGGCCTCAAAAGGGCCCGGACTCAGATTCAGCTCCTGTCTCCTGAACCCTCTCCGAGGAGCGATACAGCCCCCACCTGTATCCCTGACCCTTCACTTACTTCCTGCCTCACAGTGCCCGGCTCGGCCTGGCTCTGCCTGCCAGTCTGCCAAGAGTATGTTATGATTCCAGTTATCAGTCCAGCTCTCCTTCTCTGCATTCCTAAGTTACTGAATCGCATCAATAGTTTCCGTCATGGTCTAGCCTTTACGTCTCCATGTAAGAGAAATACTGTATTTATGGTCATTTAATATTCCTCAACACACACTACATGTAGAATAATGCATGCACCAGTCTTAGTGTCTGTTAGCCTTTGCCCTGATAACTTTTGGATTCTATCAACATGTTCTCTAAACATCAGATACTAGATAGTGTTTAGGTACATGTCGCTCTGACTCTCCAGACTTTCGTCTCTTCTTCTAGCGCAGAAGTCATAGCCCCCAGCTTCTCCCTAGTAACACGTCATTGCCAGCTTGCGCGCACCACTAGGTTAGAGGTCCCGGCTCCTTAGGTAGCCCCCTCCATGTTTCCGCCCCATTTATGACATATTCTGTTACGTCTACATCACATGTCTATGTATACGCCTCCTGTTACACCCACTTTCATCCTTATCTTTCGCGACTGTTGCTAACTCCACCCACTGTCACACCTACTGTATGTACTGTAATGCAATTGTTTTAGTATATATACTTGTGTATTGTTATTAAAAGCCGGCGCGCTCATTCCAGATCCTGCCCGACAGCTGTCGGGGCCCCCCTGTTGGCTAGCCATCCCAGATCTTGCCCGTGCAGGTTGTCCTGTTCCTGTCCTTTATGCTGTATTAAAACCTGCAAACTCCTACTACCTCGAATCTTGACTCTTATTTATTGAGCTATCTGTTATTGTTATGTCCAGTCAAAAATAGAGGTATTATTTATTTATTTACCACACCAGAACGCCTCCGCACGACTCATCCTGAACATCCCCCGACAAAGCCACATCACCGGACACCTGAGAGACCTGCACTGGCTCCCCGTCAGCAAGAGAATCACGTTCAGACTCCTCACCCACGCACGCAAGGCTCTCCACGACCTGGGCCCCAAATACCTCAACGACCGCATGACCTTCTACATACCCACCCACCAGCTACGATCGACCAGCCTCACCCTCGCCACCGTACCACGCATCCGCAGAGCCACCGCCGGAGGTAGATCCTTCTCCTACCTAGCAGCCAAGACTTGGAACTCCCTCCCCACCCACCTTCGGCGAACCCAAGACCATCTCACCTTCAGGAAGCAGCTCAAGACCTGGTTGTTCGAGCAGTAACATACCCCTCTCCCCCAGCGCCTTGAGACCCTCCCGGGTGAGTAGCGCGCTTTACAAATGCCATGATTGATTGATTTGGTGGAGACAAACTGTGGCCCATTGTCGCACATTATGACCTTGGGGATGCCTTCCTTTATGAATATATTGTTCAAGAACGATATCACCGCCTCGGTGTCCACCGTGTCCTTTACTTCCACTTCCGGCCACTTGGAGTACCTGTCAATCAAGACCATGGCGTATTTCTGTATTCCTTCAATGTTCAGGATGGGTCCTATGATGTCGATAGACACCATCTCCCACGGTCCTCCAGGCACAGGGAACTTTCCTAACTGTGGCCTTAGCATAGTCTGGGATTTGTCCGCTCTGGAACACGAGTCGCACTCCCTCACATATCTCTCCACGTGGGCGTCGATAGCCGGCCACCAGTAGCCTGTCTGGCCAGGGCCTTGGTCTTCGTGATCCCCTGGTGTCCTTCATGTAACAGTGCCATCAGGTGTTCGATGAGTCCCTGGGGAGGAATGATTTTGTCACCCCTGAGTAGGAACAGGGGGTCTTCCTCCAGCGACAGTTCGTCTCTCACTTCCCAGTATCTCCTCAACGCCTCCTTTAGGTGCCTCTTTTCCGGCCACCCGTGCATGACATATCCTTTGATCACTTCCAAATCTTCGTCCAGTTTGTAGGCCTCTGCCCACTCTTGCGCGCTGATCACCTTCTCCATGTCCTGTACCGTCGCTACCATGTAGCCTTCCCATCCCGGTGCCTCCTGCTTGTGCGCCCCTTCTATGGCTGCCGCTCTACTCAGGAAGTCCGCCACTTTGTTCTGAGGGCCAGGTATGTACTCCACCTCGTACACGAAGTCCAAAAGCCTTAGTGTCATCTTGGCTATTCTTGTTGTGGCATGCGCATGGCCATTGGATGTGAGGACCTTCATCAAAGGTTTATGGTCCGTACGGACCAAAACTTGGCTCCCCACAGGTATTGTCTGAAGCGTTCCATCGCCCACACCACCGCTAGCATCTCCTTTTCGATGACACTGAATCTTTCTTCCGTCGGTGCCAGGGCTCTGGACGCGAAACTGACCGTAGATAGTTCACCATTTTCGGCCCGTTGCATTAACACAGCCCCAAGGCCTCTGTCGCTTGCGTCCGTGGTGAGTATGGATTCCGCCGCTGTGTCAAATCCCTTGAGTGGAATGGCTCTACTCATCTCCTGTTTCAAGGCCTCGAACTCCTCCTGCTCGTCCTTACTCCACTTGAATCGATTCCTTTCTTTCAGTAATTGGCGTAGACAGTGCGTCTTAGTGGCGAAATTGGGGATGAACTTACTATAGAATTCGGCCATGCCCAAGAACGACCATACATCTTCCTTCTTTCCGGGGGGGGGGGGGCGTTCTGTATCGCCTCCATGTTAGTCCTCTTCGGTTCTATTCCATTTTCGCTAACTTCATGGCCCAGGTAGGTGACTGATGACACACCGAATTTGCACTTTGACCACTCCGCGGTGAGCCCGCTTTCCTGCAATGTGCGTAGCACCGCGTGCAATTTCTCATTGTGTTCTTGTTTGGACTTCCCCATGACGAGGATGTCGTCTTGAAAAAACTGGACTCCTTCCACCTTGCGAAAGAGTCTGTGCATCAGCTTTTGAAATACAGCAGCCGCCGAGGCCAGGCCGAAGGGCATCCTGACGAATTTGTAACACCCAAACGGTGTTATGAAGGATGTAAGGTGGCTGCTGGAAGGATGGAGTTTTACCTGATGGTAGGCTGATGACAGGTCCACCGTTGAGAACCACTTAGCTCCCTTTGTTTTGGCAAGCATCTCATTTATGCGAGGGAGTGGAAATTTGTCTATGAGGATGTTTTTATTCAGTTCTCTGAGGTCCTCACACAGCCTCACTTTCCCGTTGGGCTTTTGAGCGACCACTAAGGGCGACAACCATTCTGCACTCTCTATGGCCTGGATCACTCCACCTTTCTCTAATCGGTCGAGTTCCTCCTGTACCGCTTCTCTGCAGCGAAAAGGGATGTTTCGGACCTTGTGAATAACGGGTTTTGCTCCTTCCTTCAGCCGTATCAAGTGTTTGAACTTGGCCAATTCTCTTATCTGGCCGCTGAACACCTCAGGGTATTCCCTACGCCAGGCTTCCTCCTCTTGTTCCTCCTTCATTTCCATTAGCAACACTTTCTCAACCCCTCCTGGATTCAGCATGATTCCCAATGCGCCCTGATCTTTCCAGCTGAGTACTGAGGGACCCTTTTCTGCCACATAGAGTTTGCAGGTGGCTTGGCGTCCCTTGAATTCGAAAAGCAACTGGCAATATCCTAGCATGGGTATTCTCTGTCTTGTGTAAGTGACAGGTCTCACATCCATGGAACGTAGCTCCTCCTTCACTGTCGACTTAAATTTCTCTTCCCATATCTGTCTTTGGACAATCATAATGGGGGCTCCTGAGTCCGCTATCATTTCGATCGGTACTCCTCCAATGTGCATGTTGAGCCTTGGTTTGTCTGATTCCTTGCCCCCGACTTCCAGGACTTGGGCATCGATGTAGAGGAGTTCCTCAAGGTCTTCTTCCTCTGTCCGTGATTCTTCCTCTTCTCGATTTCCCTGGTCTATGTATTTGATGGTGGTTCCTTTGGGTTTCCGACGGCACACCTTCTCATAATGTCCAAACACTCCGCAGAAGCGCACTTTGCCCTAAACGCTGGACACGCTTTGTCGTTGCTCAAGTGCGATGCACTCCCACATCTGTAGCAACTTGGTCTCCCCCCTCTTCCTGTCTTCGGGGTTGCTACGCCATGTTGTTGGTTCCTCCTGGTTTCTTGGGACCTGGGGATATCCCGTTGCCTAGGATTGTCTCCTTTGTTGTGTAACATGACTCTGCATACTGTTTGTGCACTTCCAGTGTCCTTCCTGGCTGCTTGTGCGCACCGTTTGGACATCTCTGCCTTCTTTACCAAGGCCCACACCTCCTTCAGAGGGGCGTCACTGTTGACCCAGAGTTTTTCCTGAACGTGCGTACTTGTCGTGTGCATAATAATTTGATCCCTTACTAAGTCGTCGTGGAGGACGCCGAACTTGCATGTTAGTGCTAATTTCTGCAATGCTGCCACATACTCATCGACCGTCTCGCCGCTCTCTTGCTTCCTCTGGAAAAAGTTATGTCTTTCAATAGCCACATATACCACTGGTCTGTAATGTGCATCTAGGTCCTCTATGGCATGTCTGAACACCTCAGTGTCGTTCGCGTCTCTTGGTTCCTTGACGATGGTGTCGTACACTCTCAGCCCCTCTGGACCCAGATTGTGTAACAGTATTTTCCTTCTCTTTAGTCATCAATGGAGCGCACACCTAACTATTTTCTCTACTGATGAGGGAAGTTATCCCGAAACCCGAGCCATGTCTCGGGCGATATCCAAAAACCCGGGACATGTATCGGGTCTAGAGATCATCAGTTCTACAAGTACCTACTTGCACCCACTGGGGTGAACCACTCAAGAACTCCATGTACCAGATTCCCGAGGGGCGATCCGGAGGAGGGGCTAGCGGTGTGCGCTCCATTGCGATTGCTTATACAAATTGGCTCCCTTGAGCTTTGAGCCGACGGGCTCCTGGACGACGCACCTGCGTGCCGGTTCTGGCATCGAGGCCTTTGACGGTTGTTTGGCGGCCTTCTCTTCCACCCCTAACTATTTTCTCTACTGATGAGGGAAGTTATCCCGAAACCCGAGCCATGTCTCGGGCGATATCCAAAAACCCGGGACATGTATCGGGTCTAGAGATCATCAGTTCTACAAGTACCTACTTGCACCCACTGGGGTGAACCACTCAAGAACCCCATGTACCAGATTCCCGAGGAGCGATCCGGAGGAGGGGCTAGCGGTGTGCGCTCCATTGGGATTGCTTATACAAATTGGCTCCCTTGAGCTTTGAGCCGACGGGCTCCTGGACGACGCACCTGCGTGCCGGTTCTGGCATCGAGGCCTTTGACGGTTGTTTGGCGGCCTTCTCTTCCACCCCTAACTATTTTCTCTACTGATGAGGGAAGTTATCCCGAAACCCGAGCCATGTCTCGGGCGATATCCAAAAACCCAGGACATGTATCGGGTCTAGAGATCATCAGTTCTACAAGTACCTACTTGCACCCACTGGGGTGAACCACTCAAGAACTCCATGAACCAGATTCCCGAGGAGCGATCCGGAGGAGGGGCTAGCGGTGTGCGCTCCATTGCGATTGCTTATAGTATTTTCCTTCTCCTCTGTTCCGTGTAAGCTACTTCACTTTCTTCTTCTAATGCCTCTAAATAGTTTTTGAAGTACCGCTTCCAATCTTCCCAAGGCATTGTGGGTTCTCCTCTTTTGAGAAGGAAGGGCACCATGTGGGTGAGAGAAGCAGACGGAGTCGCCATCTTGCCAGCGCCCCTCGGGCCTGCCTGGGTGGGGATCACGTTGTTGGGCGGGCTGCCTGGAGCTTGTCTGGTGTCTATGTCTTCCTGGCTCTCCTCTCTGCTGCTCACGCTACCTGTGGCCCCTTCTGTGGCTGTGCTCACCCGTGGTCTGCCCCTCTCCGCTTTGCTTGGCCCCTCACTCCTCTCCTGCTGCTCCGCCAGCGTGCCGTGGCTCAGGGGTGTGCGTGCGTGTAGGGCTGTGCTCACCTCTGCCACTGCCTATTTCAATGGACCAGTCACGTAGCTCTCGTTCACCCGCTTCCCGCCGGTCACCCCTCCTGGGTGGAAGCAGTACTGGGTGTCCTGACAGCGTGGGGCTGCTTCTCTCCTAAAAGCGGAGCATCGCTGTGACCGCCGTTGCGGGGGGCCGCTGCTGTTTCCTTCGTCCTCTGCCGCGCTCCGGGAATGGTGCAACCGTCGCCTTGCTGGTGTGTGCTGTCGGTCCAGCACCCCCTTGTTCGTGTGGGTGTAACCGTCTACCGTTTTCGTTTTTCCGTTTCGTTCGTTTTGGGTTATTTCCTTTTTTTTTTTTTTCAGACTGCTCGCATTCAGTCCTGGTCCCGCCTCGTCGCCATTGTAAGAACGCTATTACACCCAATAATGCTAGAACTCAGAGTTGCTGTACTTAAACTCTTTATTCCCCGGAGTGCCGGGATTGCGTGACTCTCTCTTTCGGAGCCGTCCAGCGCCACCACAAAATGGCCGCCTTCCGGTTCCTCTATCGGCTTCCGGTTCCGGCGCTAGTCACAACGACTAGACCGTCACCACACTGAGGTCTGAAGCTGGGGAGGTGGGGTGGAGAGTGGAGGAGGTCTTTGGGCGGGTTAAGTACCAAGAATATTGTGAATATTGGTCTGTAAAGCTTATGTTGCTATTACATGGCAACGTTTACAAACAAATGATCAAGATACATTGTTTAGTTGGTGTAGAAGCCACTTTACTTCCACTTTAAAGACTGACAAACATAAGCAAAAAAAATTTTTTTATTCCCCTACGCCCACCACTGTTGACACCCCCTAACCCCAGCTTCCCTCCCCCGCCTCAAGCCATCTCATGTCCATAAAAGTAAAATGCTGTCGCCGAAAGAGTAGAAGAATAGAGTCCCACATGGCTTACACTTCTCAGATTTTAAATGCTTTTAAAAAACTAGAAATAAGGTCACTCGAATGGAGAAGCTGCCACAGAATCTGCGAAGAGAACAACTCCAGGTGACACCAAGCCTTGAGGCGGGCTTCGAGCCTGTCAGTGAAAGGCAGGCTGGGCTTGCTGAATACATTTATCTAATTAGGGGTTTGGTTAGCAGCGCCGGGTGAGACCGCCACTTTGTGGATGGCACTGTGGTGTCGGGCCTCAGGCCCACATGACGTGAGTAACTGAGACGGACACCAGGAGATTCGGTGCAATAACTGGCCTCGAGCACGTGCACCCGGGCCTCTTTATTAGCCGGCTCACGTCACTCGTGACGCCGGTGGTGGATGGGTGTAGGGTGCAGTGTGTCCACTCCCATAGGAGGAGTGGCTACTAGACCAGTCCCTGTCGAGACACTAGAACGTGTCTCGCAGGACACTACAGGCACCACCTAGAATGTGAGCAGCATCCCACCCAATGTTGGCAGATTTTGCGGGCACTTTTGTAAAAAGAGCGTACTTTTGACAAAAGTGCTGATCTTGCCTTTTTTTGCAAATCGTGAAATCCTGGAGGGTCTGCATTGTATAGTAGTGCTCAGCACAGCATAATTCAACTTCACATAATAAAACTCTACTCACTACCACATAATTCTAAAAACGAACTATACCACATAGCAACAATCCACATAAAAACACTCCACATCATACCTCATGATTTTGACAGCATAATTTCACTCTATGCCACACAGCTCCAAACCACACAATTCAACGCAACACATTTCCATTACGCACCAAATAATTTGACAACAAACCACATAATTCTAATCAACACAATTACATAACACAACACATACACCCAATACACACCATACTCCCACATCATACCACAACATTTTACATAACACCGCAAAATAAAACTCCACGACATAACACTCTGCAACACAAAATACCATGCTACATAATTACACTCTATAACACTCATACCCACTTCGCATACTTCCAATACCCTTGAATACAGCACGTGGGTGCATAAAGCCAAACAACCACTATGTTTTAAACTAAAATAGATTACAATGTTACTCCATTTTTCTTCTAAGAAAACATTTCTGCTAGAAATCATTCTAGAGGAAAGTGTGATCCTGTGTCTAATTTGT
Organism: Lissotriton helveticus; assembly: GCF_964261635.1. Taxonomy (NCBI): domain Eukaryota; kingdom Metazoa; phylum Chordata; class Amphibia; order Caudata; family Salamandridae; genus Lissotriton; species Lissotriton helveticus. Next base: position 839,102,158 of record NC_136065.1, read on the forward strand.
ACTCTACAGCTAATATCATCTTTAATTACTAACGCTCACTGTTTTTTTCTGTTGTCCTGCAAATATCTTTACTATGTAGAGACACACTTTAAACACAGCTTTTTCATTTAGCTAAACTGGTGTGTAAGCATACTTGCATATAAAGTATTTCAGCAGACCTCTTCCTCAATTGGTTTTATTAATTCCAAGACACTGGATACCATATAATTATTATCCACATAATTCCACTGCACACTATACCACAAAATTCCCCTACACAACACATACATCCACTACAAAGCACATAATTAAAAAATAATTACATTTTAAAAGCCACTATGTCTAACTCTAGCAAATGTGAGACCTATTGCATTGAAAATGCTTGTTCTTTTTGCGTACATGCTAACAGGCTCGATTCAGCCTGGTAACTCCCGATTTTTTTAAGTAATCCCAAAATGGCTTTATTTTCAGTGTCTTCCACCTAAAACCTCCTCCACTTCAATGTAATTCAATAGAGAAACGTCAATTGCCCAGACTTTTTTTTTTCAAAATCTCCTTAACAAGCTCAAAATGCTGCCATGCATATATTTGACATTTTTTCCCCCTTCTCTAACTTTATAGTTTGTTTCTATTCTTCATTTGTACCATCCATAAATACACCTTTAAGTATTTATCCTCGCATTATGTTGAAATGCCGTCGGCATACATTGAAAAACACTTGATATTCACTCATGATTCTTTTCCAGTATTTTATTGTTCACCATCCACAAAACATTGCTGTGCCTTAGGTTCAGAAGGGTTCCTGAATCTGTAGTGCCATCTAGTGGCATATATGAACAGCGCAAGCTATTTCTATCTGTTTTAGCAGCACATTCACTGATTTATTATTATAGCCCTTCTCTACTGCTTTTATTATATGTATTTGCAAGTTAACCATTACGGTGCTCAAATGCAAAAACTCTCAAATACGTGCCATTGGGGAGGGGATGGGGTTTTCTGGAGGGGTCTGTCTAGGAAAAGGTAATGTCTCCGACACAATTGGGGTGTTGGTGTGGGTAGGGGGCCGGTTTATATTGGAGTTGAAACTTGTTTTAAATGACACCAATTGCATTGACACCACAGTTACACTGCTTGATATTGCGTACTTTGCCCTGTCCTACTCCCTAAAACGATACACCAGGATACACTATGACACAGGGACTTAGAACTTTGACCCTACTTACTTGGAACATCAGAGGACTGAACAACCCGTGAAAGACCAGACAGGTTTTGGCATACTTAGACCACCACGGTGTGCAAGTTGCGTTACTACAATAAACAAACCTCACTCGCCACACAGAGTTAAACGTGGGCGCTAGATGGGCGTCCATATGCATAGCCTCCTCCTATTCGACCTATGCCAACTGAGTGCTTTTAATGGTTAAACAAGCATTTGCAATGCAATAGGTCTCGCATCAGGAAAGTTTGAGCTATTGGTATTGTAAATGACACATTTTTTACTTATGTGTTGGTTTTGAAAATAGCGAAATAATAGCTTTGTCATTTACAATGCCAATAGTTTTAACTTTCGCATATGTGACACCTATAGCATTTGTAATGTAATATGTGTTGTATTTAAGTGACTTCGATGTATTGATATTACAAATAACAATGGCTTTTAATTTTTTTAAATACGTAATACTTAAATAAAAGGTATTGTAATTTATAATGGCAATAGCTTAATAGCTTAAACTTTTGTAAATAACTTTTGAAAGATTATGTTCAGTGTATTTTATTGTGACAAAATCCAAGAACAGTAGTGAAATATCAACATCTATTTGTGACATTTGTAATAAAGCTTGAAACATTGAGAGAACATATTTGAACCAGTTGTTGTTGAATGGTTGCACAGATTGATGCTGTGGTGGCTCTGAATGATGTGGCGGCGACGAGTGATGCTGTGGCATTCAGTGATGCTGTGGTAGCGCATAGTTTCCTGTACCTCTAATGCAGCGCCGAAAAGCACCACTTTAAACCAGTAATTCTGATTTTTTTTTTCAGGGAATCCCCTTGGTGGGCTCGCTTCTTGCACTTAGTGTGTGCAATGCAAGGCAATTCCGACTGTAATTTCAGTGGCCTTACCTACAGGGCTATGGCAGTGCACTAAAAGCTAGTTTGACAAGTCAGTGTGCAGTCGGTTTTAAGGTCTGCTGGGCTGGTTTTTACTGTTAATTTCTCTGATATTAAAATAAACACTTCATGCGGCAAGCTCAGATCCATAACGTCTTCCATAACTTGCAAAACACTTATACACTGTGTCTTTACAAGTTCAAAACTGCCTCAATTTTCAATTTAAAAAAAACATTTTAGTTCACTGACATGGGCTTTTTTTTATTTGGTGACCGGTCCTATTTTCTGTCCTAGTCCGACCCTGCATGGAGCGGGAGAGGGGTGCCCTGGCAATATGCAATAAGACATGGCATAGGCTCTGAGAAGTTCACCTTAGAGGGTTTTTTTTTTACAATGACTAAAATAGATTTAATATTACGAATGACAATTTACAATTGGTTAGGTTAAAAAGTAGATGTCTCTTGCAAACATGTTATCTCTAAAATGTGTGGGCGCAGATGCTCGACTGGTTAATTCATATTAAAGTAAATCCTGTGATGAGCGTTTTTATGGGGCGGTATCACTTCAAACTATGAGTGAAACTAAAATCCCCCTGACATGAATAGAAACTGCAGCTCTGTGCATCGCTCCCCAGGGCGATGTCTTTACGTTCATCCCTGCAACGGTCAACATTTCTATCGCTGGGTCGCGTTTAGCTCTTTCACTGCACTGAGTAATATTTTTCTCTCCAGAGTAACATTTCTCCCCCCTGTGATAGCGCACAAGGCGATATTTCTGTCTCCGAGGAGACTAAAGTTTCTCGCTATCAGTGCACAGAACATCACTCATTTCCTTCTGTCTATAGTGCATGTGGCGTCCTATGTATGGGGTCCTTACTGTACATAACTGCACGTGTATCCCACGAGTCCTGCGTATATAATTACCGCTGCCGGTGGTGTTTTTATTTTCCAGCTTTCCCTTTTTCAGGTTTCCCATAACCAAAGTATTATCATCCTTGTATTACCATGGTTCCTTCTCCCCCGAGCCAGCGCCATAGGTGCAGCGTGGCCTCGTGGGGTCCCTGTAATATTAGCTGCACGACCGCTACTGCTGCCCGCGCGCAAGCCTGCCATTTTCTGCACACCTGCCCTTTGTCCATTGATGCCTCGAGGGTTAGGGGTGAGACAACAACCTCGCCAGTGGAGAAACTCGAGTTCGCCCTGTGTGACTTCGGATGGGAACAGCACTCTGGTCGAGTTCCTTCACACCTAACGGCACACCAGGATTTTCAATTTTAACACGATGCCGCAAGAACCCCACTTCATGTGTTGCACAAATTCTTATTTATAAGCGACGAGATCATAAAAAAATCGCGGGGTTGGCGGGGGTGACAGTGACTAAATATTGGGGATATGTGCACGTGGGCCTCAGCCTGAGAGAAGTGTATGGAGAGGAGGCCTATTTATATTCAGGAGGAGTGATCTTATGTACAGGCGATTACCGTGCAGAGAGCTGTAAAACAATGATGCTCTACTACAGACAGCACAGTACATGGGGCTTTTGAAGAGCAGCGTTGTCGGCTTTGGGGTAAAGTCCTAGTTATCGCGAATGCGACCTTGCAGGTTATGCAAGGCTATCAAGATGCCACAAAGACATTTCACATGAGCGTTTTACACAACAGCCGGGTCAGATGTGGGAAAGCAGACTATTTAGAAAACAAGTTAGGTATTGAAAAAACTCACCGCCGCAGCCCGGCTTGAACAGGAAGCCAGGCAACCTGTGTTGGGACGGGGGCGGGGCCGCAAAAATACAGGAAGCAGACGGGAGCCTACCCCGCGCTCCTGTGACCGTGAAGCCATCCGGAAGATTTGCGTGTCAGCTAGCGGGGCTTCCATGCTCGTGGAGAGCCCCGCCTGGTGCCGAGACTGACCCGCTGGCAGCCGAGGGAGAGAGGGACACGCGAGGGGAGAGGTGTGGCGCCGCGGCCAGGGCGACTGACGCTGGAATCTGGGGATCAGGGTTCGATCCCCGGCTCCGGCGGCAGGTTAGCCCAGCACCATGTGACTCTGGGCAATAGCTCGCTTAATCTTCCCGACGGCCCCCAGCGCCTAGAGACCCTTACGGGTGATTGTGCGCTTTACAAATGTGGATTATTATTATTAAAAGAACCCGGTGAGTGGGGTGTGAGGGGGGGGATGTGTGCGCGCGTGTGTGTGTGAGTGTGTCTGTGTCTGTGTGTGGCGTGTGTGTGTATGCGTGCATGTGTAAAAAGAGCCCGATAACTGGTGCGGTGGGTGGGGATGTGTGCGCGAGTGTCTGTGTGTGTGCGTGCACGTGTCTCTGTCTCTGTGTGCTGTGCGCTGAGGCTTACAAGGGAGACAGGAGATGGGTGTGCGCGCGCGTGTGTTTCAGGCATGCTTTCTGAGCGCGGCCCGCGCCGATCCAATTCCTGAGGGTGCGCGTGCCCATCTCCTGTCTCCTGGGAAGCAGAGCCTGTGACTATAGGTCTCTGGCGAGACAGCGCTTTCGCGCTGTTATCGCCACTAGAACTAAAAAGGAACTCCATTTATATTGTAACATACAAAGATCGACAGACACACAAGGCCGCTAAGTTATTGTGCTGGGGAACTTCAGTGGTACCATCCTGACATTGATCAACATCGATAAGATTCGCCGCTCCCGGGTGACTACTGTATGTTGTCCGCCCTTGGCGCGACTGTCTCGGTATGCCTCAGTGAGTTAAGCTTGGATTTCCTGAATTCAAAACGGCCACCATTCAGTTGCACCAGGCGTGACTCGTGGCTCAGCGAATTCCCGCTTTCTTTGGTGTAGCGTGCTAATTGCAGGTGGTCGGTGGCGCTTCCGCAATGACACGTGTCAACGTTGACATCTTGTTCTTGCATTTCGTTCCAAACCAGTGCAGGTTATCCAGTCACTTAGTTGATGAGAGAAGGCTTCTTTGATATTTGTTTACTCCTGCTCTGGATCATTTGTTTTCTTAGCTCTTCTAACTGTTGATCATTTACCTTCGCGTGGTGCTGGAAGTTTACTTCGGAACTTGCCTTTGCTCGTGTTTGTTACGTTCAGGATCTGTATCTGCTTGGTGCATTCAGGATGTGCACTTGCTTGTGCTCACTGACTTCGGGACTTGTATTTGTCCGTGCTTGGTATGTTTGGGTCTGTGTCGGCTCGTGCTTGTAGCGTTCTGGATTTGCATTTGCTTGTGTTAGTTTCATTCGAGATTTGTGTGGGCTTGTGCTTGTTTACGTCGAGGCTTGCATTTGCTTGTGCTTGTTTATACTCAGTGCGATCTTCGCTTGTTTCTGGTACTTGCTTGGGCTTGGTGCACTGAAAATCTTGCCTTTGCCAGTGCTCGTTGCTAACAGTCACTTTTGTTCATTCCTCTTTTGGTCACTTGTATTAGTGTTTATTTGTGTTTACCGTTGTCTTTATTTGTATCTTGCATTTGCTTATGCTCGTTTTGTTGCATTTTTTTTTGCATTTGCTCGTGTACTTGTTTCCTCTCTTGCCTTAGCTTGTTCTCATTTTTTTTTTTTATTTCCCTTTTGCATTTACTCAGGTTTGTTAACTTTGCTCTCTTGCAGTCGCTCGTGTTTGTTTACTTTATTGTTGTCCTTACTTGTGCTTGTTTGTCTTTACAGTTGCTTTTGCTCGTGCTTACTTTCTTATTCTATCCCTTGCATTTGCATGTGCTTATCTATCTTGCATTTACCAATGCTTGTTTTATTACAGTTGTCAGTGCTTATTTTCTATGTTTGCCAATGCTTGTTGCTTGTTTTTGTCACTGCTCATTTCAAAACTTTGCTTGCCTGACTTAAAGATGGCCGCCCTGGATCCCTGACAGGGGATGGGAGCAAAACTGCCTGACTCTAAGATGGCCGCTGTAGTGGAAATCTCGTTTCCGCCGAGATTTGGCTCTTTCTGCTGCTTCCAAGCCGATGTTCACTCACCGGACCGATGGCAGGCAAACAGGACGATCGCGGAGGCCAGGACCACTGCTCCTCAACGCAGATGAGTCTCCAGATGCTTCTTGGGACACAGGTAGGACCGGGGTGGGCTCCCGTCCTCGGTGTCTTTTCTCTCTTCAGTCTTGCGCCGATCCTCTTCGAGGCTGGGGTAGGCACCCAGACTTCAGCGCTTCTCTAGCGCTCACAACGGCCACGCTCACAGCGACTTTCCACTCGTAGAGCCTCGGCCAGGGACGCGCTGCCAGAGCTCCTTCCGCTCACGGCCCGTGCTTAATGAACAGACAGCAATGCAGGGCATTATCGTCGCGACGGCGACTCCACCCAATTAGGCATCCACGCTGGGTCCAGATATCGCTTGGGAGGTAGTGCACTTGCACAGCACTACCATCCCACCCTCATCGCCAGCTGTAGCATCCTGCTACTAATTAATGACAGACACAGACGGTGTTTTCACGGAGCCTTTATTCCGGACTTCTGCGTTCGACCTCGTCCCTACACTAACTGTCCCTAGACCGTCCCACAGCTCCTCCTGTTCCTGTTCCTTCCCTGGCTCCACCCCAACCACTAGAATGCATCCCGATATTACAGTGGTGAGAACACAAATAATGTGGGAGGCCTTTAAGGTAACACTGCGTGGGGTCTGTATCAGCAAACAAACAAGTGTTCTACACGACATTCGCCAGCCGCTCACTATGCTTGAAAACAGTATCCAAACATTAGAGAGGGAACATGAACATACACTCGAGGCCAAACTACTAGCCACGATCATAGAAAATATGTCATCTTATCAGGAGATGGCAGAGCGTGAAGTTTGTTATCTATCGCATAGACACACAGCACGGGCATATGGCAAGGGCAGCTGCCCTGGCCGCCCCCTCGCAACCAGACTTCAAGCAACACGCACACCCACACAAATCCTGCAGATAACAGAAGCTCAGGGTAACGAATGGTCTGACACCCCATCTATATTGCGAGTGTTTACAGATTATTATTTACAATTATATTCCAAACGACTGACTGCTTCTGGCGATGAGATCGCAGAATATTTGAAAGGCTTTGCCTTTAGAGGCCCCCCCCCGCGCCTAGGGGAGGGGGGCCTTTAGTGGCATTACAGGCGAGAGGCGGTGAGGAAGAGGCTGGGCCAGCAGTAGTCATGTGGTCAAGGGGAGTGGGAGGGGTTAGCAGGAAATGCGAGGAGGTAGGACGATCTTAGTGCATCACCCAGGTACGCAGGCGATCCCTCCCCAGGGAAAGGGATAAGAGCACTGACCACGAGGGAGAAGCCCTCTTTGTCCTCTTGCCTCAGGCGCCGCGGGTCACAGCTAAAAGGAAGTTTGAAGTTGTGGTGTCCTGGTGTGGGCCCTACAAGGAGACACAGGACACGTGGAGTAACAGTAGTGGCAGTGCGTAACCTAACCACGCCCAGCTCCCCTGGGCCTTTTATTGGCAGCCTTGCGTGTCCACGCTAACGTTTGGACCAAACCAGGTCCGTCTACGCTATGGGGGTTTTTGCCAGCACAACAGTGGGGAGGGGGCGTGTGCTGCAGTGGTACACCCCACTGGCAGCAACACTACAGAAGTTGCGGCGGGCACTGGGGTGAGGGGGCCTCACAGCGTAGCAAAGCAGGCAAGGTTCTTATTTAGGGCTGTTTTTTGTCGACACTTACTTGATATTATGTTGAAAATGTGGAATTGGATAGGGGGCCGGCGTTGGTTTAGAAGGGGGGATACGCCGTGTAGGAGCCGGCCGTATTTCCTTATTGAGCGTGGGGTTTGAGGCCAGGGCCTGACCTGTCTCGGTAATTTTGGGAATTAGTTATTGAATGCGGAGGGTCCGTTAAAGGTCCCTAAGGAGAGCGTGACGATTTCATGGCATCGTGGGCACTGCGCCGCTCAGAGCTATTATCAGTTATGTCTCCGATGAGAAGGCGCATTAACCCCTTTTTAGCATTTGGCTTGACACAGCCATTATTTATGACTATTTTGCAACAGATGGCACGGAAATATTAATAGAAATATAGGCTTGCTCTCCGATAAAGTGCAGAGTTAAGAAATGCATTGTCAGGTCAGAGGAAGCAAAATAGATAACATTTTGAACGGGGTCTCTGCTGTGGCATAACACTTCAAGCGCCACATGAACGGCGAAAAATATTGTTCACGTTACTAGGAAAATCCCCCTAATTCCCCCTCCCACAGGAAGCCCTTCTCACGGCTCACTGAAACTAGACGATTTAGACAATTGCTAATATTCGATATATAGAAAACAATGTATGGTGGGATGATTCTCCAAGTTAGATTGGTTCTTTGGGCGTTCGTTATTTTTCTCCTGATGTATCTTTACTGTTCCTATGGTGAGGCGCTTTGACACATTCGGGGAAAAATCCGCGCTATATATAAAAACGCTTAAAATGAAAAACATGTTCTGCGCAACAATCAGCCTAAGGGGACATTTTGAACACACTCTGGGGTGGTAGTGGCGCGAAGCGCGCATTTTAGCATTCGAAGGAATCGGGGAACGAAGGCGAATATCTAAGGCGCGACATGCCTGTGAGAAAAAGAAAAGCAAGAATGTGGGGAGCGCAGGGGCGGCAGGCAGAGCTGCAAACGTTCCTGTGGTGGGGTCGTGGACCTTGGATGCCCGGTCCAGTCCACGTTCATTGGTAACAGTGGTGAGGTTCGGGGGTAAAAAAAGACACCGAATGTGGGGATACAGCAACTGGGTGTAGATCAGCTCACAGAGGCAGCACGCTGTTTGCTTCTCATTATGCTCTGCTCTGATGTAAATGCCTTCACATAAAACTGAAATAAATCTGCATCAGTGTAACAAATGCTCAATTCATGTACCATACAATTTTTTGAGAGCAGATGCCCACGTTTAATTCCCCCTTTTATGGTTTTCTAGGGAACACGTCCTCGGTAATGAGAGTTTCTTTATGGCGTCTGTTCTGGGGCAGTGTTTTTCCATGCATTGGAACGGAAAGGTTAGAAAGACAGGGCATTTTTGCTTTGTAACACGTCCCACGCTTCAAATTATTTTGCGAGTATGCACAAATCACGTTGTTGAGGAAAACGTGCACAGAGAGGTACTTGCACAGAGAGGTAAAGGAAATTATCTTATAAAAATTATAGAGGTGACCTAAGGGCTAGAACAGTCGAATTCGAAGCTGGGGAACCGGGTTGGTGTCTCGGCAGGGACGCCAAACATCCTGTGATTCTGGGCAATTCACTTATTCTCCAAGTGCCTAACAAAAACAGGACGGGTCTGTCTACTGTAACGCAACTGGTGCTCATGTAAAGCGCTATGATGCGACCGCTGAGCCTGTAACCAGGCGAGGTCGCCCCCACACACCCCTGCTACTGCCTCCGTCTGCTGTGACCTTTTGCTGCCCTCGTTTTTGGCTGTGCCCTGCTGACCTCGCTCCGCTGTGCCCCTGTTACCTTCTTTTGCTTTTTTGCCTTTTGCTCCCTCGTTTTTCCTCGTTTTCCCCCTGCTGTGCCCCTCTGCTGCCCCCATTTTTTGTGCTGTGCCCTTGCTACCTTCTTCTGCTCCCTTGTTTCTCCTCGTTTTTTTCCCTCCTCGCGCTTCTCCACAGGGCGACCCAGCCGCCGCTGAGCCGCCCGCTGCCCTCCTTCCCGCCACTGCCACCCAGCGGCCACGCCCCTGCCTTCCCATTCGCCGCCCCGCTCCCGCCACCCAGCTGCTCCGCCCTCCCGGCTCCTTCTTATGTCGCCCCCCACCACCACCCTCTGCACCTGGACCACGGTGACCACCGAGGACACAGCCCACACGATGAACACCATCCACTCCGGATCACCGACCGACCCCTGCCCACACCACGTCTTCAACAAGGCCGACTCCACCATCGCACCACAACTCCGGAACATCATCAACACCTCCTTCAACACCGCCACCTTCCCGGAGAGCTGGAAGCACGCCGAGCTCAGCGCCCTACTAAAGAAACCGACAGCGGACCCCACCGACCTCAAAAACTTCCGCCCCATCTCGCTCCTCCCTTTTCCTGCGAAAGTCATCGAGAAGATCGTCAACAAACAGCTGGCCGCCTTTCTCGAGACGAACGGATCCCTCGACCCCTCGCAGTCCGGTTTCAGAGCCAACCACAGCACCGAGACCGCCCTCATCGCAGCCACCGACGACATCCGAGCCCTACTCGACAACGGGGAAACTGCTGCCCTCATCCTCCTGGACCTCTCTGCAGCGTTCGACACGGTCTGCCACCGCACCCCAGTCCAACGCCTCAGCAACATCGGCATCCAAGAGAAGGCACTGAAGTGGATCACCTCGTTCCTCGCCGGAAGAACACAGAGAGTCCGCCTCCCCCCGTTTCGATCCGAGGCCACCGAAGTCATCTGCGGCGTTCCGCAAGGATCTTCACTTAGCCCCACCCTCTTCAACGTCTACATGAGACCTCTTGCAGCCATCGCACGCCAACACAACCTCAACATCATCTCCTACGCCGACGACACCCAGCTGATCCTCTCCCTCACCAGAGACCCCGACACCGCCAGAACCTGCCTACACGAAGGGATGAAAGACGTCGCCGAGTGGATGAAGAACAGCCGCCTGAAACTGAACTCAGACAAGACGGAAGTCCTCATCCTGGGACCATCGCCCTCCGCCTGGGACGACTCCTGGTGGCCCCCCGCCCTGGGCACCGCACCCAAGCCAACCGACCATGCACGCAACCTGGGCTTCATCCTGGACTCTTCCCTCTCGATGACCAGACAAGTCAACGCCGTCTCCTCATCGTGCTTCAACACCCTGCCTATGCTCCGAAAGATCTTCCGTTGGATCCCGACCGAAACCAGGAAGACGGTCACCCAGGCCCTCGTCACCAGTCGACTGGACTACGGAAACACCCTCTACGCCGGAACCACAGCCAAGCTACAGAAAAGACTCCAACGCATCCAGTACGCCTCCGCCCGACTCATCCTGGACATCCCCCGACGCAGCCACATCTCCGGCCACCTGAAAGACCTGCACTGGCTCCCCGTCAACAAGAGGATCACGTTCCGCCTCCTCACCCACGCACACAAATCTCTCCACGACCTGGGCCCCAAGTACCTCAACGACCGCCTGACCTTCTACACGCCCACCCGCCAACTACGGTCCACCAGCCTCGCCCTCGCCGCCGTACCACGCATCCGAAGAGCCACCGCCGGAGGAAGATCCTTCTCCTACCTGGCTGCCAAGACATGGAACTCCCTCCCCATCCACCTTCGGCTGACCCAGGACCACCATGCCTTCAGGAGACAACTCAAGACCTGGCTGTTCGAGCAGTAGCACCCCCCCCCCCTTCCCCAAGCACCTTGAGACCCTCCCGGGTGAGTAGTGCGCTATACAAGTGCTATGATTGATTGATTGATTATGATGCTTTCTGGTCGAGTTCGCGCTACGTAAAACTCCAATAAATAAATAAATAAACCGTTCTCAAAACCTGAAGGCCCGGTTTACAACTTGTTTGCGGTCCTGTATTCAATTTTGAGGGACAAAAATCCCTTTTGGACTTTTGCATATGTAATTTAGTACGTATTCAGACAGATGTTAGCAATATAGAATGTTTACCAGTAAGGCGGATTTTTAGCAGTGGACTGGGAATTGCGTCACTGTTCGACAGGGACAGGAATTAGGAAGGTAATAACATTAATAAAGTCTTAACTTGGTGTGTGGTCATATACATTTCAAGTAATGCATGTCAACGCATAAATCCAATTAAAAAAAATTGATGGAGAATGCCCAAATATGTTTCCCCAAACCCCCATATTACACTGTGATGTAGGAGTTTTGACCAGAGCTGCAGATGTTGCAACAGGTGTCACAGGTGGTGAACGAGCGTAAAGGTCGCCGGGTTGTTGGCAGTCCAAAGAATTGGTGTCAGACGATCTCACATTTAAAGAACAGGGTGTGAATGAGTCAGCGCAGTCTCGTGGTTAAGGTCTCTGACTCTCACTCCAAAGATTATGTCTTCAAATAAGGTCCTTTTGAGTTAACATTTGCGGTATTTCTTTAAAAAGGGGTTACTGGTGGCAATTTTAGGAACAAGTAGGATTCTGATAGAATGGTGTAGCGGGCTAAGGTTTTGGGGATGCATAGTTAGTTGCACATCGGCATGTGATTGGCTTCAGATTGCAGATGCCCTAGGAGATCTGCGGCACTTCTCAGTTATCTCAACTAATTGGTTGGGAGGTCATTCTGTGATAGCAAGATACTTTATAACTGCCACCAGTGGTAAAAGAGTTGAAAGGTTGACTGTTTGGAGGTAGTCGTATTGGGGTGGCAGACGATGGCACAATTAATAAACAGTGGTCAAAGGAGTCACGGTGGTCTCGTGGTTAAGGTCCCGAATTCTTACTCCAAAGTTATGAGTTCAAATCCTGTCATTTTGAGGTCACATTGTCAATATTACGTCAAAATGGGGTTGCTGCTTACAATTGTATGAACAAAGAAAAAATTCTGTAAGGATGGTGTAGCAGACAGAGGTTCGGGGATGCATAGTTATGCACACATCGGCATGGTCGGTAGTGCAATAATTGTAAGAGGCGTCAGTTTACGGATGCCATTTAGAATCTGCTGTACGCCTCAGTGGTTGCAATGAATTGGTTTTGATGTCATTTTGGGATAGCATGACAGCTTATTACTGCCTTTGGAAACGGAGTTGGGGGTTCTGTTAATAATTGTCAAGAATGTGTTTGCATGATAAGCGGACATCTTTAGTGTTCACTCGTGGGTATTTTGGCGCTGAGTAGCAGCGGTTTGTCGTTACACAACTTAAGGGTACTCATGTTGTCGACCTCAGGTGGTTGAAAGGCTGAGGGGACCCGTCGGGGTGTTATTGGTTCACGGAGCCGCCAGATCCGGCTTAATGATTGCTGGTGTATCTTGCGGTGCAATTGACACCCAGATTGGAGAGCTTTAGGTTCTATTATTCAAGGTGAAGAACAGGGCTGGGCACAAACAGCAGACGGGTCAGTATTTGCTAGTGGAGTAGCGAGGTAATACGTGTTGCTCCATAGATAATTGGGTTCAGTGTATAAGAAAACGTAGGGCATTTGTGAAAGGGGCACTGTTCCGGTACCTTGGGTGTCAAGAAATAGTTTGGACTGTTTTGCTCTTTAGTTTGAGCATGGATGGATATTCATTCACTGGATTCTTCAACAAGTCAAAAAAAAAAAAGACCCGCCTTTAGATTTTGATTCCACTTCATTCTCAATTGAGCAGGTGGCTAAACAGCAAGTAACATGTCCCTCGTTTGCCAGGAGGGAGCTGAAAGGTTCAGTCTGTTTTTATTTTGCTCGGCAATAACAGTTTGGTTATGTATTCATACGCGCGTAAAGGTTTTTCAAGCTGTGGTTTCTTTCTCAATGCCAAAGGGGGCACTTACATTAAATGACGGGCTAGTCAGCAGGTTACTCCCAAAAACAAGTTGGGCACTTTTACTGAATAGCTGGCAGGTCGGCAAATTACTCTAAATATCAGTTGGGGCAGTTACATTAAATGGCTGACAGCCCGGCAGGTTAGACTTGGGGCCACTGGCATTTTTGGAAACAAGTTAATTAATAGATGCTATGCAGGAGGCACAATTATTGCAGGTGTGAACGCATGCCAAACATGCAGGGCGAGGTCTTCAAAGGCGTGATTTAAGGACGGGTGTGGTTGAGCCAGAAAGTACTTACATAGCTCACGCTTGGGGAAGAGCAGCTTCAGAGTCTACTGGAACTACAGCTTTCTTGCCAGGGAGCCGCTCATGGGTTTATACAAATGTACTGTCTACTATATATTTGTAAGTTCGCCTTCAAAAGGGTGGATCTCCAAACGCTGACTGTTTGTTTTATTTTTCTCCACATGCTGGGGGGAGACGCATGGCGCTGACATGGCGGTAACATGATCTCCGGATGGCAACTGGCAGAACCTTCAGGATAGCCAGCATTCAGTACCGGCACACAAGGGTGGAGGACTTCGTGTTCAGTGCGGTAGTGCTTTAACAGTTGTTATGTGTCCTGTCATGGGTTAGGCTACAGTGCAGTTCACCATCCCAAGGGAGCAAAAGAACAAAGGGTAGCGCTTACCATCAAGGGCGTAGGGAATGTTGCAAGGTAATAACTCGGGCCATACCCACATGTAGGTAGAATTTGGTGGATACGGGGCAAGAGTGGAAGCTTCCCCCTGGGGCGCTGACACAGTAACGGCTCGGTGCGGACAATACTGGGGGGGGGGAATCCGCCTTGGGGCCCAGAGAGGGGATCAGGCTCAGTTAGCCTGGTGTTAGGTATTGGGATTTACCACGGATAGAGCAGGTACAAGTACTACTTGCACTTCAATTGCAATTTCTACCTGGTTTAAGCAGTGCTGCCTATACTGCAGTGTTAATGGTTCAGCTGCGCTGCATTCATGGTGCATGTGGGCGCAGGATGTGGCATAGGCTAAGTATTCTGTCCTGCAGGCCAGATTAAGTTTATGGGGCACCAATTTCCAGCAAAGGTCAGGTAGTAGTACAGTGGGCGGAAGGCGCCGTACAGGGGGCTGATATGGTCCGGATCAATTTCACACATGTTACCTGGTTGCATAATTTTCTAGGAGGTGAGATGCCATTGCTAAGTTTAATGGGCGAGAAGGTCGCCTATTAGCAACAGGGGGCAGTTTGGGAGCGGTGCCTTCATCAAGGGATATAAAACATATGCATGGCGTTGCAGCAGGATTGCATTCTCCATAAATAAGCCAACAATAACAGATTGGGGCGAGTACCAAAATGGTTATTTGCAGGAGTCTCCTGTGATAAGGAATGTGGGGTTGGCATCATCCATCCACACTAAATTGGGGGCCTTAGCACCAGATCTGGAAAGGAAGCAGCTACTGGGGGGAGGGCGAGAGCGCCAGTTGGCTCCTCGCCCTGTGGCGGGGTCCCGGCCAAGAAAAATGTCGGGGGGTCCTTTTTTGGCGGGGACTGGCTCATCCTGGAACAAGGAGGGCAGTCAATGGGGCTCCGGGATGGCGGGAGAGGGGGCCGTACTGCTGGTGGTCCTGGACTCTCCGGCCCTACCTGAGATGCAGGTGCTTGGAAGAAGCAATTTGGGGAAAGCTGGGGTGCAAGGAAAGGCCCAAAGCAGTACCAGGTGGCCGCGTCTAGGGGGTAGACGACGGGTAGTTACCTGGAATGGATTGGAAGCAATGGAGATGGGTTGTGGCCTGCTGGTACAACCCACATCCAAGGTGGATCTGGAGATCATGAATTGTAAATACAATTGTAACCTGTGGTGAAAACGAAGACTGCACGACCCTATGTTTATCAATGTGTGTTGGATTGTTTTAATAAAGTTGGTCTAATGTTGACAATGCATCAACAAATAAAGAGGGCGTTATCTGAGAGAATTAATAAAGACTACACAGTGAAGACCAGTCACTTTGTATGGTGCCTTTTGTGGGGGGCAAAGTTTGGTGGGTCGAATTGCACGTTATATGCCTACTATGGCCCGGCTCTCTGTTGTGCATAGGGAATATTTTATTCAGCTTATAATGGAGGATAAAGGTTCGGGACGTGATCTGCTCCCTGACAAATGGCTTTGCCCCCGGGACATAGGGCTTGCTGGGAGAATTTTACAAGGAGTTCAGTGACTTGTTAGTTCCACAGCTACTCAAAATGTATGCAGAAGTCTACAAGAGGGGCTGCTCCCCCAAACTCTCTGGGAAGCTCTGTTATTAACACTACTCAAGCCGGATACAAATCCAGATCATTGCAAATCTTACAGACCTCTCTCACTTATTAACACTGACACTAAAATGTTAGCGAAAATACTTGCCACCAGACTACAACCCCAGATGCAAAACCTAGCTTGGCCCGATCAATCAGGATTTATTCCTGCCCCTTCAACAACATACACCTTGCACACAATATTCGCTGTGTTCCACCAGCTGGCCCCTGATTTGCCTGCAGTGGCTGTACTGTTGGACGCTGCCAAAGTGTTCAACTCTGTGGAATTGGGATTCCTGTTTGCTATCCTGCGTAAACTGGGGTTCCCACACACCTTCATTTGCTGGATCCAACTACTATATACTGAACTGGCTGAAAGACTTCGCATAAATGATAACACAGCCGCGCATTTAAAGGGGAACGTGGCAGGAATGCACCTTATCCCTACTGCTGTACACTTTGGCTCTCGAGCCACTGGCGTGCAAAATACGCCAACAGCATACAGATGTGGCACTATGTTTTCGATCGCAACCTATCAGCATCCCCCTCTAAGTGGATAATATGGTCCTTTATGTTCACAACCCAGTGGACAACCTAACACCACTTATAAGGGAATATATAAGTGATGAACGATACTCCGGTTTGAGTATAAAGTGGTCTAAATCAGTAGTTATTCCGCTAACACCCTCCATGCAACAATTCACCTTGGACTTACCCCTGCTCTGGCGAACAAACCCAGTTAAATATCTGGGGATCTGGGTGCACCATGATCCAGAACTGGTGGTTCGCAAAAACTAGGAGAGAGCACTGACTAAACTGGAAGATCAGGTGGCCCTTTGAATCCAGTTGTTGCTGTCTGGCAGATTGCATAGCAATTCAGAAAACAATAGTGCTACCACACTTCTTGTATCTATTCCTCAACATACCCATTACCCTGATGCAGCACTTTTTCCTGAAACTGCGCTTTCGTTTAAGTACACTCACGTGGGAGGGCCAAGAGTCGGCTGGAGAGAGCTCACTCACCCATATGCCCAAGAAGGCGTTGGATCCCCAGATCTCCATCTGTACTACCTTTGCACTCAAGCGCATTTTGCGTATTACTGGCTACATCCACACGGGGATCATCCATTACGACGCGGTGTTTACACCGCACTACCATTACAACGCTGGTTTTACAACGCAAGTCGTTACCACGACTTGCGCTGGAGGGCGCTCTAGGCTAAGGAATAGTAGATTTACTATTCCAACACCTTCCCTACTGTACGTAGGCTGGTGTTGGAATAGTAAATCTTACTATTCCTAAGTCCAGCACCCTACAGCGCAAGTCGTGGTAACGACTTGCGTTGTAAAACCAGCGTTGTAATGGTAGTACAGTGTAAACACCGCGTTCTATTGACATACAACCCATCCACACAGCCATGTTCCTCACATTGCTATAAAATCGAATGAAGCATGTCCGATCCCACTGTCTGCCCTAATGCCACAGAAGAGACTAGGTATTCCCTGCTCTGTAATAAACCCTACCCAGAGCACAATCACAGATTGGCACAAAATGGAGCAACATGCTTACATAATCCCACTCTACGCTCCTGCCCTCCCACTGTCACACAATCCAGATATATCCCTGACTCCAGACCAGGAAGCACGAGAGATGCTGGCTACAGTTGGCTTCCACACCATGGGCGACTTGTTTCGAGAAAGATAATTCGTTAACTCCTCGGACACCCTTCCCTACACCTCCCACTCCCCACCACTGCTGTTTATATACTTGCGATTATGACTAGCAGTCAAAACCCTTTATCATTCATTTCCTCAGGAACCCCCAACACTTCAATGCTGACAGCACCCTCGCGTTCACACCTCCTAATTAAACTTTGATGCAGCTCAACATGAGCAATATAGAGATTCTGAACAGGCTTTAGAGAGATGGAATACTGTGCTTGACAGGCCTCTGCCCATAGACGGCTGGGGTTTTTGTTGTACACTCAAGAAGATACTAGCACCAAACTGTAATCTATGCATTATCCATTTTAAAATGTCTACAATAAATATACTACACACCGACACAGCTACACAAATATGGCTCACAGGGAGATGCCAAATGTAAACGCGGTGGGGTACCTCAGGCGGACTTTTTGCATGTCGGGTGGGACTGTCCTCGGTATGGTGGTACTGGAGGGAGGTGACGGACACTTTGGGCACTATACTATCAGAACTGATCCCCAACATCCCACAGATTTGTCTCGTGGCCTGGTGAAAGCCCAGAGGCCGTCCAACCACAGATTAATAGCTGTTGCCCTCATCCTGGCCAAAAGAGGCATTGACATGAGGTGGGGTAGCAGACCAGCTCCAAAAAGAAAATATTGAATAACTGACATGCTGTTCTGCAGGGAACAATTAGAAATATATGCAGAGGAGCTACCTGCTACCTTACGGCCAAAAGACTTTTGGGGTCCATTGGTCTAATACTTACAATCACAGTCCGACACACCAGCAGAAGATGGAGAGAGTCAAGAGTCTAATGAATAATACAATACGGAGTAAGGCGAAGATGCAGCTGTTATAACACCTCGTTATAAGCTGTAGAAAAAAGTGAGCTGTCAATGTCACACCAATATGTTATATGTCCTGGTTTATATATAATATTGTACTCTTTAACAAAATAAAAAAATAAAATAAAAAAAATAATAATAAAATATGCCATTACCACGTTTGTAAGTTCAACCTGTGTTTGCAATCACTGAAGGTAGTTCGTCTGCTTTGCAGAACACTGCAATGGAAAGTGAGTTAGTAGCACATTGCGGTCAGAATAATTTTTTGTGCAGAATGTACCTATTTAATTAGGCACCGGCTCATTTCGTTGGGTTTTTAGGTCTCGCGACCTATCGATGCGCGCATGCGCATCGAGCGGAGCGAGAATTCAAGTGGCGAAAACATCATGAAACCACCAGCTTTTTGCTGGCGTTTTCATGCAGTTCATGTGAACCACGTGTTGAAACATGAACGCGCATCAGCCTCCCTCCATTTGCCGCACAGCACATCAAAGGGCTTCGCCCAGCGTGCGCTCTGCAGCTTCTCCACCCCTAATTGAATCATGGCCGGCCGCAGGCCGGCCGTACTTTCAGTTTCCCGCTCTGCATTTAGCTTCTCCTCCCCTAATTGAATCATGGCCGGCCGCAGGCCGGCCCTACTTTCAGTTTCCCGCTCTGCATTTTTGTTGTTGTTGCTCTCTCGTGTCAGCTTTTAATTGCGTTTTTGTGGGGACTGCCAAAGTGTGCATATATTTATTTTCTTACTTGCGTGTTCTTTCTCCTGTTTCCATATTCCCAGATTCTTCTTTTTCATCGCTTCCACTTTTTTCTTCTCCTCCTCCCCTTTTAGTTTCATTCTTCTTATTTCAATTTCCATTTCCTTGCTTCTTGGTCTCCTTTTCCTAGTCTCCATGCTTCCCCATGTATTCAATATTCCACCCATCTCTTCTGATTTCTCTAGTTATTCATGTTTGTACTTTATCGTCTATAGCACTCTTATTTTCCTTAACACCAGTACTCCCTTTGGTGTATTTTCTCCTTTTCCGTCTGTCTAGATATGTTGTCGTTCCCATGCCTCTTGTTCTCTAACTCTTCACTCTGGCTCTCGTTTGTATGTTAATCTGCGTTCTACCCTCTCACTTACTTGCTCATCCCACACTTTTATCTGGCACCCCCTCTTTACCTCACATCTGTTGCTTTTATTGTCCCCGGTTCTACTTCTCTCTGTGCCATCTTCGTTTCTTCCGCGCGCCTCCTCTTCAGTGTCCTGTCCTGCAGCTGTGTCCTGGTGACGTAACGCTTCGCCGCGCGGAGGAAGTGTCAGCACGAGACCTGTGAGCACATTGTGAAACAGCGCGGTATCCGTAAAAAAGATTTATGCCACCAAGTCCAGGCTGCCTGGGGCGGCTGCCATGGCGAAAAGTCCATAGCCGTAGATGCCTCTCAAAGGCTGTTTTGTAGAGCTTTTTATGTATTTAATTGTTATGTAGCGCGGTCTTAGCCTAAACCTGATCCACGGCGTGAGAGCACTTAATGTATTGGATAAATAACAAGCATTGGCATTGCCAATAGGTCTCGCTTGTGGGACCTTATAAGTATTTAGTTTTGCAGCACAATATCCTTGTTGCATAATCGGATATTGTGCTGCAAAACTAAATACTTATAAGGTCCCACAAGCGAGACCTATTGGCAATGCCAATGCTTGTTACATCTCTTATGTAATGTGTATTTTATCACTAAAGCTTTTTGTTCTGCTACCCGCAGCCTAATATTCAACTGTCTGCATTTTGTGATGTTTAATAACTACTCGTTACTCAGTAGTACTATAAACGCTGGACTTGTTATTATACTTTGTTTTAAAATTCGATCACTTGAATTTAAATTTCACATTAATAATACAGCGCCTTCTGGTTTTGAAAACGTGTGCTTTCTGCTCAAAACTAGCGTTGTTGTTCCCTATTACATTCAAACTGTTTTCTAAGTTGTCCATAGACTAGACGGAGCAAACCCAGGGACTGACCACATTCAGCAGTTCTGGACTTGCATATCAGCTCGGGCCTCTTCGTGTCCGACTGGATCCTTATCTTACTGAGGAAAACCTTTCCTTACTGTAGCTTAA
This sequence comes from Lissotriton helveticus, assembly GCF_964261635.1. Lineage (NCBI taxonomy): Eukaryota > Metazoa > Chordata > Amphibia > Caudata > Salamandridae > Lissotriton > Lissotriton helveticus. The sequence goes on from NC_136065.1 coordinate 839,122,568, forward strand.
CTATATTTGTCATTAAAGTCAATTTACGTCGCTGCTATTGTTCGCCGTACTTGCTGCATGGTTTCTTCTAACGAGACTCCAAGACAAGCCATTTATTTAGAAAAAAAATCTTCAAGTATTTCATGGCATTAAGGCCCAGATTCACGAGGTTTTTGAGTCGGGTTTGTTTGACTCTTTAAACGCAGACCAGACACAAAGGGGCACATTTATCATCATTTGACACACTTCAAAGCAGCAAGATACCTTTCTGCGCTGCGGCAAAAGGAGAGGGCAGAAATATTCCATATCTCTCAAGATATTGTATTGTATTGTATTGTAATTGAATTTATATAGCGCTTTCTACCCCTGACGAGGCGTCGAAGCGCTTTTTCGGCGAGTAGCCCGTTACTCCGGGACCCATAGAGGATTAGTGTTGAATTAGTATAGTGGAACATGCAAGTACATTGTAAGTGGTGGATAGGTTAGTCAGTTATTTGGATTTGGAATGATAGCAGAAGGATAGAGGAGAGAAAAAGGTTTGTATGTATATAGCGCTTGTTACCCCTGATGGGTGTTGAAGCACACTACCCTGGAAGCCCATAAAGGATTAGTGGTGAATTAGTATGGTGAAATATGAAAGTAATCTCTGTGGTGGATATTAGTCAGTTATTTGGAGTGAGAAGGATAGCGGAAGGATAAAAGGGGAAGAAAGGTTTGCATGCATGTAGCACTTGTTACCCCTGATGGGGTGTTAAAGCACGCCACTCTGGAACCCATAAAGGATTAGTGGTGAATTAGTATAGTTGAATATGAAATTTGAGAAGTGAACATGTTAGTCTGTTAATTTTGTTTGAAAAGGATAGTGGAGGGATACAAGGGTGAAGGTTTTTTTTTGTTTTGTTTTTAGGTCTTAGCAGTAAGAGTAGGCTTTTGGATGAATAAAAAGGAGTTTTGGAGGGGGGAGTCAGAGGGAAGAGTTTAGAAAGATTTGTTTTGGGGATAGGTATTGTAGAAAGACGTGTCAGATGATACAAGGAGGAGTAAAGTAGGAGCGAGTCAAGAAAGGGTTATTTTGGGGATCATAGTATTGGTATGGGGTTTCGGATAAATGAGAGTGGATGTAGAGGATATATTGATAGATGCATAGGCTGATAAATAGGGTAGTGCATTGGAAATGCTAAAGTAGAAGAGAGTGATAAATATATAGATCCATAAGTACCTTAAGTTTATGGATGTGGATGGTGTGGGCTGGGTATTGCTAAATGGGAATATGGGTAGCATTTCTGGCCCTGGTCAGTCTAAAACAGGCTCAAACAGGCAGCTGCCCTTGTCCTCTTCGCCCTGAATAGGCTCTAACAGGCAGCTGCCCTTGTCCTCTTCGCCCTGAACAGGCTCAAACAGGCAGTTGCCCTTGTCCTCTTCGCCCTTAACAGGCTCAAATAGGCAGCTGCCCTTGGCCTCTCCGCCCTTGGCTGAGACGCCCTAACCCTGGCCTTTTATAGCCCTTGTAATCAGGTGACCCCTTCAGCCAATGGGAACCCTAGCCCTAACACTATCCAATCACAACACTAGCCCTAAAATCTAGACCCAATAGGAGACCAGGACCTTACAGCCAATTTTAGCCCTAGTCCAAGCACCCAATCAGTTCAAAACCCCTGATCTCTACGTCCAATAAAGGCCCTAGCCCTACCAGTAACCCAACCCAAGTCCAAGCAACCAATGGTACAGGAAGCCCTAGTCCCTACTTCCAATAGAAAGCCTAACCCTACTCTTAGTCCCACAACTAGTCCAGCAACCAATCACACCAGAATCCCTAATCGCTACTTCCAATTAAAGGTCTAACCCTAGCCCTAGTCCCACCCTACTCCCAACAACCAATAACATAGGAAGCCCTAGTCCCTACTTCCAATAGAAATCCTAACCCTAACCCTAGTCCCAACCCTACATTAATTGAATCACAGACCCAGAAACCAATCAGAACCCTCAAATACCCAACCAATGAGGACACTAAACCTAATTCAATAGACTGCGTGTTTTGGTACAGAACAAAGTGAAGAGTCAACATGGCACGCATCCCTGTGTCAAAGGTTTGAGTGTATGCGGTGCACACCTATAGTTACGTGTTTTGAACTGATGAGTAAAGAGTATATTTAAACTAATTGTCTAATCTGCAAACACATTTTTGTGTGCTGCGCAGAATTTGTGGGCTGCCTGTCCCACATGTAAGATAGATGCAAGAAAAACAAGTGAACACTCACTTGCGAAACTTCATGCACTATCAATGTAAGTTCTAAAAACTGAATACATTTTTACATGATGAACGATATAGGCAAATAGTGGTGGTTGGTTGAATGATGTACCAAAATCTGGTTCCTGTGTTAGTAATTCTCATCTTTTGAGAATGATTTTCTGGATGTCAATTATGTATTTAGAATGAAATGATTCATGTATAAAATAAGCTATGTATTTTCAACGGCTTTGTTCTATTTCATGTGTTTATATTAGACAATAAAAACAATTGTTGCATTGTACTAATTTTTGTTTGAAGACTCATTTTTTAATTAGTGTGAATTCATATTGTTGATCTGTATCGTTGATCATGTAAAAATTGATTCAGTTTTTAGAACTTACATTGGTAGTGCACGCAGTTTTGAAAGTGAGTGTTCACTTGTTTTTCTTGCACACATCCCCGTGTGCCTTGCCTCCAAACCACTGCCCTGGCATAGATAAGACACCCCTCTAGCTGGGTGTCCTATACCAGTGGTGATGGTACAGGTGCATGAGCCCTGTACCCCTACAGTGTCTAAGTTCATTCTTAGACATTGTAAGTGCTGCAATGCCTTAAATAGTATATGGTCTGGAAGTTGGTTATTACGAACTCCAAAGCTCCATAATGACTTTACTGAAAACTGGGAAGCTTGGCATCAAACTTCTCAGCACATTAAACCCACACCGGTACCACTGTGGGATTTAATTAAAAATGCACGTAGAGGGCATCTTAGAGATGCCCCCTGAAAAACGACCTAACACTAGTGTCCTGGCTGAGTGGCTGCTCGCCAGCTGCTACCACCAGACAGATTTCTGGACCCCTGGGTCGATTGCCTACCACTCTCGGGTTCATGAAACAATGCACATCCTGGGATGAGGTGTCAAGCCTCCTCCACAAGGATGGGCAAGGTCCTTGAAGGGGAAGCTTCAAAGGCTTGCCGCCTTTGTGAGCTACCCCAGCCATTTGCTGCTCCCAGCTACTGGCCCACACCGGTTCTGACCCCCACTTTGGGCAGAAGAAAAGGCTGGAGAACCAAGTTAGGAGGAGGGGTGTGCCCACCTTTGCCAACCCCACCCCTCAGATGGGGGAGGCGAGGTGAAGCACCATACTCAGCCCCCGCTTTCTTGCAAAAATACCATATAAATAATGGAAAGGGGGCAGGATAGGAATACCCTGAACCCTCTAGGCCTTGCCAGGGCAAAAAATGCTTTTAAAAAAAAGATTTGTGTCACAAAATCACAAAGATTTGCAAATTTGCAGCATCAATTTCAAAACAAAAACAAGCATTGTCTCCCACGCTTGTTTCTCTTTCAGCCTCCAGGTGGGCTGGGTCCCAGGGGCATATATAATTTTAAGAAATGGAGAGGGGGGCACATGCAAACAACGTCCCCATGGCCAGTTTGAGACCCCAAGGACCGCCACTTCCCCGGAGCTTTATACAAATCAGCAGGTAGGTTGTGCAGTCCCCATCTGTAGGACCTAAAAAAAGCCCCCCGGGTCTACAATATTAGGAGGGGGCCTGCGCTGCCCCCTCTGTAGGCCTTAAAAGTCCCATGGACCACCACCTCCCCAGGGCTTGCCAGGTAAATAAGAGGGGTCAGTGCAGACCCCCTCCTGTAATTGAAATGGCCAGGTGACCGCCACCTCCCAGGGGTGAGGAATAACAAAAAAGGAGAGGAGACTGTGTGGCACCCCTCCCTGGGCATTTTTGTTTCCAGGGACCAAAGCTTCCCCAGGATGCCATGTGCAACAGAAAGGAGGGGGGCTCTGCTGCCCCCATCCTGGAACCACTAAGGACCACCTGGGGACCACCACCCCCAAGGCCTGGCTCCCTATATCCCGGGTGCCCACCCCTGGGAGATAGATGTTTGCTCTCTCATTGCGAGAGCTCAGAAGGCCCAGCCAAGCGAGAGCAAACAGTATCTCCGCTCCCAAATGGCAGAAGCAAGAAAACTGATACCGCTCTCTGGAAGCGGAGTTTTCATTTGTTTTCCTGCCCGGTTTTCAAGCAGGCAGGAAAACAGGTGTAAGTATTGCTCCAACATGCAGGGAGCAGCAATTTCTGCTCCCACTGGAGGCTGGAAGCAAGCAGGGACCATGGGGGGATTGAGGGTCCCCACACAGTGCCCAACATAGCACACTGGTCGCCTTGGGTGGGCTCCAGGGCACCCACGAGGAAGAGGCTAGGCACTGGGGGTGGGGTCCCTGGGGTGGAAATCAGCCTGGGAAAGGGGGCCGCGCAGCCCCCTCCCCCAATACATGTTGGCCAGGCCCTGGGGTTGTGGTCCCTTTAGTCAAAATCGGCTTAGGGAGGGGACCGTTGTGGCCCTTCGCCCCCAATAACTTTGGGCTGGGCACCAGGGGATGTGTTTCCCGGGGGATGAAATTGGCTGTTACCTCCAGCAAGTGTGTTTCCTCAGTAATTCCACATTGAAAGATGGCCTGAAATGCTTTGTGAAGGTGAATGCATCGTTGGTCTATTGGAGCGCAATCTAAAGTGACTGTGATGAGGTTGCTGTTCCTTGTCCTGTCCTGGTGAGAGCAAAGTCCATGGTTCTCGCTTTAAATTACTACGAGAATGTAAATGTGCAAACTCACCTGGAAGCTCCGTCCATTAGGCCCACCCCATCCACCTTAGTAGTATGTAAAGGTATTCCTGCTTTGTGACATGATGATCGACAGCTTACCAAAATGTGCCTCAGTGCCTTACACACTTATATTGGTGACACGTCTTGATGCTAAGGAGTATGAGGACATCTTCCCCAAATAAAGAAGCACTTACTTCATACAGTGAAGAGGAAGTACCCTTGTTTGGTGAGATTTACCTCTTTGTAGTCTCATTGTCTTCTCTATTGGAGGATTCATGTTATCATAGATTTCTGGATAAAGATGAACAAGCAACAATTACATTGCCGAAATGCACCCAAGATCACTGGAGACTTTTCCAAGTGGTCCATTACGACAATGTAGTGTTGAATACGCACTGGAATTTATGCATTGAGGTAGCACTTAGGTGCTGATTGCAATTTTGTTGGTACGGGCGGCAAGGTCTCCTGGCCTTTGAAAAAGGCACCGCCATGAGTATGTCAAAGCAAGTTCCTGCATGGCATGGACTGTTTAGTCCATGCCATGAAGGAACTCGGCTTGGAAGCACACAGGGAGGCACACCAGGTGCCCCCCTGCAAGCAACCCAGTATAGAGGCAGAACAGGGGGCCTTGTAGGGCCTGCTTTATCTCCCCACCTCCAGCCTTTTCATGGCGAGTTTACTGCAATGAATAGGCTGCTGGTTTGTTAACTCAGGCTATGCTTAGCGGTGGTGCCAAGCATATATTTCTGCCCCAGACTGCCATGCCACCACCAGGAAACGCGGCTCCCTGGTGGTTGCGGAGGTACCAACATGATCTGACAGCCATACTTGTAAGATGATGGTCAGACCACTGGTGTGGGGGTCCCCAACCACCACCGACCCGCCACCGTCGGTACGGCGGTCTCGTAATCAGGTCCTTACCAATTAACCAGTAGAAAGTGCTTCAGTTAGGTAGAGATTTTGTGCAAAACTGTGGACTCTTGTTGGATAAAGGGGCAGCTTCTCTTCTGGCACAGTGACTCACACAGCTACTGGCACATCCATACAGACACTTAGAAACCCACTCATGCACCCATTCTGCTACTCTCACATCCACTTATAGACACCCACAGCCACACACGCACACCCATACAATCACTCACACATCCTCTTACACACCCACAAACCACTCACACAACTGCTCACATGCCCACTTTACCACTCATACACCCACTCACAGACCCCCACAGCCAGCCACCCACCCACCCACTGACCCACACAGCCACTCATACACCCACTCAATAACACATAGAGTGATACACACACCCACTCACTGACCCATACAGCCACTCACACACCTACTCACTGACCATACAGTGACTCACACATCAAGACATCGACCCATACAGTCACTCACACACCTACTCACCGACTCATACAGCAGCTCACATACCTATAAAACCACTCACAGGCTCATACAGCCACTCACACTTACTCTCAAAGGTTACAGGTTACAGTTAGGAAATACACTTTTAAAACCCGTAGAAATTCACTAAAAAAACAGGTTACAGGGACATTATAGGTAGGAAATAACATTTACAAAACTGAAATTCACTGAAAATAAACAAAAAGTTAGAGGGACGTTATATTATAGTTAGGAAATATAATTTGTTTTAAACCTTGGAAATTCATTAAAAAAAACTATGGTTATGGGGACGTAATAGTTAGGCTCAGATTTCACAAGTACAAAACCATAGACATTCAGCAGTTATTGTTACCTGAGCTTACTATAACTTATGCCTCTACAATGCACTACTCATGACCTCACACATGACATCATTTATGACATGGTCAGTGACATCACTCATGACATCACTGATAACATCTCAAATTACATCACTAATGACCAACCATAAACCCCTCACACACCCTCACTCATACCCTATAAAACCTCTCATACCCTCACTCACACACCCACATGACCACTAAGACAGCCACTCACTCATCCATAGATTCACTCACATACCCACTCACTCACCCATACAGCCAGTCACTTACCCATACACCTACTCACACAGCCACTCACTCACCAATACAGCCACTCACCAATACAGCCACTCACACAACCATTCACTCACCCACACAAGGTCTTACATATGCATTCACACATCCATACAACCATTAACATGCCCACTCACTGGCCCATACAGCCACTCACACAGAGAATGACTGTACAATACAGCCACTAACACACCTACTCACTTACATTCAAACAGTCACTCACCCACACACCCACTTACATACCTAGTCACTCATCATAGAGCCACTCACACAGCTACTTAGTCACCCATACAGCCACTCACATACCCACTCACCCACCCATACAGCAACTTTCACTGCCACTCATTCGCCCATATAACCACTCACATACCCATTCTACACCCATACAACCACTCACACACCCAGAAAACCACTCACAAACCCATTCACTGACCCATACAGCCACACAGATACCCATGGACATACCAACACAGCCACTCACATACCAACTGATAGATCCATACAGCTATTCACACACCCATACAGCTATTCACACACCCACTCACACACTGATACAATCACACAGCAACTTAGATGACATATGTTAGAAATAGTATCACTCATTAGTAGTACAGAAAGAATAGTAATTTAACATATACAGTAGCTTTGTATATATCTTTAAGTCTCAGAAATGTTTACAAAACACTTACACTTACTGGTTGATGTCATCAGTGATGTCATTTGAGATGTTTATCACTGATGTCATCAATGATGTCACTGACCATATCCTGAGTGATGTACTTATGTGAGGTCATAAGCAATGCATAGCGGGGTGTAAGTATAGTTAGTTCAGGTAACTATAACTGCTGATTTTCTATGGTTTTTTACGTGTACATTAATTCTTCCCTCTCAACCCTGACAACAATTTTAATAGTGAACTTAGGTGGCAAGTCAGTTGGTATGTGCACTCTTTGGGTGGCCTGCATTCCTATAATACATCAACAACATTATACGTTATTAAGTCAAACATAGGAGTGTCATATAGCTACTATATATCTTTATAATGCGTTAAGTTAGCATAGGCACATTACATGTTTAAACGCCATTTTTCCTTTTGCTGCTTCTGCACACGACACTTAATTGTTGATTTAGCTTTCAACCTAGTAGTTCGTTGTGGTTTACATGAGAATAATATGTTATTACTCTGATATCAGCTTTGCTCAATAAACTATGTCTGTACAGGGAGTGCTGAAGCTTCAGGAACAACAAGATACTGAATTGTTATGAGGTCTGATCTTCGCGCCTTCTTAGGCATAACATAAGTGCAGCTTCTGCCAACTTTGGCTTTTAGGTGGGTTTTATATTGCTTTGCTTGAGGCACACACAACACACTTGATGCTGTTCGCATGCAGAGAGAGCTGGTGTATGCTGATGTGATCCCTTCATTCTAGGATCCTGAGGTATGGGCCCGCCCTAATTCAAACCCAAAGAGACCTTCTTAGCTATTAATATAATATGTGTGTTAGGGAGGTTGAGAAATAAGTGTTGTTAACTCTTATTCATTACAGCATGTTAACATGCTGTCACCATTTGCTTTCTATGGACTAGTAACTATGCTGATAACTGTGCTTCTGATAATGTGTTTCCTTGTATTATCTAAGATACTGCGCCTGAGAAGACGGCATTAGTAAATAAATATTTCAAATGATCACGTTTCCTCATTTACTCCACGTTCTGGTTTGAAATGATTGTGTAACGAAAGAGTGCTCATGTGTTCCACGTAACCTGAGGTATTGTAAGCTCATGTTCTGGTTTGTCTAAACATTGGGAGTTTGTTATGACCAATGAGACACTGTAGCTAGCTCGGTAAGGGGTTTGTTGGGTACTAAGGTGAGTTTTGGGTCACCCTAATTCGCTGAGGTTCCAATCCTCTGTGCACAGTTCTGTGGGAGAACAGAAACCCTGCTACATGGCGCCCATACAATGGTGGACTTATAACATGACACTCGAGTAGTCTATCGTTCGGACCTTAACCCCTTCACTGTCGTTTCCGGAAGACGGTGGTGTCGGTGAAACCTACCTATTTTTTTAAATAGGTCTTTTCAAGCTTGATTCTATCTAAAACGGTTTCTTTTGAATTACTACCCAGTTGTGCTACAAAGTTTCCTTTGTTTTTTCTGTTATTACAGTGCAATCATGGCGCAGGCTGTGGTCATCCCGCAGCATAGTCGCATTGCGGTGCGCAACCATTTACAGGCTTACCAAGTCCCGTTAGATGGCTTGGCTGTGATTTTGGTGGTGTGTGCAGATCCGGCGTACCCTTTCGAACTGTTTTATTCGTGGGTAACGTTTCCGGAAGTGGACGCTAATTCGAACGTATTCCACACCTACACACCCTCACCTGTACCGGCTGAATATACACCGTACAGGGCACTGGAAATACCTATTGATCATTGGCAGCATCGCGTTTGGTTTGATGGCGCCCTTCCCCACTCTTTATCCGCTGCGAGATTAGGTCCATTGTCCATTCCAGGCACAAATTGGCCTGCGTTGGGTGGATTCACCCCGCACCCGAATCACGGCGCTTGTCCTCTTGCGGATATTCGCAGACTGCATGTTGTCTCGATTGCCGGGATTCGTGCAAAAAGAAAAGTCGCGGCCTTAACAGCGCATCGATATGCCACAGATAGTGAGAACGCGGCTTCGGAATCTGACGTGGGCTCTGACCTTGCTAGACAGCGCGGCGGACATTACCATAGTGAGAGAGGCGCTGCGTCCACTACTGAGGGTGACAGCGACTGATGTCTACGTTGTAATTGAAACAGCCGATACGAGACTTGCTCCCCATGAAAGACTTTATGAAATTGTCCTGTTAATTGAAGGTGACATACAGCGTACCGTCAAAGGGGTATTTTGGGAAAATCTGTCTTCTACGTATGATATTTTGCTTTCGGAGGCTGACTGGCCCCCACCTTTTGTGCTCGCGGCGCCGCGAGGGGAGGAGGTGATCCTCCCCAGTTTCGCGAACACTGTCTCGAAAGAGCATGCGCAGCATTTTGCAGAAGAGTGGGCTCGGGCTCTCGCACCAGCTCTGTACCGTAACCAATGTGGTTGGGACAAATTATCAAAGAACAACAGATAACTGTGGGTCTAATGATACACTCAAGGCATGCTATGCGTAGCTGGCTATGTGTCTGCTGCTACTGTTAAGATAGAAGACAGACTGGACAGTCAACCACTGTGAAAAATGTCCATCAGTTACTCATTTTCGGGCTCCCAGTACATCATTTGGTCTACTCCACAGTAGTTGGACCACCACTCTATCCCCATAGATATATATTGGAGATACGTAGTGGTGGATGGATGTCTGGTAAGTTTTATTTGTTTGTGAGTAACAGAAAGCAGTGCATAAAAAATAAGTGAAAGGGAAAAATATATGTGTAAGATTGGATAGTGCATACAATAATCACTTTATTCTAAGGTCATGCACCTCCAATATTAAAAACAACAATAGTGCAAAAAAGTCAGGTGGTTCAAACAAATACCTTCTGACTGGGCTATCTGGTCGACATGTTTCTGCGGGTAATGGTCATATACTATACCAACCGCTTCCTCAGGACCCATAAACTTAATTGCTACTGCATAACGTGATAGTATGTGAAAAAAACAGGACATTCGTGAACAGAAAAAAAGTGTCACCTGTACACTTCCATTTTCCTCCTTAAGTTGTAAGGGGAATTGCCTCACCTCACCTGGCAAACAGCTCAGGAAAATGAAGCCCCGCTCTCTCCGTCGGTACTTCAAACAGTCAGCCGGGCTGTTTGGGGAGGTGCTCCTCCCCAAACAGCCCGGCTGACTGTTTGAAGTACCGACGGAGAGAGCGGGGCTTCATTTTCCTGAGCTGTTTGCCAGGTGAGGTGAGGCAATTCCCCTTACAACTTAAGGAGGAAAATGGAAGTGTACAGGTGACACTTTTTTTCTGTTCACGAATGTCCTGTTTTTTTCACATACTATCACGTTATGCAGTAGCAATTAAGTTTATGGGTCCTGAGGAAGCGGTTGGTATAGTATATGACCATTACCCGCAGAAACATGTCGACCAGATAGCCCAGTCAGAAGGTATTTGTTTGAACCACCTGACTTTTTTGCACTATTGTTGTTTTTAATATTGGAGGTGCATGACCTTAGAATAAAGTGATTATTGTATGCACTATCCAATCTTACACATATATTTTTCCCTTTCACTTATTTTTTATGCACTGCTTTCTGTTACTCACAAACAAATAAAACTTACCAGACATCCATCCACCACTACGTATCTCCAATATATATCTATGGGGATAGAGTGGTGGTCCAACTACTGTGGAGTAGACCAAATGATGTACTGGGAGCCCGAAAATGAGTAACTGATGGACATTTTTCACAGTGGTTGACTGTCCAGTCTGTCTTCTATCTTAACAGTAGCAGCAGACACATAGCCAGCTACGCATAGCATGCCTTGAGTGTATCATTAGACCCACAGTTATCTGTTGTTCTTTAGTACTTATGTGGGGGGTTATAACTGTGCCCGGGTCTTTAAATACTTCCCTTGAACCCTCAAATAATTGTTTGTTGATTGTAGTGGGACAAATTATCCCCTTGCCACGAAATTCCGTTGCGGTCTCAGCCGCAGCCTCAACCTCAATATCCCATTCGGCGTGAAGCCAAAGCTTCCGTCACGGAAATCCTTGAACAATTAGAATATCAGGGAGTAATTGAAACGTGTGTGTCACCGATGAATAATCCTCTTTTTACTGTGACCAAGCCTGACGGATCATATCGTTTGGTATTGGATTACCGGCATTTGAACTCGCATTGCCGTAACTGTGCAGTACAGAATACTCACGGCTCTGCCCTGGTGGATGGTCTAGTGCGTAAGCGTTTTAAAACAACGCTTGACATATCCAACGGTTTCTATGCCCACAGATTGGACAGCTTTAGCTCTCAATGGACCAGTTTTACATGCGCTGGGGTCCAAAAACAATTCCGGCGTCTCCCAATGGGCTATAAGAATAGTCCTGGTATATTTACCGCACGCATAGTCTCTATTTTGGAGGCACTCGACACGGATGCTTGTTCGTATGTGGATGACATCTATCTCACAGACGACGATATTTGGAAGCATCTGTGTCGTGTGAATTCTATTATTTGTAACCTTGCAGACATGGGTTACAAATTTAACTTTGCAAAATCGCACATTGCTGAGCACAGTGTTGTTTCTGGGCTATGAGCTCAACAATGAAGGTAGAGGTTTGGCTCCTCACTTCTTGGAGAAATGCGCACAGTTGCGCGCTCCTACAACACTGAAAAAATTACAGTCTTTACTGGGCTTTTTGAATTTCGGGAGGACATACATTCCGGAATATGCCCAGCGTATCAAGCCTTTGTATGCTTTGATACAACCAACTTTTTCCAAATCATGCTGGCTGCCTGAGCATTCAGCCATCTTGCAGTCCTTGCAGGCTGATCTGCTCGCTTCTAAGTTCCTACTAACTCGTGATAACCATACCAACCTGGTGATAAGAATAATACCAGGGACGGTGGGTTTCACGTACCTCACTTTTAATGAAGGAGACACAGTACCTATTGTTTACAAGTCACACTTGTACACTTCGGCTGAGATGCGGTTTCCCACTGTGGAAAAGGTTTTAACAGCTGTGCAGATGGCTATTCTTAAAGAACGGGCTCTGTCACAGGGGAAACGCATGTTGGTTGTTACACCCTGTCCTCATTTGGAGGCAGTCACGAGAGCCAGTGTACCAAATTCAAAAGCTTTGCACCCTCGGTGGATTCAGTGGGCTGCGTCCTTGACGTCCACGGATGTCACGTTTATTTTTGACGCCTCATTGCGATCGCAAGAGTACTTGCAGTATGAGTTTGTTCATCCTGCTCCTCCAGCGATGCGACCTTTGGAGGACTTCCATTGTATCATTTACACTGATGGTTCGGCGCAGGTTGCGCATGGCTCTAAACATGCCTACGTTTCCGCATGCGCCATTGTGGTCGGTGCTATGTTGAACGGTGAGTTCATCTCCAGGGAAGTGCACACGTTGCCACTGGGTGATTGCACCGCACAATTGGCAGAGCTTCGTGCTCTCTTACTAGCGTTGGAGTACGCAGATCCTAGTGTTACTACTCTTATTGTGAGTGATTCTTTCTACTGTGTCCAGTCTTACAATGAAAACTTGTTCTTTTGGATTCAGAATGAATTTCGTGATTCCAAGGGTAGCACAATAAAACATAAGATGATCTGGGTTCGAGTGGCGGAGCTTAAGGCTACGTTGCCGCTCGTTTTTGTGATTCATACTCTTGGCCACCAGCGTGTTGGAGTCCACGCTGTTGGTAACTCGCTTGCTGATGAAGCAGCCTAATCAGCGGTGTCTACATACTTGGTTGCAGCAGTTACACGGTCCAAAAGTAAGATTGACAGTGACATCTTGGCAGCTGTTGCTGCCACTGAGAAGGGAGATAAACATCCTTCGGGGTTCCCTTCGAAGTACACATACCACTTAAGTCCCGAAAAGGTTCCTTTTGTGAAAATTCCTGATGTTGGTGAACGTTTGATTCCCAACTCGGATCGCAGGGCAGACTTGATTACAGCAGCTCATGAAGGTGTGGCGTCTGCGCATGCGGGCGTCTCAGCCACTGTAACTCAATTACAACAACGTTTCTGGTGGCGGGGACTGTACAAACAGACGCGTGATTATGTCCTTCTTTGTGACATATGTCAGCAGATTAAACCTTTGACTGCTGCGCGTCCGCCACAGACTCAGTTGTACATTTCTAATAAACCGCTAGGTTGTGTTTATTTAGATCACTGCGGTCCTTTTTCATCTGATACTGCGTATAAGTACATCTTAGTTGCAGTTGATTCATGCACACGCTTTGTGTGGGTCTGGCCCCATCGCAGCGCTGATTCACGGACTGTCATTAGAGATTTGCGCATCTTTGTAGGGATTGTTGCCTGTGGTACCTTCCATTCGGATCAGGGTCCGGCTTTCGTCTCTAAGGCGTATAAGGATGCCATGAATTCGATGGGGGTCCAAGTCAAGTTTTCGTCTCCCTACAGACCTGAGGGTAACAGTGTAGTGGAGTGAATGAACCGTGATTTAAAGCAATCTTTGACAGCTCGAGTTATAGGCACTGGCAGAAACTGGCTAGCTCACCTCTATGGCGTGCAGCGTGCTCTTAATCATCTCCCTAGAAGGTCTCTGGGTGGGCGGACCCCATACGAAATGCTCTTTGGCATCAAGATGTTCGTCCCTGACCTTGACGGTCTAGACTGCGTGGCTCGCGCCACAACCTTTGACGTAGATGAACATTGTACTGTTTTACAGAATCTACAAAAGACCAGAGACAGTCTTGCAAAGGAACATTTGCCCTCCACGTCGGATGTTGCGTTGCAGATCCCGGTAGTCGGCTGGCTACCCCAAGTTGGAGAACTGGTTCGAGAGAAGATCGACAACAAGAAAGAATTTGGTCCTTCCTATCGAGCTCCGGTTCCAGTACTTGGAGTGAAGGGCACAAGAACAGTCATTTTACCACCACTTCCTGGTCGTAAGGAAAACAGGTTTATCTCAATTGACAATGTCAAGATACACAGAGTGGCCGATTCTTCTTAGCATGACACCGGCTGTTTCCTGTCCTTCCATTGTGAGAAATTCAGTTTTGCCCACTGCTTCTAATCATGAAACTGAAGTGGCAATCAAGTTGCCTGCTATTTCCAGTCCTTTATTAAGTACTTTGCCCGGTACAGACCTAGCTGAAATTGACTATACTTACCCTACTGACTTGTCCATGCCTGACCTGCAGGCCCGTTTGGCCACAGAATCCAGATTTTCTTTTGACTCTATATCCAATGCCTCGAAGAAACCCTCACGTTTTGCAGTTTATGCCAGCTTGTTTAAAAAACATTTTTTAATTCCGCCTTGGACATATATTTGGCTGGTGCTTTTTTCAATTTACCTTTTTATGTCAATTGGGTTTGTGTTTTATTTTTTCCGTCTTATGAATGGACACTATGTCGAGGAAAGAACATGCATTCGACATCTGAATGGAACTTTGGACCCCCTTTCCTCTTTGCATTCTGCACACAGATTGAAAAGAGACTTGACATTTGTTAACATCACTGCTTGGCCTGTCCTTGATGGGATAGTGTGGGATGCCGTTAGGTTTCAAATTCATGGCCCTACCGGGGTTGTTAATGTCCCCAATGTGTTTAGGGTTAACATGGGAGATGTTGTGAAACAAAACATTCGTTCTGATGATTGGGATGTTCAGGCCGTAGAGTCTTTGTTTTCTGATTTGAAATACTATGCAGCCTTTGATGCTGAGGATTTGTACTTAGAATCTGCTAATTATGGTGATTTGTTTTGCTTTCAACATTTTGGCAATCACTTCTTACATAAAACAGCATCCAGAAGGAATACTGTAAATTATACACAATGGGAACATTGCCCAGCTCCTAAACAAGGCAGTTCGAGTACTTTTTTTTAAATAAGTACACTTATTTTACTGACTTCAATCAGTCTAATCCCGAGTCCTTTTATTTCAAAATGACACAGAAGCCTATGTCCAAGGTTAGACTTACCGATACCAAATTGTTGTATTCGAAGTTCTTTCTTGATCAGCTGGCTATTGGCGGCTATGAATTATGGAAAGAAACTATTGACTTAAAATCTGTTTGGGGTTCTAAGAGTTGGCAGGTACAAGGCACTGAGGCTTTGCATCGTGCTTGTCTCATCCCGAATCAAATGTTGTTTTTGAATTCCTCTATTTCACAAACAACGTGCTTTGGATTGGCTACTTCTAAAAAATTGAATTCTCCAACCATCCCAGAGTTAGAAGAATATTCTGGCTGGAGTAATTATACTCAGTTTTCTATTAGGGACTTGCAAACCCTATTGCTGAATTCGTCCTTTAACATATCCAGTTTGGATCCAAAAGGTTGGCTAGTGTGGCACAGAAGTGCGGAATCATGCCAGCACTGTTTTCTGGGTTTATTTGATGGCTTTACACAGGTTAGACCTGATCCACGTTTTGAAACTGAGCATTCTGTCACGACTTACTCTGTGGGCAAATTGTGTCAGAATTGGCTGAAACATTCAACATTGTCTGCAGTTAAATGACATCTTGCAAAGCTGAATGATGATATCGATTTGAATGACTTCATAAAGGGCCCGGCTAGTGGTAGATCAAAAAGATGGATATATGCTGTTTACAATGAAATCTGGAAGACATCACAGATTGAGGCTGCGACACGCCTTAGAGCTATAGATCAAGCCAATCTAGAAAAAGTGCTTGCTGTAGTAGATAATAGTATTAACATGCTTTCTTCCCGCATTTACACTTTAGATAATATTGTGTCTTCTGTAGTGGATATTGTGCATGATGAAGTGTCTGTGTTGTACCATGGTCAGAATCAATTACGTTCTATCATGCAATTTGCATGGACCCTTCAAACGTTGAAAACTGGCAAGGTGCCATGGAGCTACATGAATGTTTCTTCTCTCTTTGCCCCCTTTAATTTGACTGACAAGCAGCGCTTGCTTTCCATGCGAGATGCTTCATTTTCTATGTTACATATTGAGAGATTGGAGTCCTTGCCTTTTTCTGTGGCAGAGGCCAACGATGCAACGTGGCTTATCCACGGTTTAATAATTTTGCCTTTTGCTCTGTATAAATTTACAAATTGTATGCGATATCTTGCCATAGGTCGCTATGAGCCCTTAGGTAGTGCATTTCTCCATGAAGTCTGGTCCCTTCCTTTCACTTACAGATGTTTGAAAGACGGCCAGGAAGTTTATCTGAATGGGGAGGAGTGTACAGAAACACCAGATCATTCGCTAATTTGTAGGCATATACAATTGCACGGTTCCTGTAACCAAGACCGGCCGAACTTGGCCTGTGTTTTAAAAGGGACTCCAGTTCCTGCAATCTCCCCGACTTTTACCTTACTAGGGAACGGAAGTTATTTACTTTTAAATGATGAAGATTTTTGCGGGTTAATTAAGGGTGTAGCTTATGTGGTAACTGTAACTGAGCGTGTCGTTTGCTGCAGAAATGTCCTGTACCCACCCACACATGGAAATAGGGAGGTTTCCATTTTGCCACGCATCCCAACCTTGAAAGCAGAATTCAGCGGCATGAGCAGAATAAGGGCGCTATTGTTCCAGAAAGAAGTGGCCTTGAGTTCGGCTAGGGAAACTTTCGTTCTTCACATAGCTAATACACGGACAGAAGTTCAGGCCCTTTTAAATACTGATTTACCGTTACATTTCAGCGAGATGGTACATTCTATCTTCAACACGTCCTCCAGAAATGGGCTGGCGCATTTTTTTAAATCTGTTAGCAGTGGTCTTGTAACTTCATTTGAAAAAACCTTTGGAGTCATCCCTGCTTTCTTCCATTCCATTTTTTCGAGTTTATTTGGTGGATTCCCGGTTATCCTGGCACTAGCGGCAGCCGTTCTAGTGGTTGTTTGTTTCCTTAAATATGGATGCCCCACGTGTGGAAGGAGCAGCCCAGCCCCTCCTAGCGCTGTTTCGAGACCGAATGCTTGAATATTATGGCACGCTGCCGCTTGCGATTTTAAGCACGGCATATGGATTATCGTTTCGGTTTTCCTACTTCACCTGTGTCCAGCCTGTATTTCACTGCCTAAGCTGTGACTTCGATTGGGCCATTGATTTGTGTCTCTGCGGACCGGTTTCTCCTGAAGTCGACTTTAATCAGCTGATGAGTCCCATCGTTACTCACGAGTTGGTTTGTACTGGCGACAGGATTATGGCCTTAGCAGCGATGCATGGACTAATGGGTCCTTGGAACGTTCTTACAGCAGCGCAGGATTTCTTGTCAATGAGCTTTCTTGAAAACCCTCCGAGTTGTCCTCTGATGGTGATAGAGGCTCCAGTGTTGGGAGAACACGTTTGCTCTTTTCCTCTTTTGAATTGGATGGCTGAACTGTTTTCAGATGAAGACGGTGATTTCCTGTTGGAGGCTGTAGCTGCATATTTTGCATATTCGGTCTTGCCTTGAAAAGACTTCCTGGTTTATGATGGTGCCCCATTTTTCTTTTTTTTTTTTGCATTTTTCTCCTCCCAGTCCTATTGGCTTGAGTGCTTGTGACATTTTTTATATTTTGATTTATTTACTAAAGTTTTTTATACTTAAAAGGTTGTTCATGGTTGTTGAATTCTGCTTTCATGAAGTTGCCCTTATCTTATCTTATCTTATCCGTCCTCGTATCATGGGGGGGTGTCATATAGCTACTATATATCTTTATAATGCGTTAAGTTAGCATAGGCACATTACATGTTTAAACGCCATTTTTCCTTTTGCTGCTTCTGCACACGACACTTAATTGTTGATTTAGCTTTCAACCTAGTAGTTCGTTGTGGTTTACATGAGAATAATATGTTATTACTCTGATATCAGCTTTGCTCAATAAACTATGTCTGTACAGGGAGTGCTGAAGCTTCAGGAACAACAAGATACTGAATTGTTATGAGGTCTGATCTTCGCGCCTTCTTAGACATAACATAAGTGCAGCTTCTGCCAACTTTGGCATTTAGGCGGGTTTTATATTGCTTTGCTTGAGGCACACACAACACACTTGATGCTGTTCGCATGCAGAGAGAGCTGGTGTATGCTGATGTGATCCCTTCATTCTAGGATCCTGAGGTATGGGCCCGCCCTAATTCAAACCCAAAGAGACCTTCTTAGCTATTAATATAATATGTGTGTTAGGGAGGGTGAGAAATAAGTGTTGTTAACTCTTATTCATTACAGCATGTTAACATGCTGTCACCATTTGCTTTCTATGGACTAGTAACTATGCTGATAACTTTGCTTCTGATAATATGTTTCCTTGTATTATCTAAGATACTGCGCCTGAGAAGACGGCATTAGTAAATAAATATTTCAAATGTTCACGTTTCCTCATTTACTCCACGTTCTGGTTTGAAATGATTGTATAACGAAAGAGTGCTCATGTGTTCCACGTAACCTGAGGTATTGTAAGCTCATGTTCTGGTTTGTCTAAACATTGGGAGTTTGTTATGACCAATGAGACACTGTAGCTAGCTCGGTAAGGGGTTTGTTGGGTACTAAGGTGAGTTTTGGGTCACCCTAATTCACTGAGGTTCCAATCCTCTGTGCACAGTTCTGTGGGAGAACAGAAACCCTGCTACAGGAGAAGATCTAATACAGCGGACATCATGAAGTCATGGATTTTGAGTTTCTCTTATATGTGATAATGAAGAAAAAGGAGGGAAAATGAACATAAAACAATTGCCTTGGATTGCACAATTTGGTAAAGTGGGGAAGCCGAGATTAATGGCATGTTTTCTGGTTTTAATTTTTTCAATTCAGTCACTAGTTGTTTATGCTTCGCTTACCCTACACCCATCTTACTGCCAATCCCCCCTAGAACGTCCCTCGCTCAACTAGCATCAATGCCACACTCAGTCATATCACAGACTACAATTTTTGGCCCAGGGGGAAATGTTTGTGAGTACCCATGTTATATATCCGCAATCATATCTTATTTATTGCACCCCAGTGGTCTGTGATTATCACAATATTACGCAGTGGGCTAAAAATAACACAATCTTACAGGAAGCCATATGTTTGTGGTCAAACCTATGCATTAGGTAGGTTGAGAATTGTGATCCCAGACATGAGCTAAATCATTATATACATATTTGTCATCAAAATTGCAGTATGCACACTGCTGTAAATCAACAGACATTCCTACTACGCCCACG
The DNA here is from genome assembly GCF_964261635.1 of Lissotriton helveticus. Classification (NCBI taxonomy): domain Eukaryota; kingdom Metazoa; phylum Chordata; class Amphibia; order Caudata; family Salamandridae; genus Lissotriton; species Lissotriton helveticus. The sequence continues at coordinate 839,142,229 of NC_136065.1, forward strand.
GGAATAGTGAGTATTATGGTGTATGTAAGAGAACACGGTGTCCCCGGTTGGAACATTTGTGTAGTTTCAGTTTCCCTATATAATTGAATAAATCATTGCAGCTTTGTGCATAGTTAAACTCATTATGTCTGCAAAATGATCATTCAAATGTTAATACCCCCACTTGGGTAGCATTGAGGGTACAGGTAGAGAGATTTACCACATTTGTAGTGTCTTCCATCATTGGCCTGCATTCTGTCCCCTTCTCGAGACATAGACTACTTCTTACATCCTTTTGTCACAGCTCTACCATCTTACATTCAAGCTAGTAAGGAATTTCTAAACAGAATTGAAGGTGTGATGTGGGAAGATGACCTTCTACTATCTACACAAGTATTAGACATTTGGATGCCATTGCAACCTGTAGACACTTTTTGAGAGCAAGATACCCATCACTATTCTTACTCACTGAAAGGATCCTCGAGATGATTTTATTTTGCCTAGAACCCAATTTCTTTATTTTTTAGAAGAAACTCTTCAGGCAGGAACAGGGCACAGTGATGGGTGCCTGTTGTGCTCCCAGTTACGCCAGTCTCTTCATGGAATGGTGGGAGCACCAGCTGGCTGAATCACTAGGCTAATTCAACACCAAAGTTGTCATGTAGATTTTCTACATGGACGATCTTTTCGTGATATGGAAAGGGACTAATGTAGTAGCTAAAAATGTTTTGGGTAAATTGAATGACAACCCTTTCAACCTAGGTTAAACAGCTCAAATTCCCAATTGAGTTCCTAGACATAAAGGTGAAAATCATAGATAAGAAACTCATCATAAGACCACATAGGAAGACAACTGTGGGAAGCACTTTACTTCATGCATCCATCAGTCACCCTGAAGCTTTGATCGAAAGTATCCCTTCTGGCGAGTTCCTCAGAGCCCGCAGAAACTGTAGTACAGAAGCTGCCTTTCAACAAGAATGCACTGTCATGTTACAGAAAACAAATTGCCCAGAAAGTGAGGTAAGAACAGCTTCTGATTCCTAGAAAACGGCCAGAAAATGAATCTGTTGTCAAAAGCAAGGTCATCACCACAAACATCAACAAGGCAGGTGACTTAAAAAAGATCCTGCATAAACACTGGCCAACATTGGGTAACAGCGTTTACAACGGTGCCATTACATTGTATTACACTTACGACGCAGTTGTTTCAATGACTGCGTTGTTAGAACACGATACCTTTACATAGTAAGTCATTAGATCTACTTGCTGTAGGGGGCGCTCTAACCTAAGGAATAGTATAATTTACTATTCCAACACCTTCCCTACTGTTGCGCATGCTGGAGTTGGAACTCTAGGGGAACCTTAAGGAAAGGAACCAAGCTCAAAGATAAACTTAGGAGAATTTATGTAAATAAAAAGATCATCACAGGCAAAGACATCAAGGTTTTCATCCTATACCTAAACTGCAAAGCCTGCATGCACAGCTGTAACTGAATACTTATTCCCCCTTACTAGTTTTGGTTAAGAAAATAAATCAATACTACTCTTGCACCTCAGATTTTACTATCTATGTACTGAACTGCCCATGCAGGCTAAGTTATATAAGCAGCACAACACATCCCACTAAGAAAAGCAAACTGGAACATGCTAGAGCAATCAAACACATATATCAACAATACCCGGTATCTCACAATTTTGACACTTTTCACAAAAATAGACACCTCCAAGCTGAAATTTTTTGTTATTGACAGAGAACCAGCTGACAAAAGAGGGGGTAACAGAGAGAGAACACTCAGGGAGTTAGAATTGAAATACATTATAGAACTCAACACCAAAACACCAAATTGATTGGATATGGACGAGGAATTGTACATCCACTCAGGTTAATCATACAAGCGAGTAGGTGTTCTGAAGAAAATGTATATATCAGTAATAAACCATTTTTTTAAAGGTTCAAAAGTAAGTTTATTAAAATAAGTTGAGTAAACATCAATACTTCATACAATTAAACAATAAACATGACATAGCAAGTAATTCTAATGGTGCATATTCTGTTTGGGAGAGAAAAACAAAATACTTTAAGAAATGTAGAGAGGTGGTTTTAAAAGAGCTTACTCTAAGAAGAAATAAGAAAGACTTAATATACTTAAAGGATGCAAGCATATGAACAGTACAGAAAAAAAACATATTAAACAATGGTATTCTCAATATAAAGGAAGTCAGGGAGGCTGAGCAACTTCTTGTACCAAAGGGGTGGGAGCGAAGGATTTTTTTGCACTATTATCTAAATACCGTGTGACGGGGGGCGTGGCCACGGAGGCGACCAAGATGGCCGCTTCTGACTGAAGCTCCGCCGTCCGGGCGGCCGATCTTCTCCATCCTGCCGGATTTAGCTTGAACTATCTCCGTTCAACACCTCCATCCTGAAGAGGCGGCTTTTCGCCACCATCCGACATCTGTTTGGGGCCCAGAAGAGCCCCGTGAGGACTACACGGCGGAGGAGACGCAGCGCCACCCCATCGGCGTCCTCTCTAACTGCGCCTGGCCTACCGGTGAGTTCTGCGTCGGGGACACGTTGCTGCTTGCCCTTGACTCGCCTGCGGCGTTGGGGGCCTGGTGGTGCTTCCTCTGGTCTTGCGGGGGTGCCGCCCGGTAGTTTCGGGGCTCTGGGGCGCGCGAAGGCCTACGGGCCCGGAGCATGGGCCGGAGCCGGGGACTCGAGTGGCTGCCGATCCCGGTTTTGACGGGGGGACTGCGTGGCCTGGTCCTGGTGCCGCGGGGCGGAGCGAGGGTGGTGGGGGGGCATCTCTGGTGCTGGGACCACGGGGGGGCTGGGTGGCCCCGCCTTCCATCGGGAACTTCTCCCTGCAACTGCCTGCTGAACGGAGCGCTACATACAGTGGCACTGAGCGCTCTTACTCTACCTGCGCAACAGTTTTGGGACGCCATTTTCCGAGGGGAAGACCTACAGTTTGGCCTGTTGCACTCTGGCCTCTGGAGACGGCGCCTGTTTCGACTACCGGCCACAGAGTTGCAGCAGTTACTGTCCGGGTGCGTGTCCCCCCCTGTGTCTGCATGAGAATTGACTTGAGGCACCTGGCCTCGGTGGGGACTCTCCTCGTCAGGGAATACGTGACTGTCGCTGTGCCTCCTCTCTGCCTCATACGAATCATTAACTTTCATACGCTGCCTTTGGTCATCCGTGGCGAGGTCCCTGCTGACCACCATGAGAAAGAGAGATCCCAACCAAAGGAAACTTAGCTTCGACAAGTCCTCCCTGCTTACCACGGACTCCGCACGGGGTCCTCGTCTGACGCGATGCCTCCCCACCCTCAAGATGCCACCGCTACTCTGGTCACCGCCATGATGTCCGAAATGAGGGCCGGCTTCAAATCACTGGACAACAGATTTGACACTCTGGAGCAGAGGCTAGCGGACATGGGCTCCAAAGTACAAACACAAGATCGCCGGCTTGATGTAGTCGAAGCCCGAGTGTCGGACCTCGAAGACACGGGCGCGAAAGACCGGAAAAGGCTTGAGCGTGTAGAAAAAATCCTGAAAGAAGTGGCCATAAAAAACGAAGATTTGGAGGCCCGCGGACGACGCAACAACGTCCGTATTTTGGGTGTGGCGGAATCTACCCAGACGGGCAGGATGGATGTCTTCGTGGAAAAACTGCTAGTTGAACTGTTTGGCAGGGATCGTTTCACTCCAGGATTTGTGGTGGAGAGGGTCCACCGATCTTTAGGTCCCCAGCCAAAACCGGGTCTTCCACCACGCCCCATCATAGCCAGGATCATGAACTTCAGGGATCGTGATGCGGCACTTAGAGCAGCTCGAGAGAAAGGAGAGATACGGTGGCAGGGCGATTCCCTGTCTTTCTATCCGGACTTCACTCTCATGGTCCAGGAAGCCCGCCGGAAATACACTGGGGTGAAGGCTACGCTCCGCAATCTAGGCCCTAAATATGGGATGCTTTACCCCACACGCCTTTGAGTGGAAGTCGCTGGTAGACCACGCATCTTCGATACCCCTACGGAGGTCCAGGAATTTTGTCACACATATAAGTCCAGAGACACGCAGGCAGCAGCTACCTCCAGAACGCCCTCTCCAGCTCATGAAGATTCGCAGCACAGTGTGGATCTGTTGTCAGGCTCCGGCCATGGCTGACACTTTGCTTTTTCACCTTGCTTCTTCCTTAATATCACGGCCTTCCTGGCAACCGTCTGACTGGCCATGGATTGGTAAGTTGCGTGACTATTTGGATTGGTTTGCCCGGTCGGTGTAGCGTTGCCACCCCCAATGGCGTGTGCATTGATTCACTTGGGGTTTATTGTTTTACTTCCTGCAGTGAACTCAGTCTATCTTGTTATTTTTCAACACATGGTATTCCGTTTCACCGTTATGTTGGGATGGGTTTTCCTCTTTGGGGTTTATGAGAGGTTGGGTGGGGGGTGGGAGTGGGGTTTTGTTTGGCTTTGTTCTCCTCGAATGTGTCACGACATTGTCACCATTGTCCACTGTGCGCTGAGCTGCTTCGGTCATAGGTCGCCATTCTTGTTCCAGCACTCATGGCCAGATTAGGGTTACAGTCCGGCCCCTCCGGCCTTTCGCTGATGTCATGGAATGTTAGGGGGCTAAACAACGCCAGGAAATGCAGACAGGTTTTTAATTACATCGCCCGACACAAGATAGACGTGGTTTTCCTGCAGGAAACTCACTTGTCCCCCGACGCTGCCTCCCAGGTTGCCAAGAGTTGCGGCCCTCATTGCTTCTTTTCCCACTACAGCAGATACTCCAGGGGGGTCGCTATTTGCATACATAATCGCGTTCCTTTTACACTATCGCATACGGTATTTGACAGCGAGGGTAGATATGTCATTGTTGTGGGGACCCTCTTGGACCACAGGATTACGCTCGTTGGAGTTTATGGACCTAACACAGACACACCTGCCTTTTACACTGAGCTTCAGGTACACCTGTTAAACTTGGATCCGGGGCTTCTGATACTCGGTGGCGATTTTAACCTGCTGCTTAACCCAACCAGAGACAGTACGTCTTCGGCCCCGGACATGAAGCCTCGCTCATGGCCTGTCCTTCTTGATGTGTGCTCCCATTTTTCCCTCATTGACATCGAGGCTTCCTTACATGCCCTCGCACCTGCGTACACACACTACTCTGGGTTTCACGACACCTGGACCAGGATTGACTACTGGCTGATTTCCCCGGACGTGGTTGGATGGGTAGATGACCTCCTTACACTCCCTCGCACCCTGTCAGATCACTCTCCCATTGTGCTTCGACTGAGGGTCCCCAGGGCGGGTGGCTATGAAAGACAGTGGCGCTTCCCCGGGAAAGCTTTATCAGACCCTGTATTCACTGAAGAGGTCAGGGAAGCCATAGATGAATATTTTGAACTTAACACAGGCACGGTGGACACCTGGGCGGTTCTGTGGGAGGGCTTTAAGGCAACTATCAGGGGAGTGTGCATTGCTAAACACACAGGAGCATTACGCGATATTCGCACTGCCCTGCTCCAGATTGAGCGCGACATAGCGGCGTTAGACGCGGAACAACTCATAAAATATACGGAGGAAAGGTAAACAAGCCGCTTACAATTGATGATGCGATTCAGAGAGGTAGCGGAAAGGGAGCTTCGATTTTTGACTAGGGCACACACGGCTAGGCAATACGGGGAGGGCGACAGACCGGGCAAAATGCTGGCTCAACTATTGCGGCCCCCACACCGGTCTGCTTACATCACCGAACTTGTGGGCCCCACGGGGGACACTCTACACACCACACCGGCAATATGCGATGCCTTTTTACACTATTATACATCTCTGTACACTTCCACGTTGACTGATGACACCGTAGACCGTGGTAACTATCTTAACGAAATAGCGATGGTGGACTTGGAGAATTGGATGAGAGATTTTCTGGCTGATCCCATTACACCTGACATTATCATTGAAGCTATCGACTCCATGAAAGGGTCTTCGGCCCCTGGTCTGGATGGCTTTTCGGAAGACTTCTACAAGGCATATAAAGAACTGCTGGTCCCCCGTTTAGTAGAGGTGTACGCCACGCTTCGGGAAGCAGTCATAGTGCTTTTGCCCAAGCCAGGAAGGGATCCCGCACTGTGCGGCTCTTATCGCCCTCACTCTTTGTTAAACTTAGACTACAAGATCCTGGCAAAAGCCATCGCCATCCGCCTGTCGTTATTAATGGAGTCCATTATCTCCCCGGCTCAGTCTGGCTTCGTGCCGCATCGCTCCACTTCGCTCAACCTCCGCACCCTCTTCTCCGTCCTGCACCGGGTGGATCCTGCAATCCCAGCGGCGGTGATTCTCTTGGACGCCGAAAAGGCGTTCGACTCTTTAGAATGGCCATTCCTTATGTCTGTGATGCGCCGAATGGGCATTCCCGAGTGCCTGGTGAATACGGTGGAATTGCTTTACACGCGGCCTGTGGCACGTCTGCGCCTCAATGGCACCATCACTGCACAGTTCCCCCTGCCGCGCGGCACGCGACAGGGTTGCCCCCTCTCGCCACTTCTGTACATCTTAGCAATGGACCCGTTGGTCCGTCACTTTCAGGAAGGGCATCTACATCGGGGTCTTCAGTTCCGCACTGGACTACTTTTAATTTCGCTTTATGCAGATGACACCATCCTTTATGTCAGGCAACCGCAGATCAACCTTGAGCCGTTGATCGCGGAAATAACCCGGTTTGGCAGGTTTTCGGGGTTACGCATAAACTGGCACAAATCGGTTATATTTCCACTCACGCCTAGCACTACTGAATGGCCCTGCCCTTTCCCGCTCACTTGGAACCGGGATTCGGTGAAATACCTAGGGAAACAAATACACATAGAGACTGAATCCATCATTAGACTAAATTATGGCACCGCGCTGACTGCCCTGGAAGGCCTGATTGAACGATGGAATCGTCTCCCATTGTCCATGGCTGGGCGTGTCGTGATAATTAAAATGATGGTGCTGCCACGTTTCCTGTACTTGTTCAACAATATACCTGTTCCCCTCACAAAAATGTTCTTCGCGCAGTTACGATCATTACTGTTACGACTAGTGTGGGGAGATAAAAACCCCAGAGTGTCTTGGCGCATATTGACACTCCCATATGAGCGCGGTGGCCTGGGTGTTCCTGATTTTTATCTTTATTTTCTTGTGGCACAATGTTCCTACGCATACCCCTGGTACCACCCTGATGCCCGGATTGTCTACTTGAAACCTGAGGCCGATTTGGTTCTGCCGGGGTCGCTGTCTACCACCCTGCCGTCGGGCTTCCCTAGGGACCCATGTGACATTCAGACTGTATCGTCGACCTGCTGGGCGTGGGGCAGACTGCGCCGCCTGACTGGGCTCCCCCAACTATACTCTCCAGCCCTCCCATCCAGCTCTGGTGCGAAACTGGACAAAGGGAAAGGGGTGTAACCACCCCCTTCCTGGGTCCCACCCATAGGAGGGACCTAGCAGGTAATCCAGCCCCTTGATTTGGAATAAAGGTAGGAGCTGTGTCCATACACTTTAGATAATCCTGACTGAAACTTTGATACATAACTCTGGACCCTTCGACATCCTACTCGACGTAGAAGACTGAAGAATCTCCCTTGTGGTCAAGGAGTGACCACCCTGTGCAAGCAGGCACCATCAAGCGCTCAAAGGTTTACTTTGCCGTTGCTCCCGCCGGAGCTCGAACGACAGAGATCGACAAGAACCAGACTCCCAGACATCCAACAGCCCGATCCACAGTCACAGCAAAGCTGAGACCCGTGGAGGCGACGTGAGACGTGGGACCGGCCATCTTGAAAGCCAGCGAAGTGCTTCCCTTGCAGCTCCCGAGGCTCCGTCGAAGCTGTGCATTGAGGATTGAGAAGCCCCAGCCCCGAGCAGCTTTTGCACCGAAGATCACCTCTCCACACTCACCGAGTGCTGCGTGGGGCCCTTTTGCATTTTCCTGCTTGACGCGTCTGTCCGGTCACTTGCCCGTTGGCTAGTGGCCTCTGTGACAACAAACCTTCAAATTTACAATGCTGGTCTGGTTGCTCCAGACTGGCCCTTGCTCCCCTGAAAAGGAGCAGCCCATCAGACCTTGCTGGTCTGATTCAGAAGCCATCTTCGATTCCTGCGTGGGTTTCATTTGCCAAGGCCTGTTGACTCCAATCCGGAAGCCGACACCGCCGACAGTGAGAAACTTTGTGGGACAGTCCGTGTCCGACTCCTGGTGTAGGAAGGTGGATACCTAACTATGGTTACCCCAGGTTTTTTGCCTTGTGTTTAGCTGGTTTTCGACTTAGTTGGCCCGGGACCCTGCTAATCAGGGCCCCAGGCTATCTACCTAATTGGATTGGGTCACCTTATAAGCCCCTGTATAGTGTACTATAGGTACCCAGGGCATAGGTGCATCCAAGGACTACCAGGGGCTGCAGCATATCTTTTGCCACCCCTGGCTGGCCATCCAAACTGACAAAACTGGCTGATCACTCAGCTGGGGCAAGGTTGTGTAATCACCCCTTGCTTAGATATAGTATACCTATATCTAAACCTATATCTGGACACATATATACCTATAAGTCACTCCTATGGCGTGACAATCCTGGAGGCAGAGTGCTTGGTTTTATGTGAGATGGTGCTCTAGCATGAGCTGAGCCTGTCTACAGCTTTCGGAACCATGTCCTTATAGCTGTTCTGGGATATTGCCATACCATATACTCTTAAGTGCATTATAATCCTCGCGGTTATTGCTAACTTTGGTTTGGCTTTATCAAAACATGTTGTGTAAGGTGTCATACACTTTGGACTACTACCCCCTCGGCAGTTCTGGCGACGGGTGTGGCAATCCACCCTTCTAGAGGGCTAAGACATGTGGGTAACAGTAAATGCGGTTAAAACTAACCAGAGCCTCAGCATCACAAAATGGATGCTGCTGCCACAGACACAAGTCTGGCCTCCTGCTGCTGACCGAAACTCTGGCAGGGGAGGCCTGGAGAAAGGTTATCCTGTCACAGGGAGGTGTTACACCACCCCAGACGACAGGAGATAGTGGATTGAGGCAGGCAGGGAGAGTGAAACTAGACACTGCCTGGGGGACACAAGGCTCCCCATGCATAGCCCAGTTCAAACTGGTCCTGGGGCACTCCAGCCCCAGCTCTGGCACGAAACTGGACAAAGGGAAAGGGGTGTAACCACCCCCTTCCTGGGTCCCACTGTGGTATATAAATAAATAATACCGGATCTAGGTTTTACTGGACATAGTAATAACAGATAGCTCAATAAATAAGAGTCAAGATTCGAGGTAGTAGGAGTTTGCAGGTTTAATACAGCATAAAGGACAGGAACAGGACAACCTGCACAGGAATAGGATGACAGGGAATGAGCGCGCTAACTTTAATAACAATACCCAAGCATATATACTAAAACAGTTGCATTACAATGAATACAGTAGGCGGAGCAGTGGGTGTGGTCAATAGCAGTCGCGAAAGATAAGGGTGAAAGTAGGTGTAACAAGAGGCGTATACATAGACATGTGATGTAAACGTAACAGAATATGTCATAAATGGGGCGGAAACATGGAGGGGGCTACCTGAGGAGCCGGGACCTCTAACCTAATGGTGCGCGCAAACTGACAATGACGTGTTACTAGGAGAAGCTGGGGGCTATGAACTCTGCGCTAGGAGTAGAGACTGAAGTCTGGAGAGTCAGGGCGACATGTACCTAAACCCTATCTAGTATCTAATGTTTAGAGGACATGTTGATATAAACTAAGAGTCAGGAGGGGAGAGGCTAACAGACTCTAAGACTGGAGCATGCATTATTCTACATGTAGTGCGTGATGAAGAATATTAAATGACCATTAATACAGTATTTCTCTTACATGGAGACGTAAAGGCTAGACAATGACGGAAACTATTGATGCGATTCAGTAGCTTAGGAATGCAGAGAAGGAGGGCTGGACTGATAACTAGAATCATAACATACTCTTGGCAGACTCGTAGGCAGAGCCAGGCCGAGCCGGGCACTGTGAGGCAGGAAGTAAGTGAAGGGTCGAGGATACAGGTGGGGGCTGTATCGCTCCTCAGCGAGGGTTCAGGAGACAGGAGCTGAATCTGGTGTCCGGGCCCTTTTGAGGCCTAGAAACGGGGACTTTTCAATGAAATAACGTGCACACTGAGAAACGTGGCAACGTAACTTTACATAGGCCTGATATTCATAGTATTCACGAGAACTGGAAACTGGCATACTAGAGATGGACACAACTATAATTGCATCTTAAATCGAACAGGGGGAATACATATGCATATTAATCATGCACACATAACATAAGATGGAGGACACGTAGGGACACAAAACATGGCAAAATTTACTTTTCCACATTCCCTCCTTGTCACTACGTTTCCATCAGGAAACATCAATATTCATGATACCATCTATCATTTCATACAGTATCATTTGCTCGTCTCGAATTTTCTTGGAACGGGATTTAGAACGGGACTTAGGACTAGGAATACAAGAGGTAGCACAAATGCCGCAAATCGCAGGGCCACATTGTATACAGAGGCAGCAACTGAATATGATCGCTACTGCAATACCCAGAAATGACAATACTTTCCATCCCCAGGCGGAAATTATATTCCAGAACCAACCGGACCATGTCCAGGTGCCTGGATCTTGGTGTAACATATGGGCAATTTTATGGAGTCTGGTAATAGCTGAATAAACAGAAGGCGCGTTATTAGGAATGAAAATGCAGCAACTAGATCCGATGACTCTACAGGCCCCGCCCCTATCGGCCAGTATGACGTCAAGGACGAGACGATTCTGGAGCACGACAATTCTCATAAAGGATTGCTCCTCGGTTAAGTTACCTAGAGCAGAAGTAGTCTCAATCACTACTGCTTCGAGGGTTCTGGTTAATCTACGTATCAGTTTACTATTCACAACAGTACCTAAATAGGGGAAAACACCTTTATTGATATCTATATATTGTTCTAGAGCAGTTTCAGTATAATCGACAATCGGGAGGTCTCTCTTGTGTCTAGTATGTACTAGGTGGGAATTCCTATGGTAGTCAGGTGGGGCTAGAAAAACTGGTGGCAGTAGGAAGGCAATGTAACAGGTTCCCTCCCAATCGAGGGGCAAACGAACATATGCGGTCTGACCAGAAATAAAATAAGAATGACGTGAAGCTTTAAAAATAGATTTCCTACTGTCACTATACTTGACAATAGTAGTACAATCACTATGGCCTACATGTACGGAACCATTCTTTCGGACACATAATTCGCCTTTAACTGGTAGTACCGATATAGTAGGTAGGTCTGGAGTAGAATCAGACTGAACATTCAGGACCATAAAATTCGAAGAATAATTACCTAAATTATAAACTTCATTTTCTAGATCTAACCCTGTTCTGTGGGGAAGACCTTGCTTGTCTGGAAAACATGTACTGTTAAGAAAAGACATATCTGTTGAGGATGACGTTAACGTGGACCATGCTCCACACGAACCATTATGTGAAAATGGATAAGGAAAGAGTGGCAGAACTCCCTTCGGTGTCTGGAAAGGGGGGAGTCGACCACACACCCAACAATTAGTGGCATTGCTGGTCTGGTGTGAATAATGTAACATGCGGATAAAAGAATTATTTCGCATAGCAAGACGATATGAGAGTTCATGACGAGGCAGATCACTAAACGTGTGCTCTACTGTAGCAATAGAAGACTTATTTACATGAGAAACTGGAAAATACAAATAAAAAGCATAACTGGTGCAGGTAGTCATAAGGCTGAAAAACAATATGAAACTTAGAAAAACGATACATCGGATTGAGTTTTGACTAACTCTCTCACTATGGGGGTCTATTTTATACATGTCAGAAACCGGTCTAACCGTTTCACCTAGGGGAGGACTTAGACAATCAAACTGGCTGACTTATTTTACTAGACCTTAATTTTTGCTTATACTCCTGTTGCGGAGTTTTCTCTAACAGGGAGGGTTCAGTATCATTGTCTTTTGCGGGACAGTCCTTAAGAATAGTACTTTGGCAGTCTTTCAAATCCTGGGAAATGTTCTTAGAAACAGGCTTCAGTCCGTAAAATCTTTTCACATGAGACAGATGCACCCAGCCCTTCCTGCCTTCCAGCTTGACGGCAGTACGGGTGGCCAGGAGGACCTGTCGGGGTTCCTTCCAGCGAGGCTCCAGCGGATTTGAACGATCAAAGTTCCGGACAAGAACCATGCATCCGGGAACGATTTCATGCGGTGCCACCTCGGTATTGTCTGGAAATGCGGCAGCAACCTGTGAACGACAAGAGTTGAGGGCAGACATCAAGGAAGCTAGGTAATCTGTCAGCATATTACTTGAAACATCGGTAATACTTCGAGGTCTAGGTGTACCCCACATATTAGGGGGGCGGCCGAATACGACCTCATACGGGGACAGACCTGATCTGGAATGTGCGACCATGCGCATATAAAATAAAGCGACTGGCAGAGCTACTAGCCAGTCCACACCTTTCTCCTTACAAATCTTGGCAATACGGATTTTCAGGGTCTGATTATGTCTCTCTACTAGACCAGCTGCTTCAGGATGGCGTACACAATGGAACTTCCACTGGTACCCTAACAACAGGGAAATGTGTTTCATAAGCTCAGATGAGAATGGCTGGCCGTTATCAGAATATACGACTCTAGGGAGTCCATAACGGGGGAAGAACTCACGAACCAGCTGCTTGGCAGTGGTCGCGGCTGAGTAATCTGGGACTGGATATGCCTCTGTCCACCTGGACAAAGCGCATACAACTACAAGGACATACTTGAAACCTCGACATCGCTCCATTTGAATATAATCCATCTGGAGGACTTCAAAAGGATGGTCAGGGGGCTGGAATCCACCTTGTTCCACCGGGACACTTTTACCTGGATTAAACTGGCAACATATCATACAGGTACGGACTTTCTGCTTGGCTGCAGCTCGTAAATGCTTGTTGAACCAAATGTTCTGGATACTGTCTAACATAGCTTTTTCTCCTAAATGTGCTGGACTATGTGCGGTATTGATAATGACTTGAACCATAGAGTCGGGGAGAAACCATGTGGCTTTACCCTTCGTTACCCATCCCTGATCTGTCTGGACCCCTCCTTGTTCGGACCATTTCTTGATTTCATCGGGAGTAGCATGTAACTGGATATCTATGACATCTTGAGTAGGGTCCTTAACTGTCATACAGGTAGTCGGATCTGGAGTATGTGTCTGTGTCGGATTAACTGAAATGTCTGGAGTCTGTGCTGTAAGCTTGGCTGTGCGATCTGCTAGATCATTACCTTGAGAAATAATGTCAGTAACTTTCGTATGTGCTTTGCACTTCATGATAGCAATAGATGTCGGTAAATGTATGGCATCTAACAGAGCTTGAATAAGGAGACCATGCTGAATCTTGGTTCCATGAGAAGTCATGAAACCTCTCTCCTGCCAGAGCACTCCAAAGTCGTGTACAACTCCGAATGCATAACGTGAATCTGTGTAAACATTAACTTTCAGGTTCTTAGCGTGTATGCAGGCTTGTGTCAGAGCAACTAGCTCTGCTGCTTGAGCAGACAGGGTGTCAATACGGTGTGTTTCTATAACTTCAGTGTCAGTAGTCACTGCATACGCGGCTACTAGTTCTCCTGTACTTGTTCTCATACATGAACCATCCACATAAAGTGTCAGGTCGGGATCTGGTAATGGAATATCTGTCAGATCTTGTCTTGGCTTTGTCATAGTGTTAACTACTTCCACACAGTCGTGTGTGGCAGGATTCGAATTAACTGACGGTAACAGTGTAGCAGGATTTAGAACGTTGCAGCGTCTGATTTCTATGTGTGGCTGGAACAGTGTCAATTCATAACCTGTTAAACGTGCAATTGTCAAGTGCTGAGTCTGGGTACGGTTTAAAAGAACTTCCACGGAGTGTGGAACTTGTACTGTCAGGGAATGTCCTAATACTATGGAATCACTTTGTCTGATTGCTAGTGCTGTGGCTGCAACTGACTTGAGGCACGCAGGCAGAGCCTGGGCTACAGGATCTAATGTGCTTGAAAAATAAGCACAGGGCTTGTATTGTCCTGCTTGATCTTGTGTGAGAACAGATAATGCTGTACCTTCGCGTTCTGTGACGAAAAGTGTAAAAGGCTTACTGTAGTTCGGTGTAGCTAGAACTGGAGCTTGGCATAAAGCTTTCTTTAACTCATTGAAACTAAGTGTATGTTCAGATGTCCAAGGGAGGACAGTCGATACGGCTGCCTCCTGTGTCGTTAACTGTATCAGTGGCTTAGCTAGAAATGCATACTGAGGAATCCATTGTCTGCAGTAAGAAGTAAGGCCGATAAAAGCACGTACCTCCTTCTGGGTCTTGGGCTGAGGAAGACTCGCTATTAACTGGATACGGTCTGGTGTCAACTGCCTACCCCTCTTGGACAGTAAGTGGCCTAAATAGATCACTTGCTGGACACAGAATTGAAGCTTCGAAGGGGACACCTTGTGCCCCATCTCGGCGAGAAAATACAAGACTGTAAGTGATGCTCGCTCGCAAGCACGTTCAGAACGGGCTGTGATCAGTAGATCATCGACATACTGGAGCAGGGCAGTGTCAGTTGGCATGTGAATGTTGTCTAGTTGTCTCTTAAGTGCTTGACTGTAAATGCTAGGACTTTCTGTGAAACCTTGAGGAGCTCGTGTGAACATATAGCTCCTTCCATTTAAACAAAATCCGAAAAGAAACTGGCTGTCTGGATGAATGGGGACACTGAAAAACGCGTTCTTGAGGTCTATGACTGTGAAAAATGAGGCTTCGGAATCAATGGCTGTCAATAGGGAAGAGATATCTGGGACGACTGGGTACTGGGGAATAATACATTTATTAAGTTCTCGTAGGTCAATCACTAATCGATATACTGGGGGTGCATTTGGATCAGTACGTTTCATGACCGGAATGATCGGAGAATTACATACATTGGAGTCAGTTTCTACAACTACTCCTTGAGCCATGAGCTCGTCAATAATTTTGGATAAGGCTGCTACAGCCTCAGGTGGCAATCTGTACTGTCTGATTCGTGGTAACACTACACCTGGCTTGAGAGTCACACGATGGGGTGTGATTTGCATATAACCTACATCAGTTGGACCTTGCGCCCATAGATGCTGCGGGACATTAGACAATCTCGGATCAAAATCTCGTAATACATAGTGACCCTTGAAGTCACGTAAGAACAGTCGTATTCCCTCTGGGGAGCAGCAAATAACTGCACCTAATTCTTTCAGTGTCTTAATGCCTAACAAATTTTCTGGACACGACTTTGTAAGTAACAGATTAGTAGTGCGGGACAATGGACCTACTTCTAGAGTAACTGGTTTAGATATCTCGTTTACAATAGGCTTTCCTGAAAATCCAAGGGAAACATTTCTAGAGCCTGAGAGCGGAGCCCCTGGAACTTCGGTGTGACTAATGGTGGTCCTACTTGCCCCTGTATCAATCAGAAACTTTCTGTCTTTCCCTAGTACCTGACTATGAACATAGGGACCTTCTTGATCTACAGGTATCTCGATGAGAGGCAAGCCTACCTCCCTCTCTAGGCTGTTTCATGAATATGGCTGATACTCTGGATACTCGGACTGTGCATACTGATACATCTGCTGTGTAACATGCTGTGTTGCAGCAATAGGCTGCGGTACTGGAACTGTCTGTTGTGCATTCTGTGGCTGAGAAGTCTGTGAAACTTGTTCTTGTCTAGGCGGACGTGGTCTTTCTTTAGTCTTACCAGTAGCTATATTGTGTTTCAGAACTGCACACTCGTTTATATAATGACCTGGCTGTTTACAATAATTGCATGTCCCTTTAACGGGAACTGCAGGATGACTTGCTTGATTCGGACCCCTCTTCTGACTGTCTTGAGGAACAGATTGTGCAACTAGTACTTTCATTTTCGTGTCTTTCATACGTTTTCTTTCGTGATCTTGCTCTTCTCTGATTCTATTCTGGTGGTACTGAAGCATCTGTAACATCTGGGACGGGGTATTAGCTTGCCAGGTACTTTCGACTTTCAGAACTCGATTCTTAACTTGTGGACTTGAATTCTCGACTAATTTAGTAACAAAAAGATGAGGGTATGACTCACTACTTGTCTTGAGGCCACTGTTTATAATAAAACATTTTTCAAATCTAGAATAAAAATCACTAGTGTCTTCGTCTTGTTTCTGTTTACAGGCTGAGATTGCATCCCAGTCTTCCTTTTTAGTGGTTAATAATCTGGGCAAAACTTGTATTAACAGTTCTGGTAATTCTTTACATTTCTCTCCAAGACCGGTACCTGGTACTCGTATCTTATCTTCAGCTTCTAGAACTGCCCAATCGATCTTTTTCTCTCCCACCTCCCATTCTTTTTCCTTGAGTTTTTCGTATACCCCTGCGGGCAACAGGACCTTTAGCATTTTAATAATATCCGGATACGTGTATTCTCCCATACGGAGCATGTCTTTTAATTCTCGGTGGAACCCTGCTGGATCTTTGTCATGACAGGGAACTAATTTCTTCATTTCTAAGAGTTCCATCTTTGTAATCGGGGTGTAAACAAACACTCGTTGCATTTCACCATCTGTTGTCCTGACTGGGTGTACTTCTCGTAACGGATTCTGTCTATCTATGTAAAAGGGTTTACTTTCTGGGGGTGAGACATGAACAAAATGCGGGTTCAGAAACGTTCTATATTTGTGACGCTGTTCTAGAATGACACTAATTAAATCGGTACCTAAACCTTTCCATCTATACTGGAGTAACTTGTTCAGGACATCATGTAACGGACCTGGATCAGAATGTTGACCCTCATACAATGTAATGAGGTGCTGGATCATATACATACCCACCAGTCGTTGCTCGGCTGGGGGCAGTTTCAGAAACATTTGTGCCACTATTTCATCTGGAAAAGTGGTAGAATCAGTAATCCATCGGACTGCTGATCGGGCTAGTTCTTGTTCATGCATAGTACTTAACTCACTATAACCGATTCGTGATTTCAGAATATGATCGGTAGCTTGAAATACTTGTTCTAGAGAACCTTGTTCTGGTGCTGGATGATGAAAAACTGACTTGTGTTCTAGGCGTAAATGGCGGTCTGGAAATCTAGATTTTCCTACATACGCTATTCTAGTGGGATTCTCGTCGTCTACCTCTTCAGTAGAAGAGTCATTCTCTTTCTCGCTTACTTGTGCTGCTTTACGTTGTTCATGTAACTTTATTATTTCTTTACGAATTCTCTTGTACATACTCTCTATACTACTGATAGTTCTGTGTTTACCCTCGGCTATATTATCACTCCACCTTGTCAGGATTTTCATTTCGGCTGGATCTTTGGTCGGATAATCTTGTTCTCTTATTAAACAATTAATCAGAAACTTTAATAGCATGAGCTGGATCTCAGCTTTCCTTTGAGACATGGCTTCGCCAATACTTTCTGGATCATCCCCTGTACGGATGAAACGATATATTCTGTCTAGATCTCCTTTCATATCTGGTAGGGTGTCTAAATACCCGGTCACCCGTCTTACACGGATGGAATATATTATTGTACTATCATCACCTGCAACCGGATCATAGCGGCATTCAGTAAGAGCTCGTCGGATATCTGCAACGGACTTATATTTGGGCGTACGCTGTAACGCACATTCATGTAACTCGACTAATGTTAAACGTTGGTGTGGTGGCGGGGTACCAGGAGGACCTCCTCCTGCGGCCCCTATACTGGAATCGTCGACTGACACTCTTCGTGCTGGCAGAGTGGGAAATTGTAATGTAGGCTGGACCGGGGGTACCGTAGCGGGTACTGCAAAGGGTGCCCCGGTGTCTGGGGGAGCAGGAATTGCCTGATTTACAGGGACTGGCGGAACAGGATTTGCATATTCCGGGACTGTGTCGTCCAAATAGGACGAGATGAAAATATCAGCTGCGGTCGGTTTGTGACGTAGCTTGGTCGGAACTAATGGTGGCGGAAAATTACTGGATGCCTCCGGGGTCGCTTTTGGCAAGCCCTCGGCAAGAAGAGGATACATACCCTTAATGAGGGCATGCCTCTGTCTGTCGGACTGTTCGGTTTTGACTCGTTCACCTATCTCGATTAGTTCCCTTTCTTGGGCTCGTTCTAAGGATTCTCTACTTAATTCTGACTTTCTGATTTCTTTTTCGGTTCTCTTATGAGATTCTTTGCGCCATACGTCGATGGCATCTTTCTGTGACTGTCTGGCTTTCTTTTTCCATAATGCTTCTTCTACTCGCATGATGCACTCGGCATCCCATGTGCCTGATACAGGCCATCTATACTTTTCCTCTAACTGTTTGGTATACTCTACCCATAAATCTAGATATAATATGGCACTTATGCCATGCTTTTGATACATAAAATGACCTGGACTGTCCCTAGGCGGGACAGGAACTGCTGCTTCTAGCAGACCTTTTCTGGTTTTTAGCTGACGTAGTTTAGAAAATAAGGGCATGACTGAACTGTAACCTAGACACAATACGCAATTACAATACACAATGAACACGATAAATACTCCACATTCATACCACGACATTACAATACATGAAAAACATTTAAAATAACAGTTCGAACAGAATACTACCTGGAATACTGGAAACAGAATACATGAATTTTCTCGAGAAACAGAACTGACTAGAACAGAAACTAGATGTACTGCTAAAACAGTACGAAACTCACCGGTCTCATAAAGAGACACGTTAGGACCCGCATCCACCAAAGTGGACACTTCGTTTTGGGTCTGTGTACCACCAACCCACGGACCAGAGTCAATTAGATTGACCCTGTCTAGATACTACCCCAGCAATGGTACTCACCGGGCAGCAAGAACGGAAGGCCTCGGACTGGACTGGACTGCTTCGACGCCGGACGGACGAACTTCGGACTTCAGTTACGGGTGGGCCTCCGGATACCTCGGACCTGGGACTCTCGGCTTGGGCTCTGGTCGGGACTCGCCGCGTTCCTCCACCGCCTCGTCTGGATGCTGGACCGCCACCTCCGTCTCCTCCGTGGGCCTGAGGGATACTTGAAGCAGAAATATCTGCCGGTGCGCAGAAGAGTTCCGTCACGGCTGCAGAGGGTCAGGGGGCCGGCGTGGCTTCGCCGGCGCGTGGGGAAAGGGCAAGTCCCTGTTCGGGCGCCATTATGTGGTATATAAATAAATAATACCGGATCTAGGTTTTACTGGACATAGTAATAACAGATAGCTCAATAAATAAGAGTCAAGATTCGAGGTAGTAGGAGTTTGCAGGTTTAATACAGCATAAAGGACAGGAACAGGACAACCTGCACAGGAATAGGATGACAGGGAATGAGCGCGCTAACTTTAATAACAATACACAAGCATATATACTAAAACAGTTGCATTACAATGAATACAGTAGGCGGAGCAGTGGGTGTGGTCAATAGCAGTCGCGAAAGATAAGGGTGAAAGTAGGTGTAACAAGAGGCGTATACATAGACATGTGATGTAAACGTAACAGAATATGTCATAAATGGGGCGGAAACATGGAGGGGGCTACCTGAGGAGCCGGGACCTCTAACCTAATGGTGCGCGCAAACTGACAATGACGTGTTACTAGGAGAAGCTGGGGGCTATGAACTCTGCGCTAGGAGTAGAGACTGAAGTCTGGAGAGTCAGGGCGACATGTACCTAAACCCTATCTAGTATCTAATGTTTAGAGGACATGTTGATATAAACTAAGAGTCAGGAGGGGAGAGGCTAACAGACTCTAAGACTGGAGCATGCATTATTCTACATGTAGTGCGTGATGAAGAATATTAAATGACCATTAATACAGTATTTCTCTTACATGGAGACGTAAAGGCTAGACAATGACGGAAGCTATTGATGCGATTCAGTAGCTTAGGAATGCAGAGAAGGAGGGCTGGACTGATAACTAGAATCATAACATACTCTTGGCAGACTCGTAGGCAGAGCCAGGCCGAGCCGGGCACTGTGAGGCAGGAAGTAAGTGAAGGGTCGAGGATACAGGTGGGGGCTGTATCGCTCCTCAGCGAGGGTTCAGGAGACAGGAGCTGAATCTGGTGTCCGGGCCCTTTTGAGGCCTAGAAACGGGGACTTTTCAATGAAATAACGTGCACACTGAGAAACGTGGCAACGTAACTTTACATAGGCCTGATATTCATAGTATTCACGAGAACTGGAAACTGGCATACTAGAGATGGACACAACTATAATTGCATCTTAAATCGAACAGGGGGAATACATATGCATATTAATCATGCACACATAACATAAGATGGAGGACACGTAGGGACACAAAACATGGCAAAATGTACTTTTCCACACCACCCATAGGAGGGACCTAGCAGGATATCCAGCCCCTTGATTTGGAATAAAGGTAGGAGCTGTGCCCATACACTTTAGATAATCCTGACTGAAACTTTGATACAGAACTCTGGACCCTTCGACATCCCACTCGACGTGGAAGACTGAAGAATCATCCTTGTGGTCAAGGAGTGACCACCCTGTGCAAACAGGAACTATCCAGCGCCAACAGTTTGCTTTGTTGCAGCTCTAGCTGGAGCTCGAGCGACAGAGATCAACAAGAACCGGATTTCCAGACATCCAACAGCCTGATCCACAGCCACAGCAAAGCTGAGACCCGTGGAGGCGACGTGACACGTGGGATAGGGCATCTTGAAAAGACTGCGAAGTGCTGACCGTGCAGCTCCCGAGGCACCCTCGAAGCTGTGCATTGGGGTTTGAGAAGCCCCAGCCCCGAGCAGCTTGTGCACTGAAGATCATTCCTCCACACTCACCGAGTGCTGCGTGGGGCCCTTTTGCATTTTCCTGCTTGATGCGTCTGTCCGGTCACTTGCCCGTTGACTAGTGGCCTCTACGACGACGAATCTTTAAAACTACTCTGCTAGTCTGGTTGCTCCAGACTGGCCCTCGCTCCCCTGAAAAGGAGCAACCTCCCTGACCTTGCTGGTCCGAGTAAAATGTGATCTTCAAATCCTGCATGGGTTGCATTTGCCAAGGCCTGGTAACTCCGATCCGGAAGCCGACACCGCCGACAGCGAGAACCTTTGTGGGACAGCTCGTGATCCACTCCTGGTCATCCTCGATGCCCCAGAGTCCACGTGGCAGCGGAGACAAGCTGCTCAACAACCACCTGATTGCGCCCGACATTGCCTGGTTCCATCCTGGTCACTGGCTAGTGACCCAGACTCTGTCCCCTCTGCTTTTAGGTACTCTACATCTTCGATCCACCCTTGGATCCAACCGGACTCTTCTCTCCTGGCCACCTGCAGCATCTTCATCTCCAGGCTCCATAGAACTCCACGACGAAACCCCACACACTTTGGCACCTATGCACCCGCTTCCTGTGGGTGAGGTAACGATTGAACGCCGGTGCTCCTGTAGTGGTTTACACCTCTAGTGTCCTAGTTTTAAGTGGCTAAGTTCTAGTCCAGTCGGAAGACTTCTAAAACAGTAACATTGCAACTTTTACGCACCATTGACTTTGCATTGGTGCATGCGTGTGCTTTTAGCGCTGCACCCGAATCCCGCGGGCTACTCCCGTCCTAACTACAGTTAGTCCAGTGTAGTCCCAGCGATTCCCAAGGCCCTAGGCCTTACCACTGTTCGAAAAGCGGTTCTTATACCACTTATTTAATATATGGTTTGAGTGGCCACCGGGCCTATCCATAATTGTGCAAGTTTTGTATGTTTAACTGTGCTTTTGTTTAAACGCTTGTGCCTCTGCCCTCATAAAGAGTATAGAGGATTATTCTAGTAATGAATACATATATTTTTTATAATATATTACTTGTGTGGTGTCCTTTCATTTGATATTACAGGATTGCATATGGTAAAACAGCTGGCTTCACATGCCCTCTTGAGTTAAGCCTAAGACTGCTTAGGTCTATGCTACCCCTAGGATAGCTTGTCTATAAGGTTGACTTACAACCACCACCATAAGGGTTGTTTGGACTGATACAAGGTGCTCACTAGAATAGTGAACATCATACATCAGGCCAACTTCTCACACCTGGTCATCGTCGATGTCCCTGGGTCCACGTGGCAGCGGAGACAAGCTTCACGACAACCACCTGATTGCGCCCGACATCGCCTGGTTCCTTCCTGGTTCCTTTCTGGTCACTGGCTAGTGACCCAGACTCTGACCCCTCTGCTTTCAGGTACTCTACATCTTCGATCCACCCTTGGATCCAACAGGACTCTTCTCTCCTGGTCGCCTGCAGCATCTTTTCCTCCAGGCTCCATAGAACTCCACGAAGAAACCCGACGTACTTTGACACCTATGCACCCGCTTCCTGTGGGTGAGGTAACGCGAGTACTCCGGTGCTCCTGTAGTGGTTTACACCTCTAGTGTCCTAGTTTTAAGTGGTTAAGTTGTAGTCCATTCTGAAGACTTCCAAAACTGCAACTTTCTAACTTTTACGCATCATTGACTTGCATTGGTGCACGCGTGTGCATTTAGACACTGCACCCGCATCCTGTGGGCCGCCCCGTCCTAACTTCTGTTAGTCCAGTGTAGCCTCAGTGATTCTCAAGGCCCTAGGCCTTACCATTGTTCGTGACGTGGTTCTTATATCACTATTTTAGTATATGGTTTTAAGGGCCACCAGGGCCTATCCATATTTGTGCAACTTTTGTATGTTATATGAAGTTCTTTTTTTTTAACGCTTGTGCTTCTGTGCTCATAAAGAGTACAGGGGATTATTCTAGTAATAAATACATATATTTTATAATATATAACTTGTGTGGTGTCCTTTCATTTGGTATTAAAAGGATTGCATATGGTAAAACAGCTGGCTTCACATGCCCTCTTGAGTTAAGCCTAAGACTGCTTATGTCCATGCTACCCCTAGGATAGCTTGTCTATAAGGTTGACTTACAACCAATCACCATAAGGGTTGTTTGGACGGGTACAAGCTGCTCACTAGAATAGTGAACATCATACACCAGGCCAACTTCTCACAATATTGCACTGATCCACGGCCTAATACCACAATTAAAAAGTCATACTTTAACACGGTCCTCTAAATATGCGGGTGCTGACTACTGATGATTATGGTGCACCACTACAAAATTCAAGATAACATTGGCGCTCTATCAGCTCCCCCCTTTGATGACCTGTGTCATCACAAACTACACCATCCTTGAGGAAAGAACCGATTTAAATAGAACTTGTTGCCACTCTTCCTCTCCTAAACAACTCCGTGTTTTTAAGATTCTTGTATTGAATGTCCTGCAGTCTCTCCGTTCGTCTCTCTTGCACTCTCAACGATCTCTCCAATCTGCTTGACTTGTACCACTTGTAAGCCCTAATCGAACCCCACAATTCAATCACACATGCCACAACTATAATGAGGGGTTTCAACACAAAACCAAGGAATCCTTTTCCAAGGTTCGCAAACACAGTTTCTTCAGTCAGATCCTCAATCTCATAATGAATCACAGTAATGTTACTTATATATTTCTCCAGATCTTTGCTGTTGTCTGGTATATAAGTACAACAATCTTGGACCTTCAAAAGTTTACAGAATCCTCCCTCTTTGACAAGAAGAATGTCTAAAGCAAGACGATTATGTAAAACCATGGTCCTTATCGATAACATCTCTCTTTCAACCAACACCAATGATTTAGCTGTATTCACTGACAATTCATCCACAACAGTCGCCAACCTTCTAATTTTCACATCATTCAGGATCACTCCCAAGCTTGGTATCATTGCTCCAAATATATCCCCAACCACAGCTGCTGCACTTTCTCCTCGCTTCACTCTTACATGTTGTCCTTCTAAAAGCTCAAAATCTTCCGTATGATACATCTTGGGGAAAATGACCGCTAAATAACACGTACCATACCATTTCTCAGGCAATCGCACATAAGCATTCCTTCCACAAACAAAACACACAGTTGGAATTATCTGTACCACACTTTGCAAAAAGTCCTTTGCGTAGTACTCCAAAGTGAAAGTATTCTCACACGTGGTCTGTCCCACATACACATTCTCATAATATGTCTGTGGTCTATGTGTGCACAACTTCCCTTTCTGCACTTCATCCAACGCTATCGGACCATAACTCCCCTTCGACTTGTGTAACTTCTCTTCATCTGTCCAATCCACCTTACCCTGGCCTGAATCTCGCAACTGCTTTTGTTTCCTGTATCTATCTTCTACTTGCTCTATGAATTTCTTCTCCGTATCTGACAACAGGCACGTCAAATTATGGTGATGTGTATAAGCTGTATCCAAATGAGTCAGAATAAAATACGTTCTAAGCTTATCTTCTGATTTGTAGTAATCAAACTTGTTCAAATGTTTATAAGCTGGCACTTCAGGAAGAACTACATCATAATTCGAAAATAAATACTCAAAATGATTACATCCATAGAAAATGATAAGCAGCAAACTACATGAAATACAATATGTCAGGGGAAGGTGATGGTATCTGATACCCTCATCCACTGGAGCAGGCAATTGCATACACACATAGCAGTCTTTCGCATCCATCGCATCAATATATTCATACAACAATTTTGCATACGCATTTAGCTTAAAGTCACCTCTGGACAGATCTGCATGTAACCTACGACTCTCCTCTAGTAGCAAAGCTCTTCCGTCTCCTATTTTGACCTCTTTCTTGCTAGGAGTAGTAGGTGTAGGTGTTCCCTCTACCTCCACTGCCTGCTCATGTGGTGCTAAATATGAAACTACAACTACTAGAACAATGAAGAGTATCACTCATCCTACAAGTGTGCCTACAATGCACCCAGCTTTACGATTCGGGTTTCCAGCCTCCATGGTCTCAGGACTATTGACAAATTCCTTGTTCAGCAACAACTCTCAAAAGTCACTTTTTCTCCTTCTACGGTTGCTTGAACCAACTCGAACCACCTTCGAAAGCTGTAAGTCCCCTTTTCAATCTCAACTCCTTATTTACAGTTTTCAAAAGGCAACCCTAACTTTTCTTCATCTTCTGTGGAAAGCCCCTAAAGTTCTTCTTCTTCCACTCAGACCTAGTGTATCTAAAACTGTTTATTTACAACAAAGTCTCTTTAATCCAAAATAAGGTTTGCTCCAAAAGCTTCTAAAACATGCTGCCAAAGTTAAAGACGAAGAACAATAGATTCATGAGATGGTATTTCAGTCCCAAACGTAGGAAATATCAGTCTATTCAGAATCAAGTTGCGAATTCTACTCAGTATCGGGGCATTCGGAACTGTGATGGTCAGTACTCCTTCTATTTCAAGTCCTGGCACCTTCAACACCACGTCCAATTTCACGTTAGGACTGGTACTGATCACTGTCACTGCCCTCATCCTCCCCGATCTCAGTACTCAGTACTCAGACATCAGTCACAACATAGGTCCACTCTGGAGTTGCGTACCTACGGCAAGGCACCCTCGTTCGTCTTGATCTCCTCAGACCTCCACGAGCTTGCCCTTCTTCGCCTTCGTCTGACTCAGACTTCTCAGACACAGGAGCAAGATCCCTTTCGGAGGCCAGTCTCAGGTTCAGTCGCCTCTGTCTCTCTGGCCACTGCTCTTCAGCTCTGCTGGTTCTCCTGCTTTCTCCTTGCTCACCCTGCTCACGACTTCACTCAGCCGAGTCTGACTCTGCGTCACCTTCACATTGACTTCCTCTTTCTGAGGCAGTTTCAGTGTCACTTCCGTTGTGACCCTCCTCAGCTGGATCTAGTGAGCAACCAGCTTCGTTAGTCACCCTCACAGCTTGGTTTATCCCCTCCTGTGGCCTTGCCACTTCAGCTGAGTTTTCATTTGGGAGAGGAGCTGTTTCTTCCGAGGGTGCTGGAACTCTACAGGTGTGAGAAGCATGAACCCAATTCGGCAATCCTCCACACTTCACAGCAGTGTTCGTTATCAGAATGACTTGGTAAGGGCCTCTCCAGCGAACATCCAAGAAACTTTTTCTCACATGCTTCCGGACCAACACCCAGTCCCCCGGACTCAGGTCGTGACAGAGATCACTCGAAGCCGGGACCACAGCAGCCTGCACCTGAACACAGAACGGATGACCTCAGCGAGCCCTTTGCAATAATCGAGAATCAGATCATCTGTGATGCTCAACAAGGCTGTGGATGGCACAGCTGGAAACCTCATAGCCCTCCCCATCAGCACTTCATGAGGTGAAAGACCTGTTCTCCTGTCTGGGGTACTGCGCATACTGATTAGCACCAGAGGTAACGCATCAGGCCACTTCAGAGATGTAGACGAACACACCTTCGCCATTCGAGCTTTCAAAGTCCCATTTATCTGCTCACTATCCCAGAAGCCTCTGGACGATAACTACAATGGAGTCTCTGATCAACATTTGTGCAAAGCATCTTCATGATTTCACTATGGAAGTGTGTTCCTCTGTCCAATTCCAAAGAGGTCGGAAACCCCAGATCTAGGTATGTGTTCCCTCAACAACAGTTAAGCTACTGTAAGTGTGTCACACCTGCGTGTCAGGTAAGCCTCCACCCACAGTCAGAACACACACACCACTACCAAAATGTACCTACCCATTGCACCTAGGCATCTCGATGAAGTCCAACTGCATTCTTTTGAAAGGCCCCCCAGACCTCCCAATGTGACTCATCGTAACCACAGTATTCTTTCCAGCATTCATTTGTTGACACGTTACACACCTCTGACACACAGCTTCAGCCACTACACGAAACCGTGAATTGTACCATGTCTGTCGGAACACTCGTACCATCGCATCTCTTCCCAGATGCACTGCTCCATGAATCTGTCTTGCCATCGGATCCAACAACTCATGAGGCAACACCGCTCTTCCATCACTTGAGACCCAAATATCCACATCTCCCTTCTCGCAGCCTGAATTGATCCACACATTCTTCTCTTGATCTGAAACCTGTTCCTACAGGCACTTGAGCTCGTCCCATTTATCCGCCATGGCTAACATCATGTTGAACTCAGTTCTCTCTTGGCTCCCTTCTACATGCTTCTCAGTAAAGGAACAACCCTGTTCAGCATAAAAACTTGCAACTTCGTCCGCATAGCAGTTTCCCAGCTACACAAAATCTGTCCCCTTCCCATGATCCGTGCACTTGATAACTGCAATTTCTTTAGGACGCTGTAAAGCTTCTAAAAGTAACCTCACAAACTCCCCATTCCGGATGGGTGATCCAGACAATGTCATATAACCTCTCTGGGGCCATAATTGTCCGAAGTCATGAACCACACCACACCCATACTGGCTGTCCGTGTAGATGGTGATCCGAATCTGGTCTGCTGCCAAGCAAGCACAAATCAAAGCAATAAGCTCAGCCACCTGAGTGGAGTATACTCCTTCCAGGCACGCAGCTTCAACTACTCCCGTAATGGTGCATACAGTAAATGCTGCTCTCAACTGACCAACACTGTCTCTTAAGCATGAACCATCAACAAAGAAAATGTCATCGGGTCAGTCAATGGTTCATCAACAATGTCAGGTCTCGGTTTGGTGCAAAGCTCAGTCACATCAAGACAATCATGATCCACACAATCTTCATCGAGTGTATTTGGCAACGGCATCAGCGTGGCAGGATTCAAAACAGAACACCTCCTAAGGGTCACATTCTCCGCAGCATGTATATACCTGCTCGTAGCATGTGAGCCTATTATTGATCAGGTGCTGTGTCTTGGTCCTGATCATCAACAATTCAACAGAATGTGGAACATGAACTACAAGCAGGTGACCCATGACAATACTTTCACGCCTTTGAATGCTGACACTTGTTGCAGCAACGGATTTTGAGACATCCGGGCAACGCCGAAGCTACTGGGTCTAAGGTAGCTGAAAAGTAGGCAACTGGTCTACGGACACCTCCATGATCTTAAACTAAGACTGAAAGTGCACAACCTTCCCGTTCACAGCAAACTAGTGAAAAAGGCTTCTTGTAGTCAGGCATCCCCGGTGCCGGAGCACGACAGAGATCCTCTCGCAACTCCAGGAACGCCTTCATACAGTCATTGTCCCATGGTACTGGTTCGCTCACATCCTTATGCGTCAGTCTCTGCAAAGGTTTTGCCTTCAATGAGAAGTTGGCAATCCACTGTTGACAGTAGCCAACCATCCCTAAGAACATCCTGACTTCTCTCTGAGTAGAAGGCACCATCATGCTCATGATCGCCTCAATCCTGTCAGGTGACACCTTTCTCTTGCCTTTTTCTATCCGATGACCCAAGTACTGTACCTCATTCAAGCAGTATTGTAGCTTATTTGGCGACACCTTATGCCCGTTCTCTGCCAATTGATTCAGTAAGGCAATATAATCAACCCTGCATGCATCCTCGGTTTCTGACGCAACAAGGAGGTCATCTATGTACTGTATGAGAACTGAATTCTGCAGTAGTACAGTACTATCAAGGTTCTTTTTCAAGATCTGGTTAAAGATCGATGGACTCTCTGTGTACCCCTGAGGGACACGACACCACGTTAAAACACGATTTTCCAAAGCAAAGAGAAATTGGCTCTCCTAGTGCAGAGGTATCGAGAACAAAGCCTGGCAGAGATCAATCACAGTGAACCACTCCGCTTGGTAAAGGATCTGAAACAGTATTACAGATAGATTCAGTACCACTGGACAACAGGGAACAACTATGTTGTTTACCCGGTGCAGATCCTGTACTATCCTGAACTTCCCACTCGGTTTCTGCAATCCCATAATAGGCGAGTTACATGGACTGCCCATTATCTCCTTCAAAATTCCCTGCTTAATCATGGACTCAATTACAGGCTTTATCCCTACCACTGTTTCTGGTGTCAAATTGTACTGGGGCATTTTTGGGAATTCAACATTTTGCTTTATCTGAATCTTGACTGGCTCAACTCCTTTGATCTACCCTATGTCTTCACCGGTAAAGTTCCACACTGCCCGTGAGACTGAATCTTTCAAGTCTAGTGGAAGCTCCTCCACTGTCTCAACAGGGTAAATTGCTATGCACAAATGCTGATTAGTGACCTTAAAAGCGGCGTCATCATCATTAGTCTGCAATTCCACTACCTTGGGGGTGCAATAAATGGTACAATTGAGTTTACCCAGTAGGTCCCTCCCTAGAAAAACAAACAGGACTCTAATCGCACACCACAAATTGATGTCTATCTCGAAACGATCCTATTTTCACAGGAATTTGTTCAGTCAAAGGACTCGTCACTGTCCTATTCGCAACACCTACAACTTGGATTGATTGTCCAGAGAGGGGTAGGTTGGGGACTACTGCAGATCTGACAGTAGAACGTGTAGCACCAGTATCAACCAGAAAGGTGGTAGGGTGACCATCAACATCAGCTTCCACGAATGGTCCCCTCTCGTCTACCTCCAAGATTGCCCCAAGAGTGCAGTCTTCCTGCCCCTTTCAGGCACCATCATGCCAACGGGTCTAAGTAACAATCATCACTGTCCTCAAAAAGAGGCATCTGCTGGTAAGTTCAAGTCCCTGATGGAATCTTCGGTGGCTGGGGAACCTGTACTCGCGGAGCCAAAGTCCACCCTTTCATCGACCTTGGCTTCATCACTGCTGTTGTCACCTCGGGCGCCTGCCCCTGTACTACCTCTTCCTCCTGCTGCATCTGATTTGCAGGATTCAAGGGACACTCACGTCTCCAATGTCCAATCTGATGACATGCAGTGGTCTTTTTCAACGTGGCTAAATCTACTCTCGGCTTGGAATCTTCTACATTTCCCTTTCCCTTATTCTGACCATTTGTCCCAGCTTACCTCCTCCTGACTGTACTTGACCTGCCCTGTCAGCTGCCTGCATCTGGACCAGCCTCAGTTTGTCCTTAAGTTTCTTATGCTTCGAATCTACCTCATCGCTGCAATATCTGGCATATCGCAATATTTCATCTATCGACTTGTTCTGCCAACAGATCAAATGTTGCTGGATTATAAGACAAATCTCAGGTCTCAACCCCAGGACAAACTTCGCAACAAACTGTCCCATATCCTTAGGGTCCATTACATCCAGCCCACTATACTGCTTAAAGACTTGCAACAGTCTTTCATAATACTCATGCACTGTCTCCTTTGGTTCCTAACCCGTCTGATCTATCTTCACCCAGTCGATATCCTGTGGTGATACCTTGGATTTCAACCACGTAATCACTTGCTCGTATTTTTTCATAACAATCGGTGATGGACCATTCGTAGCAGCATCTCTGTCCGGTTCAGAAGTGGGCCATTAGTCTGCAACCTTGCAAGCTACCCACAAATCTCCCGGAACCACAATGTTGAATAGTGTATTCAAATCAATCCACAACACTTTCGAAATCTTGACAAACCTCTCAACCTGTTTGTACCATTCAACTGGGCTCTCTCTCAACTTTGGGAAATAATTTGTGAATGCCGCCAAATCCCCTCGACTCTAAGGCACATGCACATACCCTCCACTAGACACCTCTCGTAAAGGTTAATTTCCAATTCCCACCATTACCCCTCCCGGAGGAGGTGTGTCTGCCACATTGCTTTTGACACTCTTTTTCTTGGACCATCTTTCTTCCCACTTGTCAAGCCTACTCAATGCTCGTATCCCTATAATCAATTCTCTAATGAGGGTCTTTAAGCCAATTACCCACTTCTCATCCAAGTCTTGATCAGTGTATTGCAACCTGTGATTCCCTTGTAACATTTTCGTTTTGGACAGGTCCACTCCATACCTTTTTGGCAATTCAGTCAGTTTCTCATGTGTCGACCTCGCTTTGTGAGTCACATCCTTTGCTACAAACAGCAACTCATCCGGTTCATAAAGTTCCACCCTTTCTAAAGGCAAGTTTCCCTCAACTATCTTGTCTAATTCTGCCTTTAACCGCATCACATCCAGTCTCTTTGCCCTTACAGCCACCTTCAGGCATGGCTTGGCAGTTCGGGCTGGACTGTTCCCATGAGGCACAGGGTCAGACTGATTTGCATATGGCCATGTGCTAAAGAAGGGTGATAGATTAAACCCAGATCTGTTGACTGGGTGTGAGTGTTTGATTGGTTCAGAAGCTCCGTCTATCACCACCCCCTTTTGTACCGCTTTGTTCGCCATAAGTTGGCAGGGTATGCTCAGACGTGAGTCCCTTGCTCACTTTGCCACTGGATTCAAGCAAGCCTGGCTGAAGATGGCTGAAATGCCAGAACCCGGTCCTAGGAAGCTTGTTTCCGGTCCAGGGAAGGCATGGCTTGGCAGTTCGGGCTGGACTGTTCCCATGAGGCACAGGGTCAGACTGATTTGCATATGCCCATGTCTGAACTGGGGTGGCAGAGTGGGCTAAAGAACGGTGATGGATTAAACCCAGATCTGTTGACTGGGTGTGAGTGTTTGATTGGTTCAGATGCTCCGTCCATCACCACCTCCTTTTGTACAGCTTGGTGAATCTGCAGCACTATGCCTGGTGTGAGTTAAGTGGGCCCTAGTAGAATGGTAGCATGATCTCACTCTGATTATTAGGCTTGTACTGCTCGCGTCCTGCTGGAGGTTGGCAGTGCCATCCTCTGGTTAGGGTGGGCATATCTGGGCTACTGGGGGGGCGGTGTCTCCTCAGCCCCCAGCTGATCGGCCTGTGTGCCTCTCTGTGTTGAGACAAACGGGTGCTTTGGTGACAGCAGCCTGTCTGAGCTGTGTGAAGTTTTCTTGCTGGTCAGAGTTAATTTTAGTGGTATATTCGACCAAAATGGTGCGGGTACCAACATTATGATTTTGCAGGTACGTTAGTGCTGATTTTCCTGGGGCCAGCGTGTGGCGTGGCGTCGGCACGCAGTGCAGATGGCTTTTGCTTGCTCCACTGTTCACCAGGCTGGTGGTCTGTGATATCTCTCTCTGGCCTGGGTGAGTGTGTTTTGGATACGAGGACTTCCTGCAGACATCCAGGTGCTTTAGCTTGGGGTTACACAGTATAACAAAGAGTTTTAGAGGGCTTACTTGTGCCTAGATTTGTTTGCTCTGTGACTCACCATAACATGCCTAATGATTGTGTTCCGTCTTGTTGTGTATGGTCTTCCAATTACACATTTCTGTTATGATGTTCTCTGTTTGTAACTGGTGTATGGTGTTTTGTGGCATTCTATGGTTCAGTTTGGAATTATAGAACTTTCTGCTACTTGGTGAGAGGGTGATCTCTTTCTCCTGATTTACCTGTAAATTCGAGTTAGGGCTGACGTGGCTGCCACATTCCTCCTGATTGGTTTCTTCTTGGCCCCTCATTTTGACGGAACTTCATTCATTCAATGGAGTTGGCCTTTTGGTTCCTATGGTTCGCAGGGTGGATGTTGGCCTGATAGAGTCTTTTACGGTCTCCAGTTTTGTTCTAAAGGCAGCATCATAGGGGGCATTGACGGCGAAGTATTTGATAAAGGATTTTGTGACTCTGGCACCCTTAAGGAGGGGGTAAATATGTTGGATGTCCGGGTTCATATGGATCAACATATTGCCTTCCTGGCTGTTGTGTCGGCAGTTCTTGTTATTGGCATCTGTGGTATCCTCCTCTGTTATCATCATCTGCTGGTTCCTCTGGTTGTGGGATTGGTAGGTGGTTCTGGCTGTCCCTTCTTCATTTCTTAGGTTGATGTTGGGGATGCCTGGCTGTTTAATGAACGGTTGGGTGGTTTACCTGGCTATCAGTCGTGAATTGGTTGCATGTCTGGTAATGCTGGTTCTCACAAAGAGCTTCTTCGTGCTCAAATACCAGGGTGCCCAGGGGTTTCCCACATGCAGACTCCCATTCCTATTCCTTCCATAGGGGCAGCCTCTGCCCAGATGGGGTAGGGGGCAGGATATCCTCCTCGATACTTCGGGTGCCGCTCCTGGATTGGGCTGTCAGGTGGAAACTTGACCTGTTGATGGTAAAATGTGGTGTTCCTTCCTGCATGGGTGCTTGACTTTCCGTCTGGTGGATGTGGCACTTTGTTCTGTGCTGCCTTCTTGTTGACTTCATCTTCCTTCCTTTAGTTACGGGGTGCCTCCCTACTCCTGTCCCGTGGTGAGGCATTTCGATCCTGCTGGTTCGATTCAGTCAGGGGGGTGTATGCTGTCCTTTTCCTGGTCCTGAAGGTGTTGGGTTTTTTCAACTGGTATTGGGTCTGTGGTGCCTTGTCTAATGGGTGGCGTCCATACCATTCTACTGTTTTCCTTACAAGAGCTATTTCCCCTGAAGTCTCCCGGGGCCTTCGTGCGGGCGATCTATTTTGCAGCTTGCGTTACTACACATTCCAGTTTGTCCCTGTCCTCAGATGTTTCTGGAGTACGCTGTGGGGTTGAGACTTTTCCAGTTCCTGGTCCTGCCGCTCAGGCTGTGGGCCAGTCTACTGAGTTTTGCCTTGGGGTTGACTCCACTGATGGCTGTTCTGGCGTCTGATGGCTTTTTGGTGTTTGCAAGGCAGTTGTTTTTTTTTCGCTCAATCATATGTTGGTTCATAGGGCCCTTCTAGATGAGGAAGTTCTGGATATGTCGGGCCATTCACCTGTGTGGGTGATTTCATCCTCTCAGGACCCTTGTCTTTCTCCTCCGGTGTTTGCCAAGACGTGTCGGTTGTGGGTTCATCCCTGGGTTTAAGCGACCTGGCATTTTGCTTTCTCCCCTGAGTTTGTTCCTGGAGGAAGGAAAGTGTCAGTTTTGGGGTTGGTTGTCCTGACGGGTCCTTGGCCTGTGGGCCTAATGTTTTTTTCCTTTCGCTTCCTTGCTCCAGAGATTTTATGGTTCTGGTTCAGAGCGGGAAGGCTCTGGTTGTTCTGGGGGCTTCGGCATGGACAATTCTGTAGTTTATCCTCTTTTGATGGAGATAGTGGTGGGTATGGAATGGCCGATTCTATTGGTTTTGTCTGCCCTGTGATTTCTGAGTCTCCTGGTGCCCCTTGGGTGATTCCTAAGTTGGCGGATTGGCGATGGTGTGGGGTGGTTTCATGTTGCAGGGTGTCTCTGCTTCTGTCTTCTTTTCTGTGCTGGCATCCGTTGGTGTCAGGTCTTCTTCTGCTCAGCTCTGGGTATCATTTCAGGCTTGGTGGGATCGTATGCCTTGGGTTCTAATGTCTGTTTCTATGCTTTGGGTGCCGGATTTCCTCCAGGATGGGTTTTTAAATCTTTCTGTTCTTCTGAAAGGTGCCTGGTGGTAAATCTGAGTCTGGTCTCCAGTTCTTTGAGGGGTTGTCTGTTATACGTCCATTCTCTTTGGTGGTGTGTGCCTTCTGGGTTTTACAGGCTCTCCAGTGACCCCTGTTTGTGTCTCTGTCATCGAGCAGGCTACTCCTTCTGACTTGGCAGAGGTTTTTTTTCTGGTGGCGGTATGTCTGCTCACTGGCTGGCGACGCTTGACTCGTTGTCTTGTCTGTCTATTTCGTTTTGTGTGTTTGAGGTCAGGTTTTGGCTCCATAGTTCTGTCCACTGTGTTGGAGCTGGGCTGTCTTTACTGTTTGTTTGCCCATGAAAGCGCATCTTTGCTGGGTATTTCTAAGCAGATACTTGTACAGTTGTCTTGGTCTTTTTTGGCTTGGTATGTCTCATTACCTAATGGAGATAAGTGAGAGGGGTGAAGAGGTACTACTTCTATTACTTACAGGAAATTGCATTACTCCAAGTCCTGCTCTCCTTTATCTCCATTACGGCCCTCCATCCCGGTTGTCAGGCCAACTGTGTCTAGGCGGCATGGTACGTTCAGGTGGTGTGGTGGGCGTGGGTGCTTTATATTTTGGTAGGGGGGTGTCTTTGAAGCGTAGCGACCTAATGATGTAATGGAGATAAGCAAGAATAGGATTTGGAGTAATGGAATTACCGGTAAGTAATAAAGCATTCTTCCCCTATGGGTCTGTAAAATTCTTAGCACATGCTCTTTTTCAAGGAATTAAAAACATGGTTATTTGTCAGCATCAAGTACACAAATCCTGGGATCGGCAGTTCTTGGGCGGGCTGAGAGGTCATCAATTAAGAGGCTAGAAAGGACACGTCCTCCCTAGTTCATATAGTTATCAACACAAGAATGTCCCTTCTACAGTTGAATGGTTACTTTCTCTCTACGTAAGACAAGCAACGAAAGAGTGATCCAAATAGGTTGGGGATACCTAAATGTGTGATGGTGATCCTCTCCTGAACGAAGTTCACAAGAGAAACAACAGAATTAAGTCCAACCTGTTGCTACAGGTGGGAAGGGAAAAATACCTTTTTCTTTAAATAGCACTCACTCACATAGTGACATGCTTCATCATAGGGCTCACCGCGACTGCTAAAAGTCAGGGTGGGCTCGACCGTTTTTCAGGGAGCACTTAAAGATATTGTGTATTGGGGCGTACTGTTAAAGATAAAATTCCTCGCCCACTCCTAAAGGAATGTTTAATAATGGAGTGGGAGGGAAGGTTAAAATATTTACAACAGGGTGTCTAAGAAGGTGATCTTAAGGGCAGAGGAATTGATGGAAGAAATTTCTGAAAATACTATACCACAGGAGAAAATTTCATCCGGTGGATGTTTTTACATGTTTAACAGTTCTTTTAGAAACCAAAGAATTTTACCTTAAAAACTCAATCTAAAAATGGCCCACCGAGTGCTGCACAACTCTGTGATATTTATATCTTTATCAGTGCCAGACATAGGTCCAGCAGCAACCATAGTGGGTTAAAAATTCTCGCCGCTTATAAACTAAAATGTAATTCCTCCGATGCTCCACCCCTCCTAAAGGTAGTCTTGGCAAATGCCTCTTTATTCCACTCAAGGCCAACTTAGTAGTCAGGTGAAGGTTATCTACTCTTCAAGTAACATAAAAGTCATCTTTAATAATCAAGCGTTTTCCAGTGGTCGCTATTAATTTTTATGAACTACTTTGATTTGAACCAATACCCTCCACAATTACATTGCATGTTTATTTGCTCACTCCCTTGCTCAGCAACACAAAGGTTTTTTTAGAACCCCAGCAGATAGAAGCCCAAGAAGCAGGCGAGTGGCAACGTCTGCCTCCAAAAATGCCGTGGCACTGGGCACACCACGTTCCTTTACTCTAGAGTAACTCTGGATAGAAACTGTGGCTCTCAGTGGCCCAGATGGATAAAGTGCTTGTTCATGTCTGCTGTTGTGTTCAAGATGATGAGTGTAAGGAAGGTCTCATAGTGAATTGGGCTGGCCCGGCGCACATGACATTGGACTGCACTCCTCAGTCATCAACACATGTAAAGGCCACAAGGAAAACTTTTCAAAATATTTTCAACTTCAGAATTATGATGATTACGAGCTATACATGTCTCATTCCGTGAGTGGCCTCTCTGGGTAACCAATGGATGCTTTGTGATGTAACTTAAAGTAAGTGTGAAAGACTGATTTCATCCAATATAGCGCCATTTAAGCCTTGACATTTCAAATAATGGAGATTGTAAACCCTCATTTTTTCTCTACAAGCTCCTCCAAAAGATGAAGGACCTGGCAAACCTTCTCAAAATGGCATTTGCAGTGCAGTCTGTTGACATTTAAGTTGAAATGATGATCTGTTGCAAACTTGTCGGGTCTCAAAGGAGTGAGTGCATTCACAGCAGTTGAAAGGAAGTCAAGAGTGGTTCATTGGCTTCTCCTACCTACACAACACTGAGGAAAGTCAGAGTATAATACATCCACTACAATGTCATGAAGAATGATGATTTCTTGTGTTGGACATTGAGCTTCATGGAGACAAGATTACCTTTCTTGGGGACACTGGTGCCTCCATGAATGTCACAGCGGATGCTGGTTTTGTCAAACTTCCTGGAAATATGTCTCTCACACCTCCCAATGTCAGGGGTGTATGCACATAGTTCACACAAACCACTTCCAGCAAGAGTTATTTTTGAAAACGCCCACACAAGAGGGACACAGCAGTGATTTGGGGGTTTCTTGGAGCTTGGTGGATGTGGGATATCCACCAAAAAAAAGGGGATGCTCCATCCGCCTTAATTTGGATGTCTGCTGAATTTTTGAAATGCATCTAAGCTGGACTTGTCACACATGTTCTGTTATCATATTGCCCAAGCAGAGATAATTGAAAGTACTGTGTCATGAATTTGTTTCCAAAAGTGTTCCAAGGTTTAGGGAAGCTTAAGAACTGCCAAATACCTTTTTACCTTAATTAGGAAGTGAAAGGTATACTTTTCAATATATATATAGAAGCAAGTTGAAAGTGAAATTGAAAACCTTTTGCAACAGCATACCACTGAACGAGTGACATTGCCCACACCTTGGAACTCCCGAATTGTTTCAGACGCACAATATGATTCAATGTTTAGATTCATAGATGTTGGACCTGTGAAAATCCAACCTCGCCAAATATTGACAAAGGAATAGCACCTAGGATTCAAGAAATGATTCTTCATTTAAGTGGTTCTCAAGTATTTTCAAAGTTAGCCTTAAATAGAGGAATTATTCGTTGGCAGTGCAAGACTCTGTTTTGCTACACCACCCCCTTCGTCAATGACAAGGGATTGTTTCCCTACAAAAGATCGCATTTTTGAATGTCCTTAGCCACTGAGGTTTTTCAGGAGAATTAGAGGATGGTAAGGCATTACCAAGTGCTTGAACTATACGGATGTCGTTCTTGCCTTTGGTAAACTCTTCAGTATCATGACGAGGCACTTGTTAAAGTTTCCGTTTTGCTGGGGCGACTTTTTTCGCCCCATACCAAAGGCACTGCTTAAGTGAGAGCTTCTTGCTCTTCTTGTTTCAATCCTCATTTTACTCGAATTTCTCAATATGTAAACTACCACTTTCTCAATCTTTTCATTTTAATCCACTTGCTGCCACACGCTCAAGATTATGCCATTTTTCAAAGTTTCTCATGTTTTTGCTGTGCCCATCCAGACCTCGATTCAAAAACACGTACTGACGCATATATTAATCCAGAAGCAGTGTTTATTAAAAACCCAATGCATTTCGGGCCTCTGGGGCCCTTCGTCAGGGGTCACTACAAGAAACAATAAAACATGTATTTGTAATTACATTTCATCAGTATGTGTATATCATCTGTTACAACATTTAATCAACAGCATAACCCGCTCCCCTTATCCCTGGTGTCAACGTTTATGTGCTAAAATATCTGACATTTAACTTCATGTGTAATTCATCTTTCCCCTTGTGTATACAAGCAGAAAACCTCTGGCGCCTATTATTTTAAACAACAGTTCTGTTACATTTACACAGTGGTGTGGTTTTAGTATTTGCGCTGCATTGTGGGCTTAGTAGTATTTAGTGATCGCAGGAAGAGCTCATTAAACAAGTGAGGAAACCAGGTGGCCAATTAGTATCACAGCTAAGCGGGAGGGGCCTGTAGCACCAGTGTTGGGTTTAAATTGGCGAGTGGTAACGAACAGGAAACACTCCTTTGTTACAGAAAGACGAGCATGGACAGTTTCAAAAGCAGGTATGTGAAGTATATAATGCTATGACTGGGGGTTAACTAAAGGATGCAAGTTAGTGATTACAAAGGAACAAAAGCGTGCACATGGGCTTTGTCGCGCTAGGAAAACAGAGAGAGGTTCTAATCATTAATGGTGGTAAGGAGACACACTGCGTTTAGTTCATGATTCATTGCATGAGTTCAGTCGGTGAAAGATGGGTAAAACGAACGTGTTGTTTTGCGAACAGAGGGGTTTGCTGTGGAAGGAATTTTGGAAGCAAGCTAAGGGGTGCATGGTCAAATGTAATTGTAACGCTTATTACGAAAGGGTTGTTGTTTAAAATAATAGGCGCCAGAGGTTTTCTGCTTGTATACACAAGGGGAAAGATGAATTACACATGAAGTTAAATGTCAGATATTTTAGCACATAAACGTTGACACCAGGGATAAGGGGAGCGGGTTATGCTGTTGATTAAATGTTGTAACAGATGATATACACATACTGATGAAATGTAATTACAAATACATGTTTTATTGTTTCTTGTAGTGACCCCTGACGAAGGGCCCCAGAGGCCCGAAATGCATTGGGTTTTTAATAAACACTGCTTCTGGATTAATATATGCGTCAGTACGTGTTTTTGAATCGAGGTCTGGATGGGCACAGCAAAAACATGAGAAACTTTGAAAAATGGCATAATCTTGAGCGTGTGGCAGCAAGTGGATTAAAATGAAAAGATTGAGAAAGTGGTAGTTTACATATTGAGAAATTCGAGTAAAATGAGGATTGAAACAAGAAGAGCAAGAAGCTCTCACTTAAGCAGTGCCTTTGGTATGGGGCGAAAAAAGTCGCCCCAGCAAAACGGATTCTATTGTAAGTGTCACCTGGGCAAGGCACTAAACCAAGGAGCACGCGACATCAAGAAACATGGATTCATTTGTCCTGAACATTATTAAAGTATGGAGTGCATTCCCTACCTTCACAAAGTACTTGTTAAAGTTTGCCAATCTTTGGTCAATGCAAATCCAACTCTTACTATAAGCAAATGTGAGTTTCAGAAGAAAGTTCTAAAGTTCTAAGGATGGGTCTTTTTGTGAGACGGTATAAATTCAAATCCAAAAAAAGTAGCTGCCTCATCTATGTACAATTGCCAGAAAATCTGTCTGCTCTTTAGATGTTCCTTCGCAAGTCAGTTACATAACATAACTTGTATATTTGTAAAGTGTACGTTCACCCAAGGGCATCTTGGTGCTGAATAACAGATCTTTATTGTACAGTGCATACATTCATAACATATGCCTTTTGCACACTGACCAAACCTAAGTCGTCTTACTTGCAAGTAGGCACAAAAAAGTCTAACAGTTTTGTGTGCTTATTAACATGTTATTGTGTTCTTATATGCTAAGGTGTTTACTACCTGGCCGCCAGAACATCCTCCTCCTTATCTGAAAAGCCCGAAGCAAAGATGCCTCCCAGAACTGAGAAGTGGTTTTTACGTTTGAGAACAATTCACGTGTCCAGAAGGAAACACAATCCGACTGACTACTTCTTCACATATTCTTCGGGAGACTCAGTTAACAAAACCTTTGATTGGTCAAGAACACTTGCGCAATATTGTCAAGCAGAAAAGTGTTGATGCTGTAGGCCAAGGTGTCATCTTATATGCCATCAGAAGTGATCCCACTTTCATCACCTTCA
Source organism: Lissotriton helveticus (assembly GCF_964261635.1). Taxonomy (NCBI): domain Eukaryota; kingdom Metazoa; phylum Chordata; class Amphibia; order Caudata; family Salamandridae; genus Lissotriton; species Lissotriton helveticus. The sequence goes on from NC_136065.1 coordinate 839,182,324, forward strand.
CTTACTTCTTAAACCAAAAGCTGTGATTACATAGGGACTGCATTAGGAAAGCACACAAGCATAGTGATCTAAAGAAACTCAATTCATTCCACAATGTACATGGCAACTGACACAGCATCATAAAGATCTTTTGCTGAGTTAACCTGTTTCTCCAAGACTCTTCGCAAAAGGGCAATCAAGTAGGCCCGTAAAGAACATTGTAGGGTTGTGTCCACAAAGAACATGGTGCATAAAAAAATATGGTCTCCCAACCTGCATCAGATGTTGCAGAAAATGCAATACAACTGTCATGTTTGTCAAAGCCTTTACCAAAGAACAGCCCAGATGAGCCTCGTCAGATGTTGCCTCTGCCTCAAGAAGTGTGATGCCAAGTGCCCATTGTATTTTTTATGGAACCATTGCATCAAGCAGCTGTCTTCTTGAATTAATGAGGAAATATTCCAGCCCTCTCGAAGTTGTTTCTTTACTTAGTGTGGCTACAGAATATCAGTAGTTAATTAGTTTTTTAGATATATTGCAATATGCATGCTGTGAAATCTGACAATGGTGCTTAATGGCAAATACTTAAGAGACTTTGCTGAATGCATACAATTCTGGCACAAGAATATTTTGCCTAGTGTAGACGAAAGCAATGGCATAACTGAGCAGAAAAGTAAACCATACAGTTTGCCAAGATGCAGAAAACTCAAGTTTTGGAAACACTATCTCAGGCTCAGAAGGATTATAGAGCTACCCCACATGGCACAATGGGAACGTCTTCAGCTGAATTGTTTGGAAGAAAGTTTTGGAGCTGCATTCCTCAAACTTGTCTGCCAAATCCTCAATTCATGCGCTAAGTACTGAAGCACAAAGAAACACATTACCGTGTTTGCCAACCAGAAGTGAAGTCCCACACAATGCCCTCCCATCCAGGGAGATGTGGTGTTACCCAACGTGGAGGGCTTTCACAAGGATAATCCTCCTTTCTGCCTTCATCCATTATCATAAATGACTTTAAAGGGTCCCGGTCTACATTATGAAGAGATGGTCATGCTATAACTAGGAACCGCACGTGTTTAAGTGGTCTTAGCAATGACCAGCTGCATAGTGTCGTCACAAGATGAAGAAAAAGCACATCAGAAAGACCTGCCCACAGAATATCTACTGAAAGAACTATTTTGCATGGAGAATTTTGCATGTGACTCTTATCTTAGCAGAAAGTGACCTCCTAGGGCGAATTACTGCACCCACATGCCTCATCTTTCCACCTGGAACTCCATTACATCACAGTCGCCTTGTTTGCCAGTCTCCCTCCCACCCAAAGCTCCCAGTTAGACCTTCCAAGAGACTCATCACTGTGCTGGGCTAATAGCAAGGGGAGGACTGAGTATCATACAAGTGATGCATGACATGATGCGTCAGTGTCTGACATTTGAGATCCCCGGCCTATGCAGTGGTGGAAGGGGGTGCTGTGCTCACCAGGGCTATCCGGTCTCAACATGGAACAGGCACATCATACAGCAGCTCCAAAGATGAAGTACTAACACTAACATTAGCGTAGCCTAGCATGCATATAGGTTTTTATTTTAAGTAACTACTTGGATTATTATTCAGTGTCAGTGTTACTTTGTCTTACACAACACAACCAGCATCTCCCTATCCAAGTGTATGTGCCCCCCAATCCCCATGTCTGGTTACCAGTCACAATTTTTATGTTTCCATCTCTCTAAATCCCTTTAACATTAGTTGAGTTATGGTGTCTGCGTCTTTCTGCCCCAGGGACAGTGTCAGTGTTCCCTGCCCTTCTGTATATGTCCCCTGCCCACCAATCTATGTCTCCCTCTCCTAGTGGACATATACTCTGTGCAAGTGTCTATGTCTGACTCTCAATGTCTATGTCTCTTTGTATCAGAGTCCTTATCTCCCTCTCCTGGTGTCTTCATGACCCAATGTGCATGTCCCTCTGAGATTCAAGATCCATGTGTTACTTTCCTAGTATATATGCCCATTTGTTCCTAAGGACTCTGAACAAGTATCCGTGCCCCTCTCTACTGAGCTCAAGGACTTCTTCCACCTGTCTTTGTCTCCCTCTCCTGGTCTCTCTTTCCAGGGTTTGCCAAAGGACCTCCCTGTTGTAGTGTCTTCTCTGTGTCTCCCTGTACCAGCATGCAAGCCCATCTCTCCCAAATTTCAGGGAGTGTTGCAGCACCCCCAAAAATCACCATGCTGCAGTTCCGCAGGTTAAAATCATGCATTCATCTTCTCACATTAGCTGTGCGTTCATAGACAAAGGTCAAATAGCAGGCTATGTCTTCTGACAAACTACTGGGTTTTTTCTGACTGCAAAGTGAGAGGATTTTGTAAAAGTGACTTAGGTGACAATCTTGCTGGGGTAGTAAGGGTGAAAGGTAAGGCTGTGGGATGTAATTCTTTTTTCTAATACACAACATTCAAATGCCTGAAAATGAACTACACACATTTTTCAAAATTTATCAGTAATTAAGAAAGCACATTATTGTACTTCTGAAGCATGCTGGAAAGAAAGCAGGCCACTTTACTTTGTGATGTGCTTATGATAAATATCCTCTAACACCTGCTTTTCACACGTTATTGTTTGTGTGCTATATAATTTTCATAAAACGGTATGTCTCTGCAAATTGAATTGCCATTGCAATAGAAAATGTTTTGTCTGTAAATGACAGCCCATTACCACATCAATGCTCCAATAAACCGCCAGTTACATACCACACCCTTTACCCTCCCCTGGTGAATGGGTGTGGCACATTTGCTACACTTGTTCTTTGTGTGAGACATGATTTTTTCCACATTCACTATGATTTCAGTGATATAACATTAATAGCAGTACCTCCACTCCGAAAATTGTTCCATCACCACTGATGTTGACCAGGGAAATCGAATTGAGGGATTACTTGTAAGTTTGTCGTCACATTCGGTGGACTGACGGTAAAACAACACAAGCCATTTTGTATTTTTTTTAAACGGGCACCTCAAGCTGGAATGTACTCTGAAAAGGAGCCAAGAACAATTGCCTCAAGCTCATGGAAAAATACTAAAGAAGATGAACGCGCCACACCCAGAGAAGCTGCCAGTCCTCTCCAGCTGCTCGGTTTTCTCACAACAGGTATGATGACTGCGCCCGTGCCTGTGGGCACAGGGTGTGGCGTTCCCTTTATATATTAATGCCGCTTGTTAGACCCGAACAAACAGCTGGCAGTCTCCCTTCCTCGGTGCACATAGCAGTACGGTTCACGAGGCAATCATGTCTGGTCTGAAGAAGGGTCTCGGTGACGTCCAGAAGCAAGCCGGGAGCCAGGCTCAGGACGCTGGTACGTAGGGGGTTATTTTGGGGTACGTCACCTTGCTCGCTGCGGCTCCCCGAGACATTTGCATACTGCATGGTTGAGTCTGCCCTGTCTGCAATCTATGGTACCCATGCACCGGTGAATGCGTGTCTGTCATTTATTTATGTTAATGTTTTAATCAAAAAGCACGGCAAGCAATAATCCTTTTTAGAAGTTGCTTCCTATAGGACATATTAGAGTAAATGATAAAATGTGGAGGGGAAAGCTAGCGAGAAAGCAGAAATATCATTTTATTTTAATCCTTAGAGTGGTAACAACAGGCTTAGAGTATGTACTTTGTATAGTCGGTGGGAGCGATCATGGATAAAAAAAAGACAGGGGTGGGGGATAAAAAAGAGACAAGGTGGGAGTGGTTCGTAAGGTCCAAGAGATGTGCTTTGTAGGCTTTCCTGAAGAAAGAAGGTCACAGGTCATTGGCGTTTTACTTCCACTAAAGAAAGGCATCAAAACTGGTTAGATGGTGCAGATGAACTGGGGGGTAATGAGATGACACTGGACTTGTGAATGAAGAGTTTGGAGGGGCTGGTGTGCCGCAGGTGGCAGTGGGCATAGGCACATTGTAATACTAGCAAGAGGAATATATATAGGGCCATGTTGCACTCGGCGCCCATGGTGTAAAAAATGGAAGACATCACTGGAGCACAAACATCTATGCAGCGCAGAAGGCACAATTACAGAGCTCCTATAGCAGATTGAATAGAAAATATGGTGATCCGATAGGATAGTGCTGTCATAGTCAAGTTAACTGAGGGCTATATCATTAATCAGAGTCCTACTAGAGTGGAAGGTGAGATGGGAAAATCTTGTGAATTCTGAGCATTTGTAGCAGGCCAAGGTGGTAGTTGAGATAGAATAAGACTGAACGAACATTCCTCTGTTGAATATATCCTGAGATTGTAGGCAGGGGAAGGAGGGACAGAGAACAGCAATAAAAAGAATTGGGGTAATGAATAAACAAGTATATATGGTGCAGGCACAATCATTAGGCAATGCATGATTATCCAGTAAGATTTTGAGCTACGTAAGCCTTTTTATGGATGAAAAGGACCATATATAGTTGCTGTTGCCAAAGAGGACGTTGGAGAAGCAGAAGAAGGGGTTAACGCCCAGTTGGAAGTAGTGTATAGCTTTTCGAGGAGATGGCCAAGGACGTGACTTTGGTATGACTATTTCTAGCAAGGTGGGCACCTAGAGCAACGGCACGGAGTACAATTGGTTGGCAAGGGAGGAGAGTCAGAAGGGAATGTCAAAACTCAACAAAGTCAGTGGTTTTAACAACTGGTCGGACTTATCAAAGGCAGCAGAAAGTTCGATGAGGATACGTGTAAGTGGCTGCCAGCAGATGATAAAAATGAAGATGCGAGTGAGAAAAGTCCAGGTTAGCTGTACTCCCAGGCAGCCTGATTGCTTTGAAAAAAAGAGGTTGTGCTGGAAATGTAGGGAGTCAAAGACCAACTGTGCAAGACTTAGAGAAAATGGAGTGAGGGAAGCTGAGCTTGGAGTGGTACGTGCATATCTTTTCTGTCTTTGCTAACTTTTGTGGTTATAAAGCTCGAAATAGTTCAAATAGAGCAGAGCAGAGGTTGTTTTAATATGATGAAGCAAGGATGGAAGGTAAATGTAAAGGTTTAATGATTTGAATTGCATTCAGTGCTGGAATGTTGTGGGAAGCACAGGATTTCCATTTCGGTAGGTATTCTTGCTCTGGAATCAGGTTCTTGGCTTGTGCCAGCACTTCCCCGAAGCCCCTCTTTACCCGTCTATAAGCATTTTCTTACCCCTTCCTACTGCCCTTCCACTTAGAAGTGAAATCAAATCAAACAGGATTTATAAGGTGCTTCTAATCCCCTGTGAGGGTATTCAGTCGCTGAGATACTTGCGGGTTGGTTTGGGTTCAGTTGAACAGCCCGGTCTTGAGTGCCTTCCGGAAGTCTAGGAGAGAGGTGGCGGTCCTGAAGTGAAGGGGGAAGTCACTTCAGGATTTAGCAGTGAGGTAGGAGAAGGAGCGCCCCCCCAATGTTGCTTTAGTGGGTGCGTGGGATATGTGCAAGGGAGAGGGAGGGTTGGTGGACATTCAGGCAGTGGCTGATGTATGCTGGTCCTTGGTTGTGTAGGGCTTTGTAGGTGTGAATCCGCATCTTGAATTGACATCTCATTTGTACGGGGAGCCAGTGTAATTTATTCAGGTGAGGGGTGATGTGGGTCCGTTTGGGGAGTCGAAGGTGAGTCTGGCCGCTGAGTTCGGTATGGTTGACAGTCTCTCCAGGAGGTGAGTGGTGATACCTGCGTAAGAGTGTGTTGCTGTAGTCCAGGCGATTGCTGACTAGGGCTTGGGTGACGGTTTGTCTGATGTTGACGGAGAGCCATTTGAACATTTTCTGGAGCATGGAAGCGTGATAAAATAGGTGGATGAGACGACATTGATCTGGCTTTTCATGGTGAGTTTGCTGTACAGGATAATGCAGAGGTTGCGAGCATGTTCAGTCGGAGTGGGTGAGGGTCGTAGTTCAGAGGGCCACGGGAGTTCGTCCTTGGAGAGATGTTGTTGCCAAAGATCAGCACTTCTGTTTTCTCTGTGTTGAGTTTCAGTTAGGAGTTTTTCATCCAGTCAGCAACACTAGTCATACAGTAAGCATTCCCCATTGTCCAGTCAGCCCCTCTCCCTATTTCCAGCCAGGCCCTCAGGTATATCCCATTTTTCTTGCTAAACCACATACCTATTTGTGCGAAGACCTTCGCAAATGGGGCATAGCAAAGATAGGATAGGCGAAGTTCTCCACACATAGGTTTTAAAAGAACACGTTATAGTATGTAAGTAGTGCTATTTTATTACTATTAAATGTACTACAAAGTGCAGTTTGTGAATAGGTCTCAAGGTGTTCTTTGAAGCACCCTTTCAACACTGGGTGTCTTGCCAATGAATAACAGATGTTTATTGTTACCAAATCTAATGGTACTGAAGTCTTGTCAATAAGGCTTTATTATGGGCAGCACCATTTTTCCTGACTTCTAATGTACTAGATCTGCGGAGTCATTCCGTGTAGGTGCTATGCTGAACACCTGTCAGGAGAACCCCCTCTATGGTAGCATCCACACTCTGGAATATCTTGCCCACCTTTATTTAAAATGCCAAGAGCACTTTACATTTCGATGTCTCTTGAAGACATGGCTTTTACCTTTAATCAATCCTATCTCAGAGATCCTTTATATAGACTTTGTAGCACAACGTATTTACTCTGGTGGGAAGTGAGCCTTTAAACTCTTTAACATAACATAATATTCCAGGTGTGTTCCCCTGATACGTGTCTATATTGCTTATAGCTTACTCACTTAAGCTGAGCAGCCAGAACTCGTGATGAATCCTAGATCACACACCACGGTTCACATTTTCTTAAAGAAGTGCCGATGAGAGGCAGGGGGAGTTGTGTGTCTGTATGAGTGCACTGTGAGTTGTGCTTTTGTGTAGCTGTATTGAGATTGTCTGAATAGGTGAAGGGTGTGAGGGGGTGTATGAATGTTGTGTGAGTGCACGTTGAGGGGTGTGTCTGCATGGGTGTAGTCAGCATTGTGACTGTGCAAATGTACAGTAGTAAGCAGTGTGTCTGTGTGTGTGTATGGTATGCAAAGTGCCTATGTGAGTGCACAATATAGGGTGCGACTGTGAGAGCTGTGTCTGCCTGGCTGTAGGGTGAGTAGTGTGTCCATGTGAGTGCAGGCTGCAGCACATGAAAGCCCACCCTATTGGCATTTCCAGTGCTTCTTTCTAATTTGACTCAGATGTTTCTACCTAGATTCACTACCGTCCGGTAATAATACCCCGCCAGATAGAGGTAGGCTTCAGAAATGGGACAGCATTGAAAAGGCTATTTTTAAAGAGGCCAATCATAGTTCACGGCTCTTCCTCCAGCCCTCATAATTCCAGCAGGAGCACGATTCCCTTAAGCAACTCTCCATGGACTGTAAGCTTCGATCTACAGAGCACACGGGGAAAGTACTTTTTTGAGTGGTGCAGCAGTGACGTCTCCCTCGTACATCACCCTTAGCCCGAGAGGCACTCCTATCATAATAAGCCTGTAGATGTCGTGCAGCTTCTGAGAGACATGTGAGCTGCTGAGCCATGGTTCAGAGAAGCTGCTTGTAGGACACCAGGTCGGGTGTCCCTCAGCAGCTCAGCCTGCCTCTCACGCCCATTCCCCCGGAGCCGGAGACATGGGGAAGGACACCACCAGCTTCTGATGGGGAAGTGAGGAGGTGAAAATGGACCACCTCATCTGTCCTACAGGCAGCCAATCAAAGGCCCCCTCTGACCGTCCCCTTCTGCCTAATGATGATGATAATATGTATTTATAAAGCACATCCTTTACCCTACAAGTGTGTCCTGGCGCTAACTAGTTAAAGCCAAATACACTTACCAATTCCTCACTAAAAGTGAGAAACTTAGGGGCATATTATCAAGCAGGACGTTAAAATTATCGCCGTTTTAGCGACAGAAAACGGCCGCTAAAGTGGCGATAATGGCCTTGATAATATGCCCTTGAGAATTCCAATAGAAGCCCATGTTCATACCAGAACATGGGTTTCTATTGGAATTCACAAGGCCATATTATCAAGCCCTTTACCGCCTCTTTATTGGCAGTTTTCTGCCGCTAAAACTTCTATAATTTTTAACGCCCTGCTTGATAATATGCCCCTAAGATTGTTCAAATATGAGGTTTTTAAACCCTTTTGAAAACCGAGGTGCGTGGTTTCGGTCCTCAAATATAAGGGTGAGTTGTTCCAAGTATTGGGGGCAAGAAATGAGAAAGCTCTTCCCATCTTGCATGCAAAATTTATTTGAGGAACGCAGAGAAAACGAGCCTCCTCTGAGCACAAGGATCTGCTAGACTTATATATTTGAACTTTCTTGGTTAAAACATTAGGGCCATCATTATAGAAATTCCAATAGGCCAAACATGCCATTTTTTAAAAACAATGATGATATGTATGCCCTGCTCAACTTGGAACCATCAGTGTGCTGATAGCCAGCCCTCTATGACAATAGGCTAACCCAGCAGGGGCAAATGCAAAACAACAGTTGATGGACAGAATGCAGAACAATGTCATACATTCACCGCAGTACAGAGATCTGGGCCTAAATCCAGGATAGCTTGACTCCAGTGGACAATGACAATAGGCTAACCCAGCAGGGAACCACACTGCCGACGCCTACAGGGGAACGGGTGGGGACAGAGACCCACCAACACCCTGCTGCAGGAATTCAGCAAGGCTGCTCAGGTATGGGGAGTCAGTGATGTCTGAAAAGGCACAGCAAAAAACACCCACCATTGTTTATCCGTTCACAGACACCATGGATCCGATTCACAAAGACAGTACATACAGAAGAGTTGTCTGTGTGTCTTTTGTACTCGGCGCAGCCAAACGGCAAGTGACAAAGTCCCATATACCAATGCATATGCAGTAGTAGTGAATAGAGTATCCAGCACATGAAAACAAATGGCCTAATTTATTAGTTTTTGCTGTAGGGTAGCGCCGCAGTCCTTCCAGCAGCGCTGCCCTTTCGGCAAAAGAAAAGGGCAGGAATGTGCCGTATCTAGCTATGTCTAAACTGGGGTGGCAGAGTGGGCTAAAGAACGGTGATGGACAGGGCCGGACTGGGAACGAAAACCGGCCCTGGCAAAGTGCTCGGCCGGCCCCCCTACCCCCCTTCCACGGGGTTGGGGGTGCTGCCAAGCTCTTTGCTGGGGCCGATTTTCATGCCGATTTTGTTACAGGGCCGATTTTGCAGCTATGCTGCAAAAACGGCCCTGTATCAAAAACGGCCCCCAGGGGCCCAACCGACCCCCACCCTTGCGGCGCACCGGGGGATTGCCCGGTGCCCGCTACGGCCAGTCCGGGCCTGGTGATGGATCAAACCCAGATCTTTTGACTGGGTGTGAGTGTTTGATTGGTTGAGATGCTCCGTCCATCACCACCCCCTTTTGTACCGCTTTGGCCGCCATAAGTGTGGCAGGGTATGCTCAGACGTGAGTCCCTTGCTCACTTTGCCACTGGATTCAAGCAAGCCGGGCTGAAGACGGCTGGAATGCCAGAAACCAGTCCTCGGAAGCTTGTTTCCGGTCCAGGGAAGGCATGGCTTGGCAGTTCGGGCTGGACTGTTTCCATGAGGCACAGTGTCAGACTGATTTGCATATAGCCATGTCTGAACTGGGGTGGCAGAGTGGGCTAAAGAACAGTGATGGATCAAACCCAGATCTTTTGACTGGGTGTTAGTGTTTGATTGGTTGAGATGCTCCGTCCATCACCACCCCCTTTTGTACCGCTTTGGCCGCCATAAGTGTGGCAGGGTATGCTCAGACGTGAGTCCCTTGCTCACTTTGCCACTGGATTCAAGCAAGCCGGGCTGAAGACGGCTGGAATGCCAGAAACCGGTCCTCGGAAGCTTGTTTCCGGTCCAGGGAAGGCATGGCTTGGCAGTTCGGGCTGGACTGTTCCCATGAGGCACAGGGTCAGACTGATTTGCATATAGCCATGTCTGAACTGGGGTGGCAGAGTGGGCTAAAGAACGGTGATGGATCAAACCCAGATCTTTTGACTGGGTGTGAGTGTTTGATTGGTTGAGATGCTCCGTCCATCACCACCCTCTTTTGTACTGTATCTATCAGATATGGCGCACTCCGGTCCTTTTCCCCTGCGCTGATGAACAATGGGCTGCCGAGGTCCAATTCAGGCACCTTTGCACCATGGTGCAAGGGTGTCTGCATTGAGGGGATGATTGTTTTTGTGCAGGAAGAGAAACCTTCCTGCACAAAAACAATCACAAGAGGCTTTTTCCTCTTTCTATGTGTGCTGCAGAATGGTATGAGTGGATCTATAAAACTAAATCAGTCTGAGAGAGAGTGTTTATAGAGACTTGAGGAGCACTATTAAATGCTGGTAGTGAGGGAATCCGTGGTAGATGTGGTCTTTGGGGGCGCCAACAAACAATGTTTTTGCAGGGGCCGCCACGGGCGGCAAGAGGTCTTGCTATGGCACTGGCACTCATTCTTTACCAATTAGGCACTTGTCACACCATTTTGTTCATTGTTTCTGATTTCCTCTTTATACCTTCAGAAGAGTGCTGAACACACCTACTGTGTATGTACATACATTTGTTGATATAACATTCCAATCATTAATATTTAGTGGATGTACTAAATTTAGCAGGTTTCAACTGTGTATAGCATCCATATTCTCCCTCTTCCTCATGTCCATCACTGGTTTTGCATTTTTTAATGTCCTGCTCAGCCAAGGAGGCAGAATTACCTTTCACGCACCGGTAATCAAAAATTTAATAGCTGACATTTCTGAGCCATCCAGAAGCCTGAACAGCATTCAGCCCCACCCTGCTGTTCCTGTAGTCCAGATTAACCGCACAGATGGCTGCGGAGAGGACCCAAGGGTTCTTAAACATTATACAGGCGATAATTAAGGTAGTTGGAATGGGGAACTCCTCAGGTTTCCTTCGCTGTATGGGAACCAACATCAGTTTTCTAAAGCAACATACACACAGTAATGAATGAGCATCTCTGTGTGCATACACTGCTATTGCAACTTCTGGAATCCTACTGAATCAAGAACATAATGTGAGCGTGCAGTTCCTAATACAAGGTCAGGCTAATCTGCCATTTTGTTGGTAAGTGCAGCATATGGTAGTGTGAGTGAAACTCCATAATTGTGCCCCAGACCACATGGGATTATTTGGTTGCAGGGCCATACCATGCGTAAGTTCACTTTGTGGTCAATACAACACTGAATGTATTACAGGTGATGCATTTCTCAGAGTACACAGACCACTTGCATACAGTACACTGGAAAAGATGTAATAATCTGCTGATAGCAACACAATGGAGTGGACTTTACTCAATGCAACACAAGAATCCCTTTTCCTCTCTGAGTGGCTTTTAGTGGATTTCCCTCGTTTTCACTTTTTATCAAATTTTGTCAGAATTTGACACAATTGTTTTGAGGATCTTGACTCAGCTACCCCACTTTTCTTAATGTCCTGTTCACCAATATGTTTCACTTAGTAAACTAGGGGAAAGAAGAGAACTCTTTTAACGTTTAGTCTTTTTTGCAACATTGGGAAGCATCCTACAAGGTTTGTTACCGTCCAATGCTGCAGAACCAGTTTGTTTTGGTTCTTTGCAAGTGTTCTTCTCACCATCCCTGTATTTGTGTAGAGTGTTCCTTCTCACTGCAGGTCGAACTGGGTGGGGTTTGCTCTAGCAAAGAGTATCCACCAAATGAGCTCAAGGGAGTATGAGATCTCTGCACCTGGTGGTCATTAACCTTTCTGAAGCAGCAATTAAAGGCACAGGGCAGCTTTTCTCCATCCCACTCACTTCATTGTCCAGGTGTCCAACCTCCAGCCACAGTAATGGAGGCAATACACTTCCACTGTCTAGGAAGCTATCCCAAAATATATCACTGCTGCAGTGTTCTTCTGACCTTCTCCCTCATCCGAGTCACCTATAAAAGTTTAGTACTCCACTTGGGGTATCACAGGACCTCATACTGCACAGATTACCCTATGAGTTGGTGATTAATTGAGCTGGCTCAACTCCCTTGTGAAGATGTTCTTTAGCAGAACCTGGAGCTAGTGTATTAGTAGAGACGCCTGACATTTTCTTCAGGTATGGAATTGGGTGTCTTAACTAGCTAAGGTAGGAGCCACAATCTTGTTTGGTTTTATGCTGTAATCATCCTCACACTATGTTCACATTTCCCATGTTTCATTCAACAACTGTGTTTCTCAAAGTATGACCAGATCATAGTGTGAAGGTATGAAGCAGATGTTCTCTATGCCAGTCGGCTCTCAAAGCAGGCCCGGACTGGCTGTTCCGTCACCGGGCAATTCCCCGGTGGGCCGCATGGGTGGGGGCCGGTTTTGTTACAGGGCCGTTTTTGAGCATAGTGCTGCAAAAATGGCCCTGTAACAAAATTGGCCGAAAACCGGCCCTGGCAAAGAGTGCGGGCGCACCCTCAACCCCCCCCCCCCCCGGGGGGAGGGGGGTCGGCCGAGCACTTTGCCAGGGCCGGTTTTGGTTCCCAGTCCGGCCCAGACTCATAGACGTCCTAAGGAGAGGCAATGTATAAAAACAGACACTCCCATCCCCGACCCACCTCACGTATAGATAGAATGTGCCACGGACAGACTCTCATTAACCCAGGAAACCCACAAGTCAGTAATGACCACAATATGTCACTGTTCAGCATCATTAGCATGCACGTACTTATACATACACAGGAAGTCACAAACATACTCAAACATACTCACACATACAAACACACACAAACACTCCAGCCAGCTTAGTTAAAGTCTGCATTGGTGAAGCATGGAAACTTTTAGGGCCTCTCCCACTTTTTCCTAATGACCCAGTTGTTAGTCAAGCAGAATGTGATGGGGTTAGGATTAAAGCGAGAGCCAGCCAGCAAGGAGAGTGTAAGAGGTGTGGTTTGGAGTGGAGGATACAGTGAACCCTCCTGGTTCTTTATCATTCCTTCAGCTCAATAACTCCTTGGTTTGATTCACCTGAGAAATTTTGTATTTTACTCTAGCAAAGAAAGGTTCTGTAATATGAAACACATACATTCTGTGCTATGGAAGGGTTAATTGTCATGTGAGTGATCCCACTCTCCGGGGCCCAATTAATTATTTTAAGTTCTGATAGTTCCCTACCAGTCATGCCAGCATTTATTTTGCCACATTTTTGTACTCACTTCTTTAACTATTTAAGACCTTATTTGAAAAATCTAGAACATAAACCTGAAAAATAATCTATGTGATTTGTCTAACTAAGACTTTCTTATTTCTTTCCTTCAGCTAAGCAAGGACAACAGGTTGTCCAGGACTGTGTTGATCAGGGCAAGAAATGTGTACAAGAAGGTAAGCAAGTTTGGTACCATCTTCATGTAAGCCCTGGAAATAAATATGCAACAAGCAATAGAACAAAGTGAGCAAAATGCATTTTTTATGTACCTTTAGATTTTGTAATGTTGCCACCAACAGATCTGCTATTTACTCTTTTATCAGTGGTACTGTTGGTCAGAGGGAGATTTGACACTAAAACCAACAGGCAGAGGGTTTCCCTTTCCAGCTGTATACTGACAGACATTTACATCCTATTAATATCAGGTACATGTTTCTTCTGAAACAGCAACTGTATCCACAAACCTAGAGTGGAAAGCTAGAACCTAAAACACAATGATTGATCCTGTCTTTAGTTATACCCTCAAAAGCACCATTTACCATTCTATAAACCATAATACATTCAATACATTGCAAATTAGGAAGCATATTAAAGGAAGATGCCTAGAACAGAATTTGCATGTAATCCCCACTGGGCAGAAATTCCTCTGAATGTGCTATCTTTGAATGTCTCATGCCTGTAAAAGCTTCGGGGAACTGGAGAAGGATGAAATTGAAAATTATTTTTGGGGGGTGAAATTTCCCAAAATTTGAGAAAATGCACTTGCCATTTTATTGCATGAAACTGGTTGTGGAAATGTTCTAATTAAACCAGTCTCTCTCAGGTGAAAATCACAAAAGGTTTTCTGGATTTCTCAACATAAAAGTACCCAGACCTAAAAAAAATAAAGAAAATAAATAAGTAAAAAAAGTACCCAGACCTATGTATCAATAAATGGCCAAATATCTTTGTAATAAAAGTCCCTTTATCCTCATAATCTTAAGTGGACGAAGCCCCTTAAAGAGCGTGTGAAGCTTGCTCAGATGTTATTGCAATTTTCTACAAACATGCAAGAAGTTTAGAACTATGTGATATGCATTAGTACTGTAAAACCTGTGTAGGAGGAGGGCAATGATAAAGAATCGTCATTAAAAAGTCAGATTAACTGTCCATACCTTTAGCGGTATTACCAACGTCATAAATGTTCACAATGTGGTGGGAGCATCACAGACTTTTCCAGGTGAGCTTTCGGCTCTGGCAACATCAGAAGTTCATTTTACCATGCGTAGTGGTAGATAAACTACTTAGTATGATGTGACTGGTATACCATGTCATGCAGAAATGAGTACACAGTGTGAGCAGCTGTGGCCAAGAAGAAACCACAGCACACCCCTGATTAGTCCTTTTAATAAATTGTGTCCACAAGTGTGCCCTCTCCTGGTGCTCAGCTGATACGAGTACCTCTACAGACATCTGCAGGAGTAATCCACAAATCCCATTGGGGAGAGCATACTTCTAAGTATAATGAAATTACAAAAAGTCCAAAATTGGCAATTAAAATGTCTTTTTACTCTTCATCAAGAAAACACATAACAGTCAAAGTGTTTCATTCCTTTTGGTAATACGGAACATCTTCAGGGGTGTAAAACATGATACTAAAACACAATTTATATAACAAAAAAAGAGAAGCAAAAATACTTTCATAGCTGTAATACAATTAGAAATCAAACAACTGTGTTTGAAATCCATCAAAGTTCCTCAACAGAGGAAAGAAACCAATGTGTATGAAATGGGGGACATCAAAAACAATTTACAAGCAAACAGAGAAAATGTATTCATTATAATCAACCCCAATCCAGGTATATTGATTAAATCATATAGGTCATATATGATATTCATATGAATGTAACAGAGGAACCCCTATCTCATTTCAGGGATAAGCTCTCTATAATGATAGGACATAACACAAATGGATGGTTCCTTGGACTACTTCATTGCCATTAATGACCAGAAATCACTACGTACACGTTTTTGTTACCTGTTTAATTTAATAAAATTAATAGATTTTTTTTTTAAAAGAGGTACGGAATAAGTTTTCCTCGGTCTCTGCTTGATCGCAGCTGAGATTAAACTACTGTTAGAATGTTGTGATGCTTGTTTCACCTCTGTTAATTCATTGTTTTTGCAGTTGTTGATCAAGGAACTAAAGCAGCAGAAGACACCTGCAATCAAGTCAAAGATCAGCTTCCTGGAGCAATATCCGGGGGATGGGGAAAGAAATAATCATTCGTCTTTTGAAAATGCCGGAAGATTCAAATAGTTGCTTGGATTGGAATCTCAGCATTAAAAATTAGCAGCAAATACAGAATTGTTTAGTTGTAGGAGGCAGTAAATATGCTTAACCTCATTAGATCTGGCGCCAGGAATTATTTTGTTGTGACTAATAGTCAAAAAATATTGTATTGTTCATTGAATAATCTTATTTAGTAGTTAAGAAAAAGTCGGTCATATGGGTGGTTTGTGATCTCTGCTTTCTCTCATCATTATTCTGCGATATGTTTAAAAACACAGGCAAAAGCATCAATGAACTGGAAATATCTCCAACAAAGCAGCAGCTAACATTAGTTAAGATCTTCTTGTTGCTAACCGCTTGAACTGGTTCTTCTTTATCTTTCTTTCAATGCGAATTAATGTTTGAAAGAATAAAAAATTGACTTAGGTAGACCTTATAAGATCTTGTAATTTTACTTTTACCTTTGATGGCAAACTTTCATGCCGATTTGAAGACAGCCAGGGATGGGGAGAAGCTTGAGGCTCGAAGGTTATGGGAGGGAGGCTTCTCTGGGCCCGTATCTCTGACATAGAATGGGGCAAGGCATGCCAACAGCTTAAGAACATTCTAAGTAATGCCAGGATTAAATGAGTCCAAAATCTGTATTACAGAGAACCTGTCTGATCCCGGAAAAATTGCACACAATAAATCCCGGGAGCGGTGCAGGTTGCCCCATATGCACAGAAAAACATACTGCATATGACGTTGTCCTACCCATTACTACTTGGATTCTGGCAGCAAGTCATAGAGCGTCTCCTCCTATAAAGAAATGTATTCCAGCAAAAAAACACAAGTAATATCAGCTGGGCATCATTACCAACCACAAGAAATGTAGCATGGAATCAAAATTGGCAGCATTAGATGCAACGTTGGTGAAAAGACATATAGCATACACTGGATGAAACAGAGGGAGCCACAGGTGCAAAGCTGGGTGAAAAATATGTAGGAATGAGCTATACAGAGGGGAACAGCATAATGATTGCAAGAAAGGATGATACATTTACAGAAGATTTATCAGATTGTTTGATGTTTGCGCTACTGCCGTAAAATGCATAGTATAAGGGAAATCCGACTAAGGCATTACAGTAGCTTCATTGAGGATATAAGTGTATGATATACACCTGAAGCGATAAGTAAAAAGAATGCAGTAGATTTATTGGAGATGAGCGTCTTTAGAGGGTGCAATGACAGAAAAATTAAGGGTGCTAGTTATTAAGTTGCTATGTTGTTTGATATAGTCACAAAAGGAATCGACATGGGATATACTAGACTAGTGGTAACTCCTTGTTGGACGTAGAACAAAATCCCTCTGACGAAGGATGATATGTATGAAACAATAACTGTCACACAGGTTATACATGTGTTGTTAATTCGGCGCCATAAGGGATTGATTGACAAGATATCTTTGTGTATGCATCCAACATTTGTGACTCTGGCATGTCAACTTGTTCAGTTTATTAGTATATGTCCCTGGCTTTACTGCTCTTTTGGTGTGTATACCGTATGTGGAAAATGGTAATAAAGGAAAACAAATTTTAAAACAAAATATTCCGACCTTATTTCTATCAATTTGCAAGCTTGTTTATCCTTTTTACATTTGCCAATGAATTGATCTGTTCATAAAATTCGTTAAGTGGTTCATGAGTGTGTCATTTGCTATGGGGCTC
This sequence comes from Lissotriton helveticus, assembly GCF_964261635.1. Taxonomy (NCBI): domain Eukaryota; kingdom Metazoa; phylum Chordata; class Amphibia; order Caudata; family Salamandridae; genus Lissotriton; species Lissotriton helveticus. Next base: position 839,199,413 of record NC_136065.1, read on the forward strand.
AATAGTTATTTAACAATTTCAGAACAATGCAAGACCATAGACTTTTCTTCCTGAATTAAACAGGCAGTGGACAGTCCCAAGGAAAAGGCACTCAAGATCATTTATAAATGTAATGAAATAGTGAAAATTAAAATTTTGCAGTGACTAGTGCCTGAGGAAGTCCCAATTTACAGGCATACTAACACTGCTTTATAACAACCGTAAAACATACGGGCCAGATGTACTAAGACAGGTTTTGCAAACAGTGACCAGAAGTTGCACACCAACTTTTTGCAAATCCTATGTTATTTTGTGAACCGACTTGTGTACTATTACGTCCATTCACAAAATACAGAATCGTAGTGGGTAGCAATTCAAACTACCCCAAAAATATCAATGAGGTAGGTAGCATATTGCAACCCACTACGATTCGCTGCCATCACAGTGTTGCGCCAGCAGACCATTATGTCTGTGATTGCTTTTAAATAAAGCAACCTTTTTTTTTTTTTTAAGGTAGTCCATTTTCCCTAAAGGAAAACAGGATGCATCGGACAAAAAATTGACTATTTTTTGAGAGTAGGCAGTGATACTATTGACTACCGCCTACTCCCCCAAATTTTTGGGGACCATTCACAAAGTGGAAGGTGCTTAAGAAGTTTAAGAAACAACAGAGGACCCCTGAAAATGGAAACATAAAAGGGATATAGTAGAAGGGGATACAAATGAGAGCAACACACAACAACCTCAAACCCTACACCTTTAAAATTGTATATATCACATGATCATGCATAATTGACAACAAATGCATTAATCCCAAAAATGTGATAAAAAAAATCTTTATGTGTTTTCTCACAATTCTCTTTATTTGTTATTTTTCTTTTCAGCACATTTTTCTTTTGGTCCACAAATTAATTCCTCATTTGTGGACATGATAAGAAGTAGCAAAGTCAATAGTTCTAAATCACAATATACCCAATAACATGAATAACAAAACCAGCCAAGCCTTTATCCACAAGCATAAATTAAATCTCAATGTACCTTCACTCATATCTCACTCGTTCCTCACACATACATCAATTGTGACAAACATTTCAAGACATTAAAAACATCCAGTAGGAAACCAAAGAAAGAACATAGACACATTACAGTGCTCCAAATAAAGCTAGTTCAGTAATGTTTTTAATATTTCAATTGTCATACAACAACTTGTGTATTATCATTTCACAGGTGGTCAATAAACTCTGGTAAATAATTAGCAAAATGAAAACCCTTCCATAGATATAACAACTTAAACTCTTTGACTGAGGTGATCTTCTTTATATCATATGTATTTTCTTAGAATTTCTGTAATCTTCCAGTCCCCATTTCGTTTGTGCCTGGGACGGTGCCCCTCGGGGACCCCATCTCACTGTAAACGGGTTACCAATACCACTCAATAGCCATTAATGTTTAGCGACCAGATTTCTGTCACAGAACAGTAATTCATACCAGAAGGAATCACTATTTGGAAGGATACCCTAAACCCTCCATTTCCAAATAGCACTTTCCAATGGTTTCCTAAATCCATCTTGCAATTCGGTAACATGTTTAGTACTGGCTTGTTAAACTGGTTTAGTACATTTGAAAAATCCATGTTCTTGTTGTAAACCCTGTGATTTATCAAATCATAAGGTTTGCAACCAGAAAATGCAATTGTACATCTGGCCCTTAGTGCCTACAATTACAAGTGATATGAAAATAACTATGCCACTTTGTCAGTCAATAAACACAAAAAGGCATCACTTCAAAATATCAGTACCATTACAGTATATCCTTCCATTAGATTCTTAGTACTTAATGATCCCAGAGTGCTACATAGTTTCTGTACATAGTCATTTCCTTTAGAAATTGTACGATAGACTATAACTATCCCTGTGTTTGTCAATTCTGATACTTACATGCAGGGGGCATGCTTCAATTCATCGCACTGCACAACCTTCCAATAACTGTGGTGAATAAAATAAATATTTGCTAATCCTTTGGAATTGTCTCATCGAAACCCAACAAAATAACTTTTGCTGCCTGCACACTATCAGCTTTAGCAATAAGGGCTATGAGCCTATTTGAACATTCTATTTCATTCCCTGATTGGAAATCAAGCCTCAGAGGAGTGAAAACCCAGTTTCTCCATCCCTCTTTGACATCTCCTTCTGTCCATATTTGAGAGTCTGAGGCTGTCGATTAGGGACTTTAAAAGGTACCGGCAGAGGGACTTGACCAGTGCCTACAGCCCATTGCCTGTCCGTTATGTTCAGTGGAGCACTTGTCATTACAGTGGGCTCATTCCTGATCTGTGGAACAAGGAGATCATTGGGATGTGTTATGTTTCAACTTTATATGCCCATATATAGTGCCCATGTATACAAACCACTTTTAATATATCCTATTTCAGGCCCGCTCCAGCGTTAAAGGCCCGAGCCGAATGTTCTAATTGTAAACTGTACCTGGAATCTGTCACTGAACTTCAAACATCTCCTGCAAGCTCGCCATCTTTCCAGATTTCAACATTCCTTGGACCATCAAAAACAGCTCACTCTGATGCAGATAGTTTTGAAATCTGTTCCCTACACAATCTCAATCAACATTCCTCCTTTTCAACTCACAACAAAGAATATACTTTGGACCTAATCATTGTGTGGCATGTGCATGACTTAATGTAAAATCTGGGAAATCCTGCTTCAAATAACACCATGAGTGTCACTGAATCTTCCTCAAAGGAACATTGGATATGTCATAATATTATGGGTGTCATAAGCCAGGTCATAAGTGGTTGTAGGAGATTGTGGGAGTTGTGACAGTTGGCTTCCTGCTGCTGTCTGAGATGGGTATGATTTTCTGTATGGAATAAACATGAACCATGAAACTCCTACTGTGTCTCTATTGAAGTGCTTCTTTTTTACCACAAGTAGTCTATCAGTAGACCATGAACATTGAAATACTCATATATAGATTGACTGATTGAACCACTTAGCCATTCCTTTTTACACAGCCCCATTAAATCTCCACGGACATTGTCAATATAAACCAGTAGATTTTAAAACAATGGTTCAATCTCTGGATCTGTCTCAGCTCGATGATGGCAAAACCATTCTAGTTAGTCCCCACACAACTTCTGTGGCACCTCTTAGTGCACTAATATACTCCACTGAATGCCTGGTTAAGGAAACAAACAAATCACATAGCCTTACTTCCCTTTTATGAGACATCCATTGGATGTATTCCGAGGCCTGAATGTACTTCAAAATAGCCTCCCTCACCCATAAGGTGATTCACCTCGGCTTGCCCTCCTATGTGAAGATCAAACTCTACACCACAGGGGTGCAGAGAAACACCAGAGGCAAATCAGCACTACTTCATGAGCTCACCGCGTTAAATTATCAAATACCCTCAATCAAAATTTCTCCGTTCAAGCTCCTATAAATTGAAGAGCCTCCCTGAAGAAGTCAGACACGTTTCAATCTTCCTAGACTTCTGTAAGGATCTAAAAACTCACGTATTCAAACTCCAGCAGCTATTACTTGTTACTGTTTTCTAGCAGTTTGGATGTATTGCTTTCAACTCTCTGAGCAGTTATCTAGTTCTATATAATATATTGTTTTATGTGAAGGGCTCTGCTACCCAAATGGTGAGTGCCATGCTTTATAAACACCACACAAATAATAATAATAATAATGCCAATAATAATAATAACAAAAACACATCCCCTCTTTAACCCAAAAGTACAGTTAGCCTGGTTAGCAACCCCACTACCAGAAATAAAGTGAACCAGTTGATGACAGTCACTAACCGATCCACTTGCCTCTGACTCTGGCTCATTCACTACCTTTTTATGAGCTCTTCTTTGTACCAAACCTCTCAGCCACACCACCCAGGCACTGCTCCTCTTTCACTCTTTGTTCTCTAAACTTTGGCACACCAACGCAGACTAGAACAGAGCAGTCAGATAGTGTTGCAGGGACACTTCAATCTATAAGTTCCGAGTCATCTGGGTTCCCAAACCGCCCTCAAGGATCCCTCCTGTGAATCATCAAAAGTGCGGGAGGAGAAGACTGCACTGCCAGTAACTCCAGCACCTCCATGCGTGGATCTATGCAGCATTACTCCAATCGATGTTGAGATTGGATGTATAATGTTATGTACAGCTCTCATTGAAAGCCTCAATTGTTTATTTCAGTTTCTAAATGTCACAACTCACTGCTGTGATGTTTTAAAGGCCTTCCAGGCCAGCTGACAGCACTCTCTGAGAGCCAGTTTGCACAGCTCTACTTGTCTGTTTTGAATGAAAGCAGAAAGCACAGCTACAGGAGGGGGAGGAAGGCAGGAAAGGTGGTAAGAATCGGTTAGGGATTGCAGGTAAGGTTTTTTTCCTTTTAATTTGTGGCATCAAACTTTGGATTTGTCTATTTGGTGACATTCAAGACCCCTTGGTGAAAAATATCCCAGTAATTCACTGTCACCCATTTATAATTCTATATGTCATGCTTGGCTCTCATAGAGAGCCTCTATCACTTATTCCAGATTCTAAATCTGGTAAATCATTGCGATGGTGTAGGAACAGTTTAATGTACATTTACAATGTTATGCATGGCTCTCATACAGAGCCATTAGCATGAATGACTCATTTCTAAATCCAGTAATTCACTGCTATGAAGTAGAAACAGTGGGTAGCAGAACATGTTAACCTCTGTGGCTACATCATAAAGAAATTCCAGGCTGCACTTGCTGGGCTCTCTGAGAGCCTGTCAGAGTAGTGCTGGCTTAGATGGAAGGGTAGGCACAGAAAGTGGTGGTGGCAGGTGACAGAAGGCCGTGTTTTTTTTTAAACATCCGTCAGGGAGGAGACCCCTTGTTATGTATGGTTCCCCCATTACTCCTCTGCCCCTGTATAGCCATTGAAAGGAGGGTTAGATGATTTGGGGGGGGGGGGGCATAAATTTGTGGGTGCAAAATGCTACCTCAAAAGCTAGACACACCAAAATCTTACCTAAATCAAATCTCCCATATTTACTGTATTGGAGACGGTTACATACACGCGAGTGCGCGAGGTATCTGGTATTCTTGTGCAGTCGCGTGTGTGTATGTGTGTGGATTATTGTTTATTTATGAAGCGGGTAGTAGGGACGCGCGCCCTCAAGCGTCTCTGTTGCCTTTTGAAATTACATATTACTTGGGGGCTCGCGGGTGGTTGGTGCTTAAATATGACATGCGTGTATATATATGGCTTCATTATGCCGTTAGGGCATTGTGCTGTATACCTAGACTTCTGCATGTACCTGTTATATTAAGCACCATTAAAATAAAGAAAAAAATTTACTTTACTGTTTTCCTGTGTTCCCTGGTTCTTCAGGTTGGTGCCCTTCACTTTTTCAACACTGGCGATGAGCGGCTGAACCACGTAGTTTTCAAGTATTTCTTGGTCTTTTCCTGGATGTGCCACCCGTCAGTATTACGCTATGTTATTGGATCACCTACGTAGAGAGACCTCTCTTTGTTGGTCTATTTAGCCGGCACGTCAGCAGAACAATTTCTAATTGCTTTATTATCGAGTGTGTGTGAGAAAGTGCCCTCTTTATTCATGGTTGCCCCCACTTTTTGCTCAATTGCTGAAGTGCCTTGACTGAGTCTGCCCTGGGCTCCTGCTAATCAGGTACCCAGGGACTATGTTCTTTCCCTAAAACTGCATTGAAGCCTAAACCTAATTGGCATCTCTGGCCACAGGTCAGCCCCTGGTAAATGGTACCCCAGGTACCCAGGGCACTGTGAGCAGAGAAGGCCTCTAAGGCCTGCAGCACTTATTGTGCCACCCTTAGAGGTCCTGTACCACTACACTCACACACTGCCTTTGCAGGCACACATCTCTGAGTGCCATGCCTACAACCCACTGCCCTGGCATAGGTCAGTGAACCATATAGCTGGGTGCACTATACCAGTGGTGAGGGTACAGGTGCATGATCCCTGTACCATTACAGTGTCTAAGTCCTTTCTTAGACATTGTAGGTGCAGTGCTGCCATTAAAAGTAAATGGTGCTGGCACTTTGTCTTTATGAACTCCACAGGACCATAATGGCTACAGTGAAAACTGAGAAGTTTGGTATCAAACTTCTCAGCAAATTAAACCCACACTTATTTAATGAAAAATGCACACAGAGGGTATCTTAGGGATGCCCCCTGAAAACTAACCCACCACTAGTGTCCAGGCTGAGTGGCTGCTTTTAGCTGCCACCACCAGCATGTTTATGGGCCCCTGGGTGGAGAGCCTGCTGCTCTCTGGGGCCTGAAACAATGCACATCCTGGGACAAGGTGACAAGCCATCTTACCCAGGATGGGCAGGGTTCCCAAAGGGGAAGCTTCAAAGCTTGCCGCCTTTGTGAGCTTCCCCAGGCCGCTTGCTGCTGCTCTCAGCAACTGGTCCCCACTGGTTCTGACCCCAACTTTTGGCGGGAGAACCGGCGGGAAAAACAAGTGAGGAAGAGAGGTTTGCCCACCTCTGCCAACTCCGCCCCGCAGATGGGGGAGGTGAGGTGAAACACAAATCTCAGTCCATGTCATCTTGAACTCAGCCGACCAGGGACAGGCTCATGCCCCACTCCCACTGGAGGATGGCATTATGGGTGTACCCACCCCAGGGAAGGGACCCATTGGTCCCTGACTTTTACCTACCTGTAACACCCGTAAATCTAGTATTTAGGGACAACCCTGAACCTTGCTTCCTCAGACAAGTAGAAACTACAAGAAGAAGAAGGACCAAACAGCCGTGCAGCAGCTAACAAGAAGAAGACGCCCACTGACTTGGCCCCAGCCCTACCGGCCTGTTTCCACCTCAAACCTGCTCCTGCGAAATCCCGATGTGTCCTGCAGCCAGCAACCTCAAAAGCCCCAGAGGACCTGCCTGCCTTCATCCACAAAGACTTTGTCTCCCGTGAACACCGGATTTGTTCATCTGCAACCTCTGGCCTTGACCGGAAACCGCAAATCCGCACCACTCTGCACCCGCCGTCCATGGCCCGAGCTCGAGTGGGAAAACACCACGAGGAGGTCAGCTCAGCAATCCTGACCCAAGATCCGGTGACCCCTGACCTGCCTCAAGCCGACGCCTGCACTCTACATCCAGAAAGCCCCCCTAACCGCGAACAGGAGCTGGTAAGAAGATCCGACCTGAAAAAGGCACCCCTGCACCCGACGCCCCATGGCCTTGTGTGCCCAAACCGACTGCGCCTAACCAACCCCTAACTTCCCAACTTACCTCTCGAAGTGGTGGTTGCACCCAGAAGACCTTCGGCCCCAAGCCAGCAGTGTCTTTGCAAAGCGGAAGTTCCCCATTGAAAACAACAGGGCGCCCAATGTTGAAACAGCACCCTGCACCCGGCCATCCTAGTGCCGCTGAGGGTGCACCTTTGGTGCTACTTTGTTTCCCCATTTGCCCTGAGCTTAAGTCCAGGAATTTTGCTCCCACACCCAAGTGTCCTGCTTGCCAGCAGCCACCAACCGGAGGCCCCCTATTCCCCATTGGATAACATTGGGCTTCAGCACTCTGCACTCATGCCGCCCTAGTGCCGCTGAGGGTGTAACAAGAGATCATCCTTGATCCTGGGGGACCCCTGAGTCTACCCCCAGAACCTCAACTCCCACTACCAAATACTTACCTCAAAACCGATAACACTATTTTCCTCCATAGGATAACATTGACTGTTTTTTTGTGAAAAGTTTCTAAGTGTGGAGTTTGAGAAACTAAAGACATTTTTTAAAATTGCATAATCTAACAAAAATGATTTTATTTACCTGTTTTCAGGAAATGTCCCAGAGTAGTATCTAGGTGTTTGATCTTTGTAAGCCTAGTAATCTCAAAAGTTACTTACTTACCTGCTATTTTACTAAAAAGCCCATTCAAGTCTATGCACTGCATTTACTAAGTATTGCATTTATCTGCATCCATACTGTAAATCAAACCAAAGTGCATATACAATTATCGTTCAAACTGTATTTCAATTGCATTACTACTTTAAAGTATGTACTGCTTACCTGTGCCTTGGTTCTAGAAAATAAAATAACTAAAAGAATATTTTTATATAAAAGCAATTACTCTGAAGTCCAGTCTTTGAGTGTGTGAATGAAACATTTCCTAGCTAACGTAACGGAAAGTTTCAATTCTATTAAGGACTCAGAGGCGAGGATTATGCCTTCTCTCTTCGCTTTATTACAATAGCAGCATGAAGGTCAACCAAAAGACTACGTTAACCATGAATCATAGGGAAAGTAGTAGTCAAAAAAAAAGATGATAACAACCAATCAGAGGCAGTGACAATGTCCAATCAGGGGCAACCAGACCAACATAGTCCCCTGCGAGTGTCCATTTCTCCTCTTTCGGAGCACGACGACAGCTGATCCACACTCTTCAGACATCTTACTTCTGAACGTCAACACCTGGAAAGGACAGGTAGGCGTTACTCAAAGCACTGTATACAACAAGATAAAATCAGACAGAATACATCTTCAAAAACCATCATGAATATGGGAAACAGTTACTTTTTAAATTACGGGGAGGGATCTCCTCCAAGAGAGCATGGGAGGTATAATCCTCGCCTCCGAGTCCTTTATAGAATTGAAACTTTCCGTTACGTTAGCTAGGAAATTTTTCATTCTATGTCTGGACTGGAGGCGAGGATTATGCTTGTTTAAAGCTTGCCCACCACCAGTTGTGCCATATTCAGCACTGGTTTGAAATAGAACCTCTTAAAGGTAGAGTCCAAAGAACAATCCTCTGCATTAAGGATATCCTCAAGGCGTGCGCCCAAGCTGAACACCTTCGAAGCCATTGCTCCTTGAGCGGAATGTGCGCCGAAGTGACGTAAATTTATACCAGCCGCCTGCATAACCCAGCGAACCCACCTGGCAGAGGTGGGAGAGGAAACCGCCTTAAAGGGCCTCCAGAGCGAAATAAGCAATTGGCGCTCCCCAGGGGGACGGAATTCCTCCGTCATTTCCTCATACGCCTTGAGGCAACGGACCACGCAAAATTTAGGAGAAGCTGGAAAGGCTGGATATGAAATGACCCTAGTATGTCACTTAGTGCGAAGCAGGAGAATAAAAGTTACTCCATCAGGAGAAAAAGTTCTCCCTGAAATGTCCAGGGCTCGGACATCAGAGACCCGCCTGCACGAAACCAGGCAAAGCAGCATAGCTAGTTCTGCTGAAAGCTCTTTCCTTGAAAGATAACGATTAGGCTGCCAGGAGAGAAACAAGTTAAGGACTTGATTGACATCCCACAGGGAAGAGTACCAAGGCTCTTGGGGCAGCAACAATCGTACGCCCCTCAACAGCTTGCACACCAGTGGATGCTCCCCCACCGGGGCACCATTCACAGACATGACAGGATGAAATCGCTGATCTGAAGGTATTGATTGATCTCAAAGCGAGACCAGCCAAAGCCAGATGAGCCAAGACATTCACCACGGTAATAACGTCGGCACAAAGGAATCATAACCCCGTCGCAGACACCAACGGGACCATCGGCCTCATGCAGACTTTTAGCGTTTAACCGTGCTATCTGCCCATGCCTTTGAGATGAGGTCCTCAACTTCCCTCGAAAGACCTGGGGTTTCCCATCGTCCCCGGAAATCCGCCACGCCATGAGAAACAGAGAGCCCGCTAACACCAGTGGGTGAAGATTCCCCCCTGGGACTCGTAAGAAGTGCGGGAAACTGGGGGAGTAGGATTGGAAAATCCCAGGAAAGTTCCAGAAGAACTGGAAACCATACTTGAGACCTCCACAGGGGGGAAATCAACACCAGATCCACCTCCTGTCTGTGGACCTGCGCCGAGGTCCGTATGATCATCGCAAACGGGGGAAAGGTGCACCTCTGTTCCAGGCTCCAATCCTGGAGAAACGCATCTGTGGCCGCCGGTAGAGGGTCCGGCCTCCAACTGAAGAACTGAGGGACTTGGTGGTCCAGACGAGATGCAAAAAGGTCTGCCGAGAACGGCCCCCAGTGAGCGTTCAAGGCTGCAAAGACGGTCTGGTCCAGCTTCCACAAGCTGAGGTCGCGGAAGTGGCAAGACTGGAAATCCGCCTACAAATTGTCCCAACCCGGAAGGTACTCGGCTGTGACCGATATCTGGCTGTCTAGGCAGTACTGCCAAAAACTCGCTGCCAGATCTGAGAGTGCCCGGGACCTGGTGCCTCCCAAGTGGTTCACGTACCGAACCGCTGATACATTGTCCATCTTAAAGAGCACGCAGGACAGTACTAAGTCTCTCGTCCAGCACCGCACGGCAAACGAGCCTGCCAAAAGCTCCAGACAGTTGATGTGTAATTTCTGTTGGTCTAGAGACCATAAACCTCCCGTGGACAAATCCCCGCAGCGCGCTCCCCAGCCGAACCTGCTGGCGTCAGACTCGATCACCAGATCCTGGGTAGAGCCGAAAATCGCTCGCCCGTTCCAAGCTTCCATGTGGTCTAGCCACCACTGGATGTCGGCCCATCACTTCGAGCGTCAGTGATACTGTGTGGGAGTAAGGGAAACCTTTCCGGAGAAAGTATGCTTTCAGGCGCTGCAAAGCCCTGTAGTGCAGGGGTCCTGGGAATATAGCCTGGATAGAAGCCGATAAGAGGCCCACTACCGGCGCCAAGTGGCGGAGGGACACCCGCTGCTTGGCCAATACTCGGCCTAACTCGTGACGGATTTGGGAGATTTTTCTTGGTGGAAGTCTCAGCGTAGAAGCGGTTGAGTCGATGACGAACCCCAAAAAGGTAACAGACTGGGTCAGACGTAAGAGGGACATGTCCCTGTTGATCACAAACCCGAGGTCTTGCAGGAGGGCTATCGCCATCTGAAGCTGCGCCTCCAGGCGACGCGGGCACTTCGCCATCAAGAGAAGATCGTCTAAATACACTATCATCCTGACTCGTCTGGACCGCAAAAACTCCATTGCCGGCTTGAGGACCTTGGTGAAACACCAAGGGACCGACGAAAGGCCGAAGCAGAGAGCGGTGAACTCGTAGACGCGGCCTTGCCACAGGAACTGCAGGAACTTCCTGTAGTCGTGAAAAATGGGAATCACCAAATAAGCATCTTTGAGGTCCAAACGGACCATCCAATAGTGGGGACGAAGCACGTCCCGAAGGAGGTGAATTCCCTCCAGTTTGAAATGGCGATATACAAGCCACTCGTTGAACTCGCTCAAGTTTATGACTGGCCTTTTTCCGCCATCCGTTTTGTCCACTAAGAAAATGTTGTTTAAAAATCCCTCAGGGTGACGGACCGCATGTGGAATTGCGCCCTTGTGCAGGAGAGAGGAAACCTCTTCGTCCACCAGGGCGGAATCCGCGCCTGAAAATTGAATGGGACGGGGAGGGAAGTGTTGCTTGGGAACCCCCAGGAACTCTATATGAAACCCCCGCACTGTCTGAAGAACCCACGCATCGTGTGTGATGGACAGCCAAGCCCTGTGACAGCTTGCAAACCGCCCCCCCTAGATTTTTTGGGGAAAAAAGGTGAACACTCACCGGGGTTTGAACTGTTGGCACCTCCATGGAAGCCTCTTCCTTTTCCTCTGCGACCCCTGGTGGGGTAGAAGTTCCCGAAGCGGGACTGATCATGCTACTGACCGGAGCCTTTGTGGTTACCCTGCTGGTGACCTCGACCGGCCGAGCGGCCCCTGCCTCGACCGGCCCCGCGAAAAACATGGGGAAACACCTTCCGAATCGTTGTCTGCGCTCCGTCGAGGGACGTGAAGGTATTTACAAATTTGCCGAGCTCCCTCACAAAGGGCTCGCCAAATAGACCCCCCTGTGTTACCTCTCCGGCCTCAGAGTCCGCCAGGTCACCCAATTTTGATTCAATTTTTAAGAGAAGTGACCTGCACCGCTCTGTGGAGAGCGCACAATTCTCGTTCCCCAGGAAAATTATTATTCTTTGTGCCCAGTTGGAGAGGATCTCGGGAGAGATGGTAGAGCCTGACTCCTTGGCCTCCTGTGCCATATCCAAAATCTTTGTGGCCGGGCCCAGGGCATCCAGGAGCTTGTCCTGGCAAGCCCGCCAGGACCTATCAATCCCTCTTATCGGATCTCACATGAATTTCTGCAAGAAGGTATGCTTCCTGGGGTCGATTTCAGGGGTGAGGGTAACTTTTCCCTCCAAAGAGGGGTGAGGACACTCTACCCTTACGCAATTTCGAGCTTCCTTTTCTAAAGGCCTGCGGATGTGTTCCGCCACATAAGCTGCTACTTTTTCCCCAGGGACCCACTCCGAAGAGCGGGGATGAACAATGTCATTCGGATCCAACATATCCGAAGTGGCTGAAGGGTTAGCTGCCGGGCGCAAGGGAAGCCAGGGTCTCGATGGGCCAGGGTCATTGTCGGGTTCCTCTGCAGCATCGGGGTCAGCAGGCTGGGCGTCCTGTGCAGGTTGGGAAGGGGAGGGAGCAGGGAGCGCAGCCGGTTGGGTTGAACGGCTATCCAGGGGTGTTGCCTGGGCTGAGGATTTGGGGGTGACAGGAGCTGGGGTAACCCCTATGCGCTGTACTAGACGCGAAAAAGCATTGTTTATTTGTCGGGAAAGCCTATCTTCCAGGTGGGAGATAGCCTAGCCAACAGCCTGGTAGATTGAAGAATCAACTGCATCATAAAATGCCTCCCCCAGGGCATCTCAGCGGGGGGGGTCCTCCTCCCCAGGGTATTCATCATAGTAATCCATGCTTGCTATAGCCCTCAACCAAGAGACTGTCAGAGTAGAAAGCTGGGTGTCAGCTAAAATCAGGGCGGTAGAGCAGCACCGCAAATCAGGGGGTTCTAACCCCAGGGGACATAGCTGGCAGCAAATACATACACACTCCCTGCCAAGGAGCGCTCACCGGTCTTGGTATGTCCCCTTATAGGCCTGAAGAGGCTGATACAAGACCTCACTCGAGGCGTAGTAAAGAAGCAATACAGACTCCACAGCCCTCTAGTCTAGAAGCGAAGGGGGGTGGAGCGTTCACAATACAAATGCGGCAGCAAAGCTGTAAGAAGGCCGTCTACACCGCTACAACCCCACACGGGCGTTCCTCTCAGACCGGGGCCCTTCAGTGGTGACGCGCGCAACGTTTGAATCGTCTGATGAGATCAAATGTCGCGCCGCGGCTCCGACGACCTCTAGCGGCGGGAGGTCCGCGGGGCTCAGCCAGCACCACAAACGCCGCGTAGGGACGAGGGAGGCCTCGACCCCACAGCGCGACCCAAACACTAAAACCCCCGAAAGGGACAGACCGCGACCCCCGAAGAAGGGAGGGAAAAGAGTGACAGCGCCCGCGCACGCCAAGCATGGCCGCACAAAACCACACAAGAAGGGAAAAAACCCTCAAGTGAACGCCTCCACACACACAGCGTCACAATATGACAGCAAGTTCAGGATGCATGTAAGAACGAAAACAAGGCACATAGCATATCATTTCACCAATAAGCACAATACAGTAAGAAAACTGGAGAGTAATTAGCTTTGCTGCGGAGCAGCGAAGAAAGAGGAGGAATGGACACTAGCAGGGGACTATGTTGGGCTGGTTGCCCCTGATTGGACATTGTCACTGCGTCCGATTGGTTGTTACCATCTATGTTTTTTGACTACTATTCCCCTATGATTCATGGGAAACGTAGTCTTTTGGTTGACCTTCATGCTGCTTTTGTAAAAAAGCGAAGAGAGAAGGCATAATCCTCACCTCCAGTCCTGACATAGAATTCATTTGCTGACTGGGTGTTTACAACAAATGCTTAACACTGTCCTCTGATACTGCCTTACTGCTTGACCACACTACCACAAATAGAGAATGAGGTGCCATCTAACTTTACCTCTGTCTACCTTTGGGGTTCCACTGGACTTTGTGCACACTATACCTCACTTTGGTATAGTATATACAGAGCCAGCTTCCTACATTGGTGGATCAGCTGTGGGATATACAACTTTGCATTTGTTGGACTACTTGGTTACCACCTGATCACACAACAGAACTCCTAAATTATCTTTAGAATTCAGATTTTTTCAAATTGGCATTTTTTGCAAAATTACTAAACGTCTTGTTAGGGCCTTGGTTAAGTCCCTTTAGAATTTTAGAAAAATAAAAAAATCACTGTAGCTAGGCTTAGAGGGGTTATAAGTTCTTTTTAACAATGTCTCAAAACAAGAACCCAGCAGTTAGTGAAGATAACCACAATGACATACCTCCACTTGTCTTTCAAGGAAGTAAGGTCCCTATTAAAAACATAGCCATTGGTCCCCACCCCACCAAACAAAAGCTCCAGGAGCTGTTGACTGGGTATGCTAAGGACCACCCATCTGAAAATGGTAAAGACCAGTCAGAGGGCGAAGGAGGGGAAGGTGATGACCTGGTAGATCAACCCCCTCCACTTGCTAGGGAGAAAAGGGTCCAATAATCAACCTCTCAGTACCTAGATCCCACACAGGTGGGTCAGTCTCTACTGAGGAGATTGAGAACAGCCTCAATGAGGAGGACAGCCTTTTAGTAAGGCTGACCAAAAGACTGAATCTAGAGACCAGCTTGCTGGCTCTAGAAAGAGAGAAAGCCGAGATGGGCTTAGCACCCTTCAATGGTGGCAGCAATTTACTTAAGGATAAAGAGCAATCTCACGATCCTAAAATCCCTCAAAGGATTGTCCCTAAATATGAAGAGAGTGATGATATCACAAACTGGTTCACATCACAAACTGGTTCACAGCCTTTGTGAGGGCTTGTGAAATGAGAAAAGTGAAGAAGTCACAATGAGCGGGCACCCTCTTTGGGAATTGTTCTCTTGTAACTGCAGAGACAGACTCCTGACCCTTACAGGGGCAGATGCTGGGTCTTATGACCTCATGAAGAGAACTCTGATTGGGGGATTTGGACTCACAACTGAGGAATATAGAATTAGATTCAGGGGAGCTCACAAAACCAAAAACCAATCCTGGATAGACTTTGAAGACTACTCAGTTAAAACACTAGATGGTTGGTTAACGGGAAACAATGTGCATTATTTCAATGGACTTTACAATCTGTTTATGAAAGAACATATTTTAAGTAATTGCACTAATGAAAAGTTTCATCGGCATTTGATAGACCTAGATCTAATTTCTCCCCAAGAATTGGGAAAGAAGGCAGACCACTGGGTCAAGACTAGGGTGACAAAAATACCCACTGGGGGTGACCAAAAGAAAGGGGTTACAAAACCTCCCCAGGGAAAAGGTGGTGAGTATTCCCAAAATAAAAAGCCTGAGTCTCCTAAAGGGCTCCAAAAACCTGTACAGGAGGTGGGTCCCAAACTTTTCCAAGTCCATTAATAGGTAAAAGGGAAAGAACTTTGATCCTTTAAAGGCCTGGTGTAACAACAGTAAGAAGTTGGGACAATTAACTGGAGATGCTGCTTGCCCAAACAAGAAGCCCCCTAGTCCTACTACAACTACTCCTGGGGTAGCACATCTCCAGATGGGATCAACAGTGTGCCAAGAGCAAATCGGGTTGCACACTGAAGCAGTTCTAGTTTCAGAAGGAGAAGTTGAGTTTTCCACTGTAGCTGTGTGGCCACTCAACTTAAAAAAGTACTTACAATACCCTTGGATTAATGGAACTAGGATAGAAGCTCTGAGGGATTCAGATGCCAGTGTCACTATGGTGAGAGACATTGGTTTCCCATGAGCAATACTTGATTGGGAGAATTTACCCAGTCACCAATGCTGACAGTGTTACCATTAACCATGCAATGGCTATGGTGACATTAGACTTGGGGGGGAGGGGGGGTTTACTTGCCTGAAACAGGTAGTGGTCTCTCCAAAGCTACCAGCTGCATGTCTGCTTGGCAATGACCTGGAAACCTCAGCATGAACTGAGGTTGAACTGAAAACCCATGCAGCAATGCTGGATATGCCTGCATTGGTGTGTGTAAAAACAAGAGCACAGAGCAAGAGACAGGGTGCAAAAGAATTGTTGGAGTCTGAAAGTATGGCCCAACCGTCCAAGAGAAAAGGTAGGAAGACTGGGGGACCAGCTTCTGTACAGCAAAAGGATCAGGACCCCTCTCCGCAGGGAGATGACCCTAGAGGGAACTGAGCCCATGGAGCTTGACCCTTACCAGGTTGAACTCTTAGGCCAAGGGGGACCTTCTAGGCAGACCCTCCAGGATTTCGCGGTTTGCCGCGAAATCGGCACGTTTGTAAAAATGCCGCAATTTTTACAAAAGTGCCCATGAAATTGGCACTTTTGTTGAAATCGCTGCATTTTTACAAAAGCTAGTGCATGCCGCTATATCCTGGGGGGTCTGGCTGTCAACAGGTCATCCACTGCATTCAAGAGGCTAAACACACGTGACCACTCTGTCTTAGCCTACATCTGCTCTGACTCTTCACTCAACGTCTGGTAGTGTGTCAAGATGAAGTTCTGGAACCGGCCCTAATGGGACTCAAAGATATGACCTCTTTGTAACAGAGAGGCGTCGTGACAGAAAACGCCCCTTTACTGCCCCCTAGAACACTAAAATGCAAGAAAAAGGCCAGGCTTTTGAAGTTTGGCTCCATACCGTCTTGCTCTGGACATCTAGAAGGAATAAGCATTGTGGGGGAGGAGTTGTCTTCCAGTGGGTAAACAGCTGCTTTTGGAAGCACATTCTGGAGTCTGACCCCGGCTTCCATATGTTATCAAAGTGTTTGATCCTGAGCACACAACTGTATCTCCTTATGTCTCATTTCCCTTAACTGACAGCACAGGAAGCACTTGGGAGCAATTTAAGCCCTAGAGATTAATAAAAGCTGCAAATTACATGTCAGCCTTGTTTCTTAAAGCCGGAAGCACCGGAAGTAGTGAGCTCACGGATATGTATGCCACTGTTCTGTCTGAATTGAGTTATGTTGCAGACTACAAGGCTTTCTCCATGACCATGTTAGAGCTCCTACTATCAGATGCCCTCATTCCCACATCTGGGATGCCACGTATCAGGGTGCAGCTACCACTGGTGAAGCAGGTGCACTGCCAACAGTGCCCAGGGATCTGAGGGGGACCTGCACCCCATTTACAGCTGTTTTTACTACCCAGCATGGCAATGGATGGTCCAATGTTCATTAGAGTATTGGGACCCATGGCACCCCTGTGTGCCCCTGTCACCAGGAACACCATCTGTTTCATTCAGCTCCAAGCCCGAGTTTTAAAACGGAGTACTCGATGGCGGATAATATGTAGGACTTTTTGATGCTTTGATTGAATTTCATGCACAGTTCACCACAAGGAGGATATAAATCCCACAACAGTTTATCCAGAAAACTTTTAAAAAAAATGATCCAGCTTGTTTCTGACAACAGTTGCTGCCAACGGTCCTGAAGAAGTCCCTCTACAACTAAGATTTAGAGGTTGAAACTTCAATGCTCCAACACATAGACTATCGTTAATTGTTACTGCTGCAGTTGTTCTAAAAATGTCTGTTAAGATTGAAAAATTGATTGTGAATATGTTTACATTGTTTCGTTCTGTTTTTTCATTACTTCATTTAGTGCACCATTGTTCACTGCACCGTTCACTAGAGCACCCGTCATATAATCATTGAGAGGTGTATTTTTGGGATTTCATTTGATATAAGTACAGATATAGAATTGGATTATAAATGAAAACTTGAAAATGTTAATTCGTGATGCCAAGGGAGCACAGGCTTATGGCTCTCTCCGAGTATTGTTTACCCAGGTTACCATGAAAACGCGGTTGCCCCAAATATTATTATTTAGCATCACTCCCCAAGGAAATAAAACGGGCAGCCCCGTGCAGGAGTAGAACTTGCTGGGTCTGGGTCAGTTCCATCCAGGAGTAGGTCTTGCTGGGTGTGGGTCAGCCCCGTGCAGGAGTAGATCTTGCTGGGTATGGGTCAGTCCCGTGCAGGAGTAGATCTTGCTGGGTCTTGGTCAGCCCCGTGCAGGAGTAGATCTTGCTGGGTCTGGATCAGTCCCGTGCAGGAGTAGATCTTGCTGGGTCTGGGTCAGTCCCGTGCAGAAGTAGATCTTGCTGGATCTGGGTCAACCCAGTGCAGGAGTAGATCTTGCTGGGTCTGGGTCAGCCCAGTGCAGGAGTAGATCTTGTTGTGTCTGGGTCAGTCCCGAGCAGGAATAGATCTTGCTGGGTCTGGGTCAGTCCCGTGCAGGAGTGAATCTTGTTGTGTCTGGGTCAGTCCCGTGCAGGAGTGAATCTTGTTGTGTCTGGGTCAGTCCCGTGCAGGAGTAGATCTTGCTGGGTCTGAGTCAGCCCCGTGTAGGAGTAGATCTTGCTGGGTCTGGGTCAGTCCTGTGCAGGAGTAGATCTTGCTGTGTCTGGTTCAGTCCCATGCAGGAGTGAATCTTGTTGTGTCTGGGTCAGTCCTGTGCAGGAGTGGATCTTGCTGTGTCTGGGTGCCACTCTCTAGACCTTACCCAGCCCTCGAAGCCCCATTGGGCCGTGCTTGAGACCCCAAACGCTGGTGTCTGGAGGGGGTGCTGGGCAGTGAATCTGATGCTGCACGGTGGCCATGGCCCTGGGCTGGTGCCTTCACCAGGGCATGGACTGGCACAGACGGTTCAACAGTGCTACCGCCATTCTCATCCAAAGTCCACATTAGCAACCAGTGGGCATTTTTGGGCCAACTGGTGGCAACATCAAGAGGGATGGGTGTCAGGGCATCCCTTGGGCAGCCCTGGTGTTGTGCACTATTTCTGAACCTCTGCAAACTGGGAAAAGAGGATGCCTGCCAGGAAACAGTCAGTATCCTTGGCGAGTAGTTTACTCCACAAGTCAACCTTAATTCTAAAGTTCTCTTGTGTGTATTGTACCGCAGGGGTGGGGGAGTGCCTGGATACACTCGGTGCACCCTTGTGCAAATGAAGGAGCACGTGTACCGTCGCTGGTCTTGAGGAAGAGCTGAGGGCACAAATGATTGTTGAGTGATGAACCTCCAAACTCCAGCAGCTCCCCCTGAAGAAACTCCATGCCATTCTAGCGCTAGGCAAACCTTCCAACGTCATAAGCCGGATCAGTTTCTGCCGTCCTCCCGTGAATGATGCCGGTAGCTCCTGGTGGGACGACGGTCCTAGGCCCCACGCAACGCGGGACGCCTGTAACGCTGTTTTGCTACCCTGGGCTGCTGACGGGCAGTCTTTTGCTTTTCGAGGGAAACAAAGTGTCTACATTGTAAATAAACCAAATATACATAGCTTCATGTTGTTAAATAACTAAAAAACGAAGATATCTGTGTTTGTTGTAGGTAAAATGGCCAAATAAAATGCCGCAAAATTGCCGTTAAATTTCCATATTTGTGCCGCTAAATTTCCATTTTTGTGCTGCTAAATTTGCTAATCCATGCCGCTATATTCTGGGGGGTCTTCTAGGGAAGAGCTGTGCCTGCACAGGAAAAGGAAGATGTCAGTGGTACCCACAGAGTTTATTGGGAAGAAGGACTACTGTACACTGAGGCAGCCGCGGGCCGTGGAGGGAGTTACGGTGGGGCAGGGAGGCGGGGAGGGGGAGGGGCGGGGTGGAGGGTGCGAAAAACAGGCATATGGATCATTGCAGGTAAGTACCCAATTTAATTAATAAAACGAAATTCGTAGCGAGCACAGCATTGCTTTTTGCCATGCAGTGCGCGCTACGAATTTCGTTTTATTAATTAAATTGTGTACTTACCTGCAATGATCCATATGCCTGTTTTTCGCACCCTCCACCCCGCCCCTCCCCCTCCCCGCCTCCCTGCCCCACCGTAACTCCCTCCACGGCCCGCGGCTGCACTGAGGCCAGAGACCCCAAACCTAGAGCCACCAGGAGAGTGGTAGTGCCTCAGAAGTACAAGGAGTTTATCCGAACTTTAGCTCATGACATCCCCTAGCTAGACATCAGGGCCAAACCAAGACTTGGCAAATGCTAGTTAGCCACTTTTACTGGCCCCAGGTGCACCAAAAAGTAAAGACGTTTGTCAGCTCCTGGGTCACCTGTCAGGCAAGTGGCAAGACAGGTGGCTCTTCAAAGTCTCCCCTGTTACCACTACCTGTGGTGCGGTTCCCTTTGAAAGGGTAGGTGTGGACATAGTGGGTCCACTTGAACCTCCCACAGCATCAGGGAAGAAATTCATTCTAGTGGTAGTGGGTCATGCCACTAGGTACCCTGAGGAAATTTCCCTTAGGAGAACTACAGCTCCTGCAGTAGCCAAGGCCCTCATTGGTGTCTTCAACAGAGTAGGGTTTCCTAAGAAGGTGGTTTTAGACAGAGGTTCCAATTTCATGTCTGCTTACACGTGTGGAAAGAGTGTGGATTGCAGTAGAGGTTTACTACACCCTATTACCCACAAACCAATGGCCTTGTTGAGAGATTTAAGAAGACATTGAAAGGCATGATTATGGGGCTCCCTGAAAAACTCAAAAGGAGATGGGATGTCCTCTTACCATGCCTGCTTTTCATTTCCAGAGAAGTGCCACAGAAGGGAGTAGGGTTTTACCCCTTTGAACATCTGTTTGGCCATCCTGTGAGGGGACCACTCTGTCTTGTAAAAGAGGGCTGGGAGAAGCCTCTCTGAGAACCCAAACAGGATATTGTGGACTACGTGCTTGGCCTAAAGTCCAGAACGGCTGAGTTCATGGAAAAGGCACCCAAAAATCTTGAGGCCAGCCAGGAGCTTCAGAAGCACTAGAATGACCAAAAATCTGCGCTGTTTGAATTTCAAACTGGCAAAAGGTATGGGTTTTGGAGCAAGTGACTCCAAGGGCCCTCCAGGACAGATGGAGTGGCCCTTACCCTATCCTAGGAAAAAAGAGTGAGGTCACCTACTTGGTTGACTTGAGCACAAGCAGTACACCCAAAAGGGTTATCCATGTGAACCACCTGAAGCTCTATCATGGCAGGGCTGACATCACCATGCTGATGGTGACTGATGAGGATCATGAGACAGAGAGTGAACCTCTCCCTGACCTCCTCTCATACAGCCCAAAAGATGGGTCAGTGGATGGAGTGGTCTTTTCAGACACCTCTCTGCCCAACAGCAAACAGATTGCAAGCAAGTCTTGCAGCAGTATGCTAAGCTCTAATCCTTGACCCCTGGTCAGACAAACTGGTGTACCCATGATGTGGACAATGGTGACAGTTCACCTCTCAAAAACAAAATCCATCAACAGTCTGATCAAGTCAAGGAAAGGATCAAAGCTGAAGTCAGCAAGATGCTGCAGTTAGGGTGTTTTTGAACCCTCTGAGAGCCCCTGGGCCAGCCCAGTGGTTCTAGTCCCCAAACCTCATCCACAGGGTGGAAAGAGAGAAATGAGGTTGTGTGTGAACTATAGAGGGCTTAACTCTGTCACCAAGACAGATGCTCATCCTATCCCAAGGTAGCCATTACTGGAATGGGGTAACCCAATAAGGTTCAAGGACCTGGGACCTTTCTATATAACATCCTATCCCAAGAGCAGATGAGTTGATAGACATTTTGGCTGCACCCAATTTGTCTAAGTACCTTTAACTTAATTGCAGGGTACTATCAAATTAGCATGGCCCCAGGAGTAAAAGAAAAGACAGCATTCTCCACACCTGATGGGCATTATCAGTTTACTGGTGTGCCTTTTTTTTTAAAGAATGCCCCTGCCACCTTCCAGAGGTTGGTGAATCATGTCTTTGCTGGATTGGAGACCTTTAGTGCAGCTTATCTAGATGAAATTGCTAATTACAAAAAATATGGGTAGTAGTGTTCCCCAAAGGAGAAATGTCCGCACATCCGTTGGGTTTCTCAAAGTTACGTAGAATAAAATTCTTATACAATGTATTAGCCACAAACACAGGTGCTCAAGTGACCCTCCTCTTAACACTCACCACCCCAGGGTGTTACCTAGCACAAAAATTGTGCAACAAATTGCTACAAACAAAGAAAGGAGGGGTTCACCGGCACTTTACTCGTGGATTTGATTAATGTTTTTTTCAACAATACTAAAGCTCCAGGTGTCACAACTTTCCACCTATAATGTAAGGAGACAAACACCAGCTTTTACAATGTCCATAACAATGTTAGCGATTTTTTGTAGATACAAAGATCCAGTGCAGAAAGTAGTCTTCAATTCTTTATTTCAAAAGTTCATAATATATAAAAAAACTTCTCAGCTCACAACGCCGATACGTGTTTCGTCTCAATCCTGAGACTTTTTCAAGGCATATAGTGTCTTATAATTCTTCCGTGTCTAAGTCTAATCAGCCTATCCGTTTGACGGGAACAGTGCAGCTGTGGACAGGTAAATCCTCCCAGGATAGTGGACTATCTATGTCTTTATAATCATACAGACTACCTCCAATGATAAGGATGAGATAATATGGAGTCGATCTGAATTTTGTCAAGTAGTTACTTATTCAGTTGAAGCAAGGCTGTTGTCATATAACCGTGTAAGAAACATGGTCTCCCTAACAGAGAAATCCTTCTTCTCCGCTAGATTTGGTAGTCGTCCTTAAAACCTTCCAAATGTGTAGATTTATGAATCTATTACTGTTATTCTCCTAATATCTGGAGTAACGGTCTCGTGCCCTCAATCATTTCTCTTCAAGATCCTATTACGTCTATATACCCGTCGCAGCGTTTCTTAGTAACACCCAGAGACTCCAGTCATTATAGCACCTAAGTACCTTTAACTTAATTGCAGGGCACTATCAAATTAGCATGGCCCCAGGAGTAAAAGAAAAGACAGCATTCTCCACACCTGATGGGCATTATCAGTTTACTGGTATGCCTTTTGGTTTAAAGAATGCCCCTGCCACCTTCCAGAGGTTGGTGAACCAAGTCCTTCCTTGCTGGATTGGAGTCCTTTAGTGCAGCTTATCTAGATGAAATTGCTGTCTTTAGCTCCTCCTGGCAGGAATCCCTGCTCAACCTTGGGAATGTTTTAAATGCCCTGCAAACTGCAATGCCTAACTATCAAGGCATCCAATTGCCAGATAGGGCAGGGAACTGTAGTGTACTTGGGCCACCTAGTTGGTGGAGGCCAGGGACAACCCTTACAGCATAAGATCCAGGCCATCCTGGACTGGGCAGCTACAACAACCCAAACTCAAGTCAGGGCATTCCTTGGCTTGGCTGGGTACTATAGGAGGTCAGTGAAGGGATATAGGTCCATTGTGGCTCCCCTCACAGAACTCACCCCCAAGAAGATGTCCAAAAAGGTCAACTGGACAGTTAGTTGTCAAAAGGCTTTTGACACCCTGAAAGAGGCTATGTGCTCAGCACCAATTCTCAAAGCTCCAGACTACGCCAAGCAGTTCATTGTGCAGGCTGATGCCTCTGAGCTGGGAATAGGAGCGGTCCTATCCCACACCAATGATGAAGGCCAAGACCAACCTGTTGCTTTAATAAGCAGAAGGCTTCTCCCCAGGGAGCCACGTTGGAGTGGTATAGAGAGGGAGGCCTTTGCTGTGGTTTGGTCCCTGAAGAAGCTGAGACCATACTTGGTTGCTACTCACTTCCTAGTTCAAACTGATCACAGACCTCTCAGATGGCTAATGCAAATGAAATGTGAAAATCCGAAACTATTGAGGCGGTCCATCTCCCTACAGGGAATGGAATGTGAGTGAAACACAAACCTGGGACTGCCCCTGCCAATGCAGATGGACTTTTCAGGTTCTTCCACTTAGAAAATGAAGACTCTCTAGGGAAAGGTTAGTCTCATCCTCTTTCATTTGGGAGGGGGGGGGGGTTGTGTGAGAAAGTTCCCTCTTTTTGAATGGTTGCCCCGACTTTTTGCAGAATTGCTGATGTGCTTTGACTAAGTGTGCCCTGGGCTCCTGCTAATCAGGTACCCAGGGCCTATGTTCTTTCCCTGAAACTGCATTGAAACCTAAACCCATTTGACATCCCTGGCCACAGGTCAGCCCCTAGTAAATGGTACCCCAGGTACCCAGTTCACTGTACCAGAGAAGGCCTGTAAGGGCTGCAGCACTTATTGTGCCACCCTTACAGGTCCTGTACCACTACACTCAAAGACTGCCTTTGCAGGCTGCGTGTTTTGGTGCAGAACAAAGTGAAGAGTCAACATGAGACACATCTCTGTGTGTCGCGCCTACAACACACTGCCCTGGCATATGTCAATCACCCCTCTAGCTGGGTGCACTATACCAGTGGTGAGGGTACAGGTGCATGAGCCTTGTACCTCTACAGTGTCTAAGTCCATTCTTAGACATTGTAAGTGCAGTGCTGCCATTAAGAGTATATGGTGCTGGGAGTTTGTCATTACGAACTTCACAGCACCATAATAGCTACACTGAAAAGTGAGAAGTTTGGTATCAAACTTCTCAGCAAATTAAACCCACACTTATTTAATGGAAAATGCATACAGAGGGCATCTTAGAGATGCCCCCTGAAAACGAACCCACCTCTAGTGTCCAGGCTGAGTGGCTGCTTTCAGCTGCCACCACCAGCATATTTCTGGACCCCTGGGTCGAGAGCCTGCTGCTCTCTGGGGCCTGAAACAATGCACATCCTGGGACGAGGTGCCAAGCATCCTTCCCCAGGATGGGCAGGGTTCACAACGGGCAGGGTTCACAAGGCTTGCCGCCTTTGTGAGCTACCCCAGGCCACTTGCTGCTGCTCTCAGCAACTGGTCCCCACTGGTTCTGAACCCCACTTTGGGCGGGAGAACCGGCGGTAAAAACAAGTGAGGAAGAGAGGTGTGCCCACCTATGCCAACTCCATCCCTCAGGTGGGGGAGGCGACGTAAAACACAAATCACAGTCCATGCCATCTTGAAGATGGGGGACTCAGTCAACCAGGGACAGGCTCATGCACCCCTCCCACTGCAGGGTGGCATAATGGGGGGTGTACCCACCCCAGGGAAGGGACACATTTGTCCCTGCCTTTTACCTACCTGTAAAGCCCCTAAATCTAGTATTTAGGGGCATCTCTGTACCTAGCTTCCTCAGGCAAGAAGAAACTAC
Organism: Lissotriton helveticus; assembly: GCF_964261635.1. NCBI lineage: Eukaryota > Metazoa > Chordata > Amphibia > Caudata > Salamandridae > Lissotriton > Lissotriton helveticus. The sequence goes on from NC_136065.1 coordinate 839,224,340, forward strand.
AAGAAGAAGAAGAAGGACCAAACAGCCGTGCAGCAGCTAACAAGAGAAAGACGTCCACTGACTTGTCCTACCGGCCTGTCTCTACCTCGAACCTGCTCCTACGAAATCCAGGTGTGTCCTGCAGCCAGCAACCTCGAAAACCCCGGAGGACCTGACTGCCTTCATCCACAAAGACTTTGTCTCCCGTAAACACCGGATTTGTTCATCTGCAACCTCTGGCCTTGGCCGGAAATAGCGGATCTACATGACTCTGCACCCGCCATCCACGGGCCAAGCTTGAGTGGACATACAACGCGAGGAGGTCACCCCGACGATCCTGACCCAAGATCTGGTGACAATGGCAGAAAAAATTCCTAGGCAGTTTAATTGCTACAGTTTACATCACCATATTTTCATCATGACTCAGCCGATAGTTTTGAACTCAGTGTAAAGGAGGAACAACTCTTTAAAACATACAAAATTTCATTTTATTCATATTTTTGTTAAAAGAAAGATACATTTTAGGAATAATTTGAGATACAAAATATATTACAAACCAGATATGGTGCATTCATTGTCTAGTTTGTGGAGTCTGGTAAATAATTTGATCTAAACAGTGAGAAATACCCAAACCTCATAATTAATAAATTAAACATATTGATAATATTGACAAACGTTAGGAAGCAGGGACTAGTGTAGCGTGGCTGTGTGATGAAAGTTCTCAACGCGCGTTTCGGCACCAAGTGTGCCTTCATCAGGAGTGCCACAAGTTATTATCAATAAAAAAAGTTAGGTCTAGTCAATATACTTGATAGGAGAGGAGGCCAGAGCGGGGTTCAGGATACAGCGCTGGTGAGTGATCAAAGTCGTGGACGTAACGAGGACCGTCCAATGCCGAAGGTTGCACCGGGAGCAGGAAGGATCTTCAGTTAAGCGTTACAATTCCCAGCTTAGAGTGGGGTCATCAGAATAGCACCCAACTGTGTATGTGGCTCCGAAGCAGGCCAGGTTGGTTTGTCGTGAGCATTAATCCAAGCATGGAAAGTTGCCAGTCGCAATGTGCCTATATCGATGAAGGCATAAGGTTTTAAACAGCATACAAATTTCTCCTGTGGATGGGCTGTTGCAGTCAGACCGGAAGACTATGTGGTCAGGATTGCCGGCTGAGTGTCCCCACTCTCTGTGTTTTGGTAGCGTGATTCACTTCAGTTCTGGTGGTTCCAAGATCTGGTGACCGCTGACCTGCCTCAAATCTCCAGCCGAAGCCTGCAGTCTAAATCCAGAAGGCCCCCTAACCGCGACCAGGAGCTGGTAAGAAGATCCGACCTGCAAAAAAAGCACCCCTGCACCCGACGCCCCACGGCCTTGTTTGCCCAAACAGACGGTGCCTAACCAACCCCTAACTTCCCAACTTACTTCTCGAAGTGGTGGTCGCTGCCTGCCTGCAGTGTCTTTGCAAAGCGGAGGTTCCCCATTGAAAACAGGCCGTCTGACGTCGAAACAGCACCCTGCACCCGGCCGCCCTAGTGCCACTGAGGGTGCACTTTTGGAGCTACTTTGTTTGCCCATTTGCCCTGAGCTAAAGTCCAGGAGCTTTGCTACCACAACCAAGTGGCCAGCATGCCAGCCACCAGCCGGAGGCCACCTATCCCCATTAGATAACATTGGGCCTCAGTACTCTGTACCTGGCCACCCTAGTGCCGCTGAGGGTGTAACAAGAGAGCCTCCTTGACACTGGGGGACCCTTGAGTCTACCCCAGAACGTCAACTCCCACTACCAAATACTTACCTCAAAGCCGATAACACTATTTTCCTCCATAGGATAACATTGACTGTTTTTCTGTGAAAAGTTTCTAAGTGTGGAGTTTGAGAAACTAAAGAAATTCTTTAAAATTGCATAATCAAACAAAAAGTAGTATCCAGGTATTTAACTCTGTGTAAGCCTTGTAATCTCAAAAGTTACGTACCTGTTATTTTACTGAAAGCCCATTCAAGTTTATGTACTGCATTTACTAAGTATTGCATTTCTCTGCATCCATACTGTAAATCAAACCAAGGTGCATATACGATTATCATTCGAACTGTATTTCAATTGCATTACTACTGTAAAGTATGTATTGCTTACCTGTGCCAGGCTTGCTTGGTTCTAGAAAATAAAATAACTAAAAGAATATTTTTATACAAAAATAATTGGTCTGAAGTTCAGTCTTTGAGTGTGTGAGTTCATTTGCTGACAGGGTGTGTACAACAAATGCTTAACACTGTCCTCTGATACTGCCATACTGCTTGACCACACTACCACAAATAGAGAGTGAGGTCCTATCTAACTTTACCTCTGCCTATCTTTGGGGTTCCACTGGATTCTGTGCACACTATACCTCACTTTGCTATAGTATATACAGAGCCAGCTTCCTACATTGTTCCCTGCCGTCTATCCACAGTGATGCCTGGAGTGTGTTAACCTTTGCAGCACCTGGCTGGCTCAAAGAGGTTGCTGTGTTAAGGGAGTGCTTTGTTTAATGCATTATTGGTTTACGGAAGTTATTGCAACCGAGGCAGTGTTTTGGTTAACTCTTCATTGCCTCACAGAAACTGTTAATCCAGAGGGAGTGTTTTGGTTAGTCCCTACGGCACTGATGACTCACCATTCGCCTTTTGACATCGTAAATCTTGTGTTTTTTAACATGTCATTACACATGTTATGGTAACATTTTCCTATTTCTTTAACTTTCTGGTGTTTGTGCATGTTTATGCTTGAAGAGAACTGCATTTAGTCAATGTGTACACAATCACAGTGATGCACACACTATTCACTGCTCATAAGACAACGGTGACTACTTTTATTTTTTTTAATTGTTGTTTCTGCTCTTTGTTCTTTTACATTTAAATATATTAAGCATGTCAGGAATTGTACCACCCCCATCCTTCCTATCGCCCATTGGTAAACCACCCATGGCTTGGGATATATGGCAACCTGTATTTTTAACCTATGTTGAGGTACTTGAAGGGGAATAGTGTGAACCAAAAAGGAAATTGGTGCTCTTGAAACATTGTTTAGGTGATATGGGTTTAAAAGAATTTAAAAACCGTCCGGCTTTAATCAGTCCTGCAAATATTAATCAATCAATCAATGAATCTGGGGGTTTATAAAGCGCGCTACACACCCGAGAGGGTCTCAAGGCGCTAGCGGGTGGGGGAGCAGCTCCGGATCAGTTGAAGAGCCAGGTCTTGAGGTCCTTTCTGAAAATGCAGAGTCGGAGAGCATCTGATGTTCACAGGGAGCTTGTTCCAGGTCTTGGCTGCAATGTAGCAAAAAGCTCTCCCGCCTGCACTGTTACTGCAGCTGCGGGGGACTTCTGCCAGGGTAAGGTTGGCGGAGGGGAGGTTCCTCTTGGGTACATGGAAAGAGACTCTCTCATTGAGGTATTTGGATCCGATGTTGTTCAGTGAAATGTAGGGGTGGGTGAGGAGTTTGAAAGTGACCCTCTTCTCGACGGGGAGCCAGTGGAGGGCTTGTAGGTGTTGGGTCATGTGTTTATGACGCGGTGTCCCGTGGACGAGTCTGGCTGTGGCGTTCTGGATGGTTTGGAGTTTGTGTAGAAGCGATGTGTTGATTCCGGCGTATAAGGCGTTTCCGTAGTCCAGTCTGCTGGTTATAAGCACATGGGTGACTGTCCTTCTGCAGTTGGGGGGGATCCATTTGAAGGTCTTGCGGAGAATGGGCAGGCAGTAGAAACTGGGGGAAGCGACAGCGTTTATCTGGCGTTTCATGGAGAGGGAGGAGTCCAGGATGATGCTGAGGTTTCTTGCGTGGTCTGTAGGGGTGGGTGGGTTTCCTATGGCGGAAGGCCACCAGGTGTAGTCCCAGGCAGAGGTGCAGGGTCTAAGGATGAGGATTAATGTGTATCAATATGCAGCTAAGCAATTATGCCTAAGGTATGGTAAGAAAAACAATATTGTTATGGAGAGATTTATATTCTACTCAAGGAAACAGTTAGCCAACGAGTCCATTAATAATTATATTTCATTGTTAAGATCTCCTGCTGTTACATGTGACTTTGAACATATATTTATATGAGCAAGTGTTAAGGGACGAAATATTAATGAGAACTAATGAGAAGAAAATTTAAGAATGGTTGTGGACTACGTCTGATATGTCTCTTAATGCTGCTATTGATATTGCCAAAACAATTGTACTCTCTGAGAAAATTGTACAAGAAATAAGAGGCACAGAGAAATGTGAGGTACAAGTTGTCCCCAAAGACCCTGATAAAAACATAAAAAATGTTCCTTCCAGGTTTGGTAATATTCAAAGAAACGACAAATCCAAAGACCCAAGACAAGACAATAAAAGAGTCCTTATTTATGCTAGAGATGTGGTAGCAGTGGGCATCTAGGGAATTCAAAAAATTGTCCAGCCTTGAGAGATCTTACCTTAAATGTGGGAAGAACTGACATTTTAGCAGAGTATGTAGTTCAATTCCTATGAGAGTAAATGTTGTGCACTTCTCTGATGATCTTGATACTTCCTATGAGTATTACGAATAAGATTTAAACACTGTGTTGAACTTAGGTGAGAGTAGCAACAAGTTTCCTTCTTGCCATGTCACAATTAATGGTGTGAGCACACAGTATTGGTGGATTCATGTGCTTATTATACTATTTTGTCTCAAGATGTTGTCAACAAAAAGTGCCCCAGTGTAGAATTAAGTAACCCAGATATCAGTCCTGGTGAATACACCGGCCACAACATTGATTTAGTTGGCCAACTTGGGTCAATTTAGTTTTGTCTGGCCGTTCCACGTAAAGTTTACGTATCCAAAAAGCGGCAATAGCTTTTGGGTTGGCCACATCAAGAAGAAATGGGAATAAATATAGATCCTAATGCTAATCCTCAAGTATTTACTATAGGAATTTCTACTACCAGTACAAATGATTCCACAAAAGTAACACAAGAATTAAAAGAGTTATTTCCCAAGCTGTTCAGTGACAAGTTGGGAACTTATCAATGATTTAAACATTCTATCAGAGTCACAGAGGGTGCCATTCCTGTGCTTCATAAAGTAAGAAATGTTACCATTTCTTACAGAAATAAACTCAAAGACATGTTGCAAGACTTATGTAGCAAAAACATTATTGAGCCTGTAAAATCATCACCATGGGTTTCTCCCATTGTGATTTTGGTCAAACATTCGGGGGAATTGGGATTATGTGTGGACTTGTGCAGTTTAAATAGTGCCATTTGGGTAGATGCCCATCTCCTCCCAAATTTACATGAAGTATATTCATCTCTAGCGGGTGCCAATGTTTTTTCATGTCTAGCCTAGGAAGTCGTCTTGGATGATGAATCTAGGAACTATACTGCATTCATCACACCTGAAGGATTATTTAGGTTCTGTAGAATACCCTTTGAGCTTGCAAGTGCAGCCTCAGTGTTCCAGAGACTTATGAAGGAAACATTGGAGGGGTTATCTGGATCTGTTGAGTTCCAAGATGACATTCTAGTCTTTGGTAAAGACCACGAGGAACATGATCACAATCTCAAGGCGGTTCTTTGCGCATTGTCATCAAAAGGTCTTACTTTAAGCGCTGACAAGTGCAGATTAAAAAAATTGGAAGTACAATATCTTGGGCACAATATTAGTGGGGAAGGTATTAAACCCAAGAAGAGCCATGTTGATAGTATCATCAATGCACCTATCCCTAGTTCAAAAGAACAATTAGTGGTGTTATTTGGTTTAACAGAATTTTATGCAAAAATTATCTCAAACTATGCTTCTAAAGTGGACCCTTTCAGGTGTTTGTTGAAGAAAAATGCTGTTTTCAAATGGACTCAAGAGAACTGCTTTTTCTCTGTTGAAACAATGTGTAATTAATGCTCCCTGTTTAAAACCTTTTGTGATTGGTAACACAAGCAGTGTGATGGTTAATGCTAGCAATAGTGGTTTGGGTGGTGTACTTATCCAGAGAGACAATGGCAGGGAATGGATAGTTGCATATGCACCCAGAGCTTTGTGAGATGCAGAGAAAAATTATTCTATAATAGAAAAAACTTTTAGCTTGTGTTTGAGGTGCCGAACATTATAGGGCTTTCTTATGGGGAACAAAGTATATCATAAAAACAGACCACAAACCGCTGGTATACATGATGGCACTAGGTGGAGGTCTCACAATGTCTGCTAGGTTGGCAAGGTTGGCTTCTAGATTGCAGAATTTCCGTTACCAATTAGAGTATGTGAATGGGAAAAACAATGTACATGCTGATTGCATGTCAAGGTTGCCGTTAACCACAAATTCTGAGATGGATGACAAAGTTGATTGAGAAGTAGCATTTACATACAAGGATATTAATTTGTTTGGCAGTTCCTGTCCTATTGTTCAAGATGATAAATGGTTGGTCGAAATGGAGAAAGATATCGAACTTGAGACTGTCTCGGAGTGATCTTATTAAGGGTGGCCAGAACAAAGAAAAATAGTAAAAGATTTGGCTGGGTTTTTTAAAGTTCGCCAGTAGTTAGCGTCTTTAGCACATAAAGGACATTTAGGAATTTCCAGCACCAGAAGAAGGGTCAAAGATGGTTTTTGGTGGCCAGGAATTGATGCTTGCATTGAACAGCAGGTAAGGTTGTGCTAACAATGTGCAATGAGTGATAAATATGCTAAAGCTTTGTGTGCTGATCCGCAGCCAGTTCAGTTTCCTGATGGTCCATGGCGGAAATTAGGTCTTGATATTATTAGACCATTTGCTGATTTGCCTAAACATGAGTCATATGGCTTGGTTCTCATTGACTATTACTCCAAGTGGCGCGAGGTCAAAATGGTGAAAGATGTAACTTCGGAGGTTGCTGTAGAATTCTGGGACAGTGTATTTTGCAGGAAGGGTATTCCTCAAGAGGTGGTCATCGACAATGGACCACAATTTGGCAGCATATTTTTTGAGGATTATCTGTCTAATTATGGTGTGTTACATAAGAGAATAGCTGTGTTCCATCCTGAGGCCAATGATCAGGTGGAACACTTAAACAGAGTTGTCAAGGAAGCTGTCCAATTGAGTGTCAAGGGTGGTATTAAGTGGAAAATTGCGTTACATTCTATTCTACTAGCTTATAGAACAGCTCCTAATGCTATTACTTCAATCAGTCTTTTTGAACTTCTATGGGTACGTACACCTGGGTCCAAATTGGTGCCATGGTGGTTAAGAATCAAGCGTGGTACAACAGCTGACGATGTTGAGTTGGATTTCAAAGAAATTAGACGCAAAATGGAGGATTATAAATCTAAAATGAAACAAGACATGGGTTGCAAAAGGGGTCCTGGTAAGAACCAAAACAGAAATGTTGGTGATGTGCGCATAAATAAATCCAAAGCTGATGGGAAGGAGGAGAGTATCTGGTCGGATCCCATCCGTGTCATAAGCATTTTTAGGAATACTGTTCCTGTTGACGGGGGCAGCGTATGGAACCTTAACAGAGTGTCCTTGTTTAAAGGTAATACTGCAAGTTATGATTTTTCTGAAAGTATTGTATTTTTGGATGTAACTAAACCTCATCAAAATCTGGGTGTGGAACGTAACCATGTTGGTGATATTACAAGGCAAAAAATTGATAGAATAAGACTTCCTCCTTCTATGTTTGCAGATTATGTTTTTAGTTTAAAAAAGGAGAAATTAGAGGGGAAGGTGTGTTACATACACGCAAGCGTGCAAGGTATCTGGTATCCTCGTGCAGTTGTGTGTGTGTGTATGTGATTGGCTTATTGTTTATTTATGAAGCGGGTAGTGGAGACCCACGCCCTCATGCATCTCTGTTGCCTTTTGAACTTACATGTTAGTTGGGGGCTCGTGGGTGGTTCTTTCTTAAATACGGCCTGCATGTATATATATGGCTTTGTTATGCCGTTATGGCATTGAACTGTATACCTGAACTTCTGCATGTAACTGTTATATTAAGCACCATTAAAATACAGAAGAAATTTTACTTTACTGTTTTCCCGTGTTCCCTGGATCTTCGGTTGGTGTCCTTCACTTTTTCAACAAAGACGATGTCAAACCTCAATTTTATGAGGCGATATTTCCCCACATTAAGGTACCTCCCAAACATCAAAATCAGCAGTATTAGATGACATGCTATATTTTATGGCTAAGATGAGGAATCTTAGCCTCCTGGGTAGTGGAAAGAGAGGGTTCTGTCAACACTAGACTTTGATGACCACCATCTTAAAGGATCACAGCTGTGGCTTTACCATAAACCAACAGCAGAGCAAAGTAAAAGGAGTTTTGTGCACACACTGATGTCTCAAAAGAACTGTGTTATTATTTGTTGTCGTCTGTCTGTCTTTACGTTGTTTCTAAAAATTATATTGTGATTTTTTTTATTGAAACCATCATTTTGTGGCCCTATAACCTTGTTTTTCCTTAATTGGCTTAGCTACCATACTCATGTTTTATTCCACATGTGAATACTTTTACAGATCTTCTATGAGTAGGGACTTCAAGGATGATATATCAATGCTGGGTTCCTATACTTTGTATTTGTGCCTATGTACACGATACACACATACTTCATACAAACCAATTAAATCCTTTTGTTTATATAGCCATCACCACAGTGGCCACAGGATTCATGGGTGTTTCTCCTCCCTATCATCTTCCACATCTGTGTGTTTTATGTGCGACACTGCTATGAATGGGCACATAGAGAAGTGAATGTGTGTTTGCTGAAAGCGTGGTGTGTTTATATGGTGCCCATATACTTTATTTGAGTAGTTTTGTGCAGGTGTTCCATACATCATTTGAAGCAGTTGCCAGTTGCATCATTTCGTTAATAGAAGTTCTCATTCTTTACATGTGGTTTAATGGGAACCCCTCCTCACCAGTTTTATGCAGCTTATAAAATGGCAGCAGCATGCCTGGTGATGAGATAATTTAAGATCAACCAGAATAACTTTGCAACTTATGTTGAGGCACAAGAAAAACCAGAGATGGAAAAAGAGAAGCCATTAGACATACCCACATTGAAAGTAGAAACAGAAGAAATAATAAAAGGATGTTTGGAGTTTGTACACCTAGAGCAGTATCCGAGAAAACAATTAATATACCTGTGTAAGGAAAAACAGGTTGACTGAAATAGCTAAAAAATATGACATAGATCTCAGCAATAATGTGAATCTCCACAGAAGCTATAGGGTACATTTGAATGATCCAGCCATAGAAAAAGTGAGGGTCACAGGAATGCGTTTTCACATTGTAGAATTAGTCAAATGCATTTGCAGTTGTAAAGAGACCGATAAACTCAAAATTAGATGTGCAAAGAAACTTGGAAAGAAAAGAGGGAGACAGTTATTGCAAGAAGCCAGAGTGAGCAAGATGCGGGAGAGGCGACCAGTTACCTACTTAGAGATATAGCAGGAGGATTGTATGTACATGTTCCTTGGAGTCGAGGTCATCTGACAGCATTCACAAATAATTTTCCCAAATTTAGAAAACAGTGGTATGCTCAAGTGGGAAGGGTCTTAAATATTTCGGAGGTGATGTGGGCTGAGTTTAATATGTTTCTGACATTGTCGTACCTGCTGATTTATGGGTTGAATGGAAGACTGAGGTCCAATGGCCTAAGGAAGAACCAGTGAGGAAAGATAGAACTAGTGCGCCCTCTCCTATTGTGATGGAAAAATATGAAGCAGTTATTACCTTATTGAAGGGCCTAGTACCCCCGAAAGATTTGGATTGGCTAAAGGTTAAAAGAACTACCCAAGAACCGAAGGAAACTGTGCATGAATATTATGAGAGATTATTGCAGGTGTTTCAGCAACACAGTAGACATGAATATACTGAGGAGAAGGATATGGGAATTTTCATATCCAGGTTTGTTTTAGGGCTGAAGCCAGAGATATGTTCACACACAACACACAGAGTGATATGCTAGCAGAATAAATCACTAGATGAAATTTTGAGACAAAAAGCAGAAGAAAATAAAAGAGAAATTCATCTTAGTACAAACGAAGTTAGCTCAGAAAGGTTTTCAGAACCCTTCTTTTGCAGGTAATCAAGGAAACATACAAGGAGTTGTTTTTCACAGGTTGGTTTTTATGGACATCTAGGAGGGATGAATGTGTCACAGGGTAGACTTAGATGTGTTCCTGTGGGTACAGGTTCTGGAGCAGAGATTGCTGCCATGAAAAAAGTTAATGCCTGTCCCATCTGTCATAGAGTTGGACATTGGAAGAGGGAATGTCGATATAATCCTGGAGGAAATATACAGATGCTGTGAGGTATGCAAACTCAAAATGTGCCCACACATCAAAGGCAAATTCCAATGCAGGGACAGGCTCCAATAATACGTATTGCACCTAACCAAATGGGAAACCCAAGGTTTAATCTAAATTAAATACCAAGAATAAATACCAATCCATTTCAGAATGCTATGCCACAATTTCAGAATCCAAACCAGAATGCAATACAACAATTCCCGTTATTTAAAAACAATGGTTCCGGGTCAGATCATTCTCAATGATGGTGCCTGAAGGGGAGGAAGACAGAGTACTTTGACAGGCCTAAGAGGTAGACCAGAGTGTCTATGGTCACCCTGTATCATTTAAATTGACACTGGTGCTACCCATTCGATTGTCAGAACAACGGAAACTACAGACCTACCTCTGTCAGGGAAAACTATCAAAGTTGTAAGAGTTACAAATAACCAAATAGTAAACCTAGTTTCTGAAAAAGTTCCAGTTAAACTAGGCTCATTTAAAAAAAAAGTACCAATAATTTTTTTTTATTCAAGCCCTGTGAACCTGCAGGAACCTGCTTTGTTGTACACGTTAAATTGCACTATATACTGCACAATGAATGGTGTGGCTTTCCAGACACATGAAGAGAATGTAGAATTTAAAATAATCAAACAATGGGCTGGCTAAAGCAGGAATATTTCCTTTACTAACCATTAATGAATTACCTGAAGATCTGAGATAAACAGTGTAGGCCGGAGTGTAGGATTTTACATGAAAATATATTTGACTCATTAAAGGTGTAGAACCAGTCCAAATATATTAAACTATCAAAACAAAGGCTGCATATCCCAGAACATCACTATATCATTTGACATGAGAAGCAATTGCAGGAATAAAGCCAGTGATAGATGACATGTTAAAAAAAGGAATCCTGAAGGACTGATTGGAAGTCCATGCAACTCTACAATTGTGGGCTTGCAGAAACCCAATGGTAAATACAAGATTGTTCAAGATTTACAAAAGGTAAATGAAATAGTAGTGCTCTGTTGTTATGTGATACTGAATCCAGCTACCATATGGTTTCAAATCCCACATACTACAGAGTGGTTTACAGTTATCGATCTGTGCCAGGCTTTCTTCTCTCTGGCATTGCACGAAGAAAGACAATTAATGTTTTCCTTTATATTTTAGCAGAAGCTATTAACATGGTGTTGTGTCCCAAAACAGTATACAGAGACTCCATCCATTTTTAATTAAATCCTGAAAAGAAATATAGAAACCATTAAAATGACAGGTAAGTCAACCCTTGTGCAATACATAGATGACCGGCTTGTGGCATCAGAAAAGCAAAATGCATGTAAACCTGACACCATTGCACTCTTGAACCGCCTGGCTGAGAATGGACACAAAGGTCCTCACTTACAACCAAATGACGCAGCATGGTGCTGCAAGCCATTTTGCTGTGCAAGGCTGCATCATTTTAAAAGCATAGAGACTATGATGCTTCTCTGTGCTTTTCCCTGCACTGGTGCACAATTGGATGCCATCCGCCAATGCAGGCACCCTTGCGTCAAGTTGCCAGGGTGCCAGCCTTGCGGGGATGATTGTTGTTCTGAGGAAGGGACACCTCCCTTCACAAAAACAAACATTGATAGTGTTTTCCTCTTTGTACACATGCTGCAGAATGCAGCACGCATATAAAGAGGAACAAACATGGAGAAATAAAAGTATTTCTCCTCGTTGTGTGTCCTTACGCCTGTCCCCCGAGGAGGTGTGGGATTATGATGCATTCCCAGGTTTACATCACATTGTAAATCTGGGACTGCAGGAGAATCCATGAGTGTTGCCTGGGGAAACCCACAGCAACACATATGGAATGCCCTTTTCACGCAAAGTGATGTGTGAAAACGGGCTGTATTTACAAAGCCATGAAAAGCCACCCAGGGTGGCTTTGCCTGGCCTTGTTAATATGGGCCAGCACACTGCACCGCCACTGCGTCAAAAAAGTGCTGCACCGTGGCCCATGGGTCTTGTAAATAAGCCCCAAAGTGTCTCTGGAGAAACTGCAGTATTGTCAAAAAGAGGTTACATTTCTGGAACACATTAATGTGAAAAGAACTAGGAAAGTGTCACCAGAGAGAGTGGAAGCAATTATGCAAATTAATCCATCACAAAATCAAAAGAAATTCAACATGTTTTTGGGAATGGTTGGCTGCTACAGACAGTGGATACCAAACTTTTCCTTGGTGGCCAAACCTCTACTGAGATTGACACAAAGAGACGTGTCTCATCAGATTCAATGGGACAATGAATCTACAAAGGTGTTCCTAGAGGTGAAGGAGAAATAGTATTGCGCCCCAGCACTAGGAATGTCAGATTATACAAAATAATTCTAATTTGTTTCTAGCAAGAGAGATGAGTGTGCGCTCTCAGTTTTGACTCAGACACATGGAGGATGTCGAAAGCATATTGCGTATTTTTCTATCACCCTTTACCCTGAAGCAGCAGGTCTTCTCAATTACCTTAAAGCGCTCGCCACAGTGAGCACAAGTTTGGAAAAGAGTGAGAACATGGTGATGGGTTGCTGACACGTGGGAAGAAGTGAAGCGGGTGCATGAAAACATGTCAGAGGCAGAACGGAATGGTTGGGTAAATGCAGGATATGAGAAAAATGCTAATTATATTTGGGTGTTTGCTGCTGGGAGACCAGTATTACCGTATAGCTTGTTGTTTCCAATGACACGGTAATACCATGGATACACACATCTAGGGAGAGATGCAATGGTGAAATATTTTAGGCAGAGTTTGTACAATTCCAGATACAAAATGTTGGCAGAAGAAATTTGCCATCAGTGTGTAACTTGTCAATAGTTAAATGTGGGGCAAAGAACATGTCACTCTAACACATCTAGGGAGAACAGGCTATTGAACTAAGTGTTTTTTTAACTGACTTAGAGAACGTGTTGCATTAGAAATAAGTGTAAATATATCATGGGTTCAATTCTTGTAATAACAGTAATAATGATCACTATAGTACTAATAGGGTTTTACTTAGCACCAGAGTCAGAGCCTAAAGCAAAGAACATCACTAATACATTTATTTACAATACTAGGGAAGACCCCCTTTAGTTACTCCTATAAGAAAAAAGATTATTCTAATAATGTTTATTCTAGGTTTGTATAAGAATACACGAACACCATGAATGCAAAGCATTGTTATATATGCCCACACTTACCCACTCTAGTTCCAGAAGAAGTTACCGATTACTGCATGTCTTTATCTTATGCTATATCTTGCAGCATCCTCTTGTCATTAGTCTACAGGCGAGGACATTTTGAGTATTTCTATTCTAACCATGATCTAATACTTTCCAGGGTACCATTAAGAGTGAACATGAATAGAGAACATGAATTTACACTCACAAGCAAAGGCAATGGGACACAGCCTGGTATTATTTATTTCCCCATAGATAGTGTGAAGGCTTACCCAAACAATATACCTGTTTAATGAGACCAATAGAGAAGGCTTATATAATGGCTGTAGAAGAGAGATACACTTAAATGACAAGAACTACTGACAAGAAGAGCGATGTCCTAAAGAATGCTTGGAAGAAGGAAGAAAATGATTTTAGAAAGAAGATGGTTTATCCTAAATTGAGACTAGACAGCCAACACAAAGGGAAAATGTGTGTGTACAGAAGATGGACATCCAAAAGGACTAGACATGTAGGGATTAGTAGTTGTGAACACACATTCAAATTAACAGAGGGATCCGAGCAAATTTTCCACCGAGATGAAAATGCTATTCTAGGGGTTTATTACATTTGTGGATAGAATGCTTACTTTTTACTAGTAGCTGACTTGAAGAGAATCTGCTATTTAGGCACACTAATTCCAAAAATGTACCATGTGAAGAGTTTACATGCATTAACATTAACACCCACACAAAGACAGAAACGCAGTCCAAACACAGGAACTGGACTAGTAGGTAACATAGTTGGACCTGTCATTCCACCTGTAAGCATCATCTAAAACAGTGAAAAGATTAGAAAGTTGTCAACAGTTGTCGACAAAATGGCAAACAGCACATTCAGAGCCTTGCTTGTAATAAATAAAGAACTGATTGCTATACGGTGGATGGCTTTACAGTACTGACTTGCCTTAGATATCTTACTCGCTGAAAAGGGTGGAATCTTCACAATGATTAAATGAACTCATTGTTGTTCATACATACCTGATGGCGGTGGGGAAATAGAAGGCTTCGCAAAGACCATTTCAGGGTTAGAACCTGAATTACGTAAATTGGAAACACCAAGTTTGTTTTAAAATATTGGTGAAGGGAGTTGTCCCAATTGGAAATTGGTTTTCAACAGCAGAAAGGGGTATATTGAAGGCTATTCTAATGCTAATAGTGATAGTGGGGCTTTGTCTAATATGTTCTTTAGGCACTATTTTTGAGCTGTAAATACATATTTCACATGAGAAAGGAAAGGTTGGAAAATAATTTTTATGAGAAGGATTTGGGTTTTAGGGGCATTATGAATGACGATTACATGAACTCTTTAAAATTCAGGGGTTTAAAAAGAAAAATACAAGACTCAACTGACGATGAAAGTGCACTCCAAAATGGACTCACATGTGAAACCTAGATATGTGATTATTAATTAAATCATCAGACGGAGAATTGAGGAATTCTAATCATTTTACGTAAATTAGCCACGTGACAATGTCAAAACGTGTCTTAACAATAGCATGGGAAATGCATGGCAATATGGAGGTTGGAGAGAATATGCTTCTATTAAAGAGCAAAAAGAGAAAAATGCTGTTTATTCTTGCAGAAAGCTCCCTTTTGTGTTGTTCTTTTACTGCTAGGCCTCAAAATTTTCAGTTATTCCTTCCACTCCCTTTAATAAAAAGAAATGCAATTTTGTTATTGCTGATTTAACGTTATAATTGAACTGTTGAACTTAACATCTTCGTGAAATGTGTTGTTTGCTGCAAAATGTATTTCTTCCTTCCCCCACACCATAGAACTTCATTGTAATTTAGATAGTTACCCCTGCCACATGCTTATAATCAACAAGTAGATTTAAGTCTCATGATCTAACTTGGAAATGCTGGATATTAATGTTTCATTTCATAGAGTAGCCCACTTTTACACAATGGGAGACTAAACAGCTAACAGAGTAGGCTTGCAAAGGTTTTCATGAGAACCTTTCTAGATGTATATTTTTGTAATACACTGTGACAGCAATCAAATAACAACATGTTGACATCGACGTTTACCATGGGAATCCAGAGAAGACGACAGACCATTGAAAGATCCTTTCCTATTGGCTAGAGATGATCCAACATTCAGAGTTTGCAACATGGTTTGTGCTTTTCCAAATAGTACTTGTTCATAGTTAGAGAGGTAATCCATCCTATGCCTATCTCCCCCCAGCCATGCCCCTTAACACTTGACTGCACTACTCTTGCCTGAAATTGCTTTGAGCTACTGCTAATGGTGATTTTCCATTATTCTTATGCATTTTGGAGACTTTTCTCCATGCTGATAATAGATACTGGTGGGATTATTTCCATCCACCTGTCTTAACAATTGATTCTGCAGTTGTTAGGGAACTCAGCTGAGTTTCTAGGGCTACTCTTTATGGGATGGGGAGTTCAACCTCTCAAAGGTATTAGTCTGGTCTGTTGCTCCAAATTTCTCTTGCTCTTTTCCAAAGGCTCTCTTTATGGGTTCTAGCTAGGATAGGGTAGGTCCTTTAGATTAAGATAGGGATTAAGTCCTTTATGGAACACGGTGTTATTTTGTATGCAAATTCTAATCAACTTTTTCTTAATATTTCTGTAAACAGACTTACTTGACTAACCTAAATAAAAAAGACAAAAATACGGACTGATCTCTTAAGAAGAAAATAAAACTTTTTAAAACTTCACCAAACCTCTCATCATTGGCTGAACATTAAAAACTATAAGTTGATGATTTGTTTAGAAATGTATTTGGGTTGTGCTCCATTCTAACTCGGTAACTGCAAACACAACAATGATGGACAGAATGTGGATCAATGTCACACATTCACCCCAGTCCAAAGATCTGGGCCCAAATCCATTGTTTTTCCACTCCACACCACCCTGGGTTAGACAATGGCGATATGCAAATCAGCTCTGACCCTGTGCCCCATGGGAACAGTCCAGTCCGAACTACAAAAGCCATGTCCTTCCCAGAACGGAAACAAGCATCCGAGGACCGGCCCGGTTTCGAGGTAACACCTCTCTTCAGCCCGGCTAGCTTGATTCCAGTGGTGTGGAGTAACTGGGACTCACGTCTGAGCATCCCCAGTACACTTAGAGCGGTAACTGCAAACACAACAATGATGGACAGAATGTGGATCAATGTCACACATTCACCCCAGTCCAAAGATCTGGGCCCAAATCCATTGTTTTTCCACTCCACACCACCCTGGGTTAGACAATGGCGATATGCAAATCAGCTCTGACCCTGTGCCCCATGGGAACAGTCCAGTCCGAACTACAAAAGCCATGTCCTTCCCAGAACGGAAACAAGCATCCGAGGACCGGCCCGGTTTCGAGGTAACACCTCTCTTCAGCCCGGCTAGCTTGATTCCAGTGGTGTGGAGTAACTGGGACTCACGTCTGAGCATCCCCAGTACACTTAGAGCGGTAACTGCAAACACAACAATGATGGACAGAATGTGGATCAATGTCACACATTCACCCCAGTCCAAAGATCTGGGCCCAACTCTAACTCGGTAGCAAAGATTCATTGACCTGAAGAAGAAATTGGAAGTTCACTTAGTAAGTTTCAAGGTGAGTCTAGCACTTCAATATTCCTCTTAGTAGGTGGTCTTGCTGATATGTATGGTATTGCCAGGGAATGATTACTGTGGGGTATCCTCTTGCAACAAGGGGGCAATCAGACTTATCTGGAGTATAATTCTGATCAGTGAAGTAGGTGAATGAGTGTATTTGAAGAGTGCAAAAAACATTTGAGAGGTTCAGAGTCAGTAAGAGGGTGCCGGAATGAACGGGCCTCCTCTAACAAAGCAAGTGTTATGTGCAATCTGAGGCGCACCCCTGTGGATTGACCACATAAAAAGCCCAATAATTGTGGACTAGGCCAAATCAAAGCCACTGGCAGGTGGGCCCTATGGATGGCCCAATAACCAAGTGCCTGCAATTTGTGATCTAGAAAGGTGATATGCCACAGTTTCACCAAGAGATTTGTGAGTTTAAATTTGCTCACAAGCCCTTGCGTCTTAGCATTAATGTTCTTTCGTATGAGAGTGAAAAACCAATCAGTATATTTTGATCATTTGGCTGGCCTATGACAGTGATGGTGCTTTCACAGCACGACTAGGGGGCAACTGTGATGTGTGTACTGAACTTTGTGCCTTGGCAATGTTGCCCATGTATTGTTTTGGAATTGTTCCACTTCCGCATAGAAAATCCTAATGAAAAGCTGGTTAAACAAACAACAGTGATGGTGCTCTGTCACCTTAAAATACACCAATCTGCCTGCTACCTGCCCTGAGTGGGAGCTGACGGTATGGGTGAACCACATGTAAGTCAGTAGAAGATCTCTAAATTTACTGTGTATCTTAAACCGAAATAGTTTCAACATGTTTCAAACAAACTACTTCATTGAGGGGGAGATTTACAAAAAATGCACGCAATGCAGCGCAGATCCCCACGAAGCTGCGCTGTGTTGCGCGACAGGGAGGGAGCAGGAGAGTGCCATATCTTCAGAGATATGGCTCTCTCCACCGCTTTCCCTTGTGCCGGGACTGATTTCTGCGGCTGTGAGCCATGCACACACCTTACTTAGCGCCATAGCACAAGGGTGTGTGCATGGGTCTAGCATAGATTTTGTCCAGGAAGGGTACCCTTCTTGTACAAAATACTATGCCTAGACACAATGGAAAGCTTTTCCCACTTTGTATGTGCGCTGTACAGTGCAGCACGCAAGCAAAGTTGGAAAAGCACAGGGAAATGAAAGCATTTCTCCTGTTAGCACCTCCTTTGAAGCAGCATTAACTTTTGGAGCAAAACTGTGTCTACAAATCTTTTGTAAAAATGGTTATGCGACAAATAGGCATGGGTGGTTGCATGGGAACGCCATTGTTCTACCCATGTAACACCCCCTCAGTGCTAAGTAATGCAAAGCAGTGTCTTGCACTGCTTTGCGCTACTTTGAGGATGCTTTCCAGCACAAAACAAGTTTTGCGCTGGGAAGTAAATAGCAAAAAAAATTAATGCTGGTTAGCGTCACTTGTGTTGTTAACCCACCGCAAAATGTTTGTCAATCTCCCCCTATGTTTTTAGTTTCTACTCTAGGTTAAAAATAGGGGCAGGCATGGATTTACCCATTTTTAAAGAAGTGTCAACATGTTTCTGTGGTTCCCTATTTATCACAGCTTCATCAGGACAAATCAAAAGGAAATTTCCTCATACAAATTCCTTCTGGAGAACGATATATGTGTTGATTGAGTCAATATGAGCTTTATTCCATTAAATTGAACCATAAGAGCAAAACACAAATATACAAAATACATGTGAAGTGGCAATTGAGGAGTAATAGATTCGCAAGGGCAAGGTACCATGTTTTATACGTTATACTCGTTTGAGGCTTAAACCACTAAAGAAATGGGCCGGGCCAAGCCTGAACCTTATCAGGTGATACCTATGATGTCTGGGCATCGTTAAAAAATATGGCTCAATGCTGTGGGAGGTGCATACGGGAAGGGAAGATGCCAGCAATCCCTTTTTTAATTCAGCCTCCACTCTCTTTGCCGCAAGATGGTCAAGGAGTTCCTAACAGTTGTTTTATCATGGGGCATAATACTCATAGGGTTAGTAAAGAGCTCAAATCTATTGTTTTCCAATAAGGTACTTTTGACATACATAAGCCACTAGCCACTTGCTTTTGTACATCCCTGTTAGCTCCAGGCAATCAGAAAACAACAACTGCATCAGTGTAGATTCTGGCCTGGCACAGACTGAGAGGCAGAACACTATTGGGGCAATTCACACGATGTCAACCAGATATTGGAGGCCTACCTCTTCATGAGCTATGAATGAAAGAACACTACTAGGCATGGACAGCTATTTTCTCAAGAATGTGTTCTCGATAATCTGCAGTTGCAAACAACCAGTGTGCCCCCAAACGCCAGCACCATATGATACAATAGTTACAGGTCTGGGGATTTATACACCGTAGTAGGAGCCTCCAGTGGCATGTAGCCCAGCTTGGATGCACATTTGAATAGCGATACCATTGCCTGTTCAAATTGTGTACCTCTTACAGACTTCAGATGGCCCCAAGTAGATTTACCATCAAAGGGCTATTGCAAATAGGTGAAAGTGGAAAAGCATTTGAGTAGTGTATCGCCTATGCCAAAAGGAGCTAACCTTCTTGGATGACCGCATACCATGGCATAAGACTTGGATTTGTTTGGAGAAAGGCCTGTCAGTCAGTCATAAAAAATACAAATCTGTTTAAAAGTTTTTGAAGGCCCCTCCCTGTTTGTGCCATAAGTACGCAATAATATGCATACATAAGAACAGGAAGATATGAAGTCCCAATCCTCGGGAGATCTGCTGCGGCTTGGATCAAAAAATCCTCCACCAGGCCATTAATATAAACACTTTAAAGAAATGGTGCCAGGACACACCCTTGCCTGACACCCTTCCTAATCTTTATATAAGGGGTACATTCCCCATTGGGCCTATACCTGACCCTGCCATCAACATCTGAATGCGGTTGCGACAAAATATGAACAAGTTTTGGGTCACCCCCCCCCCCCCCTCCCCTTTTAGAAAGATCACCCACAGCTTGTTCCTAACAATATTGTCAGATGATGCGCTTAGGTCCATGAAAGCCAGGAATAGACAACCCTCCCATGGGACTACCTGCTCTTGCCGGACTGAGGCTGGCTGGTTGGCTGAGACCCGAGCTTGCACGATAGATCACGCTGCTCTGAAAATTGAACTGATTGCCTCCTGGGTTACTTGACTTACTACGGCCTGCGGTGAGAAGCGCGCTGCGGTTTTCCCCCCATTTTGTGCTGGCTGCCACTCAACCTCGCATGCTAAGGCCCGGCCTCCAACTTTACAGACCCACGTGTGCATCGGACTGCGCACTGCCCCAGCTGAGATAGACCCCGCGCAGATAGCCGAGTGGCCTGGGTCTCGCGCTTATTACTCAGTTAGGGCTGCACTGGAACAGCGTTGCAGGGAGAGGCCTGCAAATTGCCTGGGGCCTGTTCAGTGGCCCAGATCGGATATTGTGGAGGGTGTTGGGCATTACTAATGAGCCAATGGCAAGGGCCTGGCTGCATTGATCTGGCACGTACAAGGAAGTCTGACCCACACCTGTCTTCCAGCTCCTGTAGGGCCACAACGTATAAGAGACTGAAATGAAGATGCAGAAGCCAGAAATTGGGGGCGGACACACAACCTCACAAAGCGGCCTCTTTGATGGAATCATGTTAAATAAAACAACATTACAGTAGAACAAAAGCTCTTTCAGTATTAAGTGCTCTTCACCATAACGCGGTAGCTGCTCTCATAGGTTATATGAAGGGAGCCAGGAAGGGGGTCCCCGATGGCTCGCCCATGAAGCTTTCATGACATTGCTGCAAGCCAGAAGCTTTCATGACATTGATGCAAGCCAGACCTACTCTCTGTCACACACTCCGTGTTTGTTCACGTTTAATTAAAAGATAAGGGTGAGCTGCAAACGCCACGCATATTATAGATAATAGGGTTGAACCCATGTAGTCAGTGGGACCTGGGTAGTTTGTCAGTATATATGAAAGGGGTCCCAGACCAAACACACCAGATTTCAAACATCACAGTGTTTTAGTTGAATTAATCCAAAAAATGAATCAGGGTGCAAGGTGTTTTTATTTTCACCGCACCATTATAAACATTCAATGATTCAAAAGTCAAAGGTAAATATATACACAATATACACAAATTCAATGCGCCCACAGGAAAAAGGGGGGAGTGCAGGGGAAGCAATACACATTTTTTGATAGTTAAACATCACTAGTCAAAGTTTCTCATGTGCGTGAGTCTACAAATCACAATCACAACAGTCATAGATCCCCATACGAGGGGTCAAATGCAGTGTACAAACATCAGAATGAGTTTCAGATAGAAGCTCCTAATCAGCTGTATACATCAGGCTATCCTTAGGAGTTCAGGTTAGTAGAGAAAAAAGTCTACGTTTCGACCCAGAAAATGTAGGACAGTAGATCCTTACTACGCGGGTCTTCGTCAGGACGTGAAGGGAGGGTGGGGAGGAAGGGTGGGGCTGTTTCCTGATGAGGAATCAAATGGCGGCCTGAGAAAACGTGGTCCTTGCCATTGCTGTAGCGTATTTGTAGAGGTTGCTGACCGTATCTCTGCATTGAAGCATGGTTGGACTCGATTATTCAATATTTTGTAAATCTCTCCACCTTCGTGGCGGGATATTAATTGTATTCTGGTCCAAATCGTGAGATTATCACTTCGACATATCCGAAAGGATTATGAGGGTTGGGGAGCGTGCGAGCCAGCGTCTTCCCCGTCAGCTGAAAAACAGGAAGTGCTGCCTAGGTAACACAAAGGGTTTTACCGAAACTCCGAAGGTGGAGAGATTTACAAAATATTGAATCATCGAGTCCAACCATGCTTCAATGCAGAGATAAATGTAAATGTAAATGTCGGAATTTGTAAAGCGCACAGCTACCTCCACCGGAGGTGTCCCGGCGCTGTCCGTATACCGCTTAGGAACCCTTCCTGGCTTTCCTGGGAAATGTCCACTCCTAGGCACCCCCCAGGTGCAGCCAGGCATCCCAGCGCTTTTGGGGCCGTTGTGGAGACTAAGCAAGCTATTGCCCAGAGTTGCAGCGTGGGACCCATGATCAGAACAGGTACTGAGGCGAGAATATCCAGTCAAGGGAATTAATGAGTCAGAGACCCGCCGAGGCGGGAATCGAACCCTGGTCCCTGGCCAGAGCTATGCATCAAGGTCTGCCTGCTCTAACCATTGAGCCACACTTCTCCACGATACGGTACGATACGGTACGGTACGGTACGATACGGTCAGCAACCTCTACAAATACGCTACAGCAATGGCAAGGACCACGTTTTCTCAGGCCGCCATTTGATTCCTCATCAGGAAACAGCCCCACCCTTCCTCCCCACCCTCCCTTCACGTCCTGACGAAGACCCGCGTAGTAAGGATCTACTGTCCTACATTTTCTGGGTCGAAACGTAGACTTTTTTCTCTACTAACCTGAACTCCTAAGGATAGCCTGATGTATACAGCTGATAAGGAGCTTCTATCTGAAACTCATTCTGATGTTTGTACACTGCATTTGACCCCTCGTATGGGGATCTATGACTGTTGTGATTGTGATTTGTAGACTCACGCACATGAGAAACTTTGACTAGTGATGTTTAACTATCAAAAAATGTGTATTGCTTCCCCTGCACTCCCCCCTTTTTCCTGTGGGCGCATTGAATTTGTGTATATTGTGTATATATTTACCTTTGACTTTTGAATCATTGAATTTTTATAATGGTGCGGTGAAAATAAAAACACCTTGCACCCTGATTCATTTTTTGGATTAATTCAACTAAAACACTGTGATGTTTGAAATCTGGTGTGTTTGGCAAATGCCACGCAGGCAATGATGGCCCCGTGCAAGCATCACAAGCGAACGAAATGTACGAGGTAGCAAACAGTGTGTCACAAGATAGAGTGGCGGTGGATGCCAAAAAAAAACCACGTTAACCCTACAAAGCGTTTCCCGACTTAGTAACTCCCGACCGCGCTTCCCGCTAAGAAACTGCACTTTCAACATTATGCCATTATTTGAGCCAATGACATCCTAATGATGCCCCGTGCGCATCCTACACTTCGCGTGAGGTCCCCTCACCTTTGCGAGTCACCAACGCCGCCGGGCCCAGGTAGCCACCCTAAGCCAACTGTTCCCGCTGCGCCTTTCCGGCTACTCCACGAGGCGAGAGGACAAAGAGGCTACTCCCTTGACTCCGGCTATTTTTATCACCTAAGGGGAGGGACCGCCAATGCACCTCCTTCTTTACTCGCATTTCAGGCGTCCCTCCCCTTGCCCACTTTCAGGGAAACGAAACCGTTCCCTCGGCACTAAAATCCCACTAAAGGCACCCCTCCCCTAGACGCGGGGGGTGCCTCTCAAATCCTGAGGAGCTTGGAGAAACACCATTACTCTGTGTTCACTCCGGTACAGATTGCCCAACTCCCCACAATGGAACCTGGAACACTAATCAAGAAAATACATTCCACATGTGCAAACATGCACGTGGAAACACGAGCTTGACAAATAAATATTTTAAAGCAACACAACAGAGACGTTCGCCGTTCTAGGACCCTCCTTCTGCACGACGGCTCTTTTGCAACTATCGGACTCTGTTTCCTGGGATTCTCGGTCCGGGAACGGCCTCATCCGAAAGCACCACAGTCTTTAAATTGCAAGAGGCGTGCCCCGGGATGCCAAGAGGGAGCCTGTTTGTTCCCATCCTTGGCCGTTTGAGCCGTGGCTGGTCCCATTCTCTGAGACCTATGGAAACGAGCCCCCACCCCAACTAGAGTCAGCTTCTGGAAGGTAAAAACAACTCAGAGTGGATGAGTGGAGGCTTGAGATGTATCTAACGGTAACTCTTTTCTGGGGTGGGACGCAGTCCCTCAAATTCCATTGCTGTTTCGAGAGGAGGAGTCTGGATTAGCCCTCTTTGCCCCGTTAACTGGATGTTTTGGCAACCAGCTGATCGAGGCCATGCAGGCTTTACGGGGTGAGAGCAGTGCCCTGCAGATATTGAAGACATGGGGAGGTGTAAAACACTCCAGCCCCAATAACCACGTGATCTAATCTGGATGGTTTCTTACAGAAAGCAGTGCAGGGAATTAGTAAAGAAATTGAATTGACGGAGAGAAGATTATCATTAATTCCCCCCCCTTCCCTCTCTTCCCCGGACTTGACTAGGGACCATGAGGTCGTTGACATTGAAATTGAGCCCCTTCCACCGGCCCCTTTTTCACCAACAGTAAATATCATCGCCACTATAAATGTACCTGTAATTGATAGTGCAAACAATTAAAAACTCCTTTCTATGTCCAAGGAGGAGGCTGCACGACTGTAAGCAATTGGGGTGAAAAGGAAAAGGACAGAGGTGGCCTCAAAACCCTAAAGGCAGTCCTCCATGCCAAAAAAGTCCTGGCAAGATTTAACAAAAGAGAGTGTTATCAGGCCTGTGGGAAGGGAGGGGAGGGAGGAGAGGGGGGTACTTTCTACTCATGAGGATTCTCTTCCCACCCAGGTCACCCAATTTATTTTGGATGCTTTGAAGCCCATTTTAGCTCTACTAGGCTGTATTGAAGAGCAACTCCGGCTTGTGGCAAATGACTTAAAGGAATAATCTAAATGTAGTACAAGAACAGGTAGTAACCTATAAATACCTAGGCGTTCTTTTTTTTTTTGTCCTCATTCGCCCTCTCATCGCCCTGAGTTTTACGATCCCGCCCTAGGGCATCTCATCTCATATGTTGGCTTTTTAGCTCTTAGGAGGAAGTATACCACCTTAACCGGTCTTCCTCGGAACTTATACCAGCCGAGATTTGGAGAAAGCTTAATCATAGGACTTCACACACCTTTACCTTAACAACCCAACCCTTCACCCAAAACATAACAAAAAGGGAGTCCAGAATCTATATCTTTTCTTTTGCCGATCCACTATATCCAACTTACCAATAGCTCTCATCGCTCTTATCCATTTCAAATCTGTAGGAGGATCTGCAGACACCCACATTCTACATATCTCTCTCCGGGCCAGCAGTATGGCATAAAACACAAGTTTTGCTTTATCATCCAAGCCCTTACCTTGAAGATCCAATCTTCCAGTCATAACAAGTTCAGGGTTTACCTTGATCTGCTGGCCCAGTACTGATGACAGGCAGGTACTTACAGCATCCCAAAATTCCTTTATCGTCGGACAGGTAACAAACATATGTAGATCGTCTTCATTAGGGATATTGCATTTAGGACACACCACCATTCCGCCAACCTTAAACTTCGAAAGTTTTCTAGGAGACCAGTATGCCCTGTGGAGGGTGAACAAGTGATATCTCCTTAAATTTGCAGGTTTGACCACTTTGTACAGAATAAACATTGTTACTTGCCATTGATCTTCTGAAGCAATCTCCGGAAAGCTCTCTCCCCACAGGGTGTCCGGCAGTGTAAACGGTCCATCCTCCAACTCCACTATTGACCAGTACCACAGCGCAACTTCTTTCTTAATCTGCGTCTCCGACCCCAACTTCTCTTCGAAAACATTATGCTGACCAATTAAATTTTCCTTGCCGACCGCCCAACTTTGGATCTGTAGATATTTAAACGTTGAAAATTTGTGTCTCCACTCATGTTCGCAATAACCCCATGGAACTAGGGCGCCCTCCGTAAACAACTCCCCCGACCTCTGAGGACCATCGACTTTCAGTGCCGTCGCCAACGCGTCCTTAGACCAAAGAGGAGCTCCTGGCGTGTCCCAAATCGGTGCCATAAAACTGTAATATGGTATTTTTGTTACCCTCCTAATTTTAAACCAGACCGTCGCTAGATCTTTCAACACTTTTAATCGAATTTTTTTTAAGTACTTTGGGTCGGCAAATTTGTACATGAATCCATGTTGCTTCACATTCTCCATCTTAAGCAATGCAGCCAACAATTTCCCTATATCTGAACTCCCTGGGGTAGCCAGCAGCATTCTACAATTCTTCAGCAGGAAGGCCCATGAATGGATCTGAAAATCCGGGGCCGCCAGCCCTCCTTTCAAAAGCTTTCTCCTAATCTTTTTCCATGATAAGAGGGACCCTTTTGACGCCCAAATAAATGAGCCTATCTCGCTCTGCAGCCTCCCAAGCCAATCCTTCTCAAATAAAAGCGGGAGTGAATCAAACAAAAAAGTTATCTTGGGTAAAACCATCATTTTCACCAAGTTGACTCGACCATACAGTGTCAACGGGAGGTGCGCCCACCCTCGCAGAGCAGAAGAAATCTCTTTTCTCACTTTAACAAAATTGACTTTGGTGAGCTCCCTTATGTCTTGTTATTCTCACCCCTAAATAACGTATCTCTGATTTGCAAACTATGCCCTCTGCCATTGAATTCCAGGACATAACCTCTGTCTTGTCAGCATTTATGAGGTATCCGGAGATCGCCCCAAATTCCTTAGTTAATTCATCTAAACATCCTATCGACTGCTGCAAGTTGGAGGTTAAAATAACTATATCATCCGCATATAGCCCAATCTTCCTTGCCCATCCCTGAAATTCAAAAGGGGAAATCCTCTCTGCCTCCCTAATCCTGCAAGCTAAGGGTTCAATGTAAAAATCAAATAAAAAGGGAGAAAGGGGACACCCTTGTCTCGTGCCTCTCATTACTTTTATTGGCTGGGTTAATGTCCCGTTCACTAATACCCAAATGTGGGAGATTGATATATTAATGCCAAGACCAAACTAAAGCTTACCCTCAACTTAAGATGATTTATCAGGGCCTTTAGGTATACCCAGTTCACCCGATCAAACGCCTTGGCAGCATCCAGCGCGATTACCGCCAAGGGAAGGTTATGTGTAGAAGACACGTCTATACTCCCTATTAGAGAAAAGGTCAGCTCCTTCAAGTACCTGTCCTTAATGAAGCCTTTCTGGTCTTCGTGTATTATCTGAGGGACAACCTTACCAAGCTTATCTGCCATGATCTTTGCGAAAAGCTTATAATCGCAATTTAAAAGCGAAATCGGCCTGTACGAATCCATGTACTTTGGCGATTTCCCAGGTTTAGGTAGTACTATAATATTCGCCTCATTCCATGATGACGGGAGCGAAGCTCTTCCCAAAAAAACATCATTAAACAATTGCGTTAATATAGGCGCTAAACTCCCTGACAACACCTTATAAACCTCAGCAGGAAGCCCATCCGGACCTGGTGCCTTCCCTTTCTTCACCTGCTTAATTACAGCTTCCACTTCTCCCTGCAAAATCTCTTGATTCAGAATTTCCTGAAGCTCTTCAGACAGTGGTTCCAAGGCCTTCACCCACTGGTCTACTACTTGTGCATCCGGTTCAAGATCCTCCCTATAAACTTCCTCAAAGTATCTATAGAAAGCCTCCGCGATATCTTTAGTGTCAGTGACTAGTCTCCCTGAAGGTCCACCCGTGCAGGGAAAACATGGGGGCCAGCTAGATAGCCGGTCGCGGGTGCCGGAGGCAGAGGTGGCACGTTAGGTCAATGTAAGCCTCTACGCGAAGCAAAGAGAGGCGAAAAAAGAGGCGAAAGCACTGTGGTTAAGTCCAAACCTGATTTTGAAGCGGCATCGGGATATTTTCATGGAGATTTACACCGCGCGTAGCTGCGGCGTTTCTGGGCAGTGTATGGCTACTCGGGATGCAGTGAGCTCACCCGGTCAAGTGGAGGTGGAGGTGGAGTATCCTACGGGGAGAGAGCCGTGGAGCAGAGCTGCAGCCGAGGTAGGGAGAGGTAGGAGAGCGGCAGCGAGGATCCAGTTTCGTGCTGTGGGGGCCTCTGGCAGGGGTGGAGGCAGCACTAAGAAAGAAGAAGCAGGGAGAGTTTGTTTTCAACACCCTGCAGGAGCCTGTTCTTCGGACAAATAGCAGGGGAAGTAAGGAGGGAGGAACGGGAGGGGTGGCCTGCCTGAGTACAGGGGAAGAGAAGAAAATCAGCAAAACTGCAGTAAAAGAAGCAAAACAAGAGGCTGCCAGGTATATTTTGAGGAGCGCAGGGAGGGAAGTAGCAGAGGTGAAGGCAGCAAACCCACAAAAGAAAGAAGTTGGGGACTGGTACACCAGGGTGCAGAGTGAAGACAATATAGGAAACACAGGAATTAAACCAAAAAACACTATAAAAAAGTATATCAGGCAAGGTAGTAAGGGCAAGGCAGGTATACTAGATAAAAAAATAAAAATTACCCCTTCTCTGAATTCCTTTTTTAAAACCTTGCCAAAAACGTTGATACTGCAGAAAGATCGTCACCCTGCCATTCCAGCAATTTTAGAACTAAGGGAGAGATAGAAGTAGGGGGTGTTGGGGGCAGCAGGGTGCCTCGTCAGAAACTAGTTTGATAGACTGGTCAGACCATTTGAGCCCAAATAGATATCAAGTGTTGGATACAGACATGGAGGAGGAGAAGCAAGATACAGTAAAAAAAGTGGATTTGGGGGATGGTGTGGAGGGTATTAGTGAGCACGTGATTTTGGGTGATGAAAATTTCCCTTCCCCTTCTCCTGGAATACCGAGAAGCAGGGGGCAACAGAAAGTGATGAGGTACCACACACAAGCCCTCCAGTGTTTGAAGATTTGGATGTTTCAGTTATTGCTCTCTTAAAGAAGTCGGATATGGATGTCCACAAGGGCTTTGAAGAATCAAAGGCAAATCAGGAAGGGATTAGAGAGGCGTGTAGTCTCCTGGAAGCTAAATTTGATTGAGTTGAACTTGCATACGGCGGCACTGGAGCTGGAGTTCAAAGAGAT
The DNA here is from genome assembly GCF_964261635.1 of Lissotriton helveticus. Taxonomy (NCBI): domain Eukaryota; kingdom Metazoa; phylum Chordata; class Amphibia; order Caudata; family Salamandridae; genus Lissotriton; species Lissotriton helveticus. The sequence goes on from NC_136065.1 coordinate 839,253,145, forward strand.
TAGAGGTAAAGTGGAGGAGAATAGTAAAGAGCTGGAAGATGTTAGGTTCAGGGAAAGGGCCCACGAGGAACGGTTAGAAAGATTAGAAAATATGAACGCAGAAACAATTAAAAAAAATTGAAACTTCCAGAGGGGAAAGAAGGATCCGATATAAAAAGGTATGTGGTTCGGCTGTTAACGACAGAATTACAGTTAGAAGAAACTGAGGAGCAGATTGCTATAGATATTAAAAGGATACATCGTGATCCCTTTAGACTGAACCCAAACCGCTCTAATCCCAGGAGAATCTTGATAAATTTCCTGACATATAGTTTAAAGGAAAACATTTTGGGAGTGGCCCTAAAAAAAGGTGCTGTAATGGTAGATGGAGGTAGAGTGGAGGTCAGGTCAGACCTGTCAACTGTAACTGCGAGCAGACAGTGGGAGTTAGGCAAAAGGATTGAACCCCTAAGGAGTCTGGGAGCCACGGTGCAATTGAAATTTCCGGCTTTTTTAAAAGTTATGTGGAAGAATAAAATGCATACGTTTCGGTTTGTTGAGGATGTGGATGGCTTCCTGGAGCAGTGTCAAAGTGAGTGTACTCAGTAAAGGTAGTCAAGGTAGGTTAATGGGATGAATATAAGGGAAGCAAGCCGCGTTGAGGTTTATTTTTATTTTTTTTATTTTTTAAAAGTAGTGAATACAGATTGCAAGAAGCAACCAAAGTCTGTAGTAGGCACCCGAAGGGTCCAGGAAGGGCCAGAGGAGAGTTGGTTGGGTTTTCCAGGGAGGGGGGTAGGTGGCAGGGGGGTAGGAGGATAAGGGGCGGGGTAGGTGGGGGGGCGAGGGGGCGTGGGTACTGGAAAAAAACTTGAAAAAGTCCTTATAAGCGATCTTCTCGCGAGGTGGATTGAGATTATTTACCGGGTTTGCTATGAAAGGGGGTAGTGTGTCAGAGTTAAATTTTCTGTCATGGAATGTGAACGGTTTATGAGTTAAGTCAAGGAGGGACATCATTTTACAGTATTTGAGTGACCTCTCAGTTCATATTATGATTTTGCAAGAGACACATTTAACTGGGGAAGAGAGTAAGCAATTCTTTGCTTCACAGCATTGGCTTATGCATGCTTTTTACACTCCTCAACACGCAGTCACGAAAGGTATTGCAGTTTTGGTTAGACAAGGGGTAGACTGTTTAGTCGAGGGAGTGGTGGCGGATGTTAAGGGTAGATGGTTGATTTTGAGCCTTAAGATAAGAGGTCAAACGTACAACATTATAGGATACTATGGTCCAAATCAAGATGACGTGGGGCCCTTAGATGAATTGGCTAGGGAGATAATAGATTTTTCGGGTAAAATTATTTTTGCAGGTGATTTTAATACAGTGTTGGATTATAAGCTAGATCGATCATCTAACAGCAGGGCGTTAGTAAACACGAAAATGTTGAATAGAGTCAAGGGTTTGATGGCCCAGTTAGGGCTGTGTGATGTATGGAGACAGAGGTCCGGCCAGTTATTAGGTTATACGTATTATAATAAAAAGTATAGTCATAGATCACGGATAGACTATATTTTGACAGATCTTAGATTGATGGACAGTGTGACACAGGTAGCTCATGTAGGTGTTCATCTTTCGGACCATTCAGCAGTCACTCTGGCTTTAAAGATGGAAAGCGGCAATCTGGGTTCAGTTTGGAGGTTGGATCGCACAGTTTTGTATCACCACAAAGCTTTGGAGAGTTTTAGCCAGGAGATTGAAGTCTTTTTGGAGAAGAATGTGGGGTCAGCAAAAATTGATATCATCTGGGAGACATGCAAGGCTTTTCTTCGGGGAAGGCTAGGGGCTTTGGGAGCAAGTAAAAGGAGATCCTACTTTAATAGAGTAGATGTATTTGAAAAGAAAATCTGCCAGCACGAGGCAGAGATAGTGAGCGCGGGAGGCCTCAAGGCAGAGGAAAGGATTGCTCAGGAGTTGGCTGAGTTAAAAGAAGAGCTGGGTTTGGTCCTAAGTAATAGGGTTAAGGAGAAATGGGATGCCAGTCAACTGGTGCATTTTCGAGTATGGAGAGGGGACAAGCAAACTATTAGCTTGGAAGGCGAGGAAAGATCGGGTTCGGAATTTTACCTAGGCGTTCTTATAGACATTAGAGGCTCATTCAGGAACCAACTAGAGGCCATTCGCCGAAAGGGCACGGCTTTCTACTTGTCAATAAAACCTCTGAAGAAAGCTCTCCCAGATCAGTCATTCGATCCCCTTCTGCAGGTGATAAGAACACGATTGCAACCCATGCTCCCGTATGGCAGCGAATCCCTGCAAGGAAAAGACGCTACAACATTAGACAACACCATCAGTCACGCATATAGGGCAATATTCCATCTACCCACCTACACATCGCCCGCTCAAATTCGCCTTGAATTCGGGCTTCAGAAACAAACGGTGGAGAGAAGGGGGGCATATATCAAAACGTGGTGGAAAATCAGAGACGCTGACCCCGGATCCTTAAACACCCATCTCTGGATCGAATTATCCAATAGAGAAAACTCTCCTGGAAGAAAATACCTACAAGACTCATTGGAGATCTTGGATCTAACAAACCTCTGGGAGTCATCAACTGATCTTAAACCCTTTCAAAAAGTGGTAATGAAAGTAACCAAGTTGATTTCATCCATAGAGGATAACGCCACCCTGGCATGTATGGGTCGTGTTGAAAGACTATGATGCCCTGAAACCACAAGAATATCTAACAAGCATTGGAAATGCAATAGGTCTCGCATTAGAAAAGTTGTAGTTATTGGTCTTGTAAATGACATATTTTATTTATTTGTTGGTTTTTAAAATTGCTAAATTGATGGCTTTGTCATTTTCAATGCCAATAGTTATAACTTTCGCGAATGTGACACCTATAGCATTTGGAATGCAACATGTTTTGTATTTACGTCACTTAGATGGCAGCTCTGGTCGTTAGGCCACATCTCTAGAGAGCAGGAGAGTGCAGCAGGGGAGAGAAGCACAGCAATGCAATAGGTCTCGCATTAGGAAAGTTTGAGCTATTGGTATTGTAAAGGACACATTTTTTATTTATGTGCTTGTTTTGAAAATAGCGAAATTAATAGCTTTGTTTTTACAATGGCAATAGTTTTATCTTTCGCAAATGTGACACCTATTGTAACACAATATGTGTTGTGAGGGTGAGTGAGGGTGAGGGGTTGAGGGTGAGTGAGGGTGAGGGGTTGAGGGTGAGTGAGGGTGAGGGGTTGAGGGTGAGGGGGTGAGTGAGGGTGAGGGTGAGGGTGAGGGGTTGAGGGTGAGTGAGGGTGAGGGGTTGAGGGTGAGGGTGAGTGAGGGTGAGGGGTTGAGGGTGAGTGAGGGTGAGTGAGGGTGAGGGGTTGAGGGTGAGTGAGGGTGAGTGAGGGTGAGGGGTTGAGGGTGAGTGAGGGTGAGGGTGAGTGAGGGTGAGGAGTTGAGGGTGAGTGAGAGTGAGGGTGAGTGAGGGGTTGAGGGTGAGTGAGGGGTTGAGGGTGAGTGGGGGTTGAGGGTGAGTGAGGGTGAGGGGTTGAGGGTGAGTGAGGGTGAGGGTGAGGGGTTGAGGGTGAGTGAGGGTGAGTGAGGGTGAGGGTGAGGGGTTGAGGGTGAGTGAGGGTGAGTGAGGGTGAGGGTGAGTGAGGGTGAGGGTGAGTGAGGGTGAGGGTGGGTGAGGGTGAGTGAGGGTGAGTGAGGGTGAGGGTGAGTGAGGGTGAGTGAGGGTGAGGGTGAGTGAGGGTGAGGGTGAGTGAGGGTGAGTGAGGGTGAGGGTGAGTGAGGGTGAGGGTGAGTGAGGGTGGGTGAGGGTGAGTGAGGGTGAGTGAGGGTGAGTGAGGGTGAGTGAGGGTGAGTGAGGGTGAGTGAGGGTGAGGGTGAGTGAGGGTGAGTGAGGGTGAGGGTGAGTGAGGGTGAGTGAGGGTGAGTGAGGGTGAGTGAGGGTGAGGGGTTGAGGGTGAGTGAGGGTGAGGGGTGGAGGGTGAGTGAGGGTGAGGGTGAGTGAGGGTGAGGGGTTGAGGGTGAGGGGTTGAGGGTGAGTGAGGGTGAGGGTGAGTGAGGGTGAGGGTGAGGGGTTGAGGGTGAGGGGTTGAGGGTGAGTGAGGGTGAGTGAGGGTGAGGGGGTGAGGGTGAGTGAGGGTGAGGGTGAGTGAGGGTGAGGGGTTGAGGGTGAGTGAGGGTGAGGGGTTGAGGGTGAGTGAGGGTGAGGGTGAGTGAGGGTGAGTGAGGGTGAGGGTGAGGGTGAGGGGTTGAGGGTGAGTGAGGGCGAGGGGCTGAGGGTGAGGGGTTGAGGGTGAGGGGTTGAGGGTGAGTGAGGGTGAGTGAGGGTGAGTGAGGGTGAGTGAGGGTGAGGGGTTGAGGGTGAGTGAGGGTGAGGGGTTGAGGGAGGGTGAGGGTGAGTGAGGGTGAGGGGTTGAGGGTGAGTGAGGGTGAGGGTGAGGGGTTGAGGGTGAGTGAGGGTGAGGGGTTGAGGGTGAGTGAGGGTGAGTGAGAGTGAGGGTGAGTGAGGGGTTGAGGGTGAGTGAGGGTGAGGGGTTGAGGGTGAGTGAGGGTGAGGGGTTGAGGGTGAGTGAGGGTGAGGGTGAGTGAGGGTGAGGGTGAGTGAGGGTGAGGGTGAATGAGGGTGAGTGAGGGTGAGGGTGAGTGAGGGTGAGGGTGAATGAGGGTGAGTGAGGGTGAGGGGTTGAGAGTGAGTGAGGGTGAGTGAGGGTGAGGGTGAGTGAGGGTGAGTGAGGGGTTGAGGGTGAGTGAGGGTGAGGGTGGGTGAGGGTGAGTGAGGGTGAGGGTGAGTGAGGGTGAGGGTGAGCGAGGGTGAGGGTGAGCGAGGGTGAGGGTGAGTGAGGGTGAGGGTGAGTGAGGGTGAGTGTGATGGGAGATGTATATGGGCATATAACAAGAAAGCGAAAGTGAAAGAACAGGTGATGTGGAGGACTCAGAGGTAATCAGAACGGGGCCGAACGCAGAGGAGATGGCTTCGAGCTCCAGTACACCACCCTGGCAGCAGGTGTAAGGTGGCTGAAGCAGACAATGCGCATCTTGACGACGGAGAAATCCCATTTCAAAAAGCATCCAGGGCCCTGCATTATAGCTTTGGGCTTTGCTGACAATCACTGATCAGGAAGTCCTTTGCTAACTGGTAACGACCTCTGCGACTGGACGCAGCCTGTGGTGGGCATTGTGTAGATTTTTTTTTTTTATTGCTGAAGAGCACAAAAATAAAGAGTTTATTCCAAAAACACTAATACTAAAAAAAATGTTTTAACGTGGCATGGAATTAATATACCTTATACAACAGTTGTTAACCTTGCTGCATAATAATAATATATTCTGGTGTGTGTGTCACGAGCGAGTATCACACAGAGTGCTTGCCCGTGTGAGTGTCACTTTACAAAATTAAGGGAAAAAAATGCAGGAAATGGTGTGTGTGTCACCGATAAGTAAAGACACAAAGCACTGTGAGCCTGCAGCAATGAAGGTTTTTGTAGTTAATACTGCCGTATGGAAAAATTAAAACAGACGTGTGCGTGTCACCGATCCATAACATGCTGAGAATAATGATAGGTAGGAGCGTATAGCTCTGGAAAAGGAAGACAGAGTGTGTCACCGATCCGCAAAACACAGAGTACCTTATACAACAGTTGTTAACCTTGCTGCATAATAATAATATATTCTGGTGTGTGTGTCACAAGCGAGTATCACACAGAGTGCTTGCCCGTGTGAGTGTCACTTTACAAAATTAAGGGGAAAAAATGCCGGAAATGGTGTGTGTGTCACCGATAAGTAAAGACACAAAGCACTGTGAGCCTGCAGCAATGAAGGTTTTTGTAGTTAATACTGCCGTATGGAAAAATTAAAACAGACGTGTGCGTGTCACCGATCCATAACATGCTGAGAATAATGATAGGTAGGAGCGTATAGCTCTGGAAAAGGAAGACAGAGTGTGTCACCGATCCGCAAAACACAGAGTACCTTATACAACAGTTGTTAACCTTGCTGCATAATAATAATATATTCTGGTGTGTGTGTCACGAGCGAGTATCACACAGAGTGCTTGCCCGTGTGAGTGTCACTTTACAAAATTAAGGGAAAAAAATGCAGGAAATGGTGTGTGTGTCACCGATAAGTAAAGACACAAAGCACTGTGAGCCTGCAGCAATGAAGGTTTTTGTAGTTAATACTGCCGTATGGAAAAATTAAAACAGACGTGTGCGTGTCACCGATCCATAACATGCTGAGAATAATGATAGGTAGGAGCGTATAGCTCTGGAAAAGGAAGACAGAGTGTGTCACCGATCCGCAAAACACAGAGGACAGTGATAGTAGGAGAGCAAAGCTCTGTAAACAAGAGACGCAGTGGCACTCAGCAATAAGGAACTTTCTGTCACCAGGGCAGGCAAGAGATCGGGACCAACCAGACACAGGGCAGTCCAACCAATTATCCAGCACACTCAATCAGGATCCCAGATTCAGCAATGAAGCACAGCCAAGGGACGGCGACTGCAGGTCAGGCAAGAGACCGGGACCAACTAGACTGGAAATGAAAGGAAACAAGACGGAGGGCATTGCTGTGGGGAGGGGGTGGAGGAGAAATGCACATGGCGGGCAGGGGAGGGGGCGGAGCGGGGAGAGCGGCATGTGGGTGTGAAGAAGCCGGGGCCTTTACTTCAAAAGGTGTCGGAGGAATGTGGCTGAGGGAACAGACGGCGATTTGGTGATGTGCACGCGCATTTTAGGTCAATGCGCAAGCGCATTGACCTAAAAGCCACGGGCACAGCACCAAATCGCCGCAGTTAGGTAAACTTTGTTTAAAGCCCTATAGTCTCGCTCTGCTCAATGCGCATGCGCATTGACAGGCGAGACCTAAAAATGGGCCTCACACAGTCAACTAAAAATAAATTCTTAAATATGCGCCTTGGCATTATATCTATACTACCGCACCTGGCACCTTGGAAAAGGGGAAGCTCAGCAAGCTGATGCCGACTCTGCTTATCAGGAAAAGAGGATCTCATCTATATAATTTGCATCTGCTCAAACCTTATGGACATAAGACGATCCCTACTCCGGGCCCTATGGAACCAGAAGGGCATAACAACTTGCAGGCAGGCTGTGATGCTGTGTTTTAACCCAGAGGAGACTCAGCTAAACTGTAGATTAACTAAATTCTTTGACATAGTGGCCAGAAGACTCATGAACCAGACATCTAGCTCACACATAGCACCAGCCAACCCAAAGCTGTGCTAAGCACCTTGGAGTACCTTGTTCTTTTATCCCTATGGTTTTTAACAAAAAATATTGTGACTTTTATGGCCTTAATAAGCAAGTCCATTTGCTCTTTTTATATCTTAACTGTAACCATGATTGCATCTTTATACATTTGTATGTTTTACATTGTGAGTTTTTATTAACTGTACAATAAACCTTACTTACTAAATGTAGTACAAGTTGCACAAGTTGTAAATCTAGAAAGGATGTCAGTCCTCAAACTGTTCATACTGCCTATACTAGCAATCAGGAGATTCTTGTTTTAAAAAAGTGCAACCATGTACACTACCTTTAAACCCCAATATACCAGAGACCTGCCATAAACACCTGACCACACGAGCCAGGAGGGATACTGGGGCGCAAATGGCAACAAGGAAAGATCTTAGAGTCGGGTGGGAGAAAGTATTGTCCAGGACAATCCCCTTGGTCATGTCAGATAATGTGCCATTATTCAAAATCACATAAAACTTACACTCCCCAGAGGGAAGGGGGTACAAAACTTGCTTAATTTACCCCCAGATTGTATCCCATGCACATTGATATTAACGGGAGTTCCACCTTTGTCGATAAATCAATATGAGGATTGCCAGAGTCTTATTAACATTAACAAATCAGCCCACTGGTACATTAGAAAAACAGGTTGGCAAGTGAAAAAAATAGAAAACATCATTATGGCGCTTAGGGTTGGATGGGTAGGCCACACAGTGAAATCAGTGGAGGGAGATTGTGTGGTCCTAAATTTGAAGGATCCCAAATGTGTGCATTTTTTGCTAACACACCTGACTGAAGCGACTGGGAGCCTGTCTCTATTAGGGCGAGTCTGCTAGGTTTCTTTTTATCCTCCCCATAGAGGCCCTATCCATTGCCAACTGCAAGCACATAATCAGCCAAAACAGACTAACCTCCTCACTATATGGCCCCTTGAGCAGATAAATCATTTTGAAGTTCTTTCTGGCTTGACAGGTATAGATTGACAGTAGGCCTCGGTATGCCAGGAAAGAGAGCAGGTGCGAGTGGGTGTTGCAGTACAGCTAAGTAATGCCTCGCCAGTAATAAACCTTGAGGGGGCGGTCGACGTGGGGGAGCTATCCACTTGTGCCTGCTCCACTGACATACCTGTCAATGCTACAACGGGGCAAGCAGTTCAGAGAAAGATGACTACTCACTTTAGAATCAGGTCTTGGAATATAGCGGGAGTACGTACACAACTAGGGAACAGTGACTGGTTAAGTTTTGTGGGTTCTTGTGACTTAATCTGTGTACAAGAAACATGGTCCCAAAATGACTTTTTTATAAATTAGTTCAGCTCTTCTTGTGTTTCAGTGATTCCATCTACGTCAGGAAGGGCCAAGGGCAGTATTGTTATGTTATGTTATGTTATGTTATGTTATGTTATGTTATGTTATGTTATGTTATATGTTTTGTAGAGAACACAGCTGCCCCAGCTAAGTGGCGTCCCAGTGCTGGCAACTTTAAAAAAGGCGACTGTAAGAGAGAACACCGGGCCTATGATGTCGGAAAGAGATGAGTGTTAATGGCTTTACGAAATGCAGTATGATTATTGATACTTCTGATGCAGACAGGAAGAGAGTTCCAAAATTTCAAGGCAAGGATGCGAAAGGAGCGCCCTCCCGCTAGCACTTTCCTCACCCAGGGGGCAACAGCAATGTGCTGGCCCATGGATCGTAATTGAGGGGTAGGTGTGTAGAGTGAGAGGAGATTTGCCAGAATATCCGGGGAGCAGAGGTTCAGGATTCTGTGAGCAATGCAGAGAGACTTAAACTCCATGCTTTTAGCCACCAGCAGCCAATGTAGTCTGCGGATGGCGTGGGTCGCAGGACTGCTCTCGGTAGGCCACGTAGTGTCCAGGCAGCCGCATTTTGTGCCCCCAGCAAGCGGAGGATCTCAGCTTTATTTGCGCCTAGATGAAGTGAACTGGCATTGTCCAGCCTCGATAGAATGGTGGTCTGAATAATTACTTGATGGATTGTGTGGTCAAAGTAACCTAGCAGTGGTTTAAGCCCGCGAAAGAGTATGAAACAGGTACCAGCTACCATTTTAGTTTGGACCTGAACGTTAAGGGCGGAATCAACCCATACTCCCAAGTTTTTGACCACTTGTATAGGGGCGGGTGAACAGCCCAGAGTCAAAGGCCACCAGCGCTCGCTCCACAGCTCTATTGCAGTACTTATAGCAGTAAAGCATGTATCTGTAAAAGTTAAACACTTCTGTTCCTCTCCCTGGTACCAATTGCTAGCGATCTCAGGATTGGCTCAGGTCAATCTGTTATTGGTGAATCTCTATTTCAACATATTTGATAAGGGTAATTGCAAATGATTTAATGTTTTTAAATGATTATTTTAATAATTCTATTAAACAGTGCTCAACCTTTTTAGGAGGTGGTCGGGAAAGCTCTATTGATTGTATGCTAATGTCTATAATCTACACTGCCCCGGTTCAGGATTTTAAAATTAAACCAAATTGCTCTAGTGACCACAACCTGCTAATAGCCACCCTTATCATAAACCCACAGATGAACACAAAGCAAGTACTGGTGATTCATTATAATTCCAATAAAGGTATAAGGTTGAAATGGGACCAGATAGATACCCAAAGATTTGAGCAAGAAATCATCTCAGGTAATCTTATAGATGAGTGCTTGAAGCCAGACTCTACACCGATTGAAATAGTGCAGGATTTTGAGGTGCTTTGCACCAAAATCTCTCTGAGGTTGGTAGAGAAGATCTCTCAAACATGCTCCATCGGTGCGCTGGTTTAACAATGAAATGCACCAAAGTGCACAAGGAGCTAAAAGGGGCCCTACATACATTCCCCCGCGATAGAGCACGAGTAAAAATCCTGAGGGGCAAATATAAAATGGTGATTGAACAGCGGAAAAGGTAACTTCGGAAGGAGGCATGGGAGGACTTTTTAAAAAAAAACTTTTTATTCATGACTGACAGTTATTCCAAGTTACATGTATACATGTTACATTGCATCAGTCTTTTCCATTTTCTTTAACTTTAACTTAGGCATATTATTTCCGTATCCGATTGTTCATCACGTCTTACATTTTTGCCAGATATTGTTTCATCACATCAATAAGCAACAGCAATCAAAATGCAGTATCGTCTGCCCATAAACTGTCCCTCAAAACCTTCCCTACCCCCACCCTGTCTCCCGGCTATTCCTCTGTACACACTCCTTAATTGGGATATATTAGCTTTTAGTTTTTCTCTGAGAATATTACAATCATCAGGCCTGGTTACTTAATACATCTTGTCTAGTTATCCGTATGTGCGGAAAGTCCATAGGTCTGGCATACAACAGACTGAATATCACTGTGACATCTCTAGGTCTACATCTTCCAACTCTATCAGCATTCGGTTCCATTCCTGCGCAACAGGAAATTTACGAAGGCCCTTCTCTTCCTCTCTACGCAGCGCTGCAGCTTCCGCTTTGCCCCATTTCAACACATCTGACCGCCACATTTCTACGTTTGGGGATCTGGGTGACTTCCACCTCATAGTGAGAACTCTAAGTGCCAACAAGAGGGCTAAGTCCAGAAATTTCAGTTGTGCCTTACAGGTCTTAGTTCTCTCCCTACGGCCTATCAGGCAGGGTAGCGCCCCTTTGGGGATCTGCAGGGCTGTTACCGAGTATAGTATATTTCTGATCGTCCCCCAGTAGTTGCGTATTCTCGGGCATGTCCATAACATGTGGAGAATGTTTGCCTCGTCCTCCTGACATCTAGGGCAGTTGTGGGGGGTGGCAGGGAATATCCTGTGGAGCCTTTGGGGGGTGAGATATGCTCTATGTAGGACCATGGCTTGTATAAATTTGAATTTAACATTTCTGGACACCCTCCTATGATGACCCATGATGATCTTCCATTCCCCATCTGTTATGGCCTCCCCTGTATCCGTAGCCCAAATCTCCCTAAGGGTGGTAAGGGGCAGAGCTGCATGTTCTCTAATGCCCACATAGAGCCATCGTACTAGGTGTCCACCCGTTCCCATGTAATGGAGGAGATGAACCAATTCGTGCTGGACTGGTTTAGTGCGTTGTGGGGCCCAGGTGCGTCTCACATAGGAGGTCACCAAGGCGTGTAGGAGGTACAGTCGTTGTGGGGCACCTGTGTATTGTGTGAAAGAGGCATGATCCAGTAAAGTGTCGTCCCCAAACAGGTCTCCTACTCTGTCCACCCCGGCCGTCGTCCAGGGTTGTAATCTGCGTCGTGACAGGTTCCCTTGTGGCATTGGGAGTCCTAGAAGGGGAATGTTGTCTGCGTAGGGGGTGATCCCCGCCGTGTATAACAGTGCTTTTTGCCAACATCTCAAAGCTACTTGTAGGAGGGGGTGGCAGTCTCTGGGGATCTTGGCAGCAGGCAGTAAAAGGGAGTGTGCCAGTCTGTCTGCTGTATAAGCAATCTCATGTAGGTTCCTACCCGCCACCCAGCGTGTCAACCATTGGAGTTGGCTTGCGTAGTAGTAGCTACGCAGGTCTGGTACTCCCAGACCCCCTGAGGCATGGGAGGACTTGGAAAGTGCAGGATCCCTTAAAGACTAAAAAAAAAACTTTGGGAAATCATAAACCGCCTAATGTTCACGGAAGATGTGAGGCAGATGGACTTGCTGATCCTAGGTGAAGCCTGGGAAGTGATGGAGCAAGGTTTTGCATATAAGCAACTTGCTAGCTGAATCCTCTCCTACAATCATAATAAAGTATTAATAATGGTTTGTTATATTAATGTATACGAATTTCATATACAATGTAGAAGCAGGGGAAGCTTGCCTATGTGTCTACTAACAAGTAACTGAAAGAGACTAAAATGGCCGCTAAAAACGCAGAAAAACAAATTGCGCATGCCCCAATTGCATGATGTCATAACGCTTGGAGGGAAAGCTTTGCTTCTGCGCACTAACGTGCAAAATGACCACTTCACAACTCACATGCTAAGCATCTGCTTTGCTCAAAACTAAACTGTGTTTTATACTAAGTGCTAATGCATAAAGAATCATTTTAATTAAAAGGGATTAGAGTATACATAAGTGGTATACAGTGAAACTATTTTATTTGAATCTAACATCTTGGGCCAGATGTAGGTAGGCATTTACCGGTCGGTAACGGCCGAATTCGGCCGTTACCGACCGGTAAATGCAATTTGAGATGTAGGGCCCTGTATTTTACAGAATCGGTAAATTTACCGATCGGTAAATTTACCGATTCTGTAAAATACCGAATCGGTATTTTTACCGATTTGGTAAAAATGATATGTAGGTGGGACTCCCACAAGCATTACAAAATCGGTATTTTACCATCAAATTTTATTTGATGGTAAAATACTGATTCCGGTGTGCATGCACATGTGTGCATGCACACCTGTGCCATATGACAGGCAGACCTGCCCTTAGGGCAGGTATGCCTGCCACATGGCACCCAAACCTGTTTTGGGGGTGCTAGAGGGTGTCAAAGTGACACCCCCTGCACCCTTGTGAAAATCGGTATTTACCGATTCGGTAAATACCGAATCGGTAATGCCCATTCATTCCTATGGGCTTCAATACCGACTTTTACCGATTCGGTAAATCAACATCTGGATTTACCTAAATCTCGGAACTTCTATTTTACCGATTCATAAATACCGAATCGGTCAAATTCGGTATTTATGAGTCGGTAAAATAGAATTACCTACATCTGGCCCTTTGTCTTTTTGACTTCTCTGTTAGTTCGTAATTGGGCCTAAATCGAGAGACAAGGCTTAAAACCACATGGGTAACTTGCGCAGTCTCAGTAGACAACAACCCTGGAGTCGTGATCTCAAGCCTTGGAACATAGTCAAGGACGCTCTTTTCTCATAGGGAGAGATGATGGAACATCCTGAAGAGTCAATGAACAAATGTATAAATGTAATACAATGTTTAAGTTTCATATGATAAACGGGTGGGAATAAAGCTTAGGAAAAACAAATTAAATGGGCGGGAACATAGGACAATGCTCATTAGAAAAGTAATACATTTAGTAGGGTGTGACAATCATCTCCCTTGGCTTGTCCAATTAGAACACACAATTTATAAAAGTTTGAAACATTTGGGGGTGGAACATGCCACCAGTAGGTAAAATTGGGATAGTTAGCTAAATGAAATGCTGCTGATCGCTGCCAGAACGCTGAAAGATAGACATGCTGTCCGATTGCTGATTGATTACCTGAAGCAGACTTCGAATTTAAAAAAAAATAATTTAGGAATGAGAGTGCGAAAGAGGACAGTGGAGGCGAGGGACTAAAAACGAGGTGCGGAAGATGGTCGAGGAGGGAACTAGTATCTGAGAGGGGTTTGACGCTGGCGTTGAAGCCAGAAGAGGTGATCTGTCCTGTCTTAATCTTGTCCTGAACCATTACCTGGTAATTCATGAGGTCCAAACTCTTGGCCAGAGCGGTCTGATCTCACACCATCCTACGTAAATATAACTGTATTGTGCCAATGTGCCTTTTCTCTCTGTCCTCGTTTCCTGAGGTACTCGTCATTAAATTTTATAGACTAATTTAGGCCACTGAATTTTTACCTTTCCAGAATGATGGAGTTAACACTGTTATTTGTATTTGACTCACTAAAAATAATTTTTGATACAACTTTAAAACTAGAAACGGAGTCTGTGGTTATTCAATAAATAAATAATGAAAATGCTTTAATGTCTTTAATTACCATCTCTAAATCAACTAATAGATCCATATTAAAGAAAGGGCTTAGTAAATAAACAAATAGGATCAAAATTCTCTAAGTAAACGGACAATATAAAGAAGCCCTAAATTGATCTCCGGCGGGGTTTCATTAACTGGATGATGTAAGTGAGTGTGGTTAATGGGCCAGAATGTGTGTGATTCAGTGATACTTGTCCACAGTTTGGTGCCCCGCTGTATCAGAAGCCCACTTTACCTGCATCTTTAATCCCTCGCATAGGTTGGCGGTCACAGTAGTATAGTATATGCCCCATGATCCAAATCAACCCCTACAGCTAAGTTCGTCTATCACAGTCCAAGAAGTAGAGATGGCTATTGCACAGGGCATTCGATTGATTGAAAGCCGTGGGAGCGGATGGGGTGCACCTTGATCTTTTGAAGCAAAATCCTAAATTGTGAACACCATTGTTAACTAATATTTTTAAAGCAGCCATTGGACACTGTTTAGACCTGGCATCATTGCCGTGAGTCTCCCTTCCATTTTTGACGAACTGCCTCCTCTGTTTTGATATGTTTTGCTGGTTTTATGCTTTGGGCACTGTGCCACTGCTAATCAGTGCCACAATGCAAGTTCTCCCTATGTTAAATTGATGTACTAATTGGTGATTCCATGATTGGGTTATTTGATTTACTTGTCAGCCCCTAGTACAGTGCACCATGTGTGCCCAGGGCTTGTAAATCAAATGCTGCTGGTGGGCTTGCAGCACTGGTTGTGCCACCCACAGAAGCAGCTTGTAAAGTGTGTCTCAGGCCTGCCATTGTAAGGCCTATGTGCAGTCTAGCACTGCCATGTCGACTTGGCCAAGTGCACCCACTTGCCAGTCCCTAAACCTTCCCTTTGCTTCATGTTAGACACCCCCATGGTAGGCCCAAGGGCAGGGTGCATTTTGAGTATAAGGTAGGACATGCTCTGGTGTGTAGCATGTCCTAATAGTGAATTATAGCCATTTTCGTTTTTTAACTATTGAATGGAAACCTGTTCTCCATATGCTAGAATGGGCAGTTAGATTGTTACATTCTTATAATCCTAACTGACTCAGGGAACATGGTAGAAATTCGAATTTAGTATGCCTGAACTCAGAATAATAAAATACATTAGTAAAGTTGGTTTTAATATTCAGTGTTTGAAAATACTACTTTTAGAAAGTATGTATTTTCTTGCCTAACTGTCCAGGCCTGCCTCTGCTAGGTTGTGTATTCCTTGTCTGGTTTTGTGAGTGACAGGGCTGGGGGAATCCAGGAAACAGGCTTGGGCAGCCCACTAGTGAATAGCGAGATCTGCATCTAGATGGGAGGGAGGAGTTACACCTGGGACCTGAATAGGGCTGGGCCTTCCCTCTACAATGCTGGCTCCACCTCCTGGGGCTTGTCTGATGTCTCTGCTCTGCAATGTGAAAGGAGAGGAGGAATCATGTCAACAAAGTGCTCCAGAGCTGTATCTTCCCTCCCCTGTGCTGGCTCCACCTCCTGTGGGGCGGCTGATGTCTCTGCCCTGCACAGTGAAGGGAAGAAGAGAGTCATGTAAACAAAGTGCCCAGGAACTGGTTTGGACTAGGCAGAGGTCTCTCTTCCTTCAGAGAACAAATTATGTTGGGGTGTAAATATTGGGACCCTGATACCAAGAAATTAGACCACTTCTGGAACAAGAAACCTTTTGCCAAGGAGAAGAACCTAGGAAGCTGCAGGAGTATGACTGCCCCTCTGCCAGTGTGCTGTTTGATTGGTTGGCCTGCAGTGGTTGCTTCATTGCCAAGGAAAAGAGAAGGAACTTTTAAGGACTTTAATCATTTACAGAATATTCTCCAAGGGCTTGAACTGTGCTTGCCTCCTGCTGAAGTCTCAGGGACAAAAGAATTCATCTCCAGCTCCCCTCTGACTTTCCTTGCTGGGAATTCTCAACTACAGATATTTGCGTGTCGCTGGAAGCGCAACGCATCAGGAGGAAGTGTGTCGCCGCCACAGCTGAGATCGTCGCATCGCCGGAGAAGCGCGCCTTCGCCGCATCTCCCTGGAAGCGTGTGTTCATCGAAGCTGCCTGCTGTCGCATCACCGGAGAAGCGCGACGCCATCGAGAGAGTCGCCATTGCATCACCGGAGAAGCGTGTCGGAGGGCCTGTCGCGGCTCCAAAGTACAGAGTCGTCGCAAGGCTGCCAGCGTGTCCACGCATCATTGCATAGCCGCGTCAAGGGCGCCATCTTCTCGCATCACAACCGGATCATCGCATCGCATGGCATCACGGCGCCATCTTGTGCAGCGCAACGGGCCCGCAGGCCGAGAATCTAAGCATCACTTCCGCACCGGTAAGGATCACGACGCATCCCTTACTCTGCGCAAGCATTGAGGCACGACGCATCATCTCCCCCGGATCACGGAACCGATGCATCTCCCCTTTTGCGATCCTTTTGTTTACTTTGCGTCACGCATCCAGGTACTTTGTTGAGAACTTTGTTGCATTTATCATAAACGTGAACTAAGCAACGTTTTATCATCTTTAAGCAATCTTAAGTGTAGTATTGTTGATTTTTATCGTTTGTGTTCTTGTGCTGAGTCTATATAAAGAATACTTATTTTTATAAAACCTGAGTTGTGTCCATTTGATATGGTTTCACTGTATTACTGTGTATATTCACAAATGCTTAACGCACTGCCTCTGAGATAAGCCTGTCTGCTCGTGCCAAGCTACCAAGGGGGTGGGCAGGGGTTATTAAGGAGTGTAATTCCCTTATCCTGACTTGGAAGTAAGGGTCCCTATTTGGAAAAAGGTGAATACCATTCCCAACTAGAGACCCCCAGATTTAACAAGTGCGCAATAATAAGTGATGCATCACTGGTGTTGCACAGCGATGCGCCTCTTTTCATGGATGTAGCCCTGCATTTCCTCTTCCCCTGGGACTCTGGCTGTTATCCTGCATGTTGGGGGGCTTGAGGGGGTTGTTGATCTGTGCTGCACTTGTCCCTGGCTGCTTCATTCTGCATTCCATAGTTTTTTTGCCTATTTTTCATTGGAGGTTGGCTATTTTTGGCTATAGAGGCAAAAAAAAAAAAAACACGTTGGGCTGACTAATGTGCATTTTTTTGCCGCTAACAGGCCTGTTGTTAGTTTTCGCCCGCTAACGCCGGAATTCCTATCGCTATCACGCTAAAGTTGCCGGCAGTTTTCACCACTGATCCCTGAAGCTATCGCAATGTAGCAACATCTTGTAAATACGTCGCTAACAAGGGAATAGTTTTCAGCGGTACACAGCGGTAAGAAACCTGCTGCTAACTAGTGTTAGCTGTAGTTATCGCCAGTCCGTGTACATATGCCGCTCAGTCTGCTAAGTGTAAAATGATTTGCCGAAGAGTTTAACTCTTTTGAGCATGAGTGAAACAAGCATTTCCAATGCAATAAGTCCCTTTTATTTATGTTTTGGTTTTTAAAACATATACGACATTGTCATTTACAATGCCAATAGCTCAAACTTGCGTAAATGCGAGACCTAGTGCATTGGAAATACTTGTTTTTGACTGCGGTTTAGTTCACGTAGCATGTTTTTTCTCATAATAATGATGTACAGGCTACATACTGATTCCACAGAATTAACAGGGGTGATAGTTTCACTTTTCGTCATTTATCACAGTCACAAGTCACATTTTTTCACACAACAGTATATATTATGTTAATCTAATTTATCCGTAACCAGTGCAGACTGAAGAATGCCTGTGAACAGGTCAAATACATTTCCCCAAACGCTTGTCTCAAATTAATACAGCTCCACTATGTGCATAAAACTTACCTACAACCCAGAAACAGGCATGAATTTATCTGGGCATTCCTTCAGCTTTTTGGCAATGTGGCATTACAAGTGCACCTTTCCTACATAGGAAGGGAGTGTGTGGGTGGCTGAGTGCGAATGGTACTATATACATACACACTAAAGAAGACTAATATTACCCATCAAGTCTAACTAACAATGTATATTAGGGATTTTCCCCACTAGAAAAGCACATAAGATGAAGATCAGGATGAAAACCTTGGGTATCATATTAGCTAAAGGACATAGTTGGTGGCTCTGAAGTATGAAAGATGGAAAAAAAATTGAACGTGCTATAGCCAATGAACAAACACCAGGAAAAACTAAAAATAGACTAACAGAGTGGACAGAAAAATCAACAAAATTGACATCCTCCCCCAAATAGTAGACTATGATGAATCAATTAACGTAAAGCAATCATTATCGACATTATCGAATTGTATAGAGATGTGTACAAAGACACCACAAGCAGTAAAACGCATACTACCGATTGTGTATAGGTGACCGTATCCGATTGATGTACACGGAACGTACTGTCATTTGGAAACTATTTCACCGATTTTAAATGGAATTGAGTGGATTAAAAAAAGTATCTCCCGGGAATCCGCCAACGGGCCAGTCATTTGTCCTAA
This sequence comes from Lissotriton helveticus, assembly GCF_964261635.1. Lineage (NCBI taxonomy): Eukaryota > Metazoa > Chordata > Amphibia > Caudata > Salamandridae > Lissotriton > Lissotriton helveticus. The sequence goes on from NC_136065.1 coordinate 839,271,569, forward strand.
AGAAAGCTGTATGTGTAAGATCCCCCAGCAAATATAATGGCAAAAACGTACCACCACCACAAGGTTTAATCACTAAAACATCTATCGCAATGCTTTCATCGCCTACTGCAACAAGGCCGCAATTCCATTATGCCAACTCAGCAGGTTTATGCATCGTGTGCATTTAAAGCTTCCGAAGTCCGTAAGGCAAGCACCACCTGCTCCTTACAACGGTACAAAAAGTACGAGCTCTGGCGCATATATCCAGCGCAGTGCATTGTGCGCTCTGGAAATGTACATAAAAAGAAAACATCGACCCCCTCCCCTTGCCCACACACCTTTCTGCTTCCTCTCTCCTGTATGTCCATTAGTCCCTCCCCACCCGGCAGTTTGCTTTCTTTGTCCCCTCCCCACGTTCAAGGCATCTCCCCCAGAGGGGGCTTGAACAAGCAGCTTAGGGCCAGATGTAGGTAGGGAAAATTTACCGATTCTTATTTACCGAATTTTACCGATTCGGTAAATAAGAATTGGTAAATAAGAAGGGGGGAGATGTAGGAACATCCAGATGTTCCTTTTACCGAATCGGTAAAAATCGGTATTTACCGATTCGGTAAATACCGACCGGTAATGCCCATTCATTCCTATGGGCTTTGAAGCCCATAGGAATGAATGGGCATTACCGGTCGGTATTTACCGAATCGGTAAATACCGATTTTGACAAGGGTGCAGGGGGTGTCACTTTGACACCCTCTAGCACCCCCAAAAAAGGTTCGGGGGCCATGTGGCAGGCATACCTGCCCTAAGGGCAGGTCTGCCTGTCATATGGCACAGGTGTGCATGCACACATGTGCATGCACACCTGAATCGGTATTTTACCATTAAATTGAATTTGATGGTAAAATACCAAATTTGTAGGGCTTGTGGGACTCAGAAGAGTCCCACCTACATCTCAATTTTACCGATTCTGTAAAAATACCGGTCGGTAAATTTACCGACCGGTATATTTACCGATTCGGTAAAATTACCGAATTGCCCTGTTTCCTTCCCCCTACATGTCAAAAGCCAAATACCGGTCGGTAACGGCCGAAATCGGCCGTTACTGACCGGTATTTGGCTACCTACATCTGGCCCCTGGTCTCCCAAAAACAAAAATCTGCAACAGAGATTCCATGCAGGTGCTGGGCCTCAGGGGTCACCTAAGGTCAGCTCAGCTACGTGAGCCATTTTAAGTTCAGGCCCACTGTGAGAAACTGGGCTGTTGGCTGAGGTGGGTGTGAGCCCTTTTCAAGCAACAGCCACAATTCCTGTCAGGGTGAACTACAAAAAGTCACAAAATTAGCCTGTGCTTAACCCTCTGGCTCAAAAGCAGTCAGGTTTAATGTGTAGAAGTATTTATGTGGCACTTAAAAAGTAATAAATAAGAAAAATCCCACACCAAATAAAAGAATAGAGTGCATTTTAATAAATTGTTCGACACCAAAATGACAAAATGTAATCAGTAGAACCAGAGTTATGTAATTTTAAATATTTAGATAAAAATAGTGGCTAAAAGCAATGTACTGCCAACTGCGGTTATTTGGTTATGTTGAACCCCGGACCCAAGTCACAAAGTCAGGCCGACAGTGATGGAGCGCGGGCTGGGCACAAGGCTGAGTTCAGTCTGCTGTTAAAAGTTCCTTGTGTCCTGGTGCGTCGAGATGCAAAGTCTTTGCGTTGGTCAGCACGGCGTGAGCGTCGTGGGGCTATTGACGGGCGCTGTGATGCGAGGTCCTGCATCGAGATGTGTCCTGCTGAATCAAGCTCACTGGGGCCGTTGACAGGAGCTTGCAAGGACTTGCATCGAGATGCACTTGTGCAAAGCCAAGATACTTCAAGCTAGGCCTGTTGTTGGAATCAAGATGCATCACTCTGGATTGGTACTTGCGAAGCCACTGTACTAAGCTGCGATACGCAGTCCAGCATTGAGGTGTGTCAAGATACGTCAAGCTGGGCAGATTGTCGGAGTCGAGATGAGTTACGAAGGCTCACAGCTCATGAGGCCACCGAACTAGAGCTGTGATGTGAGGTCTTGGTCTAGAAGTTTAGCTTGCATCGACACAGATGATCCTGTTGTATCCCTGTTGCTCAGAACGGGAGGCCAGCGAACTAGCCCTTGTAGAGCCCTGGGTTCAAATTTGTAGAGTCAGCCCCTCTTGCAGCAGAGCAGCTAGGCAATGTTTCTTGCAGCAGAGCAGTCCTTCTTCTGGTTCTTCCACAAACCGAGAAGTGTTCTGAAGAGTTGGGTCTGAGTGCCCAATATTTACACCTGTTGCCAGTTTTGAAGTGGGAGAAGCTCCTGGAAATTCTTCCTCTACAGAGAAGTCTGGAATTTCCTGCTTCCCTGCCTTGGTTTCAGTCTGTCTGAAAGTACAAGAGGCTAGTGAGACGTCCTGTGTGTGTGAGCTGAGCCAGTGCCTTTAAAGTACAAGCGTGGGAGGTGACAGCTCTGCCCCCCATCAAGTCAGAGATGGCCCATCCTGCCAACCTCCAGAGCCTCCTGTGTGAGACTGTCTTGGAAGAATACACAAAAGCCAATTGTCAACAACATCTAATCATGTGACCCAGGGACAGGCTGCAGACACCAATGGTTAGAACAGGAAATGCCAACTTTCCTAAAGTTTGTGAAAAAGTGAGGTTTACGTCCAATATAGATGGCCAGACAGGACGTGGTAAATTTTGAAAAAAATAGGAATCTGACCACCTTATTTTGTTTGGTGCTATTTATTTAAGCAGAATGAGAACCAATATATTTATTTTGTTGGTCCTGGCTATTTTTCGCTAAACTTTTTACATTCAACAACACATTTTTATCAATTAATCATTGGTTGCCTGAACATAAAGTGATATATATAATAGTTTTCATGAAATTAGACTTATACAAATTCTTACAACAATAAAAAAGACTTATACAAATTCATACAACAATACAACTTTTCACTGTTGATGAAATCTCACAATAAGTACTTAGTCACTGAGTAATAGTTTGTATTACACCATTGAGTTATCAAACCAAAAATCACAAGGAACTCCTTAACAACACTATTTCTCATCCTTTTTCTGGGTTCCTTATTCCATGGGGTTACGCTCTGGGCATTATGAGATATAAAATCTAAATCTTCCTATCTTGCCACTTAGGCTTAATAAATCACCCTCATAGAGTTTGGAGGAACCCACGCTAAGGCGGACAGGTCAACTTTAACATGGAAATCCTGCAATGTATAAATATGCATGGATCAGATTATTGCTAACGTTTGTGCAAAGTATATAATAATAAAAACATCCCAAACTCTGCTTATTACATGGCTTCCTTAAGCCCTGAGCACGAATTATAACAAGCCAACTAATAGAAGTACAAGACCACTTCCCCAGTCATTCCATGCCAGGTAACTACTGAATTACATCCTGCAGACACGGAAATCAGAAGAAGGTCGGCTGAAGAGGGGACTACTACATTAGGTGTTCAAACTCAGGAAGAAATATTGGCTAATGCTGGTCATCTTTCCAGTGCCAACATGTCATATAACTGGAATACTCTAACATAAATATTAATATATCTACCCAGAGAAAATCTGAAAATTCTGTTGATTTAGCAGACTTTGGAACCAATAAGAGGCCTCCTAGATATCTGCCCTAGTTGAAGCTTTATGAACATGTTACCTTGAAGTTGGACAATATGGAAAGTTTACATAATTGGAATGTTCCAATAAAACATAAGAATGTTGAGGGCTCGATTGAAGACAATGATGTTGCTTAGGGCCAAATATGGCTGGTGTAGCCCTTCTGCTCCAATATTACAAGTTTTGTCTTTCTGTTTCTCCCTGTTTATTTCAAAGGGCGGACAGTTCGAATAGCCTTAGGTTGTTGAGAAGGACTCGGTTTCCCTTATCTGTGAAGTGCACACCATCACTCCTGTAGGTGCCATCCATATCATAACGCAGATTGTTGTTGTATCTGAAGCCCCGGGCCAAAACAAAAAGGACACGTTTCGACTTCGTGCCTTTTTCCAACTGAATACATCGACGGAGAATCCTCATACTTTTACATTGCGTTACCCTAATGCTTCCGGTTCAATTTACAATTGAAAACAAAAACGGACTGTCATCACTGTTTTCGTTCACCATCTTTGAATGGTGAAAAACCCACTTTACATTCATTGTTATCACATTAATTCATGTGGAGAATAACATCTTTGAAATCTTGTGGGATATCAATTTCATTTCATTTCGAGTTCCAAACTTATCACGCTCTGTATGAGCAATAATTCACACATTTTGAATCAGTTTGAGCCTCCTAAAAAATTAGGAAAATGAAACTTACCAGTATAAATCTGTTCTTGGCATGTAGGGCTGCTGACATTCATATCTTAGCATAGATCGCCGCCTAGTGTTGGGTCCGGATGTTTGCACCCTGTTGTCTTGGAAGAGTCTTCGAAGTATCACGAGATAGGTGACTCCTCCCCTGGACTAGAGTGCGCATGGGCATCTTCTCCATCCTCAGATTGTTTTTCGATATTGTGGCAAAGATGGAGTATAGAAAAGTAAGAGATGACCATGTAAGTTTATTTTAAGAAGGTAAACCTGCAGCTGTGACAGGCACCGGGGAGGAGGGTGGGCGATATGAATGTCAGCAGCCCTACATGCCAAGAACAGATGTATACTGGTAAGTAGCATTTTCCGTTCGAGGCATGTGGGCTACTGAATTCATATCTTAGCATAGACTGTATAGCAGTTTCTCCTCTAGCAGTGGTCGCCTGTACCAGCTGCAGTGGTTTTAAAAAGAGTTTTAAGGACAGCCTGGCCTACTGCAGCTTGTTGCTTAGCTTGCACGTCAACACAGTAGTGTTTAGTGAAGGTGTGTATGGTAGACCATGTAGCTGCCCTACATATGTCTTCTAAGGGAATATTTCCTAGAAAAGCCATGGATGCCCCCATTTTGAGCATTGAGTGGGCTTTTGGGGGAACTGTTAAAGTGCGCTTTGCCTTTTGATAGCATATTTGAATGCATTTAACTATCCATCTGGCTATTCCGGTCTTAGAAATGGGATGTTGTGGAGAAAAAGCAACAAAAATTTGCTTTGCGTTTCTGAATGATTTAGTTCTGTCCACGTAATATAGCAGAGCTCTTTTGACATCTAGTGTGTGTAGGGCTTTTTCAGGTACCGGCTGCGGGTTTTGAAAGAAAACTGGCAATTCTATGGACTGATTGATGTGGAAAGTGGATATAACTTTTGGCATGAATTTAGGGTTAGTACGACGCACCACTTTTTTTTTGGTGTATTTGCATGAAGGGTTCCTGAATGGTTAGTGCCTGTAGCTCACTCACTCGTCTGAGGGAGGTATTGGCAATTAAAAATGCCACTTCCCATGTTAAGAATTGTAGTTCACATGAGTGGAGTGGTTCGAAAGGTGGCCCCATGAGTCTGGTTAGTACTACGTTTAAGTTCCAGACAGGTGAAGGTGGATGCTTTGGAGGTATAATTCTTTTAAGTCCTTCCATAAAAGTTTTGATAGGTGGTATTCTGAACAGGGAGACGTGTTGCCTGTTTTGAAGATATGCTGCTATTGCAGCAAGGTGTAGCCTTATGGATGAGTATGCTAGATTATATCTTTGAAGATGTAGCAAGTAACAGATTATGTTTTGGATGGAGGCATCTAATGGATTGATCTGGTTGGTATTGCAATAGATAACAAATCTTTTCCATTTAGCTGTGTAGCATGCTCTAGTAGTGGGGCACCTTCCTTCCTTGATAATGTTCATGCAGTCTGGAGGCAAGTTAAGGTATCCGAACTCTAAGACCTCAGGAGCCAGATGGCTAGGTTCATCTGATTGGGATCTGGGTGCCTGATTTCGCCATGGTTCTGTGTTATCAATTGTGGCGACAGGCGTAGTCTTTGGTGCGGGACTACTGATAGTTCTAGGAGCGTTGTGTACCATGGCTGTCTTGCCCATGTGGGAGCAACCAGGATCATTGTGAGTGATTGGTGTTTTAGTTTGTGTGCCACTATTGGAATCAGTGGGGTTGGCGGAAAACCGTACTCAAATCTGCCTGACTAGTTCATCCATTGCCCTGTGACAACGGGTGTGGGAACCTGGCGGCAAAGGATTGGCATTTTGAGTATTCTTTTGTGGCAAACAAAACTATCTCTGGTTGTCCCCATTTTTGGAAGAATGGTTGGAGAACTTGAGGGCGAATCTCCCATTCGTGTATTTGTTGGCTGTGTCGGTTTAGTAGATCTGCGATCTGATTGTCTATTCCTGGGAGGAGTTCTGCCAGGAGAAAGATGTTTATGGGAATTGCCCACTTCTATATGCTCTGCGCTAGGTGAGATAGCTGTGGAGAGTGTGTCCCTCCCTGTTTTTGAATATAGTACATGTCTGTCATGTTGTCCGTCCGGATTAACACAGCCTTGTTGTAAAAGAATTTCTGGAAGGCTTTCATTGCTAGAAATACTGCTAGTAACTCTAAGTGATTTATATGCAATGTCTTTAGCTTGACTGTCCACCAGAGACTTGGACTGTGTATTGAATGAAGTGGGCTCCCCATCCTGTCAGTGATGCGTCCGCAGTTAACACTACTTGTGGAACTGGCTCTTGGAACAGTCGCCCCTTGGAAAGGTTTTGTGGGTTCCACCACTGCAGAGAGTAGTAAGTGCAACTGTCTACCAACACTAGGTTGTTTAGTTGTCCTTGAGCTTGGTTCCACTGTTGTACTAGGCATCCCTGCAATGGACGCATCTGAAGTCGGGCATGAGGGACAATGAATATGCAGGAGGCCATCATCCCTATAAGCGATTCAGAAAAGGGGGTGGTGATGAACAGAGTGTCTGAATTAAGCAGACCACTCTCACCCAGTCCAAAGATCAGGGCTTGATCCATCACCGTTATTTAGCTCACTGCCCCATCCCAGCTCAGAACCTGGCTATATGCAAATTAGTCTGTCCCTGGCCCAGTGCATCATGGGAACAGGGCAGACCAAACTACCAAGCCAATTCTCCACCAGAAAGGAGACAAGCTTCCGGGGACCGGTTTCTGCCATTTCAGGCGTCGTCGGCCCTGCTTGCTTGAATCCTGATGGAGCAGTGAGCAAGGGACTCATGTCTGAGTATACCCTGCCACACCTATAGTGGCCAAAAACGATTCAGAAAAGGGGGTGGTGATGAACAGAGTGTCTGAATTAAGCAGACCACTCTTACCCAGTCCAAAGATCAGGGCTTGATCCATCACCGTTATTTAGCTCACTGCCCCATCCCAGCTCAGAACCTGGCTATATGCAAATTAGTCTGTCCCTGGCCCAGTGCATCATGGGAACAGGGCAGACCAAACTACCAAGCCAATTCTCCACCAGAAAGGAGACAAGCTTCCGGGGACCGGTTTCTGCCATTTCAGGCGTCGTCGGCCCGGCTTGCTTGAATCCTGATGGAGCAGTGAGCAAGGGACTCATGTCTGAGTATACCCTGCCACACCTATAGTGGCCAAAAACGATTCAGAAAAGGGGGTGGTGATGAACAGAGTGTCTGAATTAAGCAGACCACTCTTACCCAGTCCAAAGATCAGGGCTTGATCCATCACCGTTATTTAGCTCACTGCTCCATCCCAGCTCAGAACCTGGCTATATGCAAATTAGTCTGTCCCTGGCCCAGTGCATCATGGGAACAGGGCAGACCAAACTACCAAGCCAATTCTTCACCAGAAAGGAGACAAGCTTCCGGGGACCGGTTTCTGCCATTTCAGGCGTCGTCGGCCCGGCTTGCTTGAATCCTGATGGAGCAGTGAGCAAGGGACTCATGTCTGAGTATACCCTGCCACACCTATAGTGGCCAAAAACGATTCAGAAAAGGGGGTGGTGATGAACAGAGTGTCTGAATTAAGCAGACCACTCTTACCCAGTCCAAAGATCAGGGCTTGATCCATCACCGTTATTTAGCTCACTGCCCCATCCCAGCTCAGAACCTGGCTATATGCAAATTAGTCTGTCCCTGGCCCAGTGCATCATGGGAACAGGGCAGACCAAACTACCAAGCCAATTCTTCACCAGAAAGGAGACAAGCTTCCGGGGACCGGTTTCTGCCATTTCAGGCGTCGTCGGCCCGGCTTGCTTGAATCCTGATGGAGCAGTGAGCAAGGGACTAATGTCTGAGTATACCCTGCCACACCTATAGTGGCCAAAAACGATTCAGAAAAGGGGGTGGTGATGAACAGAGTGTCTGAATTAAGCAGACCACTCTTACCCAGTCCAAAGAGCAGGGCTTGATCCATCACCGTTATTTAGCTGTTGAAATTGGCAATGTATATACACATACGCGGCGTTCATTTGTGTTCACTGTACCCCTTGTTGTAAGCAGAACGGATATCGCTAAAACACTGACTGTGTTATCCCGCTAGCATAGACCCATGCCCAAGCGTACATAACAGCCATTTTAGGTACCATGGTCTCTCAGTTTGCGGTCGATCACCAGCGCCCCTTCCCTGACCCTGCAAGCTTCCCCCATGCACCCTGACCGCCCCCGCTCTCACATGTACAAGTCATGAGCCCTCCCTTCCCGCATGACTCTGTCTCTTAGAATCGCACCCCGCGCCTGACCAACACCTCCTTTCCTTCCATGAATACCCCTCCTTTGATGACCCCGACCTCTGAGCCTGAATGTTTGCACGGACCACTGGTCATCCCTTAGCCTGAGGATACAGTTTATTGCCCACTACTGTATGCACTTGTCTCTCTCGGAAGAAGCCACTATTGATCATGACCACCCCACCCCCTGAGATTCGATCAGGCACACACATTCCAATGGAATCAGCAGAACACTCAGCTGCGTGACAGCCCCTCCTATTGCATGGAGGATAAGGGCCCCTACTGTAGCCACATGTTGGAATATCTTCATACTATACAAAGTGTTGATTGTAATAAAGGATGCCTGTGTGCCACAAACCTGTGTAGAAAAGACGAAGCCTCAGAGAAACTTGTTAGAGCACCTCCCGAAGACACTATGCGAGTGTCCCAAATGACATGCTCTCCTCATGAGAAATAAACCTTTTTCCTTGTCTTCCTGCTTCCAGTGCCCGTCTCTTTATTTGGTAATTATTCAAGATGGAAACGAAGAGTCGCCCTGCGCCAGCAGCCTGGGCATCCGGGGCGTTATGGGCTGACTTTTCTACATAGCTCACTGCCCCATCCCATCTCAGAACCTGGCTATATGCAAATTAGTCTGTCCCTGGCCCAGTGCATCATGGGAACAGGGCAGACCAAACTACCAAGCCAATTCTTCACCAGAAAGGAGACAAGCTTCCGGGGACCGGTTTCTGCCATTTCAGGCGTCGTCGACCCGGCTTGCTTGAATCCTGATGGAGCAGTGAGCAAGGGACTCATGTCTGAGTATACCCTGCCACACCTATAGTGGCCAAAAATGATTCAGAAAAGGGGGTGGTGATGAACAGAGTGTCTGAATTAAGCAGACCACTCTTACCCAGTCCAAAGATCAGGGCTTGATCCATCACCGTTATTTAGCTCACTGCCCCATCCCAGCTCAGAACCTGGCTATATGCAAATTAGTCTGTCCCTGGCCCAGTGCATCATGGGAACAGGGCAGACCAAACTACCAAGCCAATTCTTCACCAGAAAGGAGATGTCAGAACCGTAAAGGATACACTGGTTCGGCCCCCTCAGGAACAGACGCTAATTCCTCAGTCCCCTTCTAGCCAAGACCCAAGACCGCTTAGATATACAGTCTTCAGTCCTCACCAGCAAGGGAAAGGGGAAGTGGACAGACAAAACAAGAGAGACTTCTTCCTCGTCAGGTTTGCTCGACAGCCCTCAGGTTGGACTCGCTGCAAAGAAAAAGACAATTCTTTAGCCCTCTCTACTTAACAAATTTTAGTTACTTTGTCTTATTATTATTATGCCCTCTATGTCTTACCTAAGCAAACTAGGAAGATAGCCACTCTCTATAAGTGATGTCTGGAGAATTACTACTGGTTCACTGGAAGAATGAACTCTGGTCTTTGGAATTTTCGTGACTAGAACAATGCTTCAATGCACTCTGTGATCTGTTAAACTCAAGTCTATAACTCTGAAGGTACAGTCTTTCGACTCTGAGAATATTTCAGAAAACTCCACAGGAAGTAGTCTTTCATCTCATGTTTTTTCTCTCTGGACACGTTTTTGGAAATTCACGTTCTTAATCAAAATCTTTCTCCTCAAGATGTCTCAGTAAGGCTCTTGATGCAATGCTCATCAGCTTCTTTGCCAAAGTGAGTCCTAAAGCGTCTTTAGTTCATTGCCTGGAGACTTCTCTCAGATAACTCAAAAATAATACTCTTACTTGAAGGTCTTTGAGGGAACTTCTCTTGACTGAAGTTTTTCCCCAGCTCTGACTCCGCCACACAATTTCTCTCCTGAACTCCGACAACGGGATTCTTCCAGCTTTGACAATACTGAAGGGAAAAAGGCAAATTAGGAAAAGTCTTTTTCTATAATACAAAGCGTAATGTGTTACTTTCCTTAACCACTTGGCTGCTAAGGCACCTGATGATCTTCCATTGACTTTCCATTGAAATCAATGGAAAGTCCATGACGAGTTACCCTTGTCATTAGCGCTGAAGTGGTTAAGGTTTCAGTTCAGCCGCCTTGTACACAAAAACTCTGGTCAAAAGAACTTTCTCTGAAGAGAGCGTGAGGTAAGCACGCGTCTCCGGTATTTTCCTCAGTTGAAGTGCGCAGCGCGAATTGCGCGCGTGCGCGATATGCAGACACTCTCGAATCAACTGCAAAGTAAACCGCCACGCAGGAAACGGAATGACTTCCGCACTCCCAAGATGGCGGACCTCCGCAGCGCTGTCACTAGGAATCTCAATGAAGTTTTCCAACAAGGGTTTTTTAGCTTGCACCTTCTGCTCGATCCACCCTTCTGGCGAGGGGGTGGACGGATCCTGACAGTACCTCCCACCAAGGATGCTCTCCCCAGCCGGGCTTTAGAAGGATGAAGTTTATGGAAGTCTCTGAGCAACTTGGGGGCATGGATATTGTCACTTGGCTCCCAAGATCTTTCCTCTGGACCAAATTTCTTCCAGTCAACCAGATAGTATAGTGTGCCTCTTCTGAACCTTGAGTCTAGGATTTTGTGTACTTCAAACTCTTCCTCACCATCTACCTGCACTGACTTAGGAGTTAAGCTTACTCTCAAATGCTCTGGGCTTTTCTTAATTAAAGAGACATGAAAGGTGGGGTGAATTTTCAGAGAAGAGGGCAGGTGTAGCCTAACCGTTACTGGTCCTAACATTTTCTCTACTGTAAAGGGCCCTAAAAAACGGGGTTGGAATTTTCGATTAGCTTTTAATCTCAAATTTTTTGTGGACAACCACACCTTTTCTCCTGGGCAAAAAACCGGATCTTCTCTCCTCCCTTTATCTGCATGTTTTTTTATAAGATTCCTTGGCCTTGGACAGGTTTTCTTTAACTTGGGCAAGGGACCTCTGCACTCTAGAGACTATATCATCCACTGCAGGGACTGAACTCTCTTCTTTTTCTACAATCAAAGTAGGGTGTCTACCATAATTTATATAGAAAGGCGAATAACCAGTGGAAAACTCTGCAGCCCACACCATCTCAGACCATTCCATCTTTTGATCCAATAGGTATAGTCGCAAGTACTGCTCCAATTCCTGATTCACTCTTTCCGTTTGGCCATCCGTTTCTGGATGGTAGCTTGTAGAAAACCGAGTGTCTATTCCTAATCTGTGGGTAAAGGCCTTCCAGAAATGCGAAACAAACTGAGTTCCCCTATCCGAAACCAGGACCTTGGGAATTCCATGCAACCGCACAACATGTTGGGAAAAAAGCTGTGCCAAAGTGGGTGCATTTGGAACCTTCTTCAAAGGGATAAAATGTGCCATTTTAGAGAATACATCGACAAACACTAAAACTACGGTGTAGCCTAAACTAGAGGGTAGTTCCACTATCAAATCCATTGATACCGTATGCCAGGGGTGAGGTGGCACCGGTAGTGGTCTTAACTTCCCCTGAGGTGATCTCCTATCTGCTTTTCCTCGCAAACACCTCTCACAAGAAGTTACATATTGCCGGATTTGCGGTTTCATGTCAGGCCACCAAAAATTCCTCTCCACCAATTCTGTGGTCTTGAGAATTCCTTTATGTCCTGCCAATAGATGATCATGACAAGATTCTAACGCCTTTTCTCGGAGCTCTGATGTCGGTAGAAACAAACGCTGATCCTGATATGGCAACCCATCTCTGATTTCTCGACCCTGCTCTTCCTGAGACCAGTCTTGCATTTCTTGAATGGACATACTTTCCTGCACCTTGTCCCGCAGATCACTTGCCGTGGTTACCATAACAATCTTTTCCTCCGGAATGATGCTCTGTTCCTCTCTTCCAGTTTTCTCTGAGGTGGCTGAATCTATCCTTGACAACGCATCCGCCTTGGCATTACTCTTTCCAGGGCGAAAGGTAAGGACGAAATCAAAATCCGCAAAAAACAATGACCATCGTAATTGTCTGGCAGTTAAGGTTCGTGCTGACTTGAGGAACTGTAAATTTCTGTGATCCGTAAATACAGTTACTTTATGTCTCGCTCCCATCAAATAATGGCGCCATTCCACAAAGGCGCTCTTTACAGCCAAAAGCTCCTTGTCAGCGATTGAATAATTACACTCAGGAGGATTGAGCTTGCGAGAATAATACGCCACCGGATGTAACTGACCAGTATCAGGATGCCGCTGTGACAAAATTCCTCCAATGGCAAGATCAGAAGCATCTGCTTCTACATAGAAGGGGTCTTCGGTTCGCGGATGCAACAGTATGGGAGCTTGAGTAAATGAATCCTTCAGAAATTGAAAAGCCTCCTCTGCTTCTTCCTTCCATTCAAACTTGACTCCCTTTTTTAAGAGTCGAGTAATGGGGGTCACCTTCTGTGAAAAATCTGAGATAAATCTCCTGTAAAAGTTCGAGAATCCCAAAAAACTCTGCACTTCTTTTACCGACTTGGGAGAGGGCCAGTCCTGGACTGCTTTGATCTTCGTGACATCCATGCTCACTCCTTCAGGGGATAACACAAAACCCAAAAACTCTACTCTGGTGACATGGAAGGCACACTTTTCCAGCTTGACGTAAAGGTGATTCTCCAATAACTTACTCAAGATTGCTCTTACATGAGGAATGTGCTCTTCCATACTGTTGGAGAAGATCAAAATGTCATCAATGTAAACCACTGCCACTCGATCCAAAAACTCCCCCAACACGTCATTCACGAAATGTTGGAAGGCAGCAGGAGCATTACAAAGGCCATATGGCATCACCTGATATTCGAATAATCCATATCGAGTCCGAAACGCTGTCTTCCACTCATCTCCTGAAGCCACTCTAATAAGATGGTATGCTCCCCTAAGGTCCAACTTGGTATAGACCTTAGCATTCTTGACCTGGTCCAACAGCACTGAGATTAAGGGGAGCGGGTATCGATTCTTGACAGTTACTTGATTTAAGGCTCGGTAGTCAATACAAGCCCGCAGATCTCCATCCCGTTTCGGAATAAAAAAAAGAGGCGAGGAGACCGGGGACTGTGAGGGTCGGATGAATCCATTGGTCAAATATTTGTCTAGATATTCCTTCAGGAAACGATTCTCCGTCTCTGTGAGCGCATAGATTCGACTGCAGGGCAAAATTGCTCCAGGCTCGATGTCAATCTTGCAGTCGTAGGGTCGATGCGGAGGAAGGGTTTCTGCTTTCTTTTTATCGAACACCGTTGCTAAGTCTTGATACTCAGCTGGAATTGACTTAACTTCCACTGCACAGATTTGGGCCGGATGAACAGAAGCTAAAATCTTGACCTGTGACTCCTCTTCTGGAACCTTCTCCTTACCAAAGCAATGTTCGACACAATAAGGTGAAGTCATTTCAATTGTTCTTCGACTCCAATCGATTCTTGGATTGTGTTCTGTTAGCCAAGGAAGTCCCAATATCAACTGGAACTGTGGTGCGTCAATCAAGTTAAAGGTGATGTACTCTGAATGCCCTTGTAAACCTGTTAATCGAAGTAGCTCTGTTTCATGAGTGATAGGCCCCGAGGACAAGTTGGTGCCATCCACTGCTCGCACAGGTTCTGGAGTAACCTTCTTTACAAACTGAATGCCATGCCGTCTGGCATACTTTAAATCACAAAAATTGCCTGTTGCTCCTGAGTCAATCATGACAGACACCTCTTTGATTTCTTGATCTCGAAATTTCACCACAAAAGTCGCAATTAAATGTGGAGCAGCCGACTGGAGGGTATTCATAATATGCTGAGATTTTTGAGTTGACTTTTCTGACGCTTCGACCCGTGCAACTCTCTCTACGGGCGAAGCCGATCTTTTACTGGCTGCGATGTCTTTAATCTTTTCGGACACTCTCTGACAAAATGCCCAGAACCTCCACAATAAATACACAACAGGGAGTTCCTCCGTCTCTCCTTTTCTTCCTTTGACAACGGACCTCGAACGGATCCAATTTGCATGGGCTCTTCTGCGGACGTTGTCTCAGAACTCTTTTGAGAATCACTTCTCATTCGATCGAATCGAGGAGGTATGGGTCGAAAGTCCTTCCTTTTTTCATGTTTCCGCTCATTTAATCTGTGATCCAATTGCAACACCAAGTCTATGAGAGCGGAAACCTCTGTGGGACGCTGTGGTATTTGAGCAAGAGCATCTTTCAACTCGTCTCGAAGGCCTCTGTAAAAAATTGCAGCTCTTTTCTCCTCTGGCCAATTAGTTTCCACTACCAACTTATTAAAGTTAGCCAAATATCCCACCAAATCTCGATTTCCTTGCTTAAGGTCCAACAGCTCATTATCAGTGGATTGAGCACAAGATCGTCGATCGAAAATTCGAGCAAACTCCACCTTGAAGTTTTCGTAATTGGTTAGGATCGGATCTTTTTTGGTGACCAATGACATTGACCAAGCAGCCGCATCTCCCGTCAAATAAGACAATATGAATGCTACCTTAGCCTGATCGTCTGTGAATATTACAGGGCGACACAAAAAGTGTAGGGAACACTGCGTCAGAAAAATTTGGGCCTTCATCGGATCCCCCCCATACCTCTCTGGGGCTGCCAAAGGAATGACTGGGGAAATAGAGTGAATTACTTGAGTCGAAACCCCCGACGAGGATGACTGCTGTGGTGTAGCGGTTCTAGGTAACGGCCCTGTCGTTGCTAGACCTTCTAACCTCTGACGAATTTGCATGGTTTCTAAACTAGATCTTTTAACTTCCTCTCTTAAAGATTTATTCTCCTCTAAGGCACTATTTAACTGTACCTGCATACTTCCTAAAACTTCACTCAAGGTTTTTAAATCAAAGCCTTCCGTCATTCTGTCCGGGAGGGGACCTGATTCCTCAATAGAGGCAGGCACTTCAATCTGTCAGAACCGTAAAGGATACACTGGTTCGGCCCCCTCAGGAACAGACGCTAATTCCTCAGTCCCCTTCTAGCCAAGACCCAAGACCGCTTAGATATACAGTCTTCAGTCCTCACCAGCAAGGGAAAGGGGAAGTGGACAGACAAAACAAGAGAGACTTCTTCCTCGTCAGGTTTGCTCGACAGCCCTCAGGTTGGACTCGCTGCAAAGAAAAAGACAATTCTTTAGCCCTCTCTACTTAACAAATTTTAGTTACTCTGTCTTATTATTATTATGCCCTCTATGTCTTACCTAAGCAAACTAGGAAGATAGCCACTCTCTATAAGTGATGTCTGGAGAATTACTACTGGTTCACTGGAAGAATGAACTCTGGTCTTTGGAATTTTCGTGACTAGAACAATGCTTCAATGCACTCTGTGATCTGTGAAACTCAAGTCTATAACTCTGAAGGTACAGTCTTTCGACTCTGAGAATATTTCAGAAAACTCCACAGGAAGTAGTCTTTCATCTCATGTTTTTTCTCTCTGGACACGTTTTTGGAAATTCACGTTCTTAATCAAAATCTTTCTCCTCAAGATGTCTCAGTAAGGCTCTTGACGCAATGCTCATCAGCTTCTTTGCCAAAGTGAGTCCTAAAGCGTCTTTAGTTCATTGCCTGGAGACTTCTCTCAGATAACTCAAAAATAATACTCTTACTTGAAGGTCTTTGAGGGAACTTCTCTTGACTGAAGTTTTTCCCCAGCTCTGACTCCGCCACACAATTTCTCTCCTGAACTCCGACAACGGGATTCTTCCAGCTTTGACAATACTGAAGGGAAAAAGGCAAATTAGGAAAAGTCTTTTTCTATAATACAAAGCGTAATGTGTTACTTTCCTTAAGGTTTCAGTTCAGCCGCCTTGTACACAAAAACTCTGGTCAAAAGAACTTTCTCTGAAGAGAGCGTGAGGTAAGCACGCGTCTCCGGTATTTTCCTCAGTTGAAGTGCGCAGCGCGAATTGCGCGCGTGCGCGATATGCAGACACTCTCGAATCAACTGCAAAGTAAACCGCCACGCAGGAAACGGAATGACTTCCGCACTCCCAAGATGGCGGACCTCCGCAGCGCTGTCACTAGGAATCTCAATGAAGTTTTCCAACAAGGGTTTTTTAGCTTGCACCTTCTGCTCGATCCACCCTTCTGGCGAGGGGGTGGACGGATCCTGACAGGAGACAAGCTTCCGGGGACCGATTTCTGCCATTTCAGGCGTCGTCGGCCCGGCTTGCTTGAATCCTGATGGAGCAGTGAGCAAGGGACTCATGTCTGAGTATACCCTGCCACACCTATAGTGGCTCCCAGTGTAAGAATTGGCTTTTGTAGTCTGGTCTGCCCTGTTCCCATGATGCACTGGGCCAGGGACAGACTAATTTGCATACAGCCAGGTTCTGAAACTGGGATGGTGCAATGAGCTAAAAAACGGTGTTGGATCTAGCCCTGATCTTTTGACTGGATGAGAGTACTCTGCTTAATTCAGAGACTCTGTCCATCACCACCCCTTGTTGTAAATAATCATCCCTATAAGCTGCATGAACACTCGAGCTGGCAGGGAGTGTTGTGGCTGAAATGTTTGAATGAGAGTCTGTATGTTGGATATCCTGGCTGGATTTAGATATGCCTTCGTCACTGAGGTATCTAGTGTTGCTCCCAGATATTGTTGTATGTGGGAGTGCTGCAGATGTGATTTTGGGTAATTTATGGAAAATCCTAAACTGTGCAGAAGCTGGATTGTCTGAGACGTATGGTTTGCACACTGTATGTATGAGTTGGCTTTTATGAGCCAATCGTCCAGGTAGGTGAACACATGGTTGTGTTGCCTTCTGAGGTGTGCTGCTACTACTGCTAGGCATTTTGTAAAAACCCTTGGTGCTGTAGTTACCCCAAAGGGAAGAACTTTGAATTGGTAGTGGTGACCCTCTATTGTGAACCTGAGGTATTTTATGTGAGCTGGATGTATAGGTATGTGAAAGTATGCATCCTTGAGGTCTAATGTAGCGAGGAAGTCGCCTTGCTGGAGTAGCTGGAGTACTTGTTGTAGAGTGATCATATGGAAATGCTCTGAAAGTATATATTGGTTCAGAGGTCTGAGGTCCAATATTGGTCTGAGGGACCCGTCTTTTTGGGGAATAAGAAAGTATAGAGAGTATACCCCTGTGCCCTGGTGTTGAAAAGGGACTGGCTCTATGGCTCCCTTTTCTAGCATGGACAGCACCTCTTGTTGTAACAGAGTGATGTGCTCTTTTGACATTGGATGGTGTTTGGGTGGTATGTTGGGTAAAGTAGAAGTGAGTTCCAGACAGTAACCATACTGGATAATTTTTCTCACCCACCTGTCTGTGGTAATGGCATTCCAGACTGGTAGGAATTGTGTTATTCTGCCTCCAACTGGTGTGAAGTGGTCTGGAGGGAATGTGAACAAGTCACTGTTTGTTGGTGACGGAGGCTCTGGTGTTATTATTACCACGTCCTCTGCCTTTGTTATTATTTCCTCTATAGCTTCCTCTGTTGGAGCCTTTATTAAAGGTGCCTTGGGTATTTGTTTTAAATGATGAAGAGGTTTGTGATGTGTTGCCTCTGCCTTAGCCTCGAAAGGAGGAGCGGCGAAAGGAGCCCCTAGACTGTTGGAATTGAAGTGCACCCATGGACTTTGCGGTGTCAGTATCTTTCTTCTTCTTTTCTAAGACGGTATCAACTGCTGGGCCGAACAAGAAATCCTGGTTAATGGGTTGATTAAGTATGGTAGACTATACTTCATTTTTAAAACCTGAGCTGCGGACCCAGGCATGCCGGCGTAGCAACACACTAGTGTTGACAGACTCAGCGGCTGTATCGGCCGCATCAAGGGCGCATTTTATAGATGCGTTAGTGATGAATTTCCCTTCTTGAATTGGGTCGTTAGCTTTTGCCTTATAAGGTTCTTGAAGGTGTTGTAATAATCCAAACACTCCAGTGAGAATTGACAATCTAACTTTCTTTGTTAAATCAGACCTCAGCTACCATGGATAAAAGGTAGGGGCTAAGCAAAATGATTGATTCCTTCAAGTCTCATGGAGTAACGGTTTATCTTCAAGAACCCGCCCGTCTCAAAGTTATAAAGTCCGGACATACTTATTTTTTTCATGATGTTAAAAAGGCGGAAGAATATCTTTTCAAAATGAATTCTTAAATGAGAGAAAGGGCGGGGAAAAGAAAACCAGACTCTCATGACTAAGCTATCATGGATGATTATAGACACCAAGAATTTACAAAAAGGTTTTTTTTACTTTTTCTTTTAGCTGATTGGTGAAGTTGATACTCTTAAAAGGGCTATAGGTGCTTTATTTCTCCTTTGTGTATGAAAATAATACTGAGGGATGGGGTTCTAGGAGAATCCTCTCTGACTGGCTGCCCCTCTACCGGCAGCAGAAGATAGAGGGAGGCTTCTGGGTAGGTACAGGGTTCCGGGTAGGTACAGGGGGGAGGGAGCCAGCTGTCCCTAGTGGGTGGTCAGGGGGGGGGGAACTATTGCAAGAGAGAAAAATTTGTAAAAAAGTATAACAAGATTTTTGAACTTAATATATGGAGAAGAATAAGTGAGACCATTAAAATTTATGTCTTCTCTTAGATGTTTGGTTTGGAATGTTGCCGGTCTTAATAATAAATGTAAAAGAAAACTGGTACAAGAAGAAATTAATATGTACAAACCACATATGGTATTCCTCTCAGAAACTCACATTAGATACAGTGACCGCAAATTATTATCACAAATGGGCTACGATCTTGTTGTCTGCTCAACTATAGATACAACCAACCGGGGAGTGGCTATTTTGAAACAGAAAAGGTTAAAACTAAATGTTACCAAAACTACTAGTGATGCTAAAGGCAGGTGGGCAATAGCTCAACTGCAATTTAATCAAAATGCTATGTATTTTGTATTATCTATGGCCCAAATGTTGATATACCCAAACTGTATGAATACTTGACTATTGAACTACTTGACTGGGATGGGGAACTGGTGTTCATGGGGGATTTTAATTGCGCTATGAACTATACTATAGATTCTACAAGTAAATGCACTAGAAATAGGATGAGGAAAGTGAGATATGCCATAGAGGAACTAGCTAGGATACATAATTTGAAAGACGTTTGGCACACTAAATATCCTACAATTCCAGGCTTCACTCACTTCTCCGCCCCACACCAAACTTTCTCTAGGATTGATCTGGTATGGACAACTGATAATATTCTAACTGATTGCGATATAGAAATTTGTCCCAAAGTTACCTCTGATCATAATCATTACTGTTTGAATTAAAAATTTTGGATACTAAACAAACTACTCGCCAATTCACATTCCCTAGATACTTACTTACGGATCCTAAATTCATCTTGGGTCTGAAGAACCACATACTAGAATATATATCATTAAATATTAATTCCACTGCTGTTAACTATGTATGGGACTCCTGTAAATGTAGTATCAGAGGCTATACACAACAATATATATTCCGGGAAAACGCAGACAAGAGAAGAGTTGAAAAATTAGCTACTTCCAATATTTTAGCAGCCGAACAACAACTTGCAGATGCTATTACACAAGGTAACACTAATATTGAAGAGATAAAACTAACACTAATCTCATTAAGAGCAGTCCTAAAGAAAACTCTTAGAGAAAAATATAGCTCCAAAATACATAAATATAAATTAACACAATATGAAGGGGGAGATAGAATTGGAAACATTTTGGCTTATAAAGTAGCCGATAAAAAGGCTAAAACCACTATAAAAATAATAAAAGGGTTGGATTCCAAAAAATATCAAAAACCAGAACAGCCGAACCACTATGGCCGCTTGGGACATGGTGGCGGTCAAGAGGGGCCTCACGACCTTCCCATCCCCACTTACCCCTCTCTTTGATAACCCTGCGTTCCCGCCCGGCATGGACGCTCGAGCTTTCCTGCAATGGCGCGATACACCTTGCCGATCGGCCGGACACCTCTTTGAATTGGAGGGATTTCTCTCACTCGCCGATATCTCGCGAGACTATGGAGTGACTAAGCCCCACATATTTCAATATTTCCAAATTCGCCATTGGCTCTTGCAGCCGGACATCGCCCCTCTGGTCAGCCGGCAGATGACATCGCTCGAACGCTGGCTTGTGTCTAAGGAATCAGATAGGCACCTTATCTCAGACCTTTATCAAATGCTTTCCCCCGCTGCCGACCCAGCTAAAACTGCTGGTCAACGACGATGGGAAGCCAAGCTCGGAAGGACTCTCTCCTCAATAGAATGGAACCACATCCACTACAGAGCCGCTCACACCACCCGCAACACTAAGGCTAGGGAATCGGCGATGAAGCTAGCTATCTACTGGCACCTCACCCCAGCGAGACTCAATCAGGGTAACCCGAATCGGAGCGCGCTGTGTTGGAGGGGATGTGGCACCCGGGGCACCTTGACTCACCTTTTGTGGGAATGTCCCGCCTTGCAGGATTACTGGAAGGCTGTTTTGGATGACATAGATTTCACATTTGACACCGAGGTCCCACGCTTCCCAGCTTACACACTCCTAGGGCTCCCCAATGCACTTACATTCCCCTTGCGATCACCTCGCGGCAAACAGATGGGCATCGCTATGCAAGCAGCGTCACTACACATCCTATCACTATGGGGATCTACTACCTCACCCACCCACACAGGCTGGCTACACAAACTATGGTTTACGCTAGGCATGGAACGGATCCAGGCCACGCTCACACATACCACTGACTCATTCCGAACTACCTGGCAACCGCTCTTGACACTGCTATCCAGGGAATTCCATGAAATTACCTGCCCAAAATACCTCCGCATCCTGCGCCTCACAGACAGTACGGGGGACCAAGCACGACCCGATGCACCCTGACACACTCTGGCTAGCTATGGCTCGCACGACTAATCCGGAAAAATGGCGTACTGGTAGGGGTGGGGGGAGGGAGTTAGAGTTGGGAGTTGGGGGGTGGGGCGGGTTTTCAAAGTTGTCTTATTCACTTGCTGCTCCGACTAGGGGCCTTTCTCGAGCTCCAGGCACCGCCTTTCCATCTGGGCATGATCACCCTGCTTTTCTACCGCTTACTAGAGAAGACATGTATGTCTGTCTCGCTTGCCAATTTTGCCTGCTAATTGTCTATTGCTACACCCTGCCTGTTTCTTCTGTTTTGAAACTCAATAAAAATACTTTGAAATTAAAAACCAGAACAGATCTTAGAACAATTCGCTAAATACTACTGCTATCTATATACTCCAGAGAATATACCCACACTAGAAACAATAGAATCCTATTTAGAAATTCACAGACCTGCAAGAATAGATTCGGAAAAAAACAAAATACTCGATACTAAAATCACAATGGAAGAAATAAAAAAGGCTATATACTCACTCCCTTTAGGCAAGGCCGCAGGCGAAGACAATCTACCTATGGAGATCTATAAGATCTGCGAACAAGAATTACTTCCTCTGTTTCATCAGGTGATAGATTCTATAGCTGAAACAGGTAGTGCCCCCATTTCTTGGCGCATAGCAAAAATTATTTTCTTTTTGAAAAAAAATAAACCACCGGAAGAACAGGGATCATACCGACCAATTTCATTAATTAATACTGACGCAAAGATTTTCGCCAAAATACTTTCCAACCGGCTAGCCCCTATAATGCCCGATCTGGTTAACTGCCAACAACATGGATTCGTGGTGGGGAGAGACAATACTGCTCATAGTAACACCGCAATAACTGCTTTTGATGTTGCGGCGGTTACTCACACCCCACTCGGAATGGTTATGCTAGATGCTGAGAAAGCATTCGACCGAGTGGGGTGGGAGTATTTATGGGCAACATTAAGATCATTTGGTATACAGGGACAATACTTGAGATGGATACAATCCCTATATGAAACACCAACAGCTATAGTAAGCTATCTAGGTAATAACTCAGATAGTTTCTTGATAAAAAGGGGTACTAGACAGGGGTGCCCTCTTTCACCCCTGCTCTTTGCTTTAGCCTTAGAACCATTCCTAAATGCTCTTATGATCCAAGACCGTATTATTCCAATAGAACATGAAGGCAATACCTTAAAAATTACAGCTTTTGCGGATGACATTGCCATCTTTACCACCGAATTGGTACAAGCTATACCTAATATAATTAAGGAAGCTAGTGATTTCGGCGATATATCGGGTTATCGCTTAAATGTTAATAAAACTCAAGTAATAGCGAATTATAAACCACTTCAACCGATAATAGGCCTATGCCCTGACGCTACATATCTAGGGGTGAAACTAACTTCGAACATTTAAAAAAATAATCTCATTAAATTACGAGCCCCTACTAAAGGATATTACATCAACTCTCAAAAATTGGCATAAAATACCACTTAGTTTGATCGGACGCATCAACACAATTAAAATGAAAATAGTACCAAAAATACTTTACCTGTTTAGATCTATCCCGCTACAACTGAATATATCTTACATTAAGAGGATAGAAAGTATCTGTAGCAACTATATATGGGGATACAAAAAAGCCCGCAGGTCAATGACGGCACTGAAACTATCTATTGAAAAAGGAGGATTAAACTTCCCAGAACTAAAAATTTACTTTTTTGCTACTTTTATCTCACGTATACGCAGCCTCTTGTCCAAAGAAACTCCTCTGTTCTATCACCAATTCGTGTTAGGGCCACAAAGCAACCAATTCTTATTTCGGGTCCATGACCCAAACTACTACAAAAGAGTTAAATTCAAGACTGTTAGAGCCATCAAAAGAATCTGGGATCAAATTATAGACACGAATAAAATTCCCTTTTTTAACGCTGAACTACCAATATGGGGGAACCCGGGGTTACCAAACATCTTCTCTGATGGCGCTAGCGCTCAATGGCTAGATCATGGTATTAAATCTTTAGGAGATTTTTATGGTTCAGAAGGTCTTCTAAGCTTCAATACATTAAAAATACTATATAAGATTAAAGATACCATGTACTTTAAATACATACAGCTACAAGATTTTTTGATTAACAAAAACAAAATTGTGAGCGTCGAACAATCAGAGATTCTTCAATGTATTTATTCGAATCTCACCAAATCTCTTATTAGTAAAAGCTATACTCTGTTGAATAAAGGCCATGTTGGTGATTGTGGGAAGATAGCAGACAAATGGACTAATAGGCTGGGAATTAATATCAATTCCAACCAGATCACCAGCTCATTTAAACAAATTAATCGAGTTGTCCACTCTTCAAATTTAAGGCTACAATTCTACTGGACAATCACCCAATTATACTATACACCACAGAGAATCTCAAACTGGACATTTGGCAATACTTCTAATGAACGTACCAAATGTCCAAAATGTAATAAAGAAGCCGCTGCTATTGAACATATGCTTTATCATTGTCCGAAACTTTCAACTTTTTGGGCAGGAATAACCGAGGTTCTTAATAAAAAACAAATAACTTTTCCGGCCATATCTGCCCACTTAATCTTACTTGATATACAAGATAATAATAGTAATTTCAAGGATTTAATCACAATTATTTTTTCTTGCGCGAGATTGGCCATCGCGCGAACTTGGATATCAAAAGAACCCCCAACTGTTATGGATTGGTGGTATCTAATTCATGAAATCTATACAATGGAGCTATCACTGGCTAAACTAAGAGGCCCAAAAGCACTAGAACGAAGGGAAAAAATATGGGGATCATTTATAAACTAAATGTATGATTGTATTGCGTTACCGGCACGCTTGTGTTTTCTTTTTGTTTTTTGTTTTTTTTTATTTGTGCTTATTGTAATTTACCAAAATTATTTATTTTTTTCTTCTCCTTTTCTGTTTTCTCTTATATACAATGAATACTATATGTACAGTTTATTTTCTCATATATGTATGCATAATTAATGCGATTTCAGTATTGTAAATATTCTCTCTTGCAATCAATAAAAATGGTTTAAAAAAAAAAAAGGTGTTGTAATAATCCTTCCAGTTCATCGTAGTGTGCGCCGTCATAGCGTGCTAAAAGAGCTTGTGTATTGGCGATTCTCCAGGTATTTGCTGCCCGAGAGGCCACGCTCTTTCCTGAGGCCTCTAAGATTTTTGACTCTTTGTCAGGAGGGGGGGCATCACCTGTTTGAGAATTTGCCCTTTACCTGGCGTTAGAAACAACAAGAGAGTCTAGCGGTAACTGAGACTTGATATAAGAGGGGTCTGTAGGGGCTGGTTTATATTTCTTTTCAATTCTTGGAGTGAGGACACGCGCTCTGGCTGGGTCTTTAAAGATGTCTGGCGCGTGCTTAGGTACTCCCTTTAGCATAGGGAGTGTGTGTATACTCTTCTCTGATGTTGGGAAGGTATTAAATAGGAAATCCTCCTCTATAGGGTCAGTGTGCATGCTTACACCATGATACTGAGCTGCTCTGTCAACTAGCTGGTTAAAAGCAACCGTGTCATCAGTAGGGGATGGCTTAGTGGGATATGTGGAGGGATCTGGTATGGGTTGTGTATCATATGGGTCATTAGGGTCATTTTGATCTTCCCATGTGTGATCTTGGTTTCCCTGATCATCAGGGTCTATAAAGTCCTGATGAGGGTCTTCACCCATGCCCTCTTCCTCATCATAATGTGGAGGTGTAGGAGAATATGGAACATAATGCATGTCAGGAGTGAAAGGAGGAGGTGTAAAAGGTCAAGAAGGGGATGTCCCAAAGTCCTTTTTCTTAGGGAGAACAGGAGAAGGAGCCTCAGTGTCCAGTCTTCTCTTGTTCTTATTGTAGACTGTTATATGTCCTGTATTAGGGTCTATATGCAGTCTATTTTGGTCTGGGCTCACTGGATCAGGATGAAAAAGTTCTTCTTCCACTGTCCGTGCCTTTGGCGGCAATGTTTTTGGATCGGTCGCTTGCTTGTTTTTATTTTTATCTTGAGCTATTTTCGGCTTGACGTCTCTTGTCGGCTCGACAGCTGTTTTCAGCTCGACTGCCTTGTTGGACTCGACCACCTTCTTATGTTCGACACTCTTTTTCGGCTCGATGTGTTTTTTCGGGTCGACGACCTTCTTCGGTTCGACTGCCTTTTTCGGGTCCGAGGCAGTGTTCGGATCGATTCCTTTTTTCGGCTCGATTACCTTTTTTGGGTCGACGGTCTTTTTTGGATCGACGCCCTTGTTTGGGTCGACAGTTTTACTTGGATCGCCGCGCTTTTTCTGGTCGACAGTCTTTTTCGGCTCGACGACCTTTTTTGGTTGGCCGGTGTTTTTCGGATCGACGACTTTTCTCGTGTCATGGCCCGTTTTAGGCTGTGGAACAGTCTTTGAGTCTATGGCCTTTTTGGAAATGGTCTTGCTCGGTTCCGGGGTACCGGAAGGCTTGGTAATGGTCTTTGGAGCCAAGCCTGAAGCGGTGTTTCGGTCGCGGCTAAGGCCTTTTGGCGATGCTTTGACCGGAGCCTTGTCTGGAGGTGGAGGCTGGGTAGGGGCTTTAGTACTTACGGTTTGCCCCGGTGGGAGGTCTTCATCGGAGTCCGACTGGTCTTCTACGGTGACTAGCTCTAGGTCGGAGTCCGCTGCCTCTGGAAGTACATGTTCGTCGTCGAAAATGTTTTCCGGTTCAGGTGCCTGTCGCTGCATCTCTTGTCGAGCAGCTCTTCGGTTCCGGATAGTTTTCTTCGACCGGAACTGAGCACAAGCTGGACAATCTTCCTCGTTGTGCTCCGGAGACAGGCACTTGTTGCATACTGCATGCTTATCGCTCTGTGGAGACTTGAATCGGCATTGTGGGCATCTTTTAAATGGGGTTCTTTCCATCAGCGGTAGGCCCACGTGGTGTCGAAAAGGCCCAACGGCCCGCGTCGACTACCAGAGATGGATGGAAAGAGTTGTCGAGTCGAGGGATACTGAGCGGAAACAATACCGTCAAAATGATGAGGTTTTTGGTTTAGAATTTAGGAAACTTTCGATCCCGAAGTTGGAGTTGTCGAAGTGCATCCGAACCCAATGGCGGAGAAAAACAATCTGAGGATAGAGAAGATGCCCAGGCGCACTGTAGTCCAGGAGAAGAGTCACCTATCTCGTGATACTTCAAAGACTCTTACAAGACAACAAGGTGCAAACATCCGGACCCAACACTAGGCGGCGATCTATGCTAAGATATGAATTCAGCAGCCCACATGCCTCGAACACCTTATTTCGACACATTCTGTATCTGATATTATAAAGATTAACAAATCATTATCGACATTGTACTTTATCATCCTATATCTTTTGTAAGGATCAAAACGCCGTCGACTTGTTGTACGACATATACACCTCTTTATTTAATAGTTATGTGTAATGGTGTCTCCACTATAATTTGTTTGTCCTACCAAAATGTGTCTCATACAAACAATTTACTCTGCCTGAGCCTTTTTGTTTCATGTCGTACGTCCTTCCCATTAAGTTGGATACAGGATTGTGTCCCACTTTATCTGTTTCTTGCTGAATTTTGTGTATATTTAAGCAACTATATATTAAAAACACCTGCCCAGCCACACAGCTGTAAAATATAGTACTGATTGGGTCTATATTTATTGTTTGCTCTCATTAATTCTCGTCTAGGGACCACTCTCTTTAAAAATAATTGATCACCCAAGGTCCCTGACCAACCATATTTGGGTTCCCTTGTTCTTCATAACACACTTCTGTCATGCATAGCAGGTATTGCCCACAAGGCATGGTCTGCAGCCAATCCCTACATTCAACCTTCTGTGACTAGCCAACCCCCTCTGTTCACTGCCTTTGGCTGTGCGCAGCTGTGGCTAGCGGCAGGTGCACCCAATATTTCATGAGCAGCCAACCCTCATGGAATGTGTCCTTTTTCTAAAAGGAAATATTTTCTAATATTTTCCTAACTTTTGGCTGAAAGCAGGAATAACATGACAATGTAGAGTTTTGTCACAAAATGATGGTTTTTTCCTCAACCTAAAATAGCTATTGGTGAATCAGGAACTCGTGAAACTGTGGTTCACACACTTTTGAACCATTTCTGGGGGTTGTAGTGCATTTTCTCAAGCCTTTGGGTGCGTCCCAGAACCCAATTAGGTCCTCCCCAGCCAGTCACAATTTTGAAAAAAAATCTAAATGTGATTGATAGGAGTGGGTGAGTTCTAACTTTGGATTTAAAACAGCAACGACATGCAAGTGTTAATTCAATCTTTTTGGGATGTTTATTTATTGTTTAAATAAAAAAGAACCAGGGAACCTTTAAAAAATAAAAAAAAACGTTTTGTTTTTGGCTAAAGTTCAGGGAGAGCAGGCAGTGGTCAGTAGACACTAATAATATAACAATTTATATTTTCAAATTTGTTTATAAATTGAAATTGAGAAAATATTTCTCATCTGAAAACAGACTGGTAAAATAAGTTAAATATGGAGATGAGTTATGTGAATACACTAGTCAGAATATGACATACCTATATGCGGTTTACCATTGCAGAAAGGGATTGTGGCCCACTGACCAGGACACACTTACTGACAGATTTAGATATTTTGGGAAGTAGAAGTAAGGATGTTGGACGTAAACACAAATCATGTGGCAGTCCTGAGTTGGCTCCGGGTAACCCACTAGATCAGTTTTTCCACGCAGTCTCTAATGAGGTGGACAGAAGAAAACTGAAGATGAAGAAGAGACAGGGCACCAAGTCAATAATATAACTTGAACCACCAAGAAAGTTTGCCATAAAAGAATTACAGAATTACATTAGAATAATCATCGGTTAAGGGTGGGAATATAGTAATGATGAATAAATCTGACTACGATTAGGAATTGAAATCTCAACTCCAAGATCTGGAATATTATTGTGTTTTAAAATGTAACCCCATCCCCAAAATCACAGAAGAAATCAATACAACTGAGAAAGTGGTTTAAAGAAGGTTTATTAAATGATTATGAATTTCCTTAACTTAAAATATACAAACCACAATACACATGTAAATATATATGGTCTTCCTGTTCCACGGACAGATGCTCCAGATGCATCGCTGAAACTTAGCAGTTGGATGAGCATTTGTACCTAGGGCCATTTACCAGGGACAGGTGATGTAAGGTACCCGACATTTGCAGGTATACTGGTGAATCTGCTGAACAGCCGGATCACTGGTTTTCTTTTACACTGCGTCGTTTTTGCAACTTTCTTTTTATTGTTTTCACATACAATTTGTAGTAGCTAAAAAAAGAGATTCTGAAGAAGGCCACAACACTGTTACAGGACATTATTATAGCTGAAACACGTTTATCACTTTTCTGTGCTGCTGACTCTAATTACAACAGCCACACTACTCAATTTCTGTTTTTAATCCTGGCACCAGGAAGCATCAATAAACTGTGGTAGGCTTACCTTGTAGTTAATTTTATCCACTCTTTCTCGCCACTGTTTAGTCAGCACTGCACTACCTCAGTCACACATTCGCTCACATTGGGTTTTAGTTATACCCCTCTTCTTCACTAAAACATACCTGAACTCTCCCTCGCTGCGAGGGGGTTGTAGCCCGCATAACGACTAGGCTTGTGACGCAAGGAGATATCCCCATGATGAAGCATGACACCCTTGGTGTGTGGAGGAAACCATCCCTAAAAGTGACCCTTCTGCCACAGTACTGTTTTGTTTCCACTCTTTCTCATTGAGACAACGTGCAGTCATTTTTTCCGAACCTGAGGGCTCTTTGTGTTGTAGATTGTATTTATTGGGGAGAGTGCCCTCGCTGGTCCATTAAATCTCCTCTAGCCCCCTATTGTGTATTGTATTGAAATGTAATCCCATCCCAAAAATCACAAAAGAAATCAATGCAACTGAGAAAGTGGTTGAAAGGTTTATTAAATGATTATGAATTTCCTTAACTTAAAATATATAAACCACAATGTAAATATATACACACACAAAAAGGCTTCTTTCCCCCAGGATGTCGTGGCACAGTTGCATTCTTAGACACTGAGCTTTAACACAAAAAGAACAGCATAGCAAGCAGAATGTTCAGGATACAGCATATATCTAAACATTCCTTAATGGGATTATTCACACATGACAATGTAGGACTCACATAGCCATCTAGTCCTGCTTTACTTGTGCTTGTTCTTTTACACAGACTTAAGATGGCACCAGGCCAGAATGCTGAATAGTGTTTGGAGGGATTGACACTTCTGGGGTTCATCAGTATCTTAACCCATTAGATCCCTTTGTCCGCCTGCCCCTCTCATTTCTTGATTTCAAGGCTCTGAGTTTTGGCTGACATGTATTTCCTTTACATAACCATTTATTTATCTCTACCTGCAGCTCTGACTTTGTTCTTACACATTCCTACTTTAGGTGTGCATGCTTGGACACAGATTTCGAAATGGTTTTGGGATAATAAGGTAGTTATTTACATTGTTTGGCCACAGCAGTCAGGGATTGCATGAATATTCCACCGTCGCTTCACCTCACCCCTGTTATTTAGCTGCATGTTGCCCGTTACATGGTTGGCTGTCGACAAGCCGATTGTTTTTGTTTCACCAAAAGTACCGAGGTGCTTTTAGGTGTATTAGCTTTCCTTTTTTACAGTATGATTGAAGTACATTACACTTCATAGCTACCTTAGATCAATACTCTTCGTGGTGGTTTTATAGTTTTCACCCTACATTCTTGGAACATTTTTATAACATGTCCTCTGTTCAATCTTTTGAATCTATGATACTTCTTCTATGGTGTTGGATTATTACTCACAAGTCTATCTCTCCTTTTATAGCCAGATGGCCATTTTGCAGTACTGCAGATTTTTGCTAGCAATAGTTTGCCTAGAGCAGCCATAGATGCATCCTTTTCAAGTGTAGAGTGAGCTCTGGGGATTCCTTGAAGTGCGATCTTAGCTCTGACATTAAATATTTAAATGTATTTCATAATCTACCTTGTGAGTCCTGCTTTAGAAATGGAGCCCTCTAATTGTGGTTTAGAGTAGGAAATAAAAACTGTTTAGCTAAATGAAGCGTACCTGAATGCTAAGTGAGGCACATAAGGCCACGTCTGACAGCTGGTATGTGTAGACAGTGAAGCTAAACATTGTTGACTTGCAAAGAACGCACGTAACTCAATGGACTAAAATATGTGGAAAGTTGAAACCACCTTCAGTAGAAATGTTGAGTAAATGCATAGCACAAAAATGACTTTAAAGCCTGTAGGTATGGCTCATCAATAGATCATGCCAGTACCTCAACAAGTCTAGGCAGTGCTGTTATAAGGAATTCCATCTTCTATGTGGGAATACCGCCCTCCATGTGAGGTGTTGAAGAAATCAAGAACAAAGCGGTTTCAAACGTAATCACGTTAGCCTAGTTAAAATAATATTTAGACCTCAAGAGGATGTATTAGTAGAATGATTCTCTTTAGCCTCTCCTTAAAAACCTTTGCGACCGGGACTGCAATCGTACATTTTTTCGGCCAGCTGCTATGGCTTGGCAGCTGGCCTAAAGGGTAGTGGACTGTGGAAAAGTAAATTTTGCCATGTTGTATGTGCCTACGTGTTCCCCATCTTATGTTACATGTGCATGATCGATATGCATGTATTCCCCTCTGATCGATTAAAGACACAATTACAGTTGTGTCCATCTCTAGTATGCCAGTTTCCAGTCTTCGTGAAAACAACGAATATTAGGCCTATGTAAACCTACGTTGCCACATTTTACAGTGTGCACGTTAATTCATTGAATTGTCCCCGTTTCTAGGCCTCAAAAGGGCCCGGACTCAGATTCAGCTCCTGTCTCCTGAACCCTCTCCGAGGAGCGATACAGCCCCCACCTGCATCCCTGACCCTTCGCTTACTTCTTGCCACGCAGTGCCCGGCCCGGCCTGGCTCTGCCTCCCAGTCTGCCAAGAGTATGTTATGTTTCTAGTTATCAGTCCAGCCCTCCTTCTCTGCATTCCTAAGCTACTGAATCGCATCAATAGTTTCCGTCATGGTCTAGCCTTTATGTCTCCATGTAAGAGAAATACTGTATTAATATTCATAGAATATTCCTCGCACACGCCATACATGTAGAATTATGTACGCACCAATCTTAGTGTCCATTAGCCTTTGCCCTGATAACTTTTGGACTCTATCAACATGTACTCTAAACACCAGATACTAGATATGCCTTGGGTACATGTCGCTCTGACACTCCAGACTTTAGTCTCCTCTTCTAGCGCAGAAGTCATAGCCCCCAGTTCTCCCTGGTAACACGTCATTGCCCGTTTGCGCGCACCACTAGGTTAGAGGTCCCAGCTGCTCAGGTAGCCCCCTCCATGTTTCCGCCCCGTTTATGACATATTCTGTTACGTTTACATCACATGTCTATGTATACGCCCTGTACACGCCTTCTTGTTACATCATTTTGCCCTTATCTTTCGCGACTGCTATGAGTCACGCCTACTGCTACGCCTACTGTATTGAATATAATGTATTTGTTTAAGTATATATATTGTACACCGATATTAAAAGTTGCTAGCCAATTCCCAGATCCTGCCCCCGGCAGCTGCCTTCATTCCCTTCCCGTACAGGCTGTCCTGTTTCTGTCCTTTATGCCTGATTAAAGCCTGTTGACTCAAGATACCTCGAATCCTGACTCTTATTTATTGAGCTACCTGTTTTATTGATTATATGAAAAATAGTACCGGTAATTAATTAATTATTTACCACATAATGGCGCCCGAATAGGGACTTGCCCTTTCCCCACGCGCCGGAGAAGCCACGCAGGCCCCCTGATCCTCTGCAGCCGTGACGGAACCATACCGTGCACGTGCAGATATTTCTGCTTCAAGTATCCCTCAGGCCCACGGAGGAGACGGAGGTTGCGGTCCAGCGTCCAGACGAGGCGGTGAGGAACGCGGCGAGTCCCGACCAGAGCCCAAGCCGAGAATCCAAGGTCCGAGGTATCCGGAGGCCCACCTGTAACTGAAGTCCGAAGTTCGTAGTCCGTCGTCGTAGCAGTCCAGTCCAGTCCGAGGCCTTCCGTTCTTGCTGCCCGGTGAGTACCATTGCTGGGGTAGTATCTAGACAGGGTCAATTAATTTGTCTCTGGTCCGTGGGTTTGGGTACGCAGATCCAACACGAAGTGTTCACCTAGGTGGACGCGGGTCCTGACGTGTCTCTTTATGGGACCGGTAAGTTTCGTGCTGTTTTAGCAGTACATCTAGTCATTCTAGCAAGTTCTGTTCTCGAGAAATTCATGTGTTCTGTTCTCAGTATACCAGGTAGTATTCTGTCCGAACTGTTATTTTAAATGTCATTTCGTGTGTTTTCAATGTCGTGGTATGAGTGATTTGTTTTTCCAGTCATTATTGTGTTTATCGTGTATTGTATTGTGTCCAGACTCCAGCCTAAACTATGCCTCTATTCTCATGGTTACGTCAGTTAAAAACCAGAAAAGGTCTGCTCGAGGAAGCAGTTCCTGTCCCGCCTAGGGACAGTCCAGGTCATTTTATGTATCACAAGCATGGCTTAAGTGCCATATTATATCTAGATTTATGGGTGGATTACACCAAGGAATTAGAAGAGAAATATAGATGGCCCGTGTCAGGTACATGGGATGCCGAGTGCATCATGCGAGTAGAAGAAGCATTATGGAAAAAGAAAGCCAGACAGTCCCAGAAAGATGCCATCGAGTTATGGCGCAAAGAATCTCATAGAAGAACCGAAAAAGAAATCAGAAAAACAGAATTAAGTAGGGAATCCTCAGAAAGAGCCCAAGAAAGGGAATTAATTGAAGTAGGTGAACGAGTTAAAGCCGAACAGTCAGACAGACAGAGAAATGCCCTTATAAAGGGTATGTATCCTCTTCTTGCCGAGGGTTTGCCGAAAGCAACCCCGGAAGCACCATGTAATTTTCCGCCGCCACTAGTTCCGATCGAGCTACGTCACAAACCGACCGCAGCTGATATTTTTCTCTCGTCCTATTTGGACGACACAGTCCCAGAATATGCAAATCCTGCTCCGCCAGCTCCCGTAAATAATGTAATTCCTGTTCCTCCAGCCACCGGGGCACCCGTTACAGCACCTGTTACGGTACCCCCGGTTCAGCCTACAGTACATGTACCCGCTACGTCAGTCACCCTCCCAGCACGTACAATACCCGTCGATGATTCTAGTCTAGGGGCCGGGGGGGTAAGTCCTCCTGGAACCCCGCCTCAACACAGACGTGTGACATTACTCGAGCTACATGCCCGAGCGTTACAGCGTTCGCCCAAACATCAGTCAGTTGCCGATATCAAGCGAGCCCTTACCGAATGCCGTTATGATCCAGTCCCAGGCGATGATGATATGGTTATATATTCATTGCGTGTAAGACGGGTGACCGAATATTTGGACACCCTACCGAATATGAAAGAATATCTAGACAGAATATATCGTTTTATCCGTACAGGAGTAGATCCAGGAAGTATTGGCGAGGCCATGGCTCAAAGAAAAGTCGAGATTCAGCTCATGCTTTTAAAGTTTCTAATTAATTGTTTAATAAGAGAACAAGATTATCCGGATAAAGACCCGGAAGAAATGAAAGTCCTGACCCGGTGGAGTGACCATATAGCCGAGGGAAGACACAAGACACAGAACTGTATAGACAGTATGTACAAGAAAATCCGTAAGGAAATAATAAAGTTACACGAGAAACGAGAAGCAGCACAAGTAAACGAGAAAGAAGACAACTCTGATAATGAAGAGGTAGATGACGAGAATCCCTCCAGAATAGCGTATGTAGGTAGAACTAGACTTCCCGACCGACATTCACGCCTAGAACATAAGAAAGTTTTCCCTCCTCCAGCACCAGAACAAGGTTCTCTTGAGCAAGTATTTCAAGCTACCGATCACATTCTGAAATCACGAATCGGTTATAGTGAACTTAGTACCATGCATGAACAAGAACTAGCCCGATCGGCAGTCCGGTGGACTACTGATTCTACCACTTTTCCTGACGTAATAGTGGCACAAATGTTTCTGAAACTGCCCCCAGCCGAGCAGCGACTGGTGGGTATGTATATGATCCAGCACCTCATTACACTGTATGAGGGACAGCATTCTGACCCAGGTCCGTTACATGATGTTCTGAACGAGTTACTCCAGTATAGATGGAAAGGTCTAGGTACTGATTTAATTAGTATCATTCTAGAACAGCGCCACAAATATAGAACGTTTCTGAATCCGCATTTTGTTCATGTCTCACCTCCAGAAAGTAAATCATTTTACATAGATAGACAGCATCCGTTACGAGAAGTACACCCAGTTAGGACAACGGGTGGTGATCTAGAACGAGTATTTGTTTACACCCCTATCACAAAGATGGAACTCTTAGAGATGAAAAAGTTAATTCCCTGTCACGACAAAGATCCAGCAGGGTTCCATCGAGAATTAAAAGACATGCTCCGTATGGGAGAATACACGTATCCTGATATCATTAAAATGTTAAAAGTCCTGTTGCCCGCAGGGGTATATGAAAAACTCAAGGAAAAAGAATGGGAGGTGGGAGAGAAAAAGATAGATTGGACAGCTCTAGAAGCTGAAGATACTTCACGAGTACCAGGTACCGGTCTTGGGGGTAAAGTTAAAGAATTGCCCGAGTTATTGATACAGGTCTTGCCAAGGTTACTAGCCACGAAAAAGGAAGATTGGGATGCAATCTCAGCTTGTAAGCAGAAACAGGATGAAGACACTAGTGATTTTTATTCTAGATTTGAAAAATGTTTTATAATTAACAGTGGTCTGAAGACGAGTAGTGAATCGTACCCTCATCTTTTTGTTACCGAACTAGTCGAGAATTCAAGTCCACAAGTTAAAAATCGAGTATTGAAAGTCGAAAGTAGTTGGCAAGCTAATACTCCGTCACAAATGCTACAAATGCTCCAGTATCACCAGAATAGAATCAGGGAAGAGCAAGAACACGAAAGGAGACGTATGAAAGACACGAAAATGAAAGTATTAGTTGCACAATCTGTTCCACAAGACAGTCAGAAGAGGAGTCCGAATCAAGCCAGTCATCCTGCAGCTCCCGTTAAAGGGACTTGCAATTACTGTAAACAGCCAGGTCATTTTATAAACGAGTGTGCAGTTCTGAAACACAACATAGCTACTGGTAAGACTAAAGAAAGACCACGTCCGCCTAGACAAGAACAAGTTTCACAGACTTCTCAGCCACCACAGAATGCACAACAGACAGTTCTAGCACCGCAGCCTATCGCTGCAACACAGCATGTTACACAGCAAATGTACCAGTATGCTCAGTCAGAGTATCCAGAGTATCAACAGTATTCATGAAACAGCCTAGAGAGGGAGGTAGGCTTGCCTCTCATCGAGATACCTGTAGATCAAGAGGGTCCCTATGTACACAGTCAAGTATTAGGGAAAGACAGAAAGTTTTTGATTGATACAGGGGCAAGTAGGACTACTATCAGTCATGACGAGGTTCCAGGGGCTCCGCTCTCAGGCTCTAAAAATGTTTCCCTTGGATTTTCAGGAAAGCCGATTGTTAATGAAATTTCAAAACCAGTTTCCCTAGAAGTTGGTCCACTGTCCCGAACTACTGATTTGTTACTTACGAAGTCATGTCCAGAAAATTTGTTAGGCATTAAAACATTAAAAGAATTAGGTGCAGTAATTTGTTGCTCCCCAGAAGGAGTACGATTGTTTTTACGTGACTTTAAAGGTCACTATGTATTACGTGATTTTGATCCAAGATTAATGAATGTACCGCAGCATTTATGGGCGCAAGGTCCAACTGATGTAGGTTGTATGCACATCACACCCCATCGTGTGACTCTCAAACAAGGTATAGTTTTGCCACGAATCAGACAGTACAGATTGCCACCTGAGGCTGTAGCAGCCTTATCCAAAATTATTGACGAGCTTATTGATCAAGGAGTGGTTGTAGAAACTGACTCCAATGTATGTAATTCTCCTATCATTCCAGTCCTGAAACGTACTGATCCAAATGCACCTCCAGTATATCGATTAGTGATTGACCTTCGAGAGCTTAACAAATGTATCATACCCCAGTATCCAGTAGTCCCAGATATTTCTTCCCTATTGACAGCCATTGATTCTGAAGCTACATTTTTCACAGTTATCGATCTCAAGAACGCATTTTTCAGTGTCACCATTCATCCAGACAGCCAGTACCTTTTTGGTTTTTGTTTAAATGGAAGGAGCTATAAATTCACACGAGCTCCTCAAGGTTTCACAGAAAGTCCTAGTATTTACAGTCAAGCACTTAAGAGACAACTAGATAATATTCACATGCCAACTGACACTGCCCTGCTCCAGTATGTCGATGATCTACTGATCACAGCCCGTTTTGAACGTGACTGCGAGCGTGCGTCACTTACAGTTCTGTATTTTCTGGCCGAGCAGGGGCACAAGGTGTCCCCTTCCAAATTACAATTCTGTGTCCAGCAAGTGATCTACTTAGGACACTTACTGTCCAAGTGGGGTAGGCAGTTGACACCAGACCGTATCCAGTTAATAGCGAGTCTTCCACAGCCCAAGACACAGAAGGAGGTACGAGCTTTTATTGGCCTCACTTCTTACTGCAGACAATGGATTCCTCAGTATGCATTTCTAGCCAAGCCACTGATACAGTTAACGACACAGGAGGCAGCCGTATCGACTGTCCTCCCTTGGACCCAGGAACATACACTTGTTTTTAATGAGTTAAAGAAAGCCTTATGCCAAGCACCTGTTCTAGCAACACCGAACTACAGTAAGCCTTTTACACTTTTTGTCACAGAACGTGATGGTACTGCATTATCTGTTCTCACACAAGATCAAGCAGGACAGTACAAGCCCTGTGCTTACTTCTCGAGCACATTAGATCCAGTAGCCCAGGCTCTGCCTGCGTGCCTCAAGTCAGTTGCAGCCACAGCTCTAGCTATCAGACAGAGTGATTCCATAGTGTTAGGACATTCCCTGACAGTACAAGTTCCACACTCCGTGGAAGTTCTTTTAAACCGTACACAGACTCAGCACTTGACCATTGCACGTTTAACAGGTTATGAACTGACACTGTTCCAGCCACACATAGAAATCAGACGCTGCAACATTCTAAATCCTGCTACACTGTTACCGTCAGTTACTTCAAATCCTGCCACACATGACTGTGTGGAATTTGTTAACACTATGACTAAGCCAAGACAAGACCTGACAGATATTGCATTACCTAATCCCGACCTGACACTTTATGTGGATGGTTCATGTATGAGAACAAGTACAGGAGAACTAGTAGCCGCGTATGCAGTGACTACTGAAACTGAAGTTATAGAAACACATCGTATTGACACCCTGTCTGCTCAAGCAGCAGAGCTAGTTGCTCTGACCCAAGCCTGCATACGTGCCAAGAACCTGAAAGTAAACATATATACAGATTCACGTTACGCATTCGGAGTCGTACACGACTTTGGAGTGCTCTGGCAGGAGAGAGGTTTCATGACTTCTCATGGAACCAAGATTCAGCATGGTCTCCTCATTCAAGCTCTGTTAGATGCAATACATTTACCGACAGCTATCGCTATCATGAAGTGCAAGGCACATACGAAAGTTACTGACATCATTTCCCAAGGTAACGATCTAGCAGATCGAACAGCCAAGCTTACAGCTCAGACTCCAGACATTCCGGTTAACACGATACAGACACTCACTCCAGATCCGACTACTTGTATGACAGTCAAGGACCCTACACAAGATGTCATAGACATACAGTTACATGCTACTCCCGAAGAAATCAAGAAATGGTCCGAACAAGGAGGGGTCCAGACAGATCAAGGATGGGTGACGAAGGGAAAAGCCACATGGTTTCTCCCCGACTCCATGGTTCAAGTCATTATTAATACCGCACATAGTCCAGCACATCTAGGAGAAAAAGCTATGTTAGACAGTACTCAGAACCTTTGGTTCAACAAGCACTTACGAGCTGCAGCCAAGCAGAAAGTCCGTACCTGTATGATATGTTGTCAGTTCAATCCAGGTAAAAGTGTCCCGGTGGAACAAGGTGGATTCCAACCTCCTGACCACCCTTTTGAAGTCCTCCAGATGGATTATATTCAGATGGAGCGATGTCGAGGTTTCAAGTATGTCCTCGTAGTTGTATGCGCTTTGTCCAGGTGGACAGAAGCATATCCAGTTCCAGATTACACAGCCGCGACCACTGCCAGGCAGTTGGTTCGTGAATTCTTTCCCCGCTATGGACTCCCTAGGGTCGTGTATTCTGATAACGGCCAGCCATTCTCATCTGAGCTTATGAAACATGTTTCCCTTTTGTTAGGGTACCAGTGGAAGTTCCATTGTGTACGCCATCCTGAAGCAGCCGGTCTCGTAGAGAGACATAATCAGACGTTGAAAATTCGCATTGCGAAAATATGTAAAAAGAAAGGTGTAGACTGGCTAGTTGCCCTGCCAGTTGCTTTATTTTTTATGAGGATGGTTGCACATTCCAGATCAGGTCTGTCCCCGTATGAGGTCGTATTCGGCCGCCCCCCAAACATGTGGGGTACACCTAGACCCCGCAGTATTACAGATGTTTCCAGTAATATGCTGACAGATTACCTAGCTTCCTTGATGTCTGCCCTACACTCTTGTCGTTCACAGGTTGCCGCCGCATTTCCAGACAACACCGAGGTGAAACCGCATGAAGTCATTCCAGGCGATCTGGTGTTGGTGCGGAATTTTGATCGTTCAAGTTCGCTGGAGCCCCGCTGGAAGGAGCCCTGCCTCGTCTTGCTTACAACAAGGACCGCCGTGAAACTCGAGGGGAGAAAAGGATGGGTCCACCTGACCCACATAAAGAAATTCCATGGAGTACCAGAAAAGACTTTTGCTAAGGAAAAGACTATTCCTAAAGACTGCCTAAAAACAGACTCTGAACTCAAAGTTCCACTGTTAGAGAAAACTCCGCAACAGGAGTATAAAGAGAAACTTCGGTCTAGTAAAATAAGTCAGCCAGTTTAATTGTCTTAGTCCCTCTCGGGTGAAACGGTTAGACAGGTTTCTGACATGTATAAGATAGACCCCCACAGTGAGAGAGTTAGTCAAAACTCTAAACGATGTATCGTTGTTCTAAGTTTTTTTTTATTTTTGAGTCTTATGGTTACCTGCACAAGTTATGCTTTACATTTATGTTTTCCAATTTCACATGTAAATATGTTTTCTAATGCTACAGTAGAGCACACATTTAGTGATCTGCCTCCTCACGAGCTATCCTATCGTCTTGC
Source organism: Lissotriton helveticus (assembly GCF_964261635.1). NCBI lineage: Eukaryota > Metazoa > Chordata > Amphibia > Caudata > Salamandridae > Lissotriton > Lissotriton helveticus. The sequence continues at coordinate 839,311,263 of NC_136065.1, forward strand.
TATGCGAAATACTACATTCATTAGAATGTTACACTATTCACACCAGACCAGCAATGCCACTAATTGTTGGGTGTGTGGTCGACTCCCCCCTTTTCAGACACCGAAGGGAGTTCTGCCACTCTTTCCTTATCCGTTCTCACATAATGGTTCGTGTGGAGCATGGTCCACGTTAACGTCATCCTCCAATGATATGTCCCTTCTGAATAGAACATGTTTTCCAGACAAGCAAGGTCTCTCCCATAGAACAGGGTTAGATCTAAAAAATGAAGTATATGATTTAGGTAATTATTCTTCGAATTTCATGGTCCTGAATGTTCAGTCTGATACTACTCCAGATTTGCCTGCTATTTCAGTACTACCAGTCAAAGGCGAATTATGTGTCAGAAAGAATGGTTCCGCACATGTAGGACATAGTGATTGTACTACTACTGTCGAGTATAGTGACAGTGGGAAATCTATTTTCAAAGCCTCACGTCATTCTTATTTTGTTTGTGGTCAGACCGCATATGTTCGTCTGCCCCTCGATTGGGATGGAACATGTTACATTGCCTTCCTACTGCCACCAGTTTTTCTAGCCCCATCTGATTATCACAGAAACACACATCTAGTACACGTCAGACCTAGAAGGGATATCGAGTCCCCAATTGTCGATCAAACTGAAACTACTCTAGAACAGTATCAAGATTTTAATAAAGGTTTCTTCTTCTTTATAGGACCTGTCCAGAATAGTAAGTTAATACGTAGGTTAACCAGAACCCTCGAAGCAGTAGTGAATGAGACTACTTCTGCTCTAGGTAACTTAACTGAAGAGCAATCTGCTATGAGATTTGTCGTGCTCCAAAATCGTCTCGTTCTTGACGTCATACTGGCCGATAGAGGAGGAGCATGTAGAGTCATCGGATCAAGTTGCTGCATTTTCATTCCTAATAACGCGCCGTCTGTTTATTCAGCTATAACCAGACTTCATAAAATTGCCCATCAGTTACACCAGAATCCAGGCACCTGGACATGGTCCGGTTGGCTCTGGAGTATTATATCTGCCTGGGGTTGGAAAGTATTGTCATTCCTAGGTATTGCAGTAATGATCATATTCAGTTGCTGCCTCTGTATACAATGTGGCCCTGCGATTTGCGGCATGTGTGCTACCTCTTGTATTCCTAGTCCTAAATCCCGTTCCAAGACAATTCGAGACGAGCAAATGATGCTATATGAAATGATAGATGGTATCATGAATATTGATGTTTCCTGATGGAAACGTAGGGCACAAGGAGGGAATGTGGAAAAGTAAATTTTGCCATGTTGTATGTGCCTACGTGTTCCCCATCTTATGTTACATGTGCATGATCGATATGCATGTATTCCCCTCTGATCGATTAAAGACACAATTACAGTTGTGTCCATCTCTAGTATGCCAGTTTCCAGTCTTCGTGAAAACAACGAATATTAGGCCTATGTAAACCTACGTTGCCACATTTTACAGTGTGCACGTTAATTCATTGAATTGTCCCCGTTTCTAGGCCTCAAAAAGGCCCGGACTCAGATTCAGCTCCTGTCTCCTGAACCCTCTCCGAGGAGCGATACAGCCCCCACCTGCATCCCTGACCCTTCGCTTACTTCTTGCCACGCAGTGCCCGGCCCGGCCTGGCTCTGCCTCCCAGTCTGCCAAGAGTATGTTATGTTTCTAGTTATCAGTCCAGCCCTCCTTCTCTGCATTCCTAAGCTACTGAATCGCATCAATAGTTTCCGTCATGGTCTAGCCTTTATGTCTCCATGTAAGAGAAATACTGTATTAATATTCATAGAATATTCCTCGCACACGCCATACATGTAGAATTATGTACGCACCAATCTTAGTGTCCATTAGCCTTTGCCCTGATAACTTTTGGACTCTATCAACATGTACTCTAAACACCAGATACTAGATATGCCTTGGGTACATGTCGCTCTGACACTCCAGACTTTAGTCTCCTCTTCTAGCGCAGAAGTCATAGCCCCCAGTTCTCCCTGGTAACACTTCATTGCCCGTTTGCGCGCACCACTAGGTTAGAGGTCCCAGCTGCTCAGGTAGCCCCCTCCATGTTTCCGCCCCGTTTATGACATATTCTGTTACGTTTACATCACATGTCTATGTATACGCCCTGTACACGCCTTCTTGTTACATCATTTTGCCCTTATCTTTCGCGACTGCTACGAGTCACGCCTACTGCTACGCCTACTGTATTGAATATAATGTATTTGTTTAAGTATATATATTGTACACCGATATTAAAAGTTGCTAGCCAATTCCCAGATCCTGCCCCCGGCAGCTGCCTTCATTCCCTTCCCGTACAGGCTGTCCTGTTTCTGTCCTTTATGCCTGATTAAAGCCTGTTGACTCAAGATACCTCGAATCCTGACTCTTATTTATTGAGCTACCTGTTTTATTGATTATATGAAAAATAGTACCGGTAATTACTTATTTATTTACCACAGGACGACAAAGCTGCTTTCAAAGAAGAGCATCTAAATTAAATGGCATAGTCCTAAGACATTCAGAGCACTTCCATTTTGATGCATAGCATGCCTGAGTAGTACAGTATCTTGTTTTCTTGAGAAAAGTCGCACAATCATCGGGTAGTAAACAAATTCTTCAATTTCAGGTGACAAATTGAAACTTGATCCAGATGCAGAAGCTGATGGCCGCCAACTGAGTAAATCTAAGCACTCTGGCAGTTTCTGAAAAGGATGGATGGACATTTGTAGCAAAAGGGAGAAGCACACTGTAAGAGAAATGAGGATCATCGTTACTGAGACCCACCACATATTCGTAGCCCATACAGTCACATTGCGTGTGGGAAAAATCCCAAGAAAAAATCCCTGGACAATTGAAGCACAGGCCATTTTCTAGCAACTTTTGCTGTCAAAATCTGGTGACATAGATTTGGCATTTTCTGTTTCTCATTTGTGGCTAACAGATGTCCCAGTGGTCCCAGCATAGTCAATCTTTGGGGTGTGACAACCCTAAAATGCATTCTTAGCCTGGTAGTTGGGTGTGGGGGCCGCGAGTCAGCTCTGCTATGACTGCTTTTCTCATCATCCTGATTTCACTAAGAGACTTTTATTTTGTTCATTTTTTGGATTAGGAACTTCAAAATATTTTGTGATCAGTTTACCAAAAACAAAAGTAGCACATTTGTACCAATAGAAGTACTTCTTGAATGGATTCATATTTACTACTTTTTAGAATTCACAAACATTGGCAGTAGCAGGCTAGAAAAGCTGCACCAGTACTAGGTTTCCAGGCATACTACTGCTACTCAAACACCCTTTGGGTAGCATTCCAAACCATTGTTTTTCACCACACTGAGACTGTAGATAGAGGGCCTGATATAGGGTTTGGCAGATGGAGTCTGGCAGGCCAGGTGGCAGATGACTTTAGATCTGCTGCCCTGCCTCTACTCCAAGACCAGATTTAGGGATGCCAGCCAGATCTGTGGACATCTCTATACATTGGCTGGAACCACGTCATGGTGGCCCCCGTCAATACATGAAGAAAGGTTGGTGAACAACTCTGTCTAACGTGACCACTGGCGGTCAAACTTTTCCAAGGTTTTTTTTTTTTTAAACAAACAAAGCAAGAGTTTGTATATTACAAATAAGAAATAAACTAATGACCGACCCCCTCCCCCCCACACACACATTGGAGTTTTTCCCTATGGTGTGGGGTTAATTTTCCTTTTTATACTATCCTTGAGCCGGCAGTAATGGACAGTAAGAAACAGAAAAAAAAGCTGTCTGTCCAGTCTAAATAGGTGTTGTGTGGTTCCTACAAATCTAAATTGGATCTGCGCATTTAGACAATATAAACTAAGGGATTGGTGTCCAGACTGATTCCTGACACCCCCAAAGAATATGTTAGCCTTTAGACCAGCTAAATAACAGTGCCACCATAACCCCCCTAACCATACCAAAGAGAAAATAGTTTCTGGCAACTATCGAATATGACAAACCTTGATCCTTCGGGGATCGTGGAAACAGTAGAGTACTTTTTGCTCAGTCACTCCTGCTCATGTAGTCTCAGAGGGATACACAGAATAAATGGAGAGGACATTTCAATAAGCATTTATTGAACCAGCGTCATTCTAGTATAAAAAAAATGCTGTGACAATCATTAGTCAGAAACAGATGTATAATATTACAAGCAACAACAGATTAAACAAAAGATAGAATTCTACCATGGTGCTATAGAACAAGGTCCTTACCTTCGGTAATAATGTATCTGGAAGAGACATACGTTAGTTGTAGATTCCTTACCTTAGAATTTTCCCCAGACATCAGTCTAGATCCGGAGGTTTTTACTTCAGCAATGCCTCTGCACGCCGGTCGCCGGCATTGTGGTCACCAGGATGATGTTGCAGTGCCTACTTAGATGCTGCCCCTGCGCGCGGATATCGGTTCTGAAACTACTTTCCACGCAAGAAGTGCAGAGCCATAAAACACACTGACCACTGGTGCGCCGCAACTAGGGCCCTGTAAGGGAGTCCTTATCCTTAGAAATCAGTTCACCGATCGGGGAGGTTGGGTGAAGCGGAAAGGAATGTACAACTAATATATGTCTCTTCCAGATGCATCGTTACAGAAGGTAAGTAACTTGTTCATCTGTAAGAGACTGTTAGTTGTAGAGTCCTTACCTTAGAATAGATACCCCAGCAGTACCATCCCCAGAGGAGGGTCTGCGTACCCAGTTCACATGAGAAATACCTGGAGGATCAAATGAGCAAAATAGCCGTTCCTCAAGACTTGACTGTCCAGGCAATAGTGTCTGGTAAACGTATGCAGAGATGCCCACGATGGCAGCTGGCCGATATCAAGGAGTGGGACTCCACATGCCAACGCAGCGGTTGCTGCCGTAGCCCTAGTGGAGTGAGCACACAACCTCACTGGAGAATACTTCTTCTCTAAAGCGTAGCAGATCTTAATGCAAAGGACAACCCATTGAGAAATTGTATGTTTTTGAACAGCCGGGCCTTTCTTGGCACCTTAATAGCCAACAAAGAGTTGGTCATCCACCCGGAAATCTTTGGTGCGATCCAGATAGAATTACAACGCCCGTTTAGGCTCCAGACGGTGGAATCTCTCCTCCTCCTTGGAAGGTTGCGTAAGTGGGAAAAAGATGGGCAAGGTGATGGATTGTCCTACATGAAATGGTGTAACCACTTTAGGAAGGAACGAAGGTCTCGCTCCAAGCACCACTTTGTCCGGATGCACAGAGATGAAAGGGGGCTTGGAAGATCGAGCCTGAAGCTCACTCACCCTGCGTGCAGAGGTGATGGCAACACGGAAAGCAGTCTTGAGAGTGAGGAGCCTGAGAGGGCAGTTATGAAAAGCCTCGAAGGGAGCAAACAAAAGAAATGTGAGAACAAGATTCAAGTTCTACTGGGGCATTATGAAGGGAGGTGGAGGAACCAGATGAGTAATGCCCTTAAAGAATCTGCTAACAATAGGCGACTTGAACAAGGATGGCTGATCTGCCAGCCGAAGAAAAGCAGAGATAGCTGCAAGACAACCTTTGAGAGTGCCCAGAGCAGAGCCCTGCTGGGCCAAAGAAAGTATATACAAAAGGACATCTGAAAGAGGGGCAGAAAGGGGATACACAGCCTATGCTGTGCACCATGCCACAAATTTGTTCCATCTACAGGCGTATACTGATTTAGTGGAGGGACACCTGGCTGCCAAGATGACACCACAGACTTTGGGCAGAAGGTTGAAAGCCATCAACTGTTGCAGCTTAATCTCCATATAAGGAGGTGAAGACTGGACAGGTTCAGTTGAAGAATTGTCCTCTGCTGCTGCGACAGAAGATCCTCCCGAAGGGGCAGTCTGGTCGGAGGATCAATGGCCATGCTCAGAAGCTCAGGGTACCAGACTCTTAGCGCCCAGTCCGGCGCGAATAACTTGGGCTCGGTCGCGCTTGATCTTCTTAAGCACTCGGGCAGAAGTAGTACAGGCTGAAAGGGGTGCAGGAGGCCGCAGTTCCACTCGCGACAAAAATCACCGAGTGAATGCTGCCTTGGAAACTCCAACATGCAATACTGCTAACTTTGTACGTTCTGTGCGGTGGCGAACAGATCTAACCAAGGCTCTCCCCATCGCTGAAAGAGACCATTCACCACCTCCGAATGAAGACGCCATTCATGATCGACCAAGCATCGACGGCTGAGTTCATCCGCCCTAGCATTCAGAGAACCTCCCAGGTGTTGAACCATCAGGTTATGCCCTGATGTTCCAACCATGTCTAGAGGTGAAGAGCCTCCTGAAAAAGGTTCCACGACCCCACCCCACCCTGTTTGTTGCAGTACCACATGGCAGTGGTGTTGTCTGTGAACACTGCACCACTTTCCCTTTCAGAGAGAGCAGCAATGCCTTCTGTGCCAGTCAGATCTCCCGGAGCTCCAGCAGGTTGATATGCAGCCCGGACACCGCCGGAGACCAAACGCCACTGATCTCCACCTCCCCCAAATCGCCTTCCCATCCCAGGAGTGACGCATCCGTCACTACCCTTAGATCTGGTTGGGGAAGGGAGAGGTATCTGTCTCTGACTCAATCTTGGTTCGTTATCCACCACTGCAGCGGTGTCACAGTCCCGTCTGAGATATGGACATAGTCGGAAAGATTCCCCTGGTGCTGGCCCACTGGAACGCCAGGTCCCACTGCAGAGTCTGCATATGCCACCTGGCATGATCCAATAGCAGGATGCAGGAGGCAATCAGACCCAGTAGCCTCAAAGTAATTCTCACCGAAATCGGGGATAGCGGCTATTGGAAATAGCCCTTTTCGCATGGTTATCCCTACACTTTTGGCTTCTTCCTCCTTTGTTTTTCCTGACCTGTGGTTGTTGGCTATAGAACTCTGGGCATTTTACCACTGCTGATCAGTGCTAAAGTGCATATGCTATCTGTGTAAATGGTTATTGTGATTGGTTATTGTGATTGGTTATCCATGATTGGTATATTTGTTTTACCAGTAGGTCCCTAGTAAAGTGCACTGAGAGTGCCGGGGCTGGTAATTCAAATGCTACTAGTGGGCCTGCAGCACTGATTGTGCCACCCACATGAGTAGCCCCAAAGAGATGTCTCAGGCCTGCCACGGCAGTGCCTGTGCGCAGTTTGCTAACTGCCATGTTGACCTGGCTAGTGTAATCACTTGCCAGGCCTATCCCTTCCCTTTTCTTATACCTAGGATACCCCTATGGCAGGCCCAATGTACCCCCTCCCTGGGCAGGGTATTGTATTGTATCAGATATTTATATAGCGCAAAACTGTCACCCTACGGCTATCCTGGTGCTTGGACTTCCGATAGTATTACATTTGAACAGACTCACATTGGCTATAAAAGGTCTAAATATCCCCCCTAGGAAAAAGCCAAGTTTTCACAAGCTTTCTGAAACAGGTTAACAAATTGGCTTGTCTGATGGTCTGGGGAAGGTCATTCCAAAGTCGTGCGGCGGCCACGCCAAAGGCTCTGCCCCCATCCTAATTCTCTTAAAACCAGTAGTCTTTAGCAAATTTAGGTTAGAGGAGCGGAGCTGCCTTTTCGGATTATATCAAGTAAATCTCTCCCGTAGGGGAATAGGGCCCAGGCCATGTGCCGCTTTTTACACAATACACAGAGATTTAAAACAGATTCTCTCTTTAATGGGCAACCAATGTAGATCTTTCAGGGCTCCGGTCGTAGAGGCCCTGCGTTGCCTATTCAGCACCAACTTTGCTGCCATAGACTGGACTCTCTGTAATCTCTGTACGACTTTCTGCGTGCCCCTGCCTGTTTGTGGATTGACTGTCTGGTTTGAGAGTGACAGGGGCTGGGGTGGATCCAGGATTCTGGGTGGGTGAGCACTATGCTGAATAGGCTGATCTGCATTTGAAGTGGTGGGAGGAGTAGTAGCTGGGCCTGAATAGGGTTGTGCCTGCCTTCCACAATGCAAGCTCTACCTCCTGCATCTGAGGACCCTGGCCCACATTCACAAAGGAAGATGTTGTGCACTGGCAGAGTGCACCCAGAACTGGTATGGACTGGGTCCAGGACCCCTAACACATAGAGAACAAAGACTTTTGGGGTATAAATATGAGAGCTGAAACCCTAGAACTTTAGACTACTTCATGATCAAAAGGAATCCCAGCTGAAGAGACTGAGGAGAAGTACTGCCCTTGCTGTGTGTCTGGGGTTGGCCTGCAGTTTGCTGTTTCAGCTGAGGAGAGGATCAAGGGACTTTTCTGTGTGCTGTGTCCCCTGCTTGAGGAAGGACTTTGCTGTGTGCTGTGTCCATCTGAAGAAAAGTCTCCAAGGGCCCGAGCAGAGCTGGCTCCTGTTTTATAAAGTCCCAGGCACAAAAAGACTTCACCTCCAGCTTCCCTGACTTCCTTGCTGGAAGTTCTGACCTGCCCTGAGGTGCCTGTAACTGTGTGTGAGGCCCTTGCTGCTGGGAGTTGGAAGCGCGACGCAATGAGGGAGAACCATGACGCCGCCGCAACAGCCACCGTCGCATCACCAAGGAAGTGTGTAGCAGCTGCTCACCGTTGCATCACCTGAGAAGCGGGTCGCCGGGCCGTTGCATCCCTAAGGAAGTGTGTCGACTCTGCGGATGAATGCCATCGCATCACCAGAGAAGCGTGCCGGAGGGCCTGTTGCGGCTCAAGAAACCACTAATTTCACTGCACGGCAGACGGGCATGCACGCTTCGGATCCACGTTGTCACATCGCAGTAAAGACGACATTTTCTCGCATCTCACCGGATCGTCGCAACGCATCGAGATGCCATCTTGTCGTATCAGAACCGGAGCGCAGGAAGAATCGACGCATAGCCTTCTCTGCTACCCTTTTGTTTGTTTCGCGTTACGCCTCCCAGGTACTTTGTGAGTAAAGTATCGCATTTCATCATCTACAAGTTTATTTTTGCAACAACCTTTCTAAAGACATTCTACTGAGTTTTTGAATGTTGGATTTTTGTTATTTTGGTCTTGTTTAGTTTATTTGTGATGTTTTTACTGTATTACTGAAAGTGTTGGTACAAATACTTTACACATTGCCTTTGGGATAAGCATGTCTGCTCGTGCCAAGCCACCAAGGGGGTAAGCAGGGGTTACCTAAAGTGTGTCTCCCCCTCACCTGACGAGAAACAAGGGTCCCTATTTGGACAAAGGTACCCACCCACCTCTGCCAACAAGAGACCCCCATTTCTAACATTGGTGGTCAGCGGTGAGGATTTGAACTTGTATTTGGATTTGACCCACAGTGATTGGTGTACATCACTAGATTAGTGCAGACCACTATGCAACTACATACTGTTTTTTCTGGTTCCTGGTGTCATCCGGGAAATATTTTTTGATACTGAGGCTCTGGTTAGTGTTGCGCCTGGGACGTCTTGGCACAATGCAAGTCAACTTTTTCCAACTGTATTTCTGCACAATGGAGGAGATAAAAGCTTTTTGCAAAGAGAGGGGGCTGCCTGTGAAGAGAGGATCCACAAGGAGGGAACATGAGGCATACCTATATTCTTATGAGGTCAGAATTTGGGAAGCAACATTAACAGACGATTCTGTGGAGGAGGTCTTCTCTGACAGTGAGGGAGAGCCAAGTGAGTGGCTCCTTGCTATTATGTGGGGGAACAGAGATTTAGACAAGGAACTCAAGATGCTTAAGGCCGCATGGGTCTCAGCTGAAATAGACCAGCGTGTAGCTTAGGAAGTGAGCTCTGGTGACTTGGAGGTGGAGTACAGCTCAGATGATGACAGCAAAATTGAGTTATCTAGTGCTGAGGGAGCAGTACAAACACCCAGAGATGTGGCGCCGGATTTGAAGTAGAGGGGGTTAAGTGTGTCTGGTGTTGGCCTGCAGTTTGCTGTTTCTGCTGAGGAGAGGATCAAGCCATTTTGCTGTGTCCCCTGCTTGAAGAAGGCCTTGGCCTTGTGCTGTGTCCATCTGAAGAAAAGTCTCCAAGGGCCTGAGAAGAGCTGGCTCCTGTTTCTAAAGTCCCAGGCACAAAAATACTTCACCTCCAGCTTCCCTGACTTCCTTGCTGGAAGTTCTGACCTGCCCTGAGGTGCCTGTAACTGTGTGTGAGGCCCTTGCTGCTGGGAGTTGGAAGCGCGACGCAATGAGGGAGAAGCTTGACGCTGCCGCAGCAGCGGCCGTCGCATCACCATGGAAGTGTGTTGCCGCTGCCGCTGTTTGCCATTGCATCACCGGAGAAGTGTTGCCGGGTCGTCGCATCACTAAGGAAGTGTGTTGCCGCTGATCGCCATCACATCACTGGACAAGCGTGTCGCAGGGCCTGTCACAGCTCAAGAAACCACCGATTTCGCTGCATAGCCGTCGGGCGTGCACGCATCACATCCACGTTGTTGCATTGCAGTAAAGAAGCCATTTTCTGGCATCGCACTGGATCGTCGCAACGCATCGAGGCACCATCTTGTCGCATTGGAACCAGAGAGCAGGAAGAATCGAAGCATCGCCTTCTCTGCGAACCTTTTGTTTGTTTTGCGTTACGCATCCCAAGTAAATTGTGAATAAAGTGTCGCATTTCATCATCTACAAGTTTATTTTTGCAACAACCTTTCTAAAGACATTCTACTGAGTTTTTGTATGTTGGATGAGAGGGGGTGCCGAACCTGACGTGCCTTATGTCGGGATCTACACGCACATTTTCTTGCAATGGCTTACCAGTCAGGATGGCCTCAACGGTATACAAACGCGGAAAGACGTGGTTTCCAAAAGTAACTCCTCCCCCATGTCCTCTGCCCGTACAGCGTTGTGACACCTACACCGCCGGAGTGGAAGGAGGCGGAGTCAACCCCGGAACTGGCCCCTCGTGGGAAGTGAAAAGGGCCGGAGAAACCAAAAAGGGATGCGAAGGAGCCGGAAGGAAGGAGGAGTGCCGAGTGAACAAAGACAAGGAAGGAGAAGTCGCAGGAGAACGGGAAGAAGAAGACGAGACGTGGTGCGAGGACTGGTGGTCCCCACCGGAGGTGGCTCAAGAGAGGCCACAACACAGGAGAGTTGCGGCGAAGCCGGTGATTGTTCAGAATCTGGGAGGAAAGAGAGCGGGGGTTTAATGGTGTACAGGAGGGTGGTGGGAGGTATGTAAGATAAAAGGGGGGGGGTTCTTTATATTGCCCATTGTGTCTTTTTCTTTATCCTCACTATCGAACCCGGCAGGAGAGCAAGATTTCATTAGACCCCTAGGAGGGTTGCATTTATTTTCATCCTCACTACCGCATTATATATGAGTGCAAGAAGTAACTAAGCTCAGAATAATTTGTGGCACCTCTGTTTCACCTCCTCTTCTTTTTACCTGTTACAACCCTGTGCACGGCAGACAACCCAGATTAATCCTTCACTGCCTTCCCTCACAAGATCCAGCCCCTCCTCACATTTTCTTCAGACCCTTGTACCCCTAAACACCAATCGGTTGTGGTCACGGTGACGGTATTGTCTGGAGAGTGGGAAACCCAGAAACAACTGACGGATCCCTATTATTTCTTTCCTCTTCTGAGCCTCCCGGGCAAGGACCATTCAGCACAGAGATGCCCCAACTGAAAACGGAGGAGACCCAGAGCCATCAAAGAAGAAGACCTCGAACAGTAGCCACGGAACCCCAAAGACGATACCTGGAAAAATACCTTGACTTTAATGTATTAAATAAAACAGTCCAACTGGCCCACTATATATAGACTCCTCGTCTGTTTGTCCGGCCCACTCTCCCACAAGTGGTGTCAGAAGGGGGATCTGCTGGAGACATGGAGCCTGTACTAGCAAAAATGACGGAAATCCAGGCAACCCTAGGGAAAGCCATAGAAAAATTCCTCGCGTGGTAGAAGAGAACGAGGGGAAGTTGCAACAGGCTATCGCAGAACAAGGCCAGTCCCACGACACCGCAATGGGAAAGCTTGTAGACGCCATGGGACAAAAAAGAGGCCCCAGTACCTTACCCTCTGTAATCTTACATGGAGGGGGAAGACCCTGAATACTTCTTTAATAATTTGGAACTAATGGCCCGGGCTGCAGCATGGCCAGTAGAGAAATGGGGCCAGTACCTGGGACCTTTGTTGTCTGGGGAACTGCAGGCATCATACCAGGCTGCCAATATCCTTGGTACAACTCCTCACGCCGAAATAAAACACTGCATAATGGAACGCCTAGGAGTCGACGACGAGACCTACAGGATGAGGCTGAAACAAATCAAAGAGGGACGCCAAGAAACTCCCAGAGCCTTGTATTTCCACGTGAAGGACATGGCCGATCAATGGTTAAAACCCACCTCCGCCACGAAGGAAGAGATAATGGCTAAAGTATACCTAGAACAGCATTTGTCCTCTCTTCATCCACCAATTCAGAAGTGGGTTAGACACCATGCCCATCTCTCGCTAGAAAAAGCTGTGGAAATCGCTAGCGCTTATAGCAGAGCACAAGATGTGCAAAAGGGGCGCAAAGAATCCTCGTGGACAACAAGTATGAGCGGGGGACATCGCCCTTCTCGGCCTCCTCCATTCAGAAAACTCGACTCCGTGACAGTCGTCCCTGGACCCCCAGTGTTCAGAGCCCCGGGATCAACGGTGTTGAGAACCCCTACACCTGGACCACAATGTTATAGCTGTGGGGGCTTAGGACACATAGCCCGATTTTGTCCTCTGAAAAAGGAACCAATGGAGATAGGTCTCACAAGGAATTATTGTTGTCTCACCCAGTCTATGCGACAAACCCCTTATCATTGTGACGTGTCGGTAAATGGCCGTCCCATGACCGCCCTAGCTGACACTGGCTGCCGGCAAAGTGTGATGCGACTCCGGGACCTGGGACCTGAACCTGGCCCCATTGACGGTATCGTGAATATCCAATGTGTCCGTGGAGACACAAAGACGTATTCCACCAACCAGGTTCGCATACAACACGCCACGGATCCAGGGTCTGACTTAAAAGTTGGCCTCATTCCCCGATTGCCAAAACAAGTCATATTATTAGGGAATGACTATTCGCATCTGCCGAAATTGCTTCTAGAAAGGACACCAAAGGAGGAGGAATGGTGGGGCAGCGCTCCCTTTTCTCAAGACGAGGACCCTGAATTGCCCCCCCTCTAGACCTAGAAAAACAAAAACCCAAAGACGGAGAGAAAAAGGCAAACCCGCCGGGGTATACCCAGCTGTACCTGCGGAAAACCCCTGGGAGAGCGATAGACACTTCCAGACAGCCGAGAGGGAGGGCCCGGCTCTACAGGAAGCCTGGACCAAACACTAAGCCAAGAAGACTCACTAAACGTATGTCCCTATTTCTTTATCAAGAGCAGGTTACTGTACAGGAAAACAGAGCCCACTAGCCCACCTCAGTTGTAAGTCCCTGCCCCGTTTCAAGACAAAGTACTCTATTTGGCCCATAGTCACTTATTGGGTGGCCATTTTGGGGAGGAAAAAACAGAACAACTAATAACAAAACAGTTCTATTGGCCCGGTATTTATAGGCGGGTAAAAACGTCCTGTCGTGAGTGCCCCATTTGCCAAAAAAATAGTAGGTACAGACCCCTAGAGTCCCCTTACATCCACTTCCCATCATCGAGGAACCCTTTTGTAGGATCGGGATGGATATCACGTAGTGGGTGCCGTTATGTATTGGTCCTCGTGGATTACGCTACCCGTTTCCCAGAGGCCATCGCTTTACGCCATCCCGATGCTTCCAGCATAACTAAAGCTATGATAGTGATATTTTCCCGGGTGGGATTTCCAAAAGAGATCCTGACGGATCAGGGGACACCGTTCGCATCAACACTAATGAAGCAAGTATGCTCTTAGCTAGGTATCAAACAGATACGAACTGTGGCATACCACCGCCAGACTGATGATCTTGTTGAGAGCTACAACGCGACTCTAAAGACTACCTTAAAAAAACTTCTGGCTCTTGAGTCCAAACGATGGGAAGACATGTTACCCCTAGCGTTATATGCCATCCGATGTCAAACCCAGAAGAGTACAGGGTATTCCCCCTTTGAATTGCTTTATGGCCACCAACCTCGCTCCCTGCTGGACATGCTCCATGAGACCTGGGAAAAAGAACCCCATAGCACTACCCCGTTGATAGAGTACGTCAGTAACTTAAAAACCCATTTGGGAAAGATATGGGCTATTGTTAAGAATAAACTAGAGAAAGCACAGGGGTCCCAAAAAGCCCAATATGATAAAAATGCTAAAGACATGTCCTTTTCGGTGGGAGACGCCGTACTATTGATGATGACCTAGTCAGACCATAAGTTAATAGGACAATGGCAGGGTCCTTACATTGTGCTGGAAAAGGTGACGCCTTTCACCTACAGACTAGAGCTCGATAAAAAGCGAGGCACCTCCCAAATCTATCACATCAATCTTTTAAAAAAATGGGAAGGACCGCTTCCCTCCTTGGTTGGGAATGTAGGGAACCACAACCCCTTATACGGTCAGTGTATTGACAGCAAATTGCCCTCCCACTTCAAAGACAATCTGGTTGAAATCTTACTACCCTTACAAAGCGTGTTTTCCCTTACTCCAGGAAAAACGTTAGTAGAGCACTCCATTAAAACCATCCCAGGGAAAAGGGTACGTCTTCGACCATATCGTGTACCAGAGGCTCGCAGAACAACCATCCGAGAGGAAATCCAACAGATGTTACAAATGGGATTATAGAACCCTCGGTGAGTGAGTGGAATTCCCCCATTGTTCTCGTGCCGAAGCCAGATGGCTCGGTACGTTTTTGTATTGACTTCCGGGTGGTCAATAAAATATCAGACTTTGACACATATCCCCATCCCCGGGTAGACGAAATGATAGAGCGGATTGAGAGGGCCAAGTATATCAGTACCCTAGACTTATACAAAGGGTATTGGCAGATTCCTCTGAGAGCACAGGACAGAGAAAAAAACGCGTTCTCTACTCCAGATGGTATATTTCAATTTGTTATGCTACCCTTTGGGTTACATGGGGCACCAGCGACATTTCAAAGAGCCATGAATCTTATTACTACGACCCCATGAAAGATACGCAGGAGCATATATAGACGACATTGTCATTTATAGCGAGTCCTGGGACCAACATCTGATCCACCTGTATGAGGTGATTCAGGTCTTGGGTAGTCATGGTCTCAAGATCAATCCAACCAAAAGCCATCTAGCCACCCAAAATGTGAAGTATCTTGGTTACCTGTTGGGGGAGGGGGTGATACGTCCCCAAAGTAATAAACTGACCGCCATATCACAAATACCCTTTCCCCGTTCTGCCAAAGCCCTCAGAGCCTTCTTGGGGTTGCTTGGTTATTATAAGAGATTCATACCCCAATTTTCACGACTTGCAGCCCCTCTCACAGACCTCTTACAGAAGAGTGCGAAAACCGAGGCCAGATTGAGGGACCCTAGCCCTGAAGTCATCCAGGCATTTGAAACACTAAGGACATCTCTAACTTCCAACACAGTATTATTCAGCCCCAATTACACTCTGCCCTTCGTCCTACAGACGGACGCCTCCGATCAAGGTTTGGGGGCTGTCCTGTCCCAGAAAAACCAACAAGGCGGGGAAAGGCCCATATTGTATATAAGTAGGAAGCTGTTTCCCGAGAACGGAACTGCAGTAATTGAAAAAGAAGCCCTTGCCATAAAATGGGTCATTGACTCTTTAAAATATTATCTAGAGGGATGGGAATTCAAGCTTTACACTGACCATGCCCCCTTGGAATTGCTAGCGTGCAACAAAGGAAACAACAAAAGGGTGTTACGTTGGTTTTTATCATTGCAACCCTATAGATTCTACACCAAGCATCGTATGGGAACAGAACAGGAGAATGCAGAATTTCTTTCTAGATAGTACTGTGAAACCCCCCCTACTGGAAGGACAGCAAAAGAAAGGGGATGTGAGGGGGTGCCGAACCTGACGTGCCTGATGTCGGGATCTACACGCACATTTTATCGCAATGGCTTACCAGTCAGGATGGCCTCAACAGGGTTCAAACACGGAAAGATGATGTTTCCAAAAGTAACTCCTCCCCCGTGTCCTCTGCCCGTACAGCGTCGTGACACCTACACCGCCAGAGTGGAAGAAGGTGGAGCCAACTCCGGAAGTGGTCCCTCGCGGGAAGTGAAAAGGACCGGAGAAACCAACAAGGGATGCGAAGGAGCCGGAAGGAAGGAGGAGTGCCGAGTGAACCGAGACAAGGAAGGAGAAGTCGCAGGAAAACAGGAAGAAGACGACGAGACATGGTGCGAGGACTGGTGGTCCCCACCAGAGGTGGCTGAAGAGCAGCGGCGGAGCCGGTGAGTGTTCAGAATCTGGGGGAAGCGGGAGGTTTAATGGTGTACAGGAGGGTGGTGGGAGGTTTGTAAGATAAAAGGGGGGGTTCTTTATATTGCATATCGTGTCTTTTTCTTTATCCTCACTATCGCACTCGGCAGGAGAGCGATATTTCACTAGACCCCTAGGAGGGTTGCATTTATTTTCATCCTCACTACCATATTATATATGAGACCAAGAAGTAACTAAGCACAGAATAATTTGTGGCACCTCTGTTTCACCCCCTCTTCTTTTCGCCTGTTACCCATGTGCACAGCAGACACCCCAGATTAATCCTTCACTGCCTTCCCTCACAAGATCCAGCCCCCCTCACATTTTCTTCAGACCCTTGTACCCCTAAACACCAACCAGGTGTGGTGACGGTATTGTCTGGAGAGTGGGAAACCCAGTAACAACTGACGGCTCCCTATTATTTCTTTCCTCTTCTGAGCCTCCCGGGGAAGGACCATCCAGCATAGAGACGCACCAACTGAAAACGGAGGAGACCCAGAGCCATCAAAGAAGAAGACCCCGAACAGTAGCCACAGAACCCCAAAGACAATACCTCAAAAAATACCTTGACTTTTTTGTATTAAATAAAACAGTCCAACTGGCCCACTATATACAGCCTCCTTGTCTGTTTGTCCGGCCCGCTCTCCCACATTGGATTTTTATCTTTTTGGTCTTGTAAAGTTTATAGAAATATATTTTATTTTTCTAAACTGGTGTAGTGCACATTTGTGGTGTTTTCACTGTGTTACTGTGAGTGTTGGTACATACTTTACATATTGCCTTTGGGATAAGCCGGTCTGCTCTTGCCAAGCTACCAAGGGGGTGAGCAGGGGTTATCTAAAGTGTGTATCCCCCTCACCTTGACGAGAAGCAAGGGTCCCTATTTGAACAAAGGTACCCACCTCTGCCAACAAGTGACCCCCATTTCTAACAGCTGCTGAAACATTGGTATCATAGCCCGAATATCCCTGACTCGCAGTTCGGGAGGATAAGCCTGAAACTGCACTGTGACCAGAATAGCTCTGATGAAAGGGAGCACCTGAGAGGGAAACAGCTGTGACTTCTGCACATTTATAGAGAACCCCAGCATGTGCAGGAGGTCTGCCACAGTCTGAAGGTGGAAGACGGCAGCCTGGGACAAGCCAGGCTTCAACAGCCAGTCATCGAGATAGGGAAAGACTGGAATCCCTAATCTGCGGAGATGAGATGCGGCCACCACCATCACCTTAGTGAACACCCATGGGGCACTGGTAAGGCCAAAGGGGAGCACGGTGAACTGAAAGTGCTCGCGGCCCACGGTGAACCGTAGATAGCGTCTGTGGGCTGGTTGGACGGGAATATGGAAATAAGTGTCCTGCAAGTCCAACGCCATCATCCAGTCTCCAGGATCGAGGGCAGTCAGGACTTGAGCTAAAGTGAGCATCTTGAACTTCTCCTTCCGGAGGAAGTGGTTGAGGGCCTGTAGGTCTAGAACAGGATGCAGGCCTTTGTTCTATAGCTCCCTTTGCCAAAAGAGCTCTGAGACTTGGTGGGGAAGTGTCAAATGATCCTCTAGCCATGAACTTATGGCTAGAGGGCCGGAGGTGGTTGGGCGCCCTTTCTGTAGCCACAAAAGGGATAAAAAGCAGACTGGAGTGGACATGAAGAAGCAGTGAGGCCAAAAGACCTGGCCATAGCTCGAGAGTCTTCAAAACGCTCAAGCGTGGAGCCGGGTATGTCACCAAAAAGACGACAGCCATCAAAGGGCATGTCCATTAAGGTTGACTGGATATCCCCCAAAAAGACAGATGTCCTCAACCAGATGCAGCGTCTAAGGGCTACCGATGTGGCAATCGTTCTGCCTAGTTAGTCGGTGGTACCCCGTCCACATCGAATGGCGAATTTGGCTGCATCTCTCCCATCCACAACTGCCAGAGAGAGAACAGCCCAGGGCTCCTTCGGGCACTGAGGCAGCACCTGCGTGACCATATCACAGATGGTATGGGAGTAGCAGCCCAAAAGGCATGAGGTATTCACGGACCGCAGTGCCAAGCTGGAGGAAGAGAACATTCGCTTCCCAAGATGGTCCAGCTTCTTGGATTTCCTATCTGAAGGAGTAGATAGTCCTGACTGCTGCCGAAGGGAGCTCAAGGCCCAGGACCTCAGCCACCCTTCTCACCACCACAGCAGGGGGAGAAAGCAAGCCAGTGTCTGGAGAGGATTCAAGATCACTGTCATCACCCAGGTCCTCTCACCAGTTTGGTTATTCCAGCTGGTCAGTTAAAGGGTCCTGTGACCCCTCCCAGTCCTCATCACCACCCTCTGGTCGATGGGGAACACCAGACATGACCGTTGGAACAAAAGTCCCCTGCCGGCACGGTTCCGATGTTGGCCGACATCGGTCCGGCTCCGTGTCCTACTGGGAGATGAGGATGAGGACGGCGTCAGCCGGCGGCACAGGGAAGGTGGAATAATATTGACCAGCATCGATCTGGATCAAGCCTGGATCCTCACGGGCCCTCCGGTGCTCGAGCCGCTGGCATCGAAGGCCGAGGAACCTGGACCAGCTCCGCTGGCCCGTAGGTGCGCCAGCAGAGTCAGGCTGCCCAGAGACAAGGTGTAGGGCCTCGTAAAATTGTCTAAGTTGGGATCGGGATACTCTGGCTCCCAGAAACGGTGGGAGGCATAATATCGTCTCTGAAGCAGGTACCGTAGATGGAGCATTTGAACAACAATGCTCAGAGTCCTGCATCACGTCAGCCACATGACAAGAAGGTGAATAGCGCTTGTGCTTCTTCTTGTGCTTCGACTTACCCAAAGACATCAACAACTTTGCGAAGAGGAGTGGGGGCTCGGTGAACGGCCTTGTGACCTTCCTCTCGAACGAGACTCGGAGCAATGCGGAGCAGATCGTCAGGCCTCCAACAACTTTCAGGACTGCTCCCACAAAGTCTTCGGGTTCAGGGCCCGGCAGTCGGAGCCGACTTTAGGTCATGGTCGCGCTCCAGACACCACAAGCACACGAGGTGCGGATCCGTCACACACATCATCTTGTGACAGGCGCTGCAGGGCTTGAAGCTGGACCAACATAGGGGCATTCCTTTTGTACTAGGAGTCCAAGACTTGAAAAAGACGTTGACAAAAAGTTGCAAAAGGCTAGCCCAAAAACGGCTAAGGGGTAGCTCTCTCCGAATCTGCACTAGGCTGGCACGGAAAAAGAAATAACTGATGTCAGCACGCAGGGGCGGCGTCTAAGTAGGAACCGCAACGTCATCCCGGCGAACACGACGGACATTGAGTCGACTGATGCCACCTACCGCCGCACAGGGGTATTGCTGAAGAAAAAATCTCCGGATCCAGACTGACACATGGTGTAAACTCTTAGGTAAGGAATCTACAACTAACAGTCTCTTTTAAATATAGCGAATATATGCAGGCATATTGATACATGGCAGTAATCGAGTGTGCTCCTACGATGCTGACCCTAAGTGTACCTAAATGTACTTAGCATGTATGTGGGTGTAAAGCCAAGAATCCCCCTAGGACAGAACCAACCCCATTACCTGATGGGAGAGAACAAAGGACCCCGCCTTGGTCTCGAGTTGGACACCCTGCAAGGCATGTCAGAGAACTGTGTGCTGGAGTTTTTTCCTGCAGGGACCTCAGCATTTTGTGTCAGCTTCTCCTCTGGTTACCCTGTGAAGATGTGATTCTTTAATACCCAAAAAGTTACTCTCAGGGGTTCTATCTAAATATGTAATGGTTGCAATGATGTGCAGTGCGCCTGTTGTCCAAAGATGATGCTAACGGTGACTTTTGTACACAGTTATTATACAGTATATGTTAATCCTGCTGTGTATGTGCTAGGCTGATGGGATTAAGATATGATAGTAGGTGTGGTTACGCGCGGCAGAGTGATGGCCACGTTTTGAGACAGGTCAGCTCTCCCTGACCGAAAACCCATCCATTCGCCACACAAATCCGCATCCCGAAGTGGGGAAGAGCTGCTCTGAGTGCCTGTGACTCTACTGATCTGTTTCCCGGCCCCGACAAAGGCGGGCAGGCGGAACACTGCCTGATGTGGTCTAAGGCCTTCCCACAGAGAGAAGCAGCATGCTGAAGTGGTTCCTGGTGCCGCTGTGCTCGAACCGAAGTGCGAGTGCACGTCTAATCGACGTCGCAGCTTGCGGCCTGGTCCACGAGTCACGAGAGAAGCCGGATTCCCTGGGGTGCCTCTGGAGGTGATCTCGCCAAACACTGAGGAGCGGAGGTTCTTGTCCGGGGTGCGGATGACCGGGCAGCGACTGGGGAAGGACTATTGCGGTCCGCATTTAGACGGTGAGGACAGCAGTGGGAGTTGGCTTTACAATATTAACTGCCCACGGCAGCCAGCAGAGGTGTGTCCGGCTCCTGGTGGGACTCTCATTTGACATGTGGCTCCCGTGGGCTCTTTTGGAAGGGAACAGAGTGCAGCTAGTGAAGGGCTTGGCTTTTGCCCACTTGTAAATACTCCCTCCTGATTGCATTCCAGTGGTAGACTTGGTGGGGGTCCCCGTGACTGAGCAACAGACTGTGCTGCTGAGATCCCCTGTAATAGATGCAATGGCGAGTGGCAGGGGCCTAACAGCAACGCAGAAAAGCAAGCTGGACAAATATACCTGCCCCAAGGGCCCTGTACCGGAGCGCCCAGCCCGGAATGACTCCACTGGAGGATTGGAGAGCGAAATCCCTGAGCTGTCCCTTAAAGACGTGATGGAGGCCATAGCGGAGACGCGCGCCTCCATGGAACAGCGTACTGATGCCATCACAGTGGAGGTGACTCTGATAAGGGTGGACCTCGCCAAAACACACGAGAAAATCAAGCAGCTGGAAATCACCACCAGGAGTCTTGTGGAAGACGTCTCGCAACTCCAGACAGAGGTTCAGGCACTCCACACCTTTAAGAAGTTTGCTGAAGAAAAGATTGATGACTAGGATGGGGCGCTCACGGAGGAACAACATACGCATTATAGGTGTTCCCGAAAAGTCGGAAGGACAAGCGCCGGACCTCTTTGTTGAAGTCCTTGTGCTCAATCACCTCAAGCCGAAGGGCCTCTCGAAGTTCTTCGTAGTGGAAAGGGCACACCCGGTTCCAGGGGGAATCCCTAAGTCGGGAGCTCCACCTCTTCCCATTTTGGCGAGACTTCGGAACTTCAGAGCCCATGACGCAATACTACAAAATGCCAGGAACTTGCGGCCCTTCAGGTATGAAAATTCAACGGAACCTTCTTCCCGGATTTCACGCAGGCAGTGCAGAGGCAACGGAGGTTGTTCTTGTCAGTTAAAAAAATGTTTAGAGATAAAGGGGTAAAATACGCTATGCTCTTCCCGGCCAAATTAAGAATTGAGGCAACTGGAAAGACTTGGTTCTTTGACCACCCAGAGGCGGTGGCGGACTGGCTAGAGGGCTGGAGAGATGCCAGGGACCACAATTCACGCTGAATCTGGGTGATGATTGCCACCTCTTGTTGTGTCGGACCACATGTTGTCTAAGCCTACTCCAGGGCCTTTGTGTATCCTGGCTAGCCTGGTACCGGAACCTGCCGGTGGAGCCTCAATGTGTAAATGTAAATTGATACTTGTATAGCGCACTACTCACCCGCAAGGGTCTCAAGGCACTTGTACGAATACCGCTGTGGAACCCATCCTGGCTTTCCCTGTGAGGTGTCCATTCCTGGGCACCCCCAGGGTGGAGGCCAGGCATCCTTAGCGTTGTGGGGGCCGTTGTGGAGATTAAGCAAGCTATTGCCCAGAGTTGCAGAGTGGGACTCCATGATTGGAATAGGCACCGAGGCGAGAATTATCAGGTCCGTGGAATTTTTGAGCCCAAGACCCGCCAAGGCGGGGAATTGAACCCTGGTCTCGGGCTAGACCTCTGCATCAGGGTCTGCCGCTCTAACCATTGAGCCACACTTCTCCACATGTGGAACTGTACATGTGGAACTGTACATGCGAACACTGACGACTCTGTATCTTGGAATATTGGACTTTGGCAGCCTCCTACTTCGGGACTAGTAAAATATTTTCCCTTTTTTTTCCCCTTTCTTTTCGGGGGGAGGGGGCCTTCCTCCCCGCCTTTAACTTGAGTTGGTATTTTGGGGCGACAGGCACTCTGCGCAGTTGGTTTAATGGGTCGGTTTTTGCCTGAGGTGCAGGGAGGCAGGGAGGTGGGTGTTGGAATGGGGGGTTGGGGGGATGGGATTGTTCTTTGTGGTTATATCGGCTTCACTTATTCACATGGCTTTGGTGTAATATCACCTATTAATATGGATTTCAGATATGAATCCACCTTTGACATTTCACTATGAGATCACACTCGGAGAAAAGCTTCAGATTAATTAGTTGGAACATGAATGGGCTGGGGGACAAGGTAAAACGCACTATAGTCCTGCAGTATATAAAACGGCATTCCCCGGAAGTAGTCCTCCTGCAGGAATCGCACCTGGTTGGAAACACGTGTAAAGCCCTAAATAGGTTGGGATACAGGCTCCTTGCCCACTCAGGTTTCACTAGTGGATCTAGGGGAGTGGGCATCATGGCTAAAAAGTTCTTACCCTTTTCTGTTCAGTCTTCACACGCTGATGATCATGGGAGGTATATAGCATTCACTAGGCAGTGGGAGGGTAGGGCATTGAGCCTGGTGTCGGTGGATGTCCCGCCGGGACTACATGCCCAAACGTTTACAGATCTAGGCACCCTGCTTCTCTCCCTCCCGGAGGGCCTACTGTTGGTGAGGGGTGACTTAAACGCTGTTTCATCTGGCATATTGGACCACCATCCCCCGTGCTACGGGCCCTCTAATAGTTGTCTCCCCGATTTCCTTTAGGCATTCGGCCTGTCTGACACCTGGAGGGCATGCTGCCCCGGGGACCAGCAATACACTTTTTTCTCTGGTGCCCATCACAGCCCCTCCCGCATTGATTATTTACTCTTGCCAGCCTCTCACCTGCTCCACTTACAAGAGGTCCGTCACCTAGCACGCGGCATCTCTGACCATTCCCCTCTGTGGGCTAGGTTAGTACTGGGGGACCAACGGATTGACATGGTGGCGACCATTAACCCCTGGTACCTGCAAAGCACCTCGGTTCTCATGGACCTGCAAAAAGCGATCAACTGCTATTTCCCAGAGAATCTAGGCTCAGTGGATTCTTCTCAGACGCTCTGGGAGGCATTCAAATTAGTTGTTCGAGGGTCAGCTCTCTCTCTCATTGCACGAGTTAGGGAGGAAAACTCTAAGGAGCTTGAGGCAGTCGAAAGAGACGTCCTACAACTAGAGGCAGACGTTAGGAGGGGGAACATCCCAGAAGCAGCACATCTTTTGCGACTAAAGACAGACGAGTACAAAACCATTGCCACCGAGCGTGCCAAGTCCTGGGGGAGGGAGAGAGACGGTAGGGTTTATGAATGGGGGGCTAAACCTGGGAAACTCACTGCTTGGCTAGACAAGAAGGAAAAAGCTAACTGCCTGGAACCGGAGCTAACGACCAACTCGGGTGCAAAGATTACAGACCCAGTCCACATTGCCAAGCAATTTCCAGCACACTACACCACTGTATACCAGACACAGTTATACCTACTTGAGGCGGACTCGGCTCACCTCCTCAGGGACATCAAACTCCCAATCCTCTCTGAGGACGATCACAGCTACTTGGACAGCGACATAACAACTGATGAGAACACACAGGTGGTCAGGGCCCTCAACCCGGGCAAAGCGATGGGGCCCAATGGGCTGCCCATTGAGCTCTATAAATTGTGATCCAGCGCTCTCACCAAAATATTGCACAAATGACACTATCTACCACCACCAAACTTACATTACAACACTAGGCCCATATCAACAATAGAGCGACTGAATCATGAGGCGATAAGATCTAAATATGTTGTTTAAAACTATCTACAATAATCAAGACCAGCTTGTCATTTTAGAAAGTTTATTTAAACACATCTAGAAAAACTCAGGTTTTGGTATTTTATTAAGCAAGCATTAGAAAAAGTCATAAAGAAAGATTTATTCAGTATTAATAAAAAGAGCATAAATCAAGAATTATTATTCATTAGCAGGAATAAGTAAAATTAAGCATTTCCAAAATCCTAACTATCTCTCTGTCTCTACCCTCATCACCTAGTAATAAAGTAATTAATAAAAAACTCCTTTCCTCACGTGTAAAGTCCATCAGCATAACACGTCCTCCAGAATTTCTCGAGCGTAAGCCAACTATGTGTTCTCTGAACCCATTCTTATACCCTAAATTAAGCTGAGCTAACTATTTTTCACATTCCAGCAGACGAATTCTAGTTCTCCATTGGCTGAGCCACCTCGTACCACAGTAAACTGTGACACCTCCTTCTTACATGCCCGGGCAAATTCACTAGTTCATTGTTCATGTAGAAGTCTTGGCAGCTCTTCCTTAGGCTGCTACATTTTGTAGCGAAAGCACGATTCTTCCTTTCAACCTTGAGCCTGTCCGCTCTGAACTCCCGTGGCACGTTAGCAAACGTTAGCAAATTTCTCCAAAGAGTCATCTTTTTAGCAGTTCATTCCAAAACCTTTCAAAATAAAAGCTCAGAGGCTTTTTCCATCCTTCTCAGAATTATTTTCCCTTGAGCCATTTTCATCAATAGGCCTCTTTTCAAAGAGCGTCAATTTTCTGCGCCACCTCTCCTGCGCCACTTTTAAAAGTGTACTATTTTCCTGCAGCCATCTCTAAGCTTCATTTGTAAAACTATTATATAAACAAACACAAAGAATAATTAATGCAAGAAATACAGTTTGTTCTGTTGCCTCCCATCATTGCTAATAATTAACCCATTAGTCTAAATTACCTAGCAGTAAAGCACAAATAAAGCAGCATTTTATATCTACCATTCTTCATTTAATCTAGCATGGTTCTTTATGCACCTATAAAGAAGATAGTGACACCACATAGACAAGGGAAGCAAAATAAGCACATGCCATTATATAAAAACAGCTGCTATTAGTTATGACATGACAATAGACAAGATTAATTTATTATTTTCCACATACATGAGAATGCAACATAATGCACATTTATGAGCACACATGTTAGTTTCCCGCGTGTTCTGTGAAAATGCAACTTTAAACTAGATTGAATTAGCACACACACAGCACAAATTGTTAGTATTATTAATTTATTTATGGAAGTGTGACTTCACAAGTTTAAACAGATTTCTGTTTACTATCTCGCTCCATCAACTCCCTCATCTGGTGATTAACAAATCACCACACCACCACCCAAAAATTTTAGCAAAAATGTTATCTAAGATGAACATGATTCAATTTCACCTGTGTTAGTATTTCTAAAGACTTATCTCATCAGTTTATCTACAATTCTCATATTGAGTTTTAAGAAGCCCCTCTAGTTCTATTTCTTTCTCTTGTGTAACATACAACTAAGCTTCAATAAAAGTGTTGCAAAAACTATAACTAATAAAGTGTCAGTATCTTGCTTGTCATATTAACCTTAAACTTCTCCTTGTTAATCTCTAAAAGAACAATAACCTAAATTAACCAAAGCAGAATTATTAGGAGCATATATATCAGAGACATCTTACAACATTTATTTAAAATTAAGCATCTTGAGCTTGTTGAATGTATTTTCATTAAGCTTGCAAAGAAAAATAAAACAAAAATTTTAAAAAACATTTTGTCTAAATTTTCTAAAAATTTCTAACACAATTTTCTAAAAAGTTCTAACACCCCCCTTTTTCAAATTTTTTTTTTTTATATACTCTTTAAACCTTCTAACAGTTTTTCTTCGACCTAATGTCACAAATTAATTTTTCAGCTAACAGAATTTCTTCGACCTTGTGTCATCTAACACATTTTCTTCAGCCTTATGCCAAAAACAGAAAACCTAAAAAAATGTTAACAGGTATGTACTTCAATCATTGTCACTTTTGTTTTCAATCTCTTTCTGACTTTCATCATTTACCTCCATTACAGGTATCACTTCTATTTTCTTTCCTGCCTCACTTTTCTTTTCAGAATCTTTTTGATTTGATGTTTCATCAATCTGTTCCTTTGATCTGTATCTCAATTTGAATTTTAGGCCTTCAATTTCTTCTGGCCAGTTATCACTTTTTCTTAGTAATTTCTTCTTTTGCTTGGTCACTTTACATTCTGTTTTCCAAGCTCCTTTTCTGAATTTTCTTATTTGAGAATCTTCATCACTCTCATCAGTTTCAGTGTCAGAAATTTTCATTCTGGACTCAGGTACTTCTTTACTCAGCAGCTTCACTCCGTTAGGAACATCATCTTTGTAGCTGGTACTTGGCAATTCATCTTCTTTTTCTTCAATTACCTTCAACTTCCCAGTTTCAGAATTCCTGTTCCTGCTTTCAGAGCTTCTTTTCTGCTTTTCAATACTCTCCTGGTCTTGAATCACAATCTGATCACATTCTTCTTCTGCTTCTTTTTCTGGCAGATTTCCATCATTTTCTGAGTCTTCAGTCACAACTTTCAAGCCTTCTTCAATCAAGGCTTGTTTTCTTTTCGTGTTCTCCAGATATCGACCAACTTGTCGATCTTCAAGATCTGGATTCTCTTCAGGCTCTTCTTCAGAATCTGAATCAGCAGTTGTGACACTATCGTCATCAGGATTTTCAGGTGTAGATACATGAAAAGTATGGCCAGTGTCAATCCACCTCTTCAGTCTTTTGCACTTCTCTGCATTTGTTGTGACAAGACTGACTGGCCTCCTTTTCTGCCACCTTGGCACTAGACAATTTCTTTTTAGACGAACCTTTTTCCTGATTCTTTTTCCTGGTAACAGATCAAGTACTTGCTCTTTTTCTCTTGTTTGCACTTCAGTTTCATCTTCATCAAACACAGAGATCATTTCATCTGATAAATTCCTGCAGTTCTCCAAATTGATGCTATCATTGATAGTCATCATTCTTTTCTCTGGTATGAATGTCTGTCTCATGACCTTGTCCATCATATTATCACGTGGACTTAAATCTGTCTTTTTATCAGTAGTACTTCTCAGAAACATCAAAACAAGTGGAAGAATATCTGTCCACTTTGTACCTGCAGCTAGGCACATTTTTGCATCTCTGTCCTTTATAGTACCGTTCTCTTGCTCCTCAACATCTGAAATTTCTGTTCTATCTGTATAATGGAGCAGTCTGTTTTCAATATGTCTTCTGTCATCTGATAACTTTTCAACAGTAATTTCATCATTATGTTGCATCTGAAATGTTTCAACCCATTTTGTAATCAAACAGATAATCACAAAAATGTAGCACAGTTTGTCATGCTGTGACATATCACTCTCCTGTCCTTCTGTTCCCAATCTCACAACTGTTCTCTTAATTATGTTCACTTGCTGGCAAGCCAGACACCTCTGGTAAAGAAATTCTACAAATCCATGGTACATTCTGTCCATGTCAGTAATCATGCTATTTAGCAAAACTACTCTGTCATCTTTGTGTATCCAAATCTCATCCTCATTTCGCTGTCTAAAATCTGTTCTCAACCATGTGTTTCTCAACCATGTGTTTTTCTCCTCATGATTTGCATCATCTTGTAAGTCTTTGACTACCTGCCATGTTTCAACTACAGATGTTAGTATTAGTGAACCCAAAGCATGTTCATCATTCTTTTTGTATGCTGTACATATCACGACAGCAAACCTTTCTACCAATTGAATGTTATCAATCAACCTTTTAATTATATTAGCATTTCTGAAAAGTGAACCTGCAGAAGTCAATGTTTCAATCTGTTTATCAATTGTGTCCTTTACTTTGATGTCTTTACTCAAAAGAACATCATTTTTATTCCAACATTCTGGAAGTGCATTTAATCTTTTTGGACTGTTTTCTTGTTCTTTAATTAATCCTGTATCTGTTTTCTCTGTCTGTTCATTAACCAAAATTTGCAATGGCAGTGAAGCCATCTCAATCTGCTGAATCATTACCTGTCGCTGTATTTGTAGCTGTTCATTCAGCTCATTTATTTCAATCTCCTTTTCCTTTGAGCATAATTTTGACTCATCAGACTGTGTCAATTCATTCAGGTCAATGTCAGACTTCTCACTTACCAGAACTGAAGTCATCTCTATTTCTTGTTGAGTTGCAATCCCTACTAATTCAATTTCAAGTACAATAGAATAAACCTTTTCAGTAAATTTTTGAATTTCAGAATTAATTGGGACTTTTAAAACTGTGGAACTAATTTCATCTTTTCCAAGCACATGGACTGTCTCTGTTTCCATAATTTTCATGGACCGTTTTAAATCATTTATTGAATTCACATGATCAGGAATATTAATTCCAGATGTACCAGGCATTTCATCAAGTTTTTCTGTTGCATCATTTTTAGAAAAAGTATGAGCTGACATCATGTCAATCTGATCTGGGACTTTTGACGTTGCATCAATCTGCTCTGGGGGTCTTCTTGGATTTCTGTTCTGATCCATATTTACAACATTAATTTTGGACTGATTAATACTTTCTACTCTGACACTTTTATTGTTTATTTTCGCTAATTTGGGAATCATCAATTTACTCTCACATTTAGCAACAACCTTTTTCATTTTCTTGTACAAGGAA
Organism: Lissotriton helveticus; assembly: GCF_964261635.1. Classification (NCBI taxonomy): domain Eukaryota; kingdom Metazoa; phylum Chordata; class Amphibia; order Caudata; family Salamandridae; genus Lissotriton; species Lissotriton helveticus. Next base: position 839,340,179 of record NC_136065.1, read on the forward strand.
GACATTTTCTTTAATTAATTTGGTAAATGTACTCTCTAAATTTGCCTTGCAACGCTTGTTGATCAATTAATTAATTAATTTAACACTATTAGGTATAGAAATCCTTATAACTCAGTCAATTTAATATTTCTCCTAATTTACCTGTATCACTAAAAAAAAATTCTTTTTTTTATAAACCTGGAAAGAAAAACATCAATTTGCAAAAACAGTAGCAACGCAAAATATTTATTTATAACAATAATACCAACATATAATCACATGTGTTTTAAATGTACTTATTTTTCACTTACACACCTTCTGCAACATATACCTGTGAAAAAAGAAAACCTGACGTTTTTGCTTTAAACTTAAATTAATTGTTCTACTGTAAAATTCTTCTGACCCCTTTAACAAATTTTTTAACTCAAATCAGTTTTCTTCTGACCCTCACACCCAGGAATCTCTAAATCCTTTAATTTGTAATTCTAATGGAAATTGTTTTTACCTAAATTTGTAATATTTAAAATTATTAATGTCTTTTGCTCAAGTCACTTTTGCTATTATCCTTATGTATCTCCTGTATTATTCACTAATTAATAGCAAATGTGTTGTAGTAAATATCAAAAACAAATAAAAACGAAGCTTTGGGCATTAATAGCGTGGAAAAACTAAATCCTTGGCAAATGCAGTGTCCTTTTCTAATTAAAACACAACCAACTCTTCTTGATGAGTAAACAAATTAAATTTGTCCACTGTAATTTAAACACTCTTCTGATGTAGCGCGACTCCACTACGCTCATTCACCAGCTTTCCCTAAAATTAAAAAATAAATGAGGAAATCTTTCTACACGAAGCTATGACCAATCAGGTCCCAGCTTCTTTCACGTGACAACACACGTCACAGCCAACTCCTCCGTGACACTCGGGACCTGCACAAAGCTTCGCCTCACGGAGCCTCGCCCAATAGCTCACGAGCCTCCTCAACCAATAAGGTTGCGGCCCTTGTATGACGCTACGCGTTAATAGCCAATGGGTGCGTGACCTGCCGGGACCTTAACCAATCACAGCGCGGCCCCTTCGTAAATGTTTTAATATCGAGGGAGGCGAGCAGGCCAAGGAAATACAGCGTATTAATACGCAAAGGCCTCGCCGGAGCCTCGCCTAATGAGAGCGCGGCTCTCCCATGCGACCTACACAGACGTTCAGTCTCCACTCAATACACGGAGCTTCGCCCAATCAGAGCGCGGCTCCGTGCATGACACGTCGGCGTTTTAGCCAATGGCAGCGCGGCGGCTGACGTAGGCAGCCGCTGCAGACAGTTCTCTCTCGTACTCGCGCTTTAACAGCCCCCCTCCTTTACAAAAATTGCTCAACACGTTGCTCCGCTATGTTTAACTAACCACAGTGCTCAGTTACCAAAGCCTCAGACAATTACAGTACTATTGGCGGTGTTCTAGCGATTCACAGTCCACCTTAGCTTTAACACATACTGCTACTGTAATTTTTCCTCCCTTCGCGCTCAATTTATTAATCTATACAACGCTCGCTGACAGTGTTATTAAAACGAGGGAAATCAAAGCGGACACTTAGTCAATTACAGCATCACAGTAACGCCTTAGCCAATCAGAGTACACCTTTGTTGTGGTGTTCCCAATATTCCAATTAATTAGAGCGAGGCCCTGCTTTCATTCTGTGGCACCCTGACCAATAGGAGCGCGGCGGCTGACGTAAGCAGCCGCTGCTGCTGGCAGCTCTCCCCTTCGCTTCTTACTCGGCAAACGGCCCCTCCCTCCAGAATTTATTCGGAAGGCTTTCTATTCTATTATAAACTACGGAGAATACTCTATCGATATTTTTTAAAATTGGGACAATTTAAAATTGACATATAGTGGTGATATATATCAGTTAATTATAACATGGCTCTTATTGCTAAACGCTAATTGCTGGCACTACAGTCCTTGTATTTTTGCGTTCATGCAACACGCTTCGTTTTTGATTATATCGCAATCCAGGGATGAAATTAAATTGGGGATTTTTAAATTTATAAACAATTTTATTGGTTATGGTGACGTACATCAATTATTAAAGCGCAATCGTTTCTTAACAATTTGAAACTTTCTTCAGAGTATTTTAGTTCAATGCTCCAGACCAATCAGAGCACGGCTTTGCTCAGACACTCCTAACGCCTTTAACCAATCAGAGCGTCTTCTCCCTATGACGAGCCTTAGGCCTCAGCGAATCAGAGCGCGATTGGTCTGACGTAAGCAGCTGCTGCAGCTGCAGGCTCTCCTCACACGGTTTCACTCCTAAATCAGCCCCTCGACTTACAATTTTCGATCGGGGCACTTTTCAATTGATTTAAAAATAGCGCGCAGTGCTTTTTAGTGTATTTAAACAACGCACAACACTTTATAAAGTCTTAGAATGGTACAGACTTTATCTAGAACATTCCTAAGTACCTTACTTTTGGTACAATTTAGTGAATACATAAAACAAACTCATCTGTCTGTTTCTCTAAATAGGATAGTTTACATACATTCAAGTATTCTCAGCTTGGAATAGTCGACCCTATTCTCATAGAATAATTTTCATTTGCCAGTAGAGCAACTCTTACTCTACCCTTCTAACAAGTAATATATGAACTCATTTCCCTCAGAACGCACAACTAAGTGACTGTTCGAAAGTTCCACTTGAACATACCTTACAAAACATTCACGCACTTTCACACGGAAAAATCCCTAACTTCAATCACACATGAAATCCGTACAGGACTCTCACCTGTTTATAGATATCATGCACCGTTAGCAAAATAACGACGTTATCCGTACAGGACTCTCACCTGTTTATAGATATAAAACATGTACCCCTACAGGACTCTCACCTGTTTATAGATAATCATGCACCGACATTACCCTACCCTTCACTCAAGCTCGAATATAACTAATACTCTTATCACAGTGAGTTTTACAACAGGCGCTTTGTCCCTATTCTCATGCTGCTCTAATTTCTTCGAAAATCCTCACTATACAAGATTCACACCTAACCCTAAAACTGTGTTGCACGACCACAACACTGTGTTGCACGACCACAACACGTGATACACGGCGATATCACTTGTGATACACGACGATATCACAAACAGATCAGATGTCTTGCGTGACTACCTTCTCATCACACAATCTGTACCGGTACAATTCACATATAGCACAAAACAAAACAAACTCAACATGTGTTAAAATGTAATCCTATGAATTTACCAACATATATGTATCATGCATGTAACATGTATGTCAAAAACAACATATATAAACCGTCCGATGGCTACCATGAAATTGATCCAGCGCTCTCACCAAAATATTGCACAAATGACAATATCTACTACCACCAAACTTACATTACAACACTAGGCCCATATCAACAATAGAGCGACTGAATCATGAGGCGATAAGATCTAAATATGTTGTTTAAAACTATCTACAATAATCAAGACCAGGTTGTCATTTTAGAAAGTTTATTTAAACACATCTAGAAAAACTCAGGTTTTGGTATTTTATTAAGCAAGCATTAGAAAAAGTCATAAAGAAAGATTTATTCAGTATTAATAAAAAGAGCATAAATCAAGAATTATTATTCATTAGCAGGAATAAGTAAAATTAAGCATTTCCAAAATCCTAACTATCTCTCTGTCTCTACCCTCATCACCTAGTAATAAAGTAATTAATAAAAAACTCCTTTCCTCACGTGTAAAGTCCATCAGCATAACACGTCCTCCAGAATTTCTCGAGCGTAAGCCAACTATGTGTTCTCTGAACCCATTCTTATACCCTAAATTAAGCTGAGCTAACTATTTTTCACATTCCAGCAGACGAATTCTAGTTCTCCATTGGCTGAGCCACCTCGTACCACAGTAAACTGTGACACCTCCTTCTTACATGCCCGGGCAAATTCACTAGTTCATTGTTCATGTAGAAGTCTTGGCAGCTCTTCCTTAGGCTGCTACATTTTGTAGCGAAAGCAAGATTCTTCCTTTCAACCTTGAGCCTGTCCGCTCTGAACTCCCGTGGCACGTTAGCAAACATTAGCAAATTTCTCCAAAGAGTCATCTTTTTAGCAGTTCATTCCAAAACCTTTCAAAATAAAAAATCAGAGGCTTTTTCCATCCTTCTCAGAATTATTTTCCCTTGAGCCATTTTCATCAATAGGCCTCTTTTCAAAGAGCGTCAATTTTCTGCGCCACCTCTCCTGCGCCACTTTTAAAAGTGTACTATTTTCCTGCAGCCATCTCTAAGCTTCATTTGTAAAACTATTATATAAACAAACACAAAGAATAATTAATGCAAGAAATACAGTTTGTTCTGTTGCCTCCCATCATTGCTAATAATTAACCCATTAGTCTAAATTACCTAGCAGTAAAGCACAAATAAAGCAGCATTTTATATCTACCATTCTTCATTTAATCTAGCATGGTTCTTTATGCACCTATAAAGAATATAGTGACACCACATAGACAAGGGAAGCAAAATAAGCACATGCCATTATATAAAAACAGCTGCTATTAGTTATGACATGACAATAGACAAGATTAATTTATTATTTTCCACATACATGAGAATGCAACATAATGCACATTTATGAGCACACATGTTAGTTTCCCGCGTGTTCTGTGAAAATGCAACTTTAAACTAGATTGAATTAGCACACACACAGCACAAATTGTTAGTATTATTAATTTATTTATGGAAGTGTGACTTCACAAGTTTAAACAGATTTCTGTTTTCTATCTCGCTCCATCAACTGTGCCCCCACAAACTGGCCCCACACCTGCGGGCCATGTTCGAGGAGACCCGCTATAAGAGGAATTTGCTCCAGCCCTTACAGCTCCTGTGGCGTAATGTCGCCAACTGGAAGGCACTCCCTCTCTCGCTGCTCGGCTGAGCCTCCCTTTTTAAGATGATGTCCCTGTGCTGCCTCCTTTATGCCCTGCAGAACTACCCTGCCCCAGTTCCAACGCAGTATTTTAAAGAGATCGTTGACCTACAGAGGCAGTTGCTATTGTTGTAATTTTGCAGCGATTGGGTTAGCATTAGCAGAAGACATCCTGTATTTAGAAGTTATCTTGTCCGTTTTGTGGAATCCATTTTGTATCTCTGGCAGCCATCTTGTTTGCCATGTGCTACCACTTGCGTGCCATGTGCTCTGTCCTACCTTGCTGTTGTCTGCTCTTGAAATCTGCCTAGAGACAGGTTATATTTAGCCTCTTCTGCTTCGCACATGCTCAGTTGAGCTTGCAGCTGTCCTTGCAGCTGTCCCTAGTCTGTAAATGTCAGGATATGTTCACCAGAATTAGCAACTGTTAGCTCCTCCCACTTGTTGACTGCGCATTTTCTGTATGACCTTATATGTACCTGAAACCTTCTCCTGTACTTGTACCACCTCCTTTTGAGCCCCTGTGTGGGTATAAAATGACCAAGCTCTTTCCATTCAGTGTGCTACTTCATACATTGCCGAAGGGTGTTGTGTGAATGTAGTTCCACCTCATGAGGTTTAATAAACTTTGTATTTTCTATTCCAGTTTCTGTGCCAACTTCTATCCTATTGGTCTGAGGACTTGTGCAGAGAAGGGCGAACCCCTAGCACTGGTAGGCCTTGCTGAGGCTCACCACCACAAACTGGCGCTTCCAACGTGGGGCTCATCGGCGACTCAGATGCCCGAAGGAGTGGTTGAAACGGAGGATTGGAATCTCGCTTTGGACGATCACTACCCGAGGAGACCCGCGTCTTGGCAACCACGACGCTTTTCCTCTCTTTCTGATCTGACCCTCCAGGTGGTGCTGGTCCTCGACTGAGATCTCTTCTGTTGATTCGCCGTGCAGTGACCATTTGGTCGATTTTGAGAACTTGGCAGTTGGAACCTGGACACCAAGTGATTGGTAAGAGTTGTTATGCAACACTTGCTGTCGGTTTTGATGCCTGGGATTGGTACGGTAGTTTAGTAACTCTTACTGTGGCTTTGGAATTTTGGAATTGTGTTGGCCAACCTTGGATTTGTATGGGATTGATATATGAATTGCAATTTATATAGGAAGGTACTGAGGAGAATTTTCTCTATTTGAATTGATTTGAACGGCACATCGAACTAAAGGTACCTTAAGTGCTACTTTGGTTAGAATACTGCATATTCTGTACTATTTTTGGCATGCCTGTTTCTAGCACACTTCGTAGGATGTGTTGCTTTTGTAGTGTTACCAATTTAAGACTCGATGAAGCACAACCAGCCCCCCCCGGAGGGGACGCCTAATAGAGACATGTATATTAAATATGGTATTTCTTCTATAATGTACAGCACGTTATGGAATAAATATACTCGTAAGGATCCTGAGTTGCGTTGGCCTATGCAACGAATGTATAAACGAAAGGCTAGGCATGACATGTTTGACTGTGTACGAATGTGGGAGAAAGAAGTGTGTGAACGAATGAAGCGTGACCAAGCTTTGATTGAAAAAGAACAGCAAAAGAACATCTATGCAAAAGCATTAGAAATGAAAAATAAAGAAATAAAAGAACTAAGAGAGAGGGAAGATAAGGATCGCCATTTACAGGTAACTGGGCAATACGCTGTTCGGCGACCACTCTATCCTATCCTTAATAAACCTCAAGATGATTTCTTGTTATTAGGTCGTTCTCCACCTCCATATACTCTTCCTTCTGCTCATTATTCAGATGAGGACTCTCCTACAGACCAGGACAAAACACGAGAAACTCGTTCAATGTTGTCCGCTGAACGTGCGTCTCAGCTTCGATCTGCTGCTCGCAAAGCCACCCGTAATACTGCTTCTGAACTTTTAGATAGCATAACGAATTGGCAGGAAAGGGAGAAAATATATTTTACAGGAGGTGTTTGCCACGGAAGTTGTTGAACGGTTTAGGAAATATTCTGGAATTGGAGCCTGTTGATATAGCAAATGATTGTAAGCAAATGCGTGATGGTCTTTTTGTCTTTTCTCAGGTGGTTGACTTAATCAGGCGTTTGGTTAAATTATATGCTGAGACAGTCTGTTTGCGAGAGGAGAAAAAGGCAGCAGACGCAGCTGGACAAACACCTCAGACCGGCGTGGCACAAGCTTCTATCTTTGGAACAGATAAGACTATGATAGTTCATGTGAAATCTATGCGCGAAGCCGCACCTTTGTATGTTCCTCCTAAAGGAGCGGGTACGAGTGATGATAAGGCTTCCTCTGATGCAAAGGGTTATTTTCTTTATAATTGGGTTTACACTCCTTGGAATAGAGCTGATGTTATGGCTCTTAAAACTGCAATGCCCCGATCCGCGGGACAATCCAGCAGCTTTTTATGAGGAAGTTGAGGGTGCCATTAGTTCTTGTACTATGACTCTGCCTGATATTGACCTGTTTTTCAGATTGATATTACCCCCTGATATGTGGAGAACTGTACGTAAGGTTGATGATCATGCGGCTTTTGGAGCGTTATTGAAAGATTTGAAGTAATCTTTATTTCGGCCAACGGCCATAAAAGAGACACATATATACATTCATCAATTCATACACAATATATACGTGAAATCAATTGAGGCAATAATTACATTAATATGGTGTAAAATTAAATTCTCACCAATGAAATCAAAGACATAATTCATTCAGCGGGAAAATACAAATTTTTAGCAGCAAGATTCACTATTAAAATTTATCCATCTTCAAAGCACCTGTCCCATTTTCTTTCGGACAATAAACACTGAGTAAAGAAACCTACTGATACTAAATACAATAAACTGTGCAGTATTTGTTTTTAGGATCCTGTATGCTACAAAGCAAGATCTAGTTCCTAAAAGAGCACACATGGGTTTGAGCCATCTTTTCCGAGCTTTCAGATATGCTTTACATATGAACAACATATGGACCTCATTCTCTTTACATAAATCTGAGCACATAGGACATCTCTCACTTGTACTATTAGGACAATCCAGTTTTTTATTTGTCCAACGCTCAACGTTAGAGTTCAGCATGAGGTTCCCATACCTGAACTTCAGGAAGAGAGTTTTGGCTAGGGGCGGCTCTATTTCGTCCAAGAACAGTTCAAAACATGGTTCGCTTTTGAAGGTTAGGAAGTTTCTTGTTAGGGTGCCAATTCTACTGTCATGAGTGTGTCTATCATTCATAAAGCACCAATATGCTCTTTTCACAGTATTTTTAGCAAGAGTTGGTAAATTCTCTGGGTTTTCCCAAAATGAACTCAACCCCAAATTATAGAACCATTTTTTAACATGCCCGAACCACCGAAGGGAATTGAAAGTATCTAAATTTAATACTTCTTGAAGACCCTTTCTGTATTCTACCAGTTCCGGAGTGGACCAAGTCCTTATCCAGAACATTAGCGGTCTTAAGATAGCTAGGTGGTCGGTTCGTTTGAAGTTCAAATCGAGATGGAGAGGTATTAGTGGTGTGCTGGTTGGGACCCTTACAATTGATCTCATGAATTTGTTATCGAGGCCTTGAAAGCTCTCCTTGGCCCAAGGTCCCCATATCTCAGCCCCATATAATGCTGCAGACTGAATCTTGAATTTAAAAAGTTCAAGTACAGGAGTTATACTTTTGCTTGTACTAGCATTCAATCTGCAGATTATAGGTTTTACATTATGGGCATATGACACCTTACTTTTTTCGACTTGAGCCTTCCATGTTAATTTAGAATCGAGTACTACCCCCAAATAAATAAAATTCTCCACAGTACCTAAAGTTTCCCCATTCAGGGTCAAGTTCCCTTTATCCGGTCTAATAGGGTTTAAAGCCATACATTTTGTTTTATCAACATTTATTTCTAGTCCTTTGGTCACACAGTAACTGCTAAAGAAGTTTAGGAGTGCCTGGAGGCCCTTCTTGGTTTGGGATATTAAGATGGTATCATCCGCGAAGAGCAACGCAGGCACTCTCTCTCCATTTAGTTGTGGCGAATCGTTATTGCAAGCATTAAGATAATCAGGCACATCATTAACAAAAATAGAAAACAAAGTTGGGGCCAGGACGCATCCCTGTCGGACACCACGCTTAATCGGGATGTCACGCGTCAATTCACCTTTCGGACCCCATCTGATGTTTGCGTGATTTCTAGCGTGCAATTCAATAATGTGGACCAATAGACTTGCTGGCAGACCGGCTGTGTTTAACGTTCTCCATAGTAGATTGCGAGGGACAAGGTCGAATGCCGCCCTTAGATCGATAAAGGCTACATACAAATGACCTTTCCGAATTTGGACGTACTTCCAAATCAGGCAACAAAATCTAAAGACCTGATCTAGCGTACTGGTCTTGGACCTAAAACCTGCCTGAAATTTGGAAAGTATGGCCGATTCCTCCAACCAGTCATTTATCCTAAATAGTAGGTGCTTGGCATAGAGTTTTTGCAGAATGTCCATTAAACTAATAGGTCTATAGTTTGAGGGTACAGATCTTTTTCCCTTTTTAAAAATCGGGACAACTTCTGCTGCACGCCAACTGTCAGGATAATTACAACTTATGGACAAAGCATTAAACAAACGGTTAATATAGGGTGCCCAAACTTCAGGTACATGTTTATAGAGGTCACCCGATACTTTATCTGGTCCGGGGGCTTTATTATTTTTTAGTTCATTGATTGCTCTGTATGTTTCCTCCAGAGTGAAATCAAGACACACAGGTGGTGAAAATAGACATGGGGGCTCCTCCTCGTTATCATTATCATATGGTTTATACAGATTTGAAAAGTGCGTTACCCATGTCATTTCATCAATATACGAATCCCTCACGGGTCTACTGGCGTGTCCCCCATTTGCAACCAACCTCCAAAAGCCAACATTGTCATTGTGTTTAGCAGCAAACAACATTTCAGCCCAGATTGACTCTTCCCATGTTTTTTGTGATACCCTTTGAACTCGCTTGTACTCCTCCCTAGCGAGTCTAACATCATCTTGGACTTTACTTCTAATTGCATATAAGAGCTTTCTCTTAGCCATTTTACAAGCGTGGTCGTACCACAGTTTTCCATGGCATCCCACGCGTACATTTTGGCGATTCTTCCTCGGCAATTTAGACATATGGACTCTTAGTTCATCAAAAAAGACAGTGTGTAGCTCAACAAAATAATCACAGTTATCAGTAGATAAAGGTTGCCCTACTAAGGGTGAAAAGGTCTTATCAAACAATGAATAAACTGCAGCCAGGGTCTTACCCTCACTTAAAAGATGTGGCCATTTTAGAGCACGTCTATTATTATTAATTATATGTGCCTGCTCACATTGGACATCCGCACCCACCTCACATGGTGCCGGACCAATAGTGTCACTAATTATATGCGGGTCAATAAAAAGTTCCAAGGGAAAGTGATCACTCTCTGCCCTCAGTGAGACTTTAAAATCAAGCATGAAATGCCAAATAATTAATGAAACAAAGATAAAATCTAATCTACTATTCGATTTCCCAAAGGTAGGTTGTTTTGTAAAATCTGAGGGAAGTCGACCATTACACGCTCTGAGGCCATGATCAACTGTTAGCCTCATTAATTGAACCGCCAGAGTGCTACAGGGGACATAGTTCGGGGTGTCAAGCTGGGGGATATTATATGCTTGGTCTTCCTCTTGAAATATATCTGAGATCCCATGAATCGGTTCAAAATTGCAGTTTAGATCGCCCCATAGTATTACAGGAGTTTCGCCCACCACCCTTTTCATGAAAGTATCCAGGATTTCCAGGGTGGGCGAGACTTTAGAGTGCCCTATTGGTCTATTATAAACATTAATAATGTAATATTCACCCCCATTGGTAGATACAATTTTTAGAGCCAGAATATCTGGGGTTCCTGTATCTATAACCTCAGCTCTTATAGTTAAGGTGATTTTGAGCCATATGAGCAATCCCCCACAAGGCCTTCCCCTGCCGGACTGAGTGGCCTTGATACCAAAAGTTTTGTAACCCATCCTGTGCGGGATATCCAATGCCCAAGTTTCCTGCAATAGGCAGAAATCGCTGGTGTCAATGTAATCTGCCCATTCTGGGTCTTTCAGATTTTTGCCCACTCCAGCGATATTCCATGACAGGAAAATCAATTGAGGGGTTGGCTCAGTACTAGGAGGATCTGGTTCAGCATTAAAGACCGGTGGTACCAAGGGGGGAACTGCACTATCTTGCTGTGGGTCGACTATGAACGATACCTTGGGTGGGGGACTAGTCATAGCAACAGCGCATTCCTCAGCATTATCAATATGTGCTAATATCGGGTTTAGATAACTTTCCATGTGTCCGTGATTATAATCAGACATTACAAGGGGGCTTACAGGGGGCCCTGCCATCGGAGTTGCAGAGGCCATTAATTCTACATTAACCGTTGCTTGCCTTGTAAGTCAGTCTACCTCCTCAAGGCAGCTGAACCTATTCTGGGTGGGTAGACCATTCCAGCACATAGAAGAATCTTGGTAATTGGAGGAATAAGTCCTCCAAGGATTGCGCTGTACCAATGACCAACCATCATACAGGGGTTTTTTAGGGGGTGGAGGATAGAAAAAGGACAGAAGTCTAGGAATTACACAGGAACCTTCCCCATTGGGACAAGAGCAAATATAACGTGCTGTATGGGGGTCCTCGAAGGTCACCACTACACAATCTCCAACCACAGATTTCTTTGTAGGGCCCACCCAAGGAACACGTCGTACCATCAGCACTCTACTCTTCCTACCATTGGGAATTGCACGGTTTGCATTGAGCCAGTGCATTGTTTTGTTCTTCAAAGACCAATGGTTCTCGTGATGGCCATTTTCAAGCTCTGAAACGCCCGTCAAGACAACCACGTAGTCGTTTGCCTCTGGGGGAAGATCGATATACCCCCCTCTGAAATTATTCTTTTCAGATGTACCCCGGGGATACTGTTGATGAAATTCTGTCGGCCGTTGTTTAGGAGGGGGAACTACAGTAGGGTTTGAGGTAAGTTTAGTACAAGGACGGGAAGGGACAACAGGTTGAGGTGCAACAATTTGATTCACGCCCACTGATCGTGGTTTCGGAACTGGACGTTCAGGTGGAGGTATAGGTAAAGGAGAGTTAGATACCTGTGGAATCGGATCTTCAACCCCAATGCCCTGATTTTCTAGACTTCTCAAGCCAAGAGTAGCCAAGGCTATGATGCTTTTCTCCATTTCCAACAAACTGTTTTCGATGGCGGAGAGTCTATGTGCAAGGGGGGAGAGTAATTTCTTAAGTGTTTCCCAAACCATGCTTATGAATTCCCCGTCCTTCCCTTCCTTCCCTATCTGATCCTCAACAGTTAAACCCCCTTCCTGAGGGGTAATTAGGTTTTTAGCAGATAATGACACACCCTTGGCACCCTCTACGTGTATCTGTTCCTTAGAAATAATCCCTTCGATCGTTTTAGAGATTTGCGTAGGGGGCAGTTTTGGTTTTTGCACAGCTCTTGCCCTTTTTCCATAATAAGCATACCGGGAAATCTTTTTCCTTTTTAGGGAGGTGCCCAAATCTAGATTAGATCTTGAAGAATTAAAAATTACAGGGTCAGGGAAATTAGAACTATTGACCTGCGTGTCAGCAGAAGGTTTTACAATTGCTGGATTAAAAAAGTTAAAAGATACATTTTTCACGGGGGACAATACAGGTGGAATAGTGTCACCGGCATCTTCAATAGACTCTGCAGCCTGTGAAACAAGCTGTAGAGTTGGAACCTTGTGAACCTCTGCCTGCAGGACTAATGATTTAAGAGTGGCAGGTCTATCCGGGGTGACAGCAGTTGCAATATGCCCCAATGAAGATTTTTTCGAGGCAGTAATTACCTCTGATAATCTTCTTGCGGCTGCCAGTTCAAGAGAAACACGGGACTGTAACTTAAAGATTTCCTCATCAATTGCCTGATTAGTACGGGTGATAAAATCATCCATTGGGCCACTGATTGAAGTGTTTCCCTTGCCAGTCTTGCTACGGGTTATCCTAACTGACATGTTCATGAACAGTGAGAACCCAAATACAACCTTCTATGGATCAGAAAAATTTCTAACTACACCAACCACAGTTGAACAGTTTCCCCAGATAGGCGAAGGAGGGTAGGCCAGTCCAGTCCTCGGCCGTCCTCGAACGGCCTCAAACGGCCCAGTCTTTGCCCGGGCTGCGTCCCGCGCTGCGGGAGGCGGAAGCTGTAATATAGGGGGAGTGGGGGGCGGGCCAGCAGGGAGAGCGGACCGGAAGCTCTCCGTCGGTCTAGCAGGGACTTCTGGGAAATGAAGTCCCTGCACGCTCGCAGCCCCGCTGACGCCTCGCGCCCTCAGCCGCCTTACCGCCACAGAAAGGTGCCCAGTTGGTCCGGTGTCCGCAGCCTGTGAAGCGGCACCCGCGGAGCGGGTGCGGCGAAGAGTGGGCTAAAAATGCTGGTAAAAGGTGAGGTGAGCTAAGACTCCGCCGTGCTCTGCTTTGTCAATTAAAAAGAAATGCTGCCGCTGGTTCAAGAATAATGTCCCATCTGAACCCTGTTGGAGATTCCTCTTAAGCACCTCAAGGGCGGGGGGCGGGGGGCGGGCCAGCAGGGAGAGCGGACCGGAAGCTCTCCGTCGGTCTAGCAGGGACTTCTGGGAAATGAAGTCCCTGCACGCTCGCAGCCCCGCTGACGCCTTGCGCCCTCAGCCGCCTTACCGCCACAGAAAGGTGCCCAGTTGGTCCGGTGTCCGCAGCCTGTGAAGCGGCACCCGCGGAGCGGGTGCGGCGAAGAGTGGGCTAAAAATGCTGGTAAAAGGTGAGGTGAGCTAAGACTCCGCCGTGCTCTGCTTTGTCAATTAAAAAGAAATGCTGCCGCTGGTTCAAGAATAATGTCCCATCTGAACCCTGTTGGAGATTCCTCTTAAGCACCTCAAGGGCGGGGGGCGGGGGGCGGGCCAGCAGGGAGAGCGGACCGGAAGCTCTCCGTCGGTCTAGCAGGGACTTCTGGGAAATGAAGTCCCTGCACGCTCGCAGCCCCGCTGACGCCTCGCGCCCTCAGCCGCCTTACCGCCACAGAAAGGTGCCCAGTTGGTCCGGTGTCCGCAGCCTGTGAAGCGGCACCCGCGGAGCGGGTGCGGCGAAGAGTGGGCTAAAAATGCTGGTAGAAGGTGAGGTGAGCTAAGACTCCGCCGTGCTCTGCTTTGTCAATTAAAAAGAAATGCTGCCGCTGGTTCAAGAATAATGTCCCATCTGAACCCTGTTGGAGATTCCTCTTAAGCACCTCAAGGGCGGGGGGCGGGGGGCGGGCCAGCAGGGAGAGCGGACCGGAAGCTCTCCGTCGGTCTAGCAGGGACTTCTGGGAAATGAAGTCCCTGCACGCTCGCAGCCCCGCTGACGCCTCGCGCCCTCAGCCGCCTTACCGCCACAGAAAGGTGCCCAGTTGGTCCGGTGTCCGCAGCCTGTGAAGCGGCACCCGCGGAGCGGGTGCGGCGAAGAGTGGGCTAAAAATGCTGGTAGAAGGTGAGGTGAGCTAAGACTCCGCCGTGCTCTGCTTTGTCAATTAAAAAGAAATGCTGCCGCTGGTTCAAGAATAATGTTCCAGATTTAGAACGACTGGATGTAGAGAGGGAATCCGCACAGAAACCATGTCAGTTAATTTTAGATCTTCCCGCAGCCATATTAGTTAAGTTAAAAACGATTATTCCCTCTAAAAAGATAGATTGGACTGTATTAGCGTCTTGTAAGCAAAAGGCAGATTAATCTTTTTCTGACTTCTTTACGCGTTTTGAGGAGGCATTCCACGTTTTTAGTGGCCAGTCATTGACAGATGACACAGGCAGGCATCTGTTCTTCGATAAATATGTCACAAACCTGTTGCCAGGAATATCTAGTCGCCTAAAGGCCAGTGAGAGCTCATGGACTACCTCTTCTCCGGTTTCTCTTTTAACTATGGCTCAGTATTATGAATGGCAGGAGTTAGAAGCGAAGGGTAATGAGGATAAGAAGACTGAGGAGTTAAAACGAAGGTTATGATGGCTCAGGTTTATGGTCCGCCTTCTAGAGGTAATGATAGAGGTGGATGTGGATCTTATGGTTCATCTTTTCCTTCTTATACTTGTTCGAATTTGTCTGTTGACCAGTGTGCATACTGCAGGAAATTTGGGCACTGGGCTTCTGATTGTCCAGCATTGCGTGCTCAGCAGTATCCACGTGGACGGGGACAAATGAGAAATCGCTTAGACTATTCAGGGCCTAGAGGAAGCACGGACAATCGTGCTAGGTTTGATGCTAATACACGTGGACAGGATGGGTTTAACACTTTTGATAGACAAAAATCAATATCAAATGTCTGATTATGTGCCGTCTTATTTGAAAGATTCTGCTTATGCATAGGATTGCCTAGGATGGGGGTAAGGAATCAGTTGAAGTTCCAGTAGATCAGAAGGGTCCCTATGTTGCAGCACATGTTTTGGGTTCTACTGATCAGTTTCTGGTTGATACAGGAGCTACTCGTAGCGCCTTATCTAAACAATTGGTTCCAAGGGCTCCCCTGTCTGGCTTAACTATTACATCTATAGGTTTCGATGGAACACCTTCCCTTAGACCGCTATCACAGCCACGTGTATTCCATGTTGATACATTTACTGCTCCATGTCCGTTTTTGCTCTCTCCAAACACACCAGACAATATTGTGGGTCTTGATATGCTCAAATATATCAGGGCTACGATATGATGTTTTCCTGAAGGTGTACGTGTTATTTTGAATGACAACTACCCCGTGATTGAGAGATCTTGTCTTGTTAAAGAGGATATTGCATTAGCTTCACTCCCTAGAACTTTGTGGGCTACTTCAGATACAGGTGTAGGGCAAATGGTTATCCCACCAGTGCATATTAGTGTCAAGGAGGGCGCTTCATTGCCACGATTGCCGCAATATAACATTTCTCAAGAAGGGGAAGAAGCACTTATACGCATTGTCCATGATTTGATTGAAGTGGGAGTTGTGGAAGAAGTTCCTTATAATGTTTGCAACAGTCCTATTCTTCCAATTTTGAAAAAAGACACTGACACTAGGATTTACAGATTCATCATTGATTTGTGTGAAGTTAATAAGATTGTAGTGCCCCAATACCCTGTGGTTTCTGACATAACGACACTTCTTACTCTGGTTCCTCCAATAGCAACTACATTTTCAGTGATCGATTTGAAGCATCCTTTCTTCTCGATTCCTATTCATCCCGATAGCCGATATTGGTTTGGCTTCACTTTGAATAATCGATCATATAGATTTTGTGGAATTCCTCAAGGGTACACAGAGTCCTAGCATTTACAGTCAAGCATTGAAAAGACAACTTGATTCTTTAGTTTTGCCTAAAGGAGTGGCTCTCATACAGTATGTCGATGACATCTTGTTGGCAGGTGATACACCAGAACAGTGTGAAAAATGTACTTTGTATTTGCTTTCTTTTCTTGCTACACACCATCATAAAGTGTCACGGAAGAAATTGCAATATTGTAGACCGAAGGTAACCTACTTAGGTCCCCTTCTGTCTAAGGAGGGCCGTGCACTTACACTAGATCGCATTCAAGCAATTTTAGATACACCAGTGCCTTCCACTCAGAAAGATATCCGTGCATTCATTGGGTTGACTTCGTTTTGCAGGCAATGGATATTAGAGTTTTCACACATTGTTAAACCCCTGCTAGCGCCTTTGACTAAAGATACTCCAATGCCTCTTCCATGGACAGATGAATGTCAGAATGCTTTTCATCAGTTACGTCAAGCTCTTTGTTCTGCACCAGTGTTAGGCACTCCAGATTACACGAAGGCCTTTACACTCTATGTACACGGAGAAAGATGGGTGTGCATTGTCGGTTTTAGTAGAGACACACGGTGACAAGCAGCGTCCCTGTGCGTACTTTTCAGCAGTGCTTAATCCTGTTGCTCGTGCATTGCCTGGGTGCCTCCGTTCAGTTGCAGCAACAGCTGTGTCCATACGTCAGAGTAAACTGTTGGTGCTAGTACCCCATGCAGTAGATGCCCTTTTGAATCAGACTAAAATGCAGCACTTAATTAGTGCTCGCCTGACAGGATACGAATTGACACTTTTGGCCCCTCACATTACCCTAAAGAGGTGTGCGACTCTAAACCCAGCTACTTTGTTGCCATATCCTGTGTCTCAGTCTCAATCAAAAGAGCCTCATGATTGTATATTCCTTACTGAGGAACAGACAAAGGGTTGCTTCGATTTGCAAGTTACGCCCCTTTCAGATGTAGATGGGGAACTGTGGGTTGATAGGTCCTGTTTGAAGTTACTAGATGGCCCGACCTCAGCTGCATATGCAATTACGACACTTAAGACAGTAGTGGAGACAGCTCGCATATCACAAAAGTCGGCTCAAGCAGCTGAACTAATAGCTTTGACACGAGCGTGTGAACTTAGCACTGACTTATGTGTGAACATCTTTACAGACAGCCGCTATGCTTTTGGAGTGTTCCATGATTTTGGCCTGCTTTGGAAGGAAAGAGGCTTTCTTACTTCCCATGAGATGCAGATAATGCACAGAGAATTAGTGCATAATCTTCTGACTGCACTAACATATCCAAAGAAGATAGCTATTGTGAAGTGTAGAGCACACAAGAAGGTAACTGATGGGGGGAGTGGCTAGCTGGCCAACATGGCAGACACACTGGTGTAGAGCTCCGCTGCACGGACCCCTAATTATCCTGCATTTGTCCTTAAGGAGGTGCCCCCAGAGCCTGAAACGTGAGGTGCCGGTTTGTGGACGAAGTTGGAGCTTGCTGAGCCGGCTGGTGTTCGGTTGGGGCGGCTCGAGGCGTAGTGTTCCGTGCAGCGGCCGGCGGCCATTCCTGAGGTAGAGAGAGGCACCGGACTGTCGGGTGCTAACTTGGGCCCCCGGAGGACTGCGGGACCTGCGGCGGAACTGGCGCTGCCCGGTGAGGCGACTGGCGGAGAGGCTGCTTGCAGCGGCGGGGCCGTTCGCTGCAGGCGGGAAACGCTGCAGGGCGAGCGGCGCACAGGGAAGGCGGCGGCCTGGCGCAGATCGCGCCCTTACAACACCCGGATTCCTGAGGCTGGAGTTGGGCCTGCGGTGTCCTGCCTGCGGGCCCCCCCGCATAGGAAACCTCGGTGTGGCGGTTGGCAGACACTGACGCCTGTGAGGAGCGGGACCCGGGGCATAGCTATAGCTGAACACATCGGCTCTTGGCGCCCCTGGAGGAACGGAGCTTGGTGGTGGCGGCTGGGCGAGACGAGAGAGCCGGGAGCGGTGCGCCTGCCCTGAAGAACAGCCCCTGGGGAGCAGCGCTGAGCCCAGCCCGGAGGTGAGGAGACAAGCCTCTGCTGATGCCCGGGCAGCCCCCGCAGGACACAGCAGTTAAGTGGGGTAGGGCTGCCCGATGGGTTCAGCGGGCATATCCTGAGAGGCGCGGCCGCAGGAGGACGCGGGGGGGCGACAGCAGGCAGCTGTGTTCACCCTGAGCTCTGTGGTCCCCTGGATCGGCTGGTGCCCGCGGACAGACATTTGTGGCCTGAGAAGCTCTGGATTGACTGTGTTTCGTGCCTTTGGGGGCCGCCATTTTGAGACGAGGGCGCCGCATTAGTGATGGTGTGGGAGCCATTTTAAACACCTCCTTTGCCTGGACCACTGCCAGAGATCACGAGGGGCGATTGATAGGTGACCAAGGCCCTGTGTGACACATATCCCTACTTGTTCTCTTTGGACTTATTTATATCAAGAAAACTCACCATAACACACTGCGAAGTGCGATATCTACGCTGCCTGCATGGCGGGGACCTCGGCTGTTGCTGGGATTAAGGGGACTCTGCTACTGCCCGTACCTGTGCGTGGAGGCCTCTGTGGAGTGACTGCCTGGGCCTGCGGCAGTGCGCCGCCTCCGTGGACTGTGGCGCCGCTGCTGAGGGCACCCGTAGAACTGTCGCTGGCTGGCAGGGACCGCGACTAGACAGCCACTGCTGCCCACTTGAACGGAGTTGGGGCCCCCTAACTTGGGAAGCGGCGTGGGAAACAGATAGACACCCTGGGTGCTGCCTGGGTTTGATTGTGAGGCTGTGCCTATCGCCCTTTGGCCGTGACTGTTGGGGACCGGATTGTCCACCTGTGGTGGGGCGCGACAAGCATTGGGCGCCATCTTGCTGTGGGCGTCGAAGCCTTCGCCGCGGTAGCTGATGTCGCCCAGCTGGGCGCTGTGTGCCAGTGGGGGACTCGGACTGCGGAGTTGACTGGCCTTGGCTGCGTGGAGGCAGCCTCAGCTACTGGGCTTGCTGACGCTTTGAAGTGGACATCATCTGCGCGCGGAGGCATCTGACTACTAACCACCTGGGACCACACAGGTACGCCATTGCAGTGGGCTGCGAGGAGCGGGGGGGCCGCTGCTGGGGCACGCGCGGGACTGGTGTTGGCTGGCAGAGATGGAGGACAGCCAGGCACAGTTGCCCCCACCTGGCGGGGGATTGCCCCCAGACTGGACTGTGGTGTTGGTGCGGCTTATAGCACTGGGCGCTGTTTGGAATTGACTGGGCGGCTGCACCTCACTCACCTCCTCGTTGGCAGCACCGAACTCGCCTCTGGGGCCGCTGTTGTCGCCTCGCCTAGCGCTGATCTCTAGTTGCCTGCCCCAGGCCCGCCCTGGGTGGCGTGCTCAGGGAGGGTCCAGCGCACTTGGACACGGGAGCGGCCCACTGGACCTAGACGCTGCGTCGCTGAGCCCTGCCTTCCTGGTAGTAAAGGGGAGGACACAGCAGTAACCTAAGGGTGCGGACCTACTGGAGTGAGGCCCTGGCGGGATCGTGGGGGTGTGCCCCGTCGGACTGAGAGACGCCGGCTGATCATACCTTGAAGCACTGGCGGGGTGAGTGCGACCCTCTGGGTGCTGGAGCTTCACTTGCGGAGACGCCTGGTCAGGCTCGGAACCTCCTCGAGCGGCCTCCACCGGCACTGGCCTACGGAGACGCCTTTCCAGCCGAGCCCTAGGTGGGGGCCGGGATAGGGAATTGGACAGCTGGACAGCGAGAGTAGATGCCATCTGCGCAGCAGCTTGCGATGGGCAGGGTCCAGGATAAAAGTCTGCAGAAACAGCAGGTAGCAGACGGATCGGGCCCTTCGCATGGCCCGCAGGGAGATGGCCTGGGCCCGGCGGCGGCCCTTGCAGTCAAGATGGACTCAGTACTAGCGGCGGTGGAGCGCATTGGCACTACGCTGGAGCAGACAAAGACATCACTTGCGACCCGAATAGACAAGGTGAAGTCCGACTTCACCCTGCTACGCGCGGATCATCATAAATTGGCATACACAGTCATGGAGCAGCGACGGTCGCTTCAAGAGATGCACCCAGTGATGCAACAACGCACCTCGGCGCTCCAGGACATCCTCGACAGGGTGCACGTGCTGGAAGACCGCATGGAGGATGCGGAGGGCCGCTCCCGCCGCAACAATGTTCGCGTGGTCGGGCTCCCGGAAGGCGAGGAAGGGAAGGACCCGGAGAGCTTCACTGAATCCTGGTTGAAAGATCTCCTGCCCTCGGAATTGTTGTCTCCGCACTTTGCAGTGGAACGAGCGCATAGGGTGCCGGCGCAGAAACCTCGACCGGGGGCCAAACCTCGCCCGTTCCTTTTCAAGTTACTCAGCTATCGTGACCGGGATGTGGTGCTGCGTAAAACGAGGAAGCTGGCCAATCTAACTGTGGGAAATAGCCGAGTGATGTTCTTCCCGGACTACACGGCGACGGTGCAGAGAAGACGGAGCACCTATCTGGTGGTGAAGAAGCAACTGCGGGAGCAGGGCCTGCAGTACTCCTTGCTGTTCCCTTCCCGGCTCAGGGTGATCACCAAAAATGGGGCCCGCTTCTTCGATGCGCCATCTGATGTGTGGGACTGGCTGGAGGAAACTGGGCAATGGCAGGGTACGCGGCCCGAGTCTGCGGAGGTGGAAGGTGAATGGCAGGTGCAGAAGTCGAGGAGGCGCAGGAGGCGGGGTGCCCGCCGGGGCCAGAGTATGGGTCCAATAGCTCCCAGCCTGGAGGAGAAGCAGCTTGAAAGGCAGGAGGCCCTCGAAGCGGTTGTGAGCATGGGAACAATGCACGGCGGGAGCAGACGAAGCTCACAACCGCAGAGCGAACAAGACAGCGGTGGCCCGTCATCCACCTCAACGGTGCTCTCAGATGACGCGGTGATGCCAGTGGCGACGCCGCAGACGGCGGACCTCCTCATGTGATGTGCTCTGGGGTCAATGAAATGACAGAGACCTACTGTTAATTTGTTTACTGTTTGCAATGCTTCCCCCTCTCCCGTTGCTGCCAGGCGCATGGAAGGGATGCTGTTGTGGCACGCTTGGCTTCCCTACTGCATAGTGACATACATGTGGTCGCCTGCTGGGCTGCGGGAGGGGGGGTGTAACCCCTGGGCTGCGACCAATAAGTGCTTACGGCTTGCTCGTGTAAGGGGGGGCCCCTGCGGAAGACGCACAGCACTACAGAGAGGGCATAGGTATCAGGTGCTTAGGGGCGCCTCCTGGGGTTCTGTGAGACAGGGGTTAGAGGCGTAGCACACCGTAATTGTTGGCAGCACACAAACCTAGCCAGCGAGCACGCTGAGTTAAGCTCACTATGGTGAGATGGATCTCGTTACTGTTTGGACGTAAACCCTGTTGGGGGATCGCCCTTCTTGTTGAATCCTTTGTGACCGTTTATATGTTTTTTTAACGCAGCGCATTGGTCTCCCTACCCCGCTGGCACACCCAGGCCCCCTGCGAGATGCCCCTCCACTCCGGCGCAGGTCCACGTAGAGCTGACACATGACCCACACTAACATAGTGCCCTGGAACATCCGCGGTATGCACACCCCCTCTCGTCGATATTCTGTATTTTCCTACCTGCAGCGCCATGGGGTGGGGATAGCGCTTCTCCAAGAGACACATATGACGCAGACTGAGATAGACAAATTGCGCAGGCGCTGGAGGGGACAGATAATTGGTACCACCTTCTCTGCACACGCGCGGGGCTCACTGATGTGGGTGCGGGCCGGCGTTCCCTTCACCTGTACAGATACACGGGTGGACTCTGCTGGTAGGTACACATTGGCGCGGGGGCACCTGAACGGCCAAGACATACTACTAGGTTCCCTCTATGCCACAAACACAGAGCAACCTGCTTACTTGGAGAGCCTGAATCATATTCTCCACCCGTACGCTGGGCTCCCCTGGCTGCTTGGGGGGGACTTCAACATGATACTGGACGCACAACTGGATAGGTCCTTCCCTCCCCTCCGAGCTACTACAGTAGCGTCCACTGCACAAGCGTTCAGGGACTGGCTTGCGCATTGGGGGGTGTGCGACCTCTGGCGAGTACAGCACCACACAGACAGAGTTTACTCCTTCTATTCCCCAGTTCACGACCTACACGACCGACTAGATAGAATCATTGGCACCCAGTCTTTGCTTCCGCTCCTTGCCGAGACAGAATACTTAGGGAGAACACACTCCGATCACAACCCACTCCGGTTTAAGATCAGCTGGGAGGCAGACTGTCCCTCCGTGCCCACGTGGCGGCTGCAACCTGCTGCGCTTGAAGATGCAGAGTTCAGATCCTCATTGGGCACGGCCATCCTAGCCTACTTTGAGGAAAATGAGGGGACAGCGAGCAGCGCGCTAGTGGAGTGGGAGGCGCACAAAGCGGCTATCCGCGGACACTGCCTGGGGGCCACGTGGAATATACGGAGGAAATTGTCCATTTCCCTGGCGAAGCTAGAGTTGGAGCTCCTCCGCTATGAATGGGAGGGTGAGGGGACGGGCGAGCACTCGGGTATGCTTGGCGAACTGCGTACGCAACATGCGTTGCTCCTGGAACAGCTGCGCTGCCATAATTATGCGGCGCACACGGCTAGAACGCATGCTCAGGTGGACAGAGCCGGTCGGTTGCTGGCCTGGTTGGTGCAAAGTGAGGGGCGACACGTCCCCAGAGGCGCGCTGCGCAACGCGGATGGGGTAATGGTATACACCCAGAGAGAAATTCATTGCGCCCTGACTGACCACTACAAGCAGCTCTATCTGTCACAAGGCACAGGCTCCCGGCACGCGCTAGAGGCGTTCCTCGAAGACCTCGCCTTGCCCGAAGCAACGGAGAGTCACAGAGGCGAGCTCAACGCCCAGCTCTCTCTGAAAGAGGTGGGAGACGCGATTGGAGGCATGGCGACTGGCAAAACCCCCGGGCCTGACGGCCTGCCGGCGGAATACTATAAGGCGAATAGGGGTACCCTGGCGCCTCTCCTCCTCCAGCTGTTTAACACGGCCATGGATGAAGGCTCGCTCCCCCCGTCCATGCGGGAAGCGTTTCTAGTCTCCTTGCCTAAGCCAGACAGGGACCCTGCCGCTCTAGGCTCGTACAGGCCGCTGGCCATGCTGAACGCGGACTACAAAATCTTCGCGAAAATCTTAGCGGAGCGGCTAGCGACAGTGGTCCCGCACCTAGTGCACCCTGACCAGAATGGGTTTGTGCCGGCACTGTCTACATCCTTGAACCTCAGGAGGTTCTTTCGGGTGGCGGAGGAGGCAACCAAGGACTGGCCCAGGGCGGGCTGACTGTTAATTGACCTGGAGAAAGCCTTTGACTGCCTGGAGTGGGGATACCTCAACACGGTGCTCTCCCGCTATGATTTGGGCGAGGGCTTCTTGCAGGCGGTACGGCTCCTCTACGTGAACCCTGAGGTTCGGGTGCGGCTGGGCCCATATATTTCGGAGTCAGTGGCGATTCGCCGGGGCACTCGCCAGGGATGCCCCCTGTCCCCGCTGCTGTTTGCACTGGCAGTGGAGCCGTTGGCGGCGATGCTGCGGCAGACACTGGGAGCGGGGATTCCACTAGGGGACGCGACGCACCAGGTCTCGCTCTACGCAGACTTGCTGGTGTTCGTTAGGGACGTGGCGCACATACCGGAGAGGCTGGCCCAGGTACTGGAGCAGTTTGCGGTTGTTTCGGGGCTCAAAGTCAACGCGGGCAAGTCGTGCCTATATGCCTTCAAAGCAGAGACGGAAGACCCGGAGTACTGCCTGGGTGCCGTGCGGGTCCAATGGAAAGCTGACACCTTCCGGTACCTAGGGGTGCAGGTCTATCGACAAGCGGCCGATCTGTTTGACGGTAACCTGGGTAGGGCGGTGGCAGCGCTGAGATCCCAGGTACGTTTTTGGACTACTCTTCCGCTGACCACGACGGGCAGGGTGGCCCTGGCCAAAATGATTATGCTCCCTAGACTCCTGTACTACTTTGTCAACTTGCCCCTTTATGTGTCACCCTCCTTCTTTTCCTCGCTCAACAAGATACTGCAGGACTTCATATGGGGGACGTCCAGACACCGGCTGGCGCTCGCGAAACTGTTCCTGCCGACTGATAGTGGCGGGCTGGCTGCTCCTTGCTTTGAACATTACTACCTGGCGGCGCAGCTCCAGTGGGTCGCCCGCTGGTTGGCGGACAGAGGCAGGGAAGACACCGCCACGGCGGAGCCGCAGTACACACTAGAGCGAATCTCCCAGCTCTTCCACCCGCTGGCGGCGCCTGCAAAACCTGTTCTGCTACTGCTGGCAGTGGCCTACAAGTGCTTTCGCAGAGCCCTTTACATTACCCGGAAGGTCCTCACATACGCGCCTGCAGTGCCGTTGGAGGCTTTCCGGGGGGGAGGGGGGGGCTCCTCCACCTCTTATGGAACTGTCCCAGACTGACCTCCTACTGGGGCGCAATAGGCGAGTCGCTCTGTAGATGCACGGGTCGAGTCATACCCCTGGAGTGGTCGGTGTACATTCTGCACCAATTCAAGAGGCCACCTAAAGATAGGGCATCCTCTCGCTTCTTGGACCTGGGGCTGGTGGTGGCCACGCGTCTCCTTACGAGGCGATGGAAGGCGAGTGACCCGCCAATACACAGGCGTGGAACTCTTCCCTTCAGGCGTGGGCCCGGGCAGAGTTGACAGCCAAACGCAGGGAGGAAACGGTGGGACTCCGGAGGGAACCCATGGCGGGGCGGTGGGAATGCATGCTCGGCGCCTTGCAGCGAAACAGGGAAGCAGGAGGTGCGCAAGTTGCAGAAGATTGAGTGATGTTGCCGGAGAGTTAGGGTGTGCCACGGGATGAGCTCCAGATTGATTACTCATTTGACTGGCAGCCTCGATTGTTGGGGTGTGTGGGCTCTTGGTGTGTAATGGAATGTAATTGTATCCGGTGGGCGGGAGTGTAGGGGGGGGTGGGTTGCCTCCTGGGCAAGGGGGGGGGACTAGCAGGTATTGGTGTGCTTCCCTCCTTCTTCCTATAGCTGCAATTGTTTCTTCATACTTTCGTTTACTGTTTGGTTGCAACTGTTATATATAACAGTCAATCTTGGGTGTACAACTGGTGCTGGGAGGATCCATCCTCACTCATGCTGAGGCGCAGAGACTTAGCGCGTAGACAGCCATGGACTTATCATGGGGCGATGGCCCTGGCAGCACATGTTTGGCCGGCGTTAGGTGGGTAATCCTGTCACAAAGCTTGTCGCAGTATACCTGATGTAACCCTTTACTGCGCTGCCAATGAGAAAATGTCCACTGCACTGTGATTTTCATGACTGTACTGTTTATATTCCTTTTTTTGTTGTCTGTAAAAACAAATGCCAATAAACAGATTTGACACAAAAAAAAAGAAGGTAACTGATAAAACAGGACAAGGTAATGCCTTTGCGGATCGCGTAACTTGTGAGACTGCGATGCAACGAAGCACTACTTCTATGTACGTAGTGAAATCTCAAGCTGAACGATGGCATGACGCTAGACAGGAAGTGTTAGATGTACAGAGATCTGCTTCTGTAGCAGAACTTGAACAATAGGCTAAAGAAGGAATATTGGACGATGAGGGTTTATTTATTTATTTATTTTTATTTATTTTTAGAGTTTTCTATAGCGCGAACTTGAACCGATTAGGTTGTCAGAGCGCTTTACATAGCACCAGTTCTGTTACATGTTATCACAGCAGTTTACATAGAATCAGTTACGTTGCACATTTCAGTAACTTGAGCCGATTAGGTTTTAGGTTTTAGGTTTTAGGGTTGTTGGAGCAACAAAGACATGGATAAATGGAAACTACCTGCAGCCTATTTACAACATATGGTTCAAATGGCACATGGGCTGGCACATGTTAGAGCTCTAGCAATAACTAAATTGCTTATGCGAGTTTGGGAGATCCTGAAATTGCCAGCACAGCTAAGAGAGTAGTACAGTCCTGTTTGATCTGTTGGCAGTATAATCCCGGTAAAGGGACACAAACTCCTACAGGAGGGTTTGCTACACCGACTGCACCTTTTATTTATTTATTTATTTATTTATTTTTGCCATTTATTGAGCGCGAACGAATACCCGCAGGCGTCTCGGCGCTAGACTAGTTTGAAGTTTTGCAGATGGATTACATCCAACTTGAATGCTGCAATAACTTAAAGTATGTCCTAGTGGTGGTATGTGCCTTCAGTAAATGGACAAAGGCATACCCTACAAAGGATAATACAGCTCTCACTACAGCAAAGGTGCTTCTAAAGGAGTTTTTCCCTAGAGATGGTGTTTGCAAACTTTTGTGGAGTGACAACGGACCTCATTTTATTGGGCAAGTTGTTGAATATGTCCTGAAAGGATTAGGGATCAAGCAGAAATTCCATGCAGTCTTCCACCCACAATCAGCAGGATTAGTGGAGAGGTACAACGCTACTTTGAAACTGAAATTAGCGAAAATACTGGCTTCCACATCTCTGAAATGGCCAGATGCACTACCTCTGGCATTGTTGTCCATAATATCGGTGCCACATTAACGATCTGGACTAACACCATGTGAAGTGGTGTTTGGGAGACCGATGAACATTTGGGGAGTTCCAAAGCCACGCCCCATACATGATGTACCTTGTGTTCTGATGAATGATTATTTGGCACAGTTAACCGACAGTTTGATCTCTATTCATCAACAGGTTCCAGAATCTCTTCCTGACAGATCTACAGGTGATGCCCACGATCTCCTGCCTGGAGACCAGGTTATGGTCAGAACATTTGAGAGGTCGGATAGCTTGGAGCCGAGGTGGCGAGGATCAGAGCAAGTGCTTTCGGCTATGACGACAGCAGTTCGAGTGACGAACAGAAAGAATTGGATCCATGGCACACACTGCAAACGTGTGTTGCCTACCTTGGTGGAACCTGCTGTGCTGACCGACCATCGAGAGATCCTGGAAACAGAGAAAAATCAAGTCATATCACCTGAGGAATCTGAGGAAGTCCTCCCGGACCACACGATTTCTGGAGCATCGTGACGCCAATTGAGACCACGGAAAGAGCCTGCATTGTCGAAAAGGACTGGTTGAGCTACCGTCCTGGGTTGGTGAAACGGAGTGCCGATGTGGCAAGGGTGGGAGGGTCAGTCCTGCGAAGTGACACCCGTCTTGACCCTCGGTGAAGAAATCAACGGCTGCTCAGGGATAAGAGCTCCAACGGTTGTTTGTTTTGGGTTTTTTTTACGACGAAGTGATCATGTCTGCCGAGAGGTCAAAAGTTGCTAAGATCTGCACTAAGAAAATAATTTGTGGTGTAGGGTTTGTTGGTGATATGGTGGTTATGGCAGCAATTACCTGGTATGTTGAGAAAGTGGCACCACTACTTTATGCTTCCCTACCATGAGCAGAAGCATCGACAATCCTACCTGAATAATACATTCATCCAGATGTTGCATCATACACAAAAAGCCATGAATACTACCAACTGTTGGGTGTGTGGGATGATACGTGCGCACCAAAAGAAAGGAGGTACACCTTTCATTCCTCTTCCATTCGCTCATAATGGTTCTTGTCAAGCATGGTTTGCGCTCTTGTTTGCCTCTGAAAGGGCCAACATTACAGAAATGACAGTAGGACAGATTAATTATCACCTTAATAAAGAATGTTATCCTGATGAGAATGGGTACCCTCAAGTTAGAGGAACAGAATAGGAATGGGAGGAGTATCAACCGGACAATAATTCCATGCCACATGTATTCACAAATACAAGGACTATGAAGAACAATTGACCTTTTGTAATTTCAGTGACAAGAGCTAAGGCAGACTTATGTATTGGTAGTGTTGGGAGAATTCCAGTGGGGAGAAGTGAATGTACTGTAATTCTGACAATTGAAGGTACCAATAATAGCAGCTTTATTTCGTCGCATAATACATACTTTATTTGCGGTAATAAGGGATACTACCAACTACCTGTAGGGTGGTCTGGGGTCTGCTACGTGTCCTTTCTGTTGCCCCCTGTGTTTCTGGCACCTACATTGTATCATAAGGACTATAGAATGTACAATGACATTTCCAAGAACAGAAATAAGAGGACAATAAGTATGGATGAAGTGGACCAAACTGACACCGCTTTGCAACAACATGTCGACTTTAACTTAGGCTTATTCTTTTTGTGGGTGCTGCATTGAACAGTAGAAAAATAAGGAGATTGACTTGTGTTGTGGAAGCTGTTACCAATCACACAGCAATGGCACTTGGGAACATTACAGAAGAGCTGCAAGTTGCGAGGATTGTAGCACTCCAGAATCGTATGGTGCTTGATGTGATTTTGGCTGATCGAGTTGGTGCATGTCACATCATCGGTAGAAGTTGTTGTGTCTTTATACCGGATCACTCGCCTTCAGTATATGATGCAATCTCTAAACTGCATAAGATTGCTGCAGAGATTCACCCAGAGACTGGTACATGGACTTTTTCGAACTGGATGTGGGCACTCTTTATTACTTGGGGCTGGAAGCTACTGACTGTTCTATGTATACTACTGGTGATACTATTTACAGGCTGTATATGTATAAAATGTGGTCCCATGCTGTGCTCCATTTGCATCACTGCTTGTACACCTGCCAAGAGAAATATTGCAGAAATGAAAGCCCAACAAATGCTAAATAAAGAGGTCACTGAACTGATGAGCATCGATGTACAGGATGCATATCTAGATTACCCCAGATGAGCGAATGTCTTCAGCTAATGCTAAAAGGGTTGTCTGTTGTAATTTTGCAGCGATTGGGTTAGCATTTGCAGAAGACATCCTGTATTTAGAAGTTATCTTGTCCGTTTTGTGGAATCCATTTTGTATTTCTGGCAGCCATCTTCTTTGCCATATGCTACCACGTGCGTGCCATGTGCTCTGTCCTACCTTGCTGTTGTTTGCTCTTAAAATCTGCCTAGAGACAGGTTATATTTAGCCTCTTCTGCTTTGCACATGCTCAGTTGAGCTTGCAGCTGTCCCTAATCTGTAAATGTCAGGATGTGTTCACCAGAATTAGCAACTGTTAGCTCCTCCCACTTGTTGACTGCGCATTTTCTATATGACCTTATATGTACCTGAAACCTTCTCTTGTACTTGTACTGCCTTCTTTTGAGCCCCTGTGTGGGTATAAAAGGACCAAGCTCCTTCCATTCAGTGTGCTACTTCATACATTGCCGAAGGGTGTTGTGTGAATGTAGTTCCACCTCATGAGGTTTAATAAACTTTATATTTTCTATTCCAGTTTCTGTGCCAACTTCTATCCTATTAGTCTGAGGACTTGTGCAGAGAAGGGCGAACCCCTAGCACTGGTAGGCCTTGCTGAGGCCCACCATCACACTATGGGACGGGAGACCAAAAAAAGCACTTCACAAACTAACCCTCAACTGGTACGATGGCGGCATCAGCCTCCCTGACATAAAGAAATATTATTGGGTGGCCCATCTCGCTGCCATCAATCAGGATACATAGGGCTTCGGGAGACCCGGGATATGCCACGGACAGATGGCTGCTACCGGGCGGGACTTACAAAAGAGCCCTCTACGCTAAACCCAAGAAATTCCTCTTGACGGGGCCCACCTTCCACTCGGTTGTATGGCATGCATTCAACAAAAGTTTAGGATGGGACCGGAGGCTTATATGCGACTCCCTTGTGGGACTCGGAACAAATGGGTAGTTTACACTGCTCCAGAGGGTTCGATAAATGGAACCTAATCGGTATTTCTCGGGTGGGTGACCTCTGGGTGAATGGTAACATGCTCAGTTTTAGTCAGCTTAAACAACAATGCGAACTTGCAGATTCGGAATGTTTTGGTTACCTGCAAATCCGACATGCTTTACCCACCACCATTGATAGGGACTCCCCCTCCCCGATTCCTCTCTCCTAGAGGATAGACTATTGGACGGGCTGCTTCCACAGAAAGCTATCTCATTAACCTACAAAAACTGGTCAACAACACACCAGACCCCTTGGTCAAATTGCAGGAGTCGTGGGAGGCGGATGGCCTCTTACTAGATGATGAAGAGTGGAGGGTCGGCTGTGACCTCCCCCAGGGAGATGGCGATCTCTGCACGTCTTCGTCTGATACAATTGAAAATTCTTCACAGGATCTATGTCACTGGACCATAGCTGGTCCGTACGGGGCGTGGGGAAAACTCGGACTACAGGCGTGGATGTAGGCAGGTTGCCACCTTTATGCACATTCTCTGGGAGTGTGAGCAAGTTCAGAGATATTGGAGGGGGATACATAAGGTTATGAGTGAGGTCCTGCCTAAATCTGTCCGCCCAGAGGCTACAAGATGTTTACTCAATGTGTGGGAGCCCACTGACTTGGGAGGTGCGGAAAGTTTGTGGGTCACACTGGGTGCAGCGGTTGCCACAAGAGACATCGCTCAATTATGGGGAGGGATGTCACCTCCTACTGTTATAACCTGGAAGCAAAATCTTGACTGGTGCATATTTCGAGAGAAAACTGTCTTTGTGGCAAGAGGATGCCCCCAAAATGGTCCCAAGTGTGGGCCAAGTGGAACACATACAGGGGAGGTATCTGTATTGCACCAACCACCCTCCCTGACAATGAATCCCTGGCTCGCTGAATATTCTATCTAATATGGGTGCTGTTTCCTGCAGTTTCTTTGTATCCTGAATGAAATGTCATATTCTACATGAATTGTCGATCTTGTGTATGTTTTATTGTTTATTAAAATCAATAAAAAGATATTTTAAAAAAATATATATGATAGCAAGAATCCTCATGCATAATAAATGAGGCCAGTTTCAACTAAACTGATCGACATTTATTCAGCACATAAGTTGGTAAAAGGTCAGTGCTAGAACCATTACGCAGAGCAAGGTAGGACAATTGTAGCTTGTTTAGCTACCTAGACCTAGATTGGGGTTCATAACATAGGGCAGGTGGTCAGGTGGCTTACCTCCCTCGGTGCCTACTCCATTAAGCTATCAGAGGAAGTTGTACACCAAAGGAGTACATTTGACTCTGTGAACGTACAACTTGCAGTCCACCGAACTCAAAATACATCAGTCAGACCTTAAGTATGGAAGACATAACTCAGACACTGTTGCAACGGTGTACATGTCTATCAAACTCTCAACCAGCCCCAGAACCCCCCAATAATTCAAGGCATTACTGACCCTGCTCCCCATGGACATGTCACCCTTTCATCCTGTGAATCACTGCTTTTTTTAGTTGGGGAAATTTGAGATTCACACCCACCCAAATCCTACTAACTGAGGGATGCCCCTAAGCATAGTGCAGTTAACAGTTAGGTATGTGCCTGTTGATTTCCCAGTCAAATGCTAGATGGCAAATTCTGCTCATAACATCTGAAGAGTCACTTTCCACCTCCGGAAAGTATTGTGCTAGAAAATAAATCTGAAGAAGATTATTCTAGTGCCATATTGCTGGTACCATACCTAATGATGGCAGAGAGAGCTCCCCTTGCTTTTGAAAGTAATATTAGGTAGTTAGGTTGTCTGTGCATTTTTATCTGTTGTACATCTACGTTTGTAACAGTCAACAATATTTAAACCGCTTTCAATTTCAGAAACTTGCTCTGGAATTAGCTGACCTACAAAGACAACTAGCCGTTTACGATTAGCAATACCACATGTGCTCCCCACACTGAGATGCATCTGTGTTGAAGGGGCCTGCAAAGGCAGCAACTCCAATCTCGATTTAAGATGTCGAAGTAGTTCACCTCTCGCCGAGCCGGACTGGGAACTCAAAGCAGCCCTGGCAATTTTGTCTGACCAGCCCCCGGAAGGAGTTGGGGGTTGCAAGTGTGAAGCACTACTGCTTTTGTTACTGGGGGCAATATTGCAGCACTGCTGCAAAACTGGCCCCTGTAACATAACCGGCCCCCACCCTTCCAACCTTCCGAGGAAATGCCTGATTGTCATGTTGTTTCTTTAAGACCTTTAGAATTATCTCTATAGATTCTATTGTATCCTAGATCTCTTCCTAGCAACAGGAGCAGTTGCTGAGGATGAAGACCTGTATAGGATGTTACCTACCTTGCTCCTGTGTTTCTATGAATAAACTACACTTTATCTACAATTTCCTGTGTAGTCAACTTTACAATTTTGGCGACTTGGCTGAGAAGAAACACTAGGAAATCCAGAACCCTTTTCTCAATTCTTGGAAGGATTCAGCGTTTTTACAATTTTTACTTCTTCAACAGAAATCTAAAGGAAAAAGGTTTTTCCACCAACGCTACTTTAATACGGTGTGCCTTCAAGTCCTAAAGCATTTCGGACTTCACCGCCCCTTCCATCGTTCAGAGACCGTCATTCATTTCATCGTTTCTGAAACCGTCATTCGTGAGTAAGAACCTTCCTTCTTTGTGCACAACCTGCGCTTTCAACCAGCGGTTAAAAATTTCTCCGCTTGCACTTTTACAAAACTATTTTCTTTAATTTCACTCATTTCAAGCACTCTACCTGTGTTTGCATTTTTCAAAAGTGCAACCGCCGACGCTCTGCGGCTCCATTCCTCGAGCCCCTTCCTCCTCGCTCACTCGCTCGTTCTACTGTGTTGCCTTGTGACGTCAGTCCGTCTTCCTGCTGAAACTCTATGCCTCACGTTAGACGCTCTGTACTTTGACGTTCACACGCAGTGGCCATATTTATCGTCTCCATAGCAACACTCACGAGCGCGAAGAGTGCGAAGAGAGGATTTTAGTTCTGCTTACAGCGCTCATATTATGGCAACACTCACGAGCGCGAAGAGTGCGAAGAGTGGATTTTAGTTCTGTTTACAGCGCTCATATTTATAAATACTTTATAAAATTAAAACGTATATCAGTTTTAAATTGCTCACTGCTTTTTCAGATTTCCAAATCTTTATTCCAGAGAAGTGACTGCTTTCAAGACTGCAAGTAAGCTTTATATTTGTTTTCTTCAGTTTGGTTGTAGTATTTTCAAAATGACTTCTCAAAATTTCACCATTCAGTCTCCTCAACCTTTTTGGCCTTCTGGTTTAGAACCATGTATGAAGTGGCTCCAATGGAAGGCATATTTCATGAACTTCATTGACACCATAGATGAGGATGGTAAAATGAAACCTGAAAGAAAAAAGAAATTATTCTTACACTCATTAGGCGCTGGTGGTCTCAAAATTTATGAAGAAATGCCTAAGGGTAGTGGAGGTGGTGATGCAAATGTTTTTGATATTATCCTGAAAGACTTTGATAGTCATTTTTCACCTAAGGTTTGTATTGGCATTACTCGTTACAAGTTCTTTCACAGGAAACAACAACCTGGAGAAAACATTGATGTATATATTGCTGAACTCAAAAAAATAGCCGAAGATTGTAAATTTGACCATTTACAAGAACAATTTATACGCGACCAAGTAGTTATGCATGCTTCTGATCCTTCTATTCAAGATAGACTTTGGATAAATGGTGATTCAGATCTCAAAGACATTTTGGCTATCGTCAGGAAGGCAGAACTTTCAGGTCGCAGTGCTAA
The DNA here is from genome assembly GCF_964261635.1 of Lissotriton helveticus. NCBI lineage: Eukaryota > Metazoa > Chordata > Amphibia > Caudata > Salamandridae > Lissotriton > Lissotriton helveticus. The sequence goes on from NC_136065.1 coordinate 839,373,934, forward strand.
GGCAATTAAAAACGAAGAAAAGGCTATTCTTGTACAAAAATCCACTCTTGATCAAATTGTTTCGAAAGTTCAAAGCAAATCCAACTATAAACAAAGGATTCAAACGAAAAACAAACCTCCTGAGTTAAAAAAACTGATAATTTAAAATGCTTCCGGTGTGGCAGCAGTTCACATTTAGCTAATTACAAGCTTTGTCCTGCAATCAAAGAAAAATGCTCGAATTGTAACTTAATTGGGCATTACTCAAGAGCTTGTAATAGAATTAAGAAAAAAAAAGTTAACGTTGTGTATGATTCATCTTCCAGTGATGAGGAAGATTTGTCCAACAAAGTCATGCATTGTCGTTTTGAGGATGATTGTGTGAAAAATGTATTGCCTTGTTCAATGGATGATGAATGCATCTCGAAACCTCTTGAAAAGGTTTATATTTTTAACATCAATGACTCAGGTAAAAGGAATGTTCTTAGAAACCTATATGCAATATGCTTATTGGTGGGGTTCCTATTGACATTTATGCAGATTCTGGTTCCCCATATACCATTATCAATGAGAGTGTCTGGAATTCAAAGTTTGTACATTACTTAGGGAACGATCTCTATTCACCTGATATTTCTGCTGAAGGGTTTTCAGGCGGTAAAATCGATGTGATTGGTTACAAACCCCTGAAGTTTAGATTTAAAGGTAGAGAATCTTTCGGCAAATTGTATGTAGCAAAACTTGGACCTTCGGTTCTTGGGTGGAAGGATCAGTGGGACTTAGATATTATTTTGAACCCCAACAGTCCAGATCCTGTTTTAGTTGTTAATGAAGGAACAAAAATTGGTGAATCCGTACTTAAAAAATTTCCAAAAGTTTTTAATGGGAAAATAGGCAATTTTAAAGGATTTTCCCACCATATTGTTTTGAAAGAGAATGCCAATCCCAAAACTTTCAAAGCCAGGAATATTCCCATTTTAGTTCGAGAAGATGTTGAAAAAGAACTAGAAAAATTAGTTAAAGCAGACATCATTGAACCAATTGAGTCTTCCAATTGGATTTCACCAGTTGTTGTCGCACGACGTTCCAATGGCAAAATCCGTCTATGTGTCGATCTTCGCCATTTGAATGAAAATATCGTAATAGATAAATTTCCCTTACCAAAAATTTCTGAGATGTTAGCTTCAGTTAATGGAGCTAAGGTTTTTTCCACAATTGACTTATCTGCTGCATACCATCAGATTTCTCTTGACACTGAAAGTAAACATTTAACTGCGTTTATCACCCCCATGGGGTGTTTCCAATTTAAACGCATGCCATTTGGCTTAGCGTCTGCTGCAGCCATCTTTCAGCGAATTATGCATCAGTTATTTGGAAAACATCCTAAGGTAAAAAAATTTCAGGACGATATTTTGGTTTACGGTGAGGACCTAAATGAACATAATTCTGTTCTAGAAGAAGTTTTAGGCATTCTTGAAGAAAAAGGCTTGACCATTGAATTCTACAAATGCAATTTCGCTGTTGGGTCTGTAACTTATCTTGGTCATGTTTTATGTGGTGACGGTGTTTCAACCAAACCTAAATTGGTGGACGCCATAAAAGAAGCTCCTCCTCCCACGTGCAAGGATGATGTAAGGTCATTCTTAGGGATGGTAGAATTGTATTCTAAATTTATAAAAAAAAAATCAAGTAAAGTTTTTAATATTAGACAACTTTTGAAAAGCAAAGTTAAATTTGATTGGTCCTCTTCTTGCGAAAATGAGTTCAACAGTATCAAGTTGGACATTATTAATGCTCCTGTTTTATGCCCTTTCGATTTAGATCTCAAATCTGTAATCACTGTTGATGCCAGCAACAAAGGTCTGGGCGGTGTTCTTTCTCAGATCGATAGTTTAGGTAAAGAACGTGTTATTGCATTCGCTTCTAGAGCCTTATCTGTTCCCGAAAGCAAGTTTTCAGTCATAGAAAAGGAGACTTTAGCTGTGGTTTGGGCCCTTGAACATTTTCGCAGTTTTATATGGGGAAAGGAATGTACAGTAAGATCTGACCATAAACCCCTTACCAAACTTCTTACCACCGAAGGCCTTTACAATGCTACAGCTAGAATAGCTAGATTTTCCATGCGTTTACAAGATTTTATTATCAAGGTTGTGTATTTTCCTGGGAAAAGCAATGTCATTGCCGATTTTCTTTCTCGCATGCCTACTGATTTATATGAATGTGAGGTGAATGAGTGGGACTCTTTTCACATTGCTTATATACTTGACAATAATCCCTTTTGCATTGAAAAAAAGTTATGGAGAGAGCAATATTTGAGAGATAAAACTTTTAATTTAGTTATTTCTTTTATTTATGATGGGTGGTCGGGAAAGAAAGAAATTTTGCCTGATCTAAGACCATACTGGGAAGTTAGAAATGAGCTTACTGTTTGTGATGATACTATTTTTCGAGGTGACAGGGCTGTTGCTCCCCTAGCTTTGAGAAATAGTATTATCAAATTGTGTCACAAAGACCATTGTGGTATTGTTAAGACCAAACAAAATGTCAAACAATGGTATTGTTGCCAGGAATTGATGTCCTTACAGAGAGAATTGTTAGAGAATGTGTTACTTGTTCCAATTCAGACAAAGTACTTAACACTCTTAAACCTGACATGTGTGAACCCTTGATACCGGATGGCCCATGGCATACCGTGGCAATTGACATTATGGGACCTATAGGGATGAATCACAAGTTTATAATTTCTATGATAGATGTATTCTCAAGATGGCCCAGCATTACTATAGTTGATAAAGTTGATTCTTCATCGGTACTAGATTTTATTGATAAAGCCTTTATTGAGGAGGGTCTTCCCAACCAGATCATTAGTGATAATGGGGTCCAATTTACTTCTAATTTAACTCAGTCATATTTTGATAGGGTTGGTATTGTTCATAAAACCACTTCGCTTTATAACCCCAGTGGTAACGGACTTTGCGAGAGGTTCAATAGAGTTCTGAAGAATGCCATTCAGATTGCTAATCAAAATGGAGAGGATTGGGAGACATCTGTTTTTAAAGCTGTGTGGTCTTACAGAACCAACATTCATGATGCGTTAAAGATGTCACCATTTGAAATTATGAGGGGTCGAGTTGCAAGGACCAAGTGTAATCCAAATTGGCTGCACAAGAAATCTTGTTTAGATATATGCATGAGTAAAGTTAGGTCTGATGTTATTGATAAACACCTCGAGTATAAAAAAATGTTTGATAGGAAATGTTGTTCCAGTACTGCTAACGTAAGTGTTGGTATGTGGGTCAAAGTGAAGAAGCCTTGGAGAGTTCGCAAAGGGGAATCTCAGTTTTCTGAACCCTTGATGATTAAAAAAATCTTACGCAATGCAGTTCTTTTAAGTGACGGAAAGTGTGGAACCTTAAAAGAATTGCTATTTACAGAGGCAAAAAGAATGTTATAATGGACTCAGTTGATTTACCTGATGACTTACCTGCTCCTAAATCTTTTCATTGTGAGGATCATGGTGGTTTCAGTATATCTGAAGATCTTCCTATCACCAATTCCAATTCCGATATTTCAGGTGATGGTAACAATACTGATGTTGTAGATTTTCCTCCCAGTGTTTCCGATATGAGTACTTCACTTGATGCTTTTCCATCTAAGCAAGGTTCTGATCTTACAACCGTCAATGACGAAACCTTTTGTAACAGTGATGTGTCCATGAACCGGAAACGTGTTTGCTCTAAACCCAAGTGGTTAGAAGATTTTGTATGTAAATAATTTGTTTTTTTTATTTTTCCTTTTTCTTCCTTATTATTTGTTATAAAGGGGAAGATGTGTCATGTTGTTTCTTTAAGACCTTTAGAATTATCTCTATAGATTCTATTGTATCCTAGATCTCTTCCTAGCAACAGGAGCAGTTGCTGAGGATGAAGACCTGTGTAGGATGTTACCTACCTTGCTCCTGTGTTTCTATGAATAAACTACACTTTATCTACAATTTCCTGTGTAGTCAACTTTACACTGATGCCTGCTACAGCCAGTCTGGCCCTGGCCTCGCAGTCTTGCCATAACATTTTAGCCTTCTGTTCTTTATTTGCCCTTGTACGCATTCAACTGCATGACTCGCATTCTTTAGCATTGTAGTAAAATTTAAATCACTAGAGGCAGATGTTGTGAGGAACTGTGATGGCCATCAGTCTCTACAAGGTTTAAACCCAGACCACTTGGCAAGAGGAAACTGCACTAGAAGAATTTAGAGTTGAGAACAAATCGTCAACATGGATTCTCCTGAGGAGAATTAGTCCTGCAGTCGATTGCATGGAGAAAAGGAAACTGACACCGACGAGAGCACTTTATGACTCCAGTAACATCATAGGGTCGCCGTGTAAGATGCTAAAGTGGAGCTAGCACCCCCTACCAGAGTGGGAGAGCTAATGAAGAGTTTCCAGATCCGGAATGGCATGGTGTGGAATCTGCAGGTAGGTAGGCATATCCATCAGAGCCATTAATCCCATCTGCTCCACCACCTTCCACACACTGACCATGTGATGTTGCTTAAAGAGGAAACAATCTCTGACAAGTCATCACTCTTTCAATCTGTGGGAAAGGTTTAGTTGCTACTAAATCTAATAGGGCTCTGAGAAAAATTTGAATCTGCATGGGCTGTGAAACTCAACCAGTAGGGGGGTTAAATAGTTTTGCAAGTTTTGGTGTGAGGTATCTTTTGAGTTGTCCTCTTTACAAGCTAAAGCGTATGATTAAATGGCTCTTTGAATTTTTTGTGTGCATATAGGCAGCATGGGAGGAAACGGATTAGTATTCTGGTTGCAGGGCTTCTGCTTGGAAACAGAACATTGCCTGGGATCACAGAACGTCAATATGTAGGGCATGATTCACCACACCACATCAGTCCCTGTGGGCCCAATCCTGAATAGCCCATGGTGCTTTACCAGCACTCCTAATTTTCCTAGAGCAACAGGTAAGTTGGCACCCCAGAATACAACAGTCTAGTTCCCCAGGGGAACAGGTCATCACCTTTTGCACTCTCACTCATGCATGTCCATAATAAACAAGTGAAAGACGAGGAACGTTTACAATATTTATTTAAACTATTGTTCGCTATCCTGTAGCAACTCTGCTGCAATTAGAAAACATATGCAACTGAGCAGAGTAATTATCATTATCAATAAACTGTGCACAATGAAAAGCCCTATCTTGGCGAATGATATATTTGCCTAAGCCTAACCTCAAAACATGAGCACAATGATACATCCTGATCTCTGGCATTAGAGGAGGGCCCCATACCTGGCATTTACCATTAGCTGGTCTGCATCTCAGATTTGAGCAGAGCAAGTGCGCTCGTCCCAGGACCTTTCCTCTGCTAGAAATCTTCCTCTCTATTTTCAAAACAGCAAATCTTGGCTCGGGGTGGGCGGATTGTGCGGAGTTGCACTATGTGAAATTTTGCAGAGTTCCATAAAAACTCAGTGAAATTCTACAGAGTTCCACTCCGCCTAGTTAAAACAAGGTTATTCAATCTTTAACATATGTGTGCCCTGTAGCCACCTTGCAGCACCCGGGATGCCTTGTTTTGCAGCTGTGCGCTATATAATTTTGATTTGTTGTTCATCAGCTGTCGTTTTATGAATTTTTGTTGAGACGAATACAGAGCATGTCCTTTCAGTGTTGCTGCGGAGCAGCAGAACACATAATTGTCAACACAAAATTCAAATGCTATTGTCATATAGTTGATTTATAGGAGAAGACTCAGTTTAATTAAAAAATGATCGTGGTTAAAAAGACCTCCGTGAAAGACTCTTAATACAAATTGAATTAGCTGTGGGTCGCAGAAGTAATTGCCAACAAACGTGACTGCCAATGGGAAAGAAATTTGCGCAGGGAAACATTTTATTTTGTAAATCATATTACCTGTTCAAGAACCCTGATAAAGTACGCATAAAGCTCAAATCACAATGCTTGAATCACTATTTCGAAAATACTGTTTAAAATTACTTTTGTCACTCACACATCAAGAAAAGCACGCATACACACACACACATTCCCTGGCACACACACACGCACACTTCTTTGCACAAGCAAACACCGACCACCCTATGCAGCTCTCTCCTCTCTCGCTGTTGAGCTCCCGCCGCCCTCTCCCTCACCCTCACCCTCCATCCAGCCAGCCCATGCAGCGTGCTGCTCATCGGGATTCGCCGCTGCAGGTGGTTGTTGGTCGTGACGTGGGTCAGCTGAGGTGTGGTAAGATACCCCTCGTGGCTCAAGGTGCTCCAGGGCGCTGGAGATGTTGCTGCTTGCCTGGCCCGGCTAATGCCATCCAGGCTCCGGCTGTCCTACAGCTGCGCCATGCCAGCGCTGGGACCCGGCGGGGCTCTGTTCATCTCGGTTCCCCGGGAGTCCCCTCACCTCAGCCGTGACGTGCTGCGGGGGCCCCTGTGGGCTTCATAGGGCTCTGAGAATGTGCACCATAGATAGATCGAGGCTGTTAGACAAAACTGACCAAGTGATGCTAGCTTAGAGCAGCCTATTTTGTGTCACGCTGCCATCTACTGGTCAGTCAGTGTATGACTAGTGCTGTCTCTCATCATAACTGTGATGATGGTCATGATGAAAATAAAACCTCACCTTGCGGGCTCTGGTAAACTCCGCTTTGTGATAGAATATGGAGTTTTAGCTGAACTCCGAATCCAAGTGGAGAGTGGAGTCAAAAATTCGCCTGCATTCGCTCCAAGAATTTTCAATTCTATTAAGGACACGGAGGCGAGGATTATGCTTCTCATTCTTTACCGCAAACATTACAGCAGCCAATGAAAATGCGTATTTTCATTAAATAACAATAAACAACTAAATTTCCCATCATGACATGTACTTAGGCACGCCCCCATAGTCCATAAGAAACCCTTGCGTGCCTCCATCTTCCTCTTTCTTTGTAGCGAACAAGTCCAAAATAACTTGAATAACATCATAACTCCTCCAACATGGAAGAAAGAACGTCCTTCTCAGGTTGAATATCCTGGCAGTCTTCTGCGTTTAATCAGATTTCTTGTCTGATCCTGAAACAAAGGAGATGAAACCGTAACCACCGAAAACAACTGGGTGGGCAAGCTGTTACACATAACTAAGCCGGGTGGGATAATCCACGCCTCCGTGTCCTTAATAGAATTGAAAATTCTTGGCGCGAATGCTAGCTAATTTTTGATTCTATTACAGGACCGGAGGCTTCAGATTATGCTAGTTTAACGCTCATTGAAAACAACAGAGGTAATATCCCCCACCGGCTTATAATAATACGTTTTAAAAGTAGACTCTGAGGACCAATCTGCGCTACACATAATGTCCTGAATGCTGGAACCCAACATAAATGATTTTGACGCCATAGCGCCTCTTACAGAATGAGCACCGAATATGGTGACGTCAATGCCAGCTTCTTTCATAATATAACGAAGCCATCTGGCAATGGTGGCCGCCGCCACAGCTTTAAAAGGTTTTTGCAATGCAATCAACAATTGTGAACAGCCCTGAGGCCTGATGGCCTTTGTGCATTCCTCATATGTCTTCAAACATTGTACCACACATAATTTCTCATTATCGTGAAATGCATTATTACTGATATGATGTGACATTGTTTTGGTGCGTCCTGTAATGGTAAAGGAAACTCCTTCCGGAGTAAATACTCTACCTGTTACGTCGAGAGCTCGCACGTCCGACGAACGTCTGCATGCTGAAAGGCAAAGTAGCACGGACAATTTGGCCGATAATTGTTTCCTAGTTAAGAGCGTGTTGACCGGCCATCCGTTGAACAATGCGAGAACTAATGAAACAACCCATAAACCTGTATACTTGGGTTTAGGTGGGTTGGCCACCCGAATACCCTTAAGCAACTTGCACACCACTGGGTGCATGCCCACCGGTTTCCCGTCTAACTGGGCATGTCCCGCTCAAATGGCGGACCGGAAATTGTTCACCGATCTATAAGCCAATCCTTCCGCTGCTTTATCCGATAGAAAGTTCAACATGTGGGGTAACTCTGCCCCCACGGGTTCCAAGTGTCGTTCCACGCACCAATCCACCCAGTTTTTCCAGGCCGAAGAATACCGTTTTCTTGTGGATGGTGCCCAGGCCTGCCTGATAAATTCGGAAGTCCTGCTCAAAACACCTGGCAGTTGCCACTGTTCCCGGAAAGCCTCCAAGCCATCAGCTGAAGCCTGCCTTCCACTATCAGTGGGTGTCGCTCCTGATGAGGGCCCAGCAATAGCAATTGCGACTCCGGAAGGAGTCTGGGTAGATAGCAACTCCACTGCACGACTGGGACGTCCACCATGGCGTCACCATGACTATCTCCGCTCGTTGTCTGATCACCTGCGACATTACTCTGGGGATCAACATGAAAGGGGGAAAGGCATATTGGATTGCCTTCTACCAATCCTGGAGAAAGGATCCGGTCGCTTTCGCTAGCGGATCCGGCCTCCAACTGAAGAACTCCCTGAGCTGGTAAGTCAGTCTGGAGGCAAAGAGGTCCGTCTGGAATGGACCCCAAATATTCTGTAACCACTGAAAGACCTCTGGAAGCAACTTCCAGTCGTTGTAATCCCTGAGGTACCTCGAGTTCCAATCCGCCACCTGATTGGACTGGCCCGGAAGATATTCCGCCACTACCGAAATTTGATTCGTCAGGCAATAATGCCAAAAATCCTTGGCTATCTGCACAAGATGCGACGACCTCGAGCCGCCCAACTTGTTGATGTACCTTACCGCTGACACATTGTCCAAGCGAAGGAGGATACAACAAGAGGTTCGCCTCGGGGACAACGTCCGCACGGCGAACGACCCTGCGAGCAGTTCTAAGCAGTTTATATGCAAGGCAAGCTCCTGCGGGGACCATCTGCCGCCTGTGGAGATGTCTCCACAGCGCGCCCCCCAGCCCCACTGGCTGGCGTCGGGCTCGATTATGACTTCTGGTTGGGAGCCGAATATTGCTCTGCCATTCCAGGCGTCCACGTGGCCTAGCCACCATTGTAACTCGGTCCATACTTCCTGTGACAAAGGGATGACGTCCGAATAAGACAGTCCATTCTGTAGATGTCTGATCTTTAACCGCTGCTGGGCCCTGTAGTGAAGAGGGCCCGGGAAAATCGCTTTTACCGATGAGGCCAAGATCCCTACCACTCTGGCGATCGCCCTGAGTGTGACTGTCTGGTTGTCCAACAACTTCCGGATCTCCTTATTGAGATCTTTCAATTTCGCTTTTGGTAGGCACAACTGGGCTGACATCGAATCTATTGTAAAGCCCAGGAAGTCTATGATCTGATTGGGAGTTACCATCGACTTCTTTGTATTTATCACAAAACCTAAGTTTTGAAGCAGCGATGTCGTACGGACGAGATGCTGCTGAAGGACCTGTGGACTCTGTGCCATTATCAAGATGTCGTCCAGGTAAATTATGAGGCATATCCCCCTCTCTCATAGATGAGCCACAACTGGCTTTATTATCTTGGTGAAACACCAAGGAGCCAAGGAGAGCCCGAAAGGCCGAGCCAAATATTCGTACCATTGGCCTTTCCACCTGAACTGTAGGTACTTGCGATGCTGAGGGAAGATTGGAATGGAGAGGTAGGCGTCGTTGAGGTCCAACCTGACCATCCAGTCCCCTTCCTGTAGCAAATCTGTTAAAAGATGGATGCCCTCCATCTTGAAGTGATTGTACGTTAGGAACTGATTGAAGTCCCTGAGATTCAAGACCAGTCTGTTTCCACCTCCCTTCTTTTGTGCAATAAATATGTTGCTGCAGAAGCCCCGAGGACCCCTGACTGGCGCTATTGCGCGCTTTTGCAGCAACCCAACGATCTCTTCCTCTATGAAACTGCAATCTTGTAGGGAAAAATGGAGATCTGCAGGAATATCTGACTGAACAGGACGAGAATAAAACTCTAAGTGAAAGCCCTGCACTGTCTGCAACACCCAGGCATCTTGTGTTAGCTCCTGCCACTGCCAAAGGCAGTGTTGAGTACGACCCCCCAAAGGAAGAAGACAAAGATCTGCCACGCTCACCTGTGTTTTGTTGAGCTTTGAAATTCGCCCTGTTGTTGCTGGACTGGAAGAGTCCCCTGTTGAACCTCCTGCGTGAGGGGTAGAACGTTCCGCCTCTGGTAGAGTCATAATCATTCCTTCCACGGCCAAAGTCACCTCTCTGGGAGCCTTGGGGAGCTCCACGGCCTGACGAGCGGCCCCCGCCTCGTCCGGCCGGTTAAAAACACCCTGGCTAAGTGCTCTTTTAATCCCTGACTGTGCTTTATCCAAAGCTGTGAAGGTCCCGACATACTTTGAGACGTCCTTGACGAACTTGTCGCCAAAGAGCTGACCCGCTGCTAGTGGCCCGGGCTCCGCGTCTGCCAACTCGGTCAGATTGCTATCCATCTTTATTAGAAGGGATTTATGCCTCTCAGAGGATATGGCGCAGTTGGCGTTGCCAATAAGACATATGGCCCGCTGGGACCAACCTGCCAATATGTCTGGATCCACCGGCGTAGACGTTTCCTTGGCTGCTAGAGCCATTTCTAGGATTTTGGCCAAAGGGCCCACTACATCCAACATTTTGTCCTGACAGCCTCTCCATACCCGATCTAGACCGCGTTTGGGGTCCTTTGAATTTTTTTCCAAAAAGGTCAGGAGGCTAGAATCTATTTCCGGCGTCTCCGCCACCTTGTCCGGAAGGTCAGGTCTCGGACACTCCGATTTTAGGCGATTGCGTACTTCTCTAGGGAAACTCTTCCTGATGTTTTCGTGCAGATAGGCGGAGACTGCGGGGGGGGCACCCAGTCTGAGGATCTGGGGTGCATAATGTCTGTAGGGTCTAAAGTGAATGGGGTATTAGCAGTGACAGTCCCGGACTGCTGAGATGTTCTCGCCTTCTTTGGCGGAGGAGGTTCCTCCGAGGTATCCGTGTCAGTGTCCGTATTTGTGGTGTTAGTGTCGGTATCCGTGTCTACATGGGCCCTAAGCTTAGCTTTGGCCTTACCTCCCGAGTATGAATGGTCAAGTGCCTCACTGGTAGGCAGCGTAGATAGCGCTAGTGCATGTGGCCATTTTGCAGGGTCAGCCGAGCCCTGAGTAGATGTATATGCCTCTGCTTTCTTCTTCTGCGGCTTTTTGTCATACCCGTGCCTCTTTGCAAAGCCCTCAAGCTGTTTCCTAATAGGACGTAGGGCTGCTGCTAGGGCCTGTTGTTTACAACAAGGGGTGGTGATGGACAGAGTCTCTGAATTAAGCAGAGTACTCTCACCCAGTCAAGAGATCAGGGCTAGATCCAACACCGTTTTTTAGCTCATTGCACCATCCCAGTTTCAGAACCTGGCTGTATGCAAATTAGTCTGTCCCTGGCCCAGTGCATCATGGGAACAGGGCAGACCAGACTACAAAAGCCAATTCTTACACTGGGAAGGAAACAAGCTTCCGGGGACCGGTTTCTGGCATTTCAGCCGTCTTCGGCCCGGCTTGCTTGAATCCTGATGGTGCAATGAGCAAGGGACTCACATCTGAGTATACCCTTCCACGCTTAGGGTGGACAAAATTATTTACAACAAGGGGTGGTGATGGACAGAGTCTCTGAATTAAGCAGAGTACTCTCACCCAGTCAAGAGATCAGGGCTAGATCCAACACCGTTTTTTAGCTCATTGCACCATCCCAGTTTCAGAACCTGGCTGTATGCAAATTAGTCTGTCCCTGGCCCAGTGCATCATGGGAACAGGGCAGACCAGACTACAAAAGCCAATTCTTACACTGGGAAGGAAACAAGCTTCCGGGGACCGGTTTCTGGCATTTCAGCCGTCTTCGGCCCGGCTTGCTTGAATCCTGATGGTGCAATGAGCAAGGGACTCACATCTGAGTATACCCTTCCACGCTTAGGGTGGACAAAATTATTTACAACAAGGGGTGGTGATGGACAGAGTCTCTGAATTAAGCAGAGTACTCTCACCCAGTCAAGAGATCAGGGCTAGATCCAACACGTTTTTTAGCTCATTGCACCATCCCAGTTTCAGAACCTGGCTGTATGCAAATTAGTCTGTCCCTGGCCCAGTGCATCATGGGAACAGGGCAGACCAGACTACAAAAGCCAATTCTTACACTGGGAAGGAAACAAGCTTCCGGGGACCGGTTTCTGGCATTTCAGCCGTCTTCGGCCCGGCTTGCTTGAATCCTAATGGTGCAATGAGCAAGGGACTCACATCTGAGTATACCCTTCCACGCTTAGGGTGGACAAAATTATTTACAACAAGGGGTGGTGATGGACAGAGTCTCTGAATTAAGCAGAGTACTCTCACCCAGTCAAGAGATCAGGGCTAGATCCAACACCGTTTTTTAGCTCATTGCACCATCCCAGTTTCAGAACCTGGCTGTATGCTAGGGCCTGTTGGACAGACAGTTTGAGGGACCGTAGTCTCCATGGCCCTGTTCACTGAGGACTGGACCGAAGCGTCCAAAGCATTGACCAAATTGTCCTCCAAAACAGCCTCCTGCTGTCCTTCATAAGACTCCTCCTCAGCATACTCTTCAGAGTATTGCTCCCACTCTGCCATTGTCAGGGGTGGCTTTAATTAAATATGCCAATCCTAGCCTCAGATCACTGATATCAGAAAGTGCCCAACAGAGACACAGCCACAAGGAGGGTAATGGGGGGGGGGCAGCCCAACAGCACACAGAATAATACACTAGAAAACCCCCCTCAGCAAAGCTGTATTCCAAGCAGGTCAGAGACCCAGGCCAAAGTCCTGTTATGTAGAGCGTGTGCCCACTCTGAAAGGCCAATATTTTACAACCTTCGAAGGCGTTTTGAGAGGCAGAACGATCACCATGCAAATACTCGCGTTTTTTTAACTCTAAGGGATTCGCGCCGCAACGCGCCGCCCAACCGCTACTGAGATTCGCCCAAAAAGGAGCCCAAACTCAGCGCGTTGGGGAGCGCGCTGCAGCTGAGTGCCACCCGGACTGTAACCGCGTCACAGGGCGATGAGGGGAGCCCTTGCGCATGAGCGAGGAGCGCGCTAATGAGGGGAGAGGCCTTTACTCGGGACCTAGGCTCAATCTAAACGGTGACGGTCTGCCCCCGGTCAGCGACCATAAGTTCCACGCTTCCGCCCACGGTGCGAAGCTAGTATCAAAACCCCAGAGGAATGAAAATGAACGCGGGCAAATGAGACGCCCTGCAGAACACGCGCTCGCCCGACTATGCACCAAATACCTCAACTATGGATTTTAACTATCTACAATAAAGGCAAGTCAATAAGCTGCATATACAATTCAATAAATGAACTTATCAAAGTATAATCATAGAAACAATGCAATACAGCAAAGTGAGGAAGCAAGGTGCACTTATCTCTTGCTGTGAGCAGAAAAGAAAGAGGAAGATGGCTGCACGCAAGGGGTTCTTATGGACTATGGGGGCGTGCCTAAGTACATGTCATGATGGGAAATGTAGTTGTTTATTGTTATTTAATGAAAATACGCATTTTCATTGGCTGCTGTGATGTTTGCAGTAAAGAATGAGAAGCATATTCTGAAGACTCCGGTCCTGTAATAGAATTAGAAATACTCCGCTAATGCCGCCGACGGAGCGGAGTTCGCCTTCAAGCCTTAGCCTCGGCTTCATATGATAAGAAATACTATGCTAGAAAACAGCAGCTGAGTCTCTTTGTTATGTCTATGAGTTAGCGACCGACCACCGAGAAAAACAAGACCCAATGTTGCTCGACCTTTTTACAAAATGTTCAGACTGTATCCTAGTAGAAGAGCTGAATAACAGAACATGTGCAGCCTATTTCTAAAATAATAATGTGTCACAGAAACAAACGTGTGACCTCGTAATGTGTGCAAAGCAAAAGCCACCTACAACCTGCAGTTAGGCCGATATAGGGGAGAACTACAGTGGGCCCCTTAGGGAACTCACAACATTCTCTCTGCCAGAAAAAGAGTCCATGAGTAAGACTTCCTCTGTCTTCTCTAACTGAATGGTGACTCCAGGGTGTAATGCTGCCTTCCAAAATGTGACCCTCTAGGAAAGTGCCCCTTTCGATATAGGCCCCCCGTCCCTCCACAGTTTTTGCCCCATATGCTGATAGTTATGACTCTGCTAGTGCACAAAAGTCTGCTACCCAGGCCCCAGTGCCTGTGCTCTCTCCCAAAGCTGTTATGTTGGACTTGGTAATTTCAAATTGGCAAAGAATGTATCCTCTCATAAATCCTCAATATATGGTACCAGAGGTACCCTGGGCATAGTTGGTAAAGCGGTCCCTAGGGTTGCACCACAGTTTTGTACCACCCTAGGTGACCCAAGCAAACTATTGACAGCAGGCCTGCCATTTCAAACTGTAGGAGCAGAGCAAACTGCTTGAACTAGACTGCACCCTCACATGTATGGCGCAATCAAATGCACTATCTTTAATATAGTTCAGGCACCCCTAAGGTAGGCCCCCTCAGCCCAGGAGGCTGAGGGGGCAGAAGAGGTGAGGACATATAAGTGCAAGCCTATATTTCCCCATAGTGGTGTTCCCAATTGGAAACTACTATAAGTGTTAGCGGTCCATAGGATAACATAGACTGCCACCCGGGCATACCCGAGGTTGGCAGCTCCATTAAGGTACCAATGAAGAATGTCATGTTTAGTATCAAACAATGTGCCTTCTCACCCCGACACAAATATTGTGCCCTGGGTGATGTGGTATGCACCCAAGTGGCAAGCTTAGAGGTTGCCCACTTGGCTGCCATAGCTTCTCAGTACTCTGGCTGGATAGCCCAGACTTTCCTGCACCTGCTGTCACCAAGACATCATTCTGACTTCCTGCAGGCAGTGTGATCACTCCAAGGAGCCTGGGAAAAAAAGACTTGGGCACGAAGGAGGTCACACCTCCCTCATTTCAAGCAAGTTAGTGAAGTGGCACACCAAGGCGGTGAGTTTCAAAGGCTGCACCTCGTCTGATATGCCTCAGAGCTGACTCCCAGTGGAGGAAACAGCCCTCCCCATGCCCCATTCACATTTGCACCCGGGCAGGTGGAAAAATAGCTATGCATGGAGGTGTACACTCCCAGAAGGCCAGCCACAACTCCAGGTGGAGCGACCTGATTTGTACACCGCACAACTTGATTTCTGTCATCTTTAGGAATGGCAGAGTAGAAAATAGAGGGTTCTGGGTAGAAAAAAAGACTGCACCTCCGAATGTGGTCACCTCAGGGCTGGACTAGCTGCATGGACTAGCTGCCCAGTGGCTACTAGCTCCCACACCACTAACTCCTGTAAATCAAGAATTTAAAGGACCCCTGACACCAGAATCTCAGATCTGAACAACTTGCATCAAGGAAGGACCAAGAGGAAACCTGTGTTGCCGGCAACAGGACTTTGCCCACAGAACCAAAGCAAAATAGGGATACTTTGTCCCTGTGACAACAGACTTGGAACTGAGTGAACCTCTTCCTTGGCTAAAGCTCATCACTCCCTGTGAGAGGGACCCCTTTGGAAGCCAAAAGCACCCTCAGACTCCACTGGAATAGTGGCACTAGTGTGGAAAAGTAAATTTTGCCATGTTCTGTGTCCCTACGCGTCCTCCATCATATGTTATCTGTGCATGATTAATATGCATATGTATTCCCTATGTTCGATTAAAGACGCAATTACAGTTGTGTCCACCTCTAGTATGTCAGTTTCCAGTTCTCGTGAATACTACGAATATCAGGCCTATGTAAAGTTACGTTGCCACGTTTCTCAGTGTGCACGTTATTCCATTGTCCCCGTTTCTAGGCCTCAAAAGGGCCTGGACACCAGATTCAGCTCCTGACTCCTGAAGCCTCGCTGAGGAGCGATACAGCCCCCACCTGTATCCCTGACCCTTCACTTACTTCCTGCCTCGCAGTGCCCGGTTCAGCCTAGCTCTGCCTCTGAGTCTGCCAAGAGTATGTTATGATTCCAGTTATCAGTTCAGTCCTCCTTCTCTGCATTCCTAAAGCTACTGAATCGCATCAATAGTTTCCGTCATTGTCTAGCCTTTACGTCTCCATGTAAGAGAAATACTGCATTTAATGATCATTTAATATTCTTCATCACGCACTACATGTAGAATAATGCATGCTCCAGTCTTAGAGTCTGTTCGCCTTTACCCCGATAACTTTTGGATTCTATCAACATGTTCTCTAAACATCAGATACTAGATACTGCTTAGGTACATGTCGCCCTGACTCTCCAGACTTCAGTCTCTGCTCCTAGCACAGAGTTCGAAGCCCCCAGCTTCTCCTAGTAACACGTCATTGCCAGTTTGCGCGCACCATTAGGTCAGAGGTCCCGGCTCCTTAGGTAGCCCCCTCCATGTTTCCGCCCCATTCATGACATATTCTGTTACGTTTACATCACATGTCTATGTATACGCCCCTGTTACACCCATTTTTCACCCTTATCTTTCGCGACTGCTATTGACCACACCCACTGCTCCGCCTATCATATGTATTGTAATGCAACTGTTTTAGTATATATGATCGTGTATTGTTATTAAATGTTAGCGCGCTCATCCCAGATCCAGCCCCGGCAGCTGCCGGGCCACTCTAGTCCTGTCGGGGCCCCCTGTCAGGCCCTGCCATCCTATTCCTATGCAGGTTGTCCTGTTCCTGTCCTTTATGCTGTAATAAACCTGCAAAACTCCTACTACCTCGAATCTTGACTCTTATTTATTGAGCTATCTGTTACTCATTTATCCATTCAAAAATAGAGGTATTATTTATTTATTTACCACATAATGGCGCCCGAATAGGGACTTGCCCTTTCCCCACGCGTCGGTGAAGCCACGCCGACCCCCTGACCCTCTGCAGTCGTGACGGAACTCTTCTGCGCACCGGCAAATATTTCTGCTTTAAGTATCCCTCAGGCCCACGGAGGAGACGGAGGAGGCGGTCCAGCATCCAGACGAGACGGTGGAGGAACGCGGCGAGTCCCGACCAGAGCCCAAGCCGAGAGTCCAAGGTCCGAGGTATCCGGAGGTCCACCCGTAACAGAAGTCCGAAGTTCGTCCGTCCGGCGTCGAAGCAGTCCAGTCCAGTCTGAGGCCTTCCGTCCTTGCTGCCCGGTGAGTACCGTTGCTGGGGTAGTATCTAGACAGGGTCAATCTAATTGACTCTGATCTGTGGGTTGGTGGTACACAGGCCCACAAACGAAGTGTCCACTTCGGTGGATGCGGGTCCTGACGTGTCTCTGTATGAGACCGGTAAGTTTCGTACTGTTTCAGCAGTGCATCTAGTTTCTGTTCTAAGTCAGTTCTGTTCTCGAGAAAATTCATGTATTCTGTTTCCCGTATTCCAGGTAGTATTCTGTTCGAACTGTTATTCTGAATGTTATTTATGTATTTTAATGTCGTGGTATGAGTGTGAAGTAATTATCGTGTTTATTGTGTATTGTGTTGTGTCCAGATTATAGTTCAGTCATGCCGCTCTTTTCAAAACTGCGTCAGTTAAAAACCAGAAAAGGTCTGCTAGAAGCAGCAGTTCCTGTCCCGCCTAGGGACAGTCCAGGTCATTTCATGTATCAGAAGCATGGCATAAGTGACATACTATATCTAGATTTATGGGTAGAGTATACCAAACAGTTAGAAGAAAAGTATAGATGGCCCGTATCAGGCACATGGGATGCCGAGTGCATCATGAGAGTAGAAGAAGCATTATGGAAAAAGAAAGCCAGACAGTCACAGAAAGATGCCATCGAGTTATGGCGCAAAGAATCTCATAAAAGAACCGAAAAAGAAATTAGAAAGTCAGAATTAAGTAGAGAATCCTTAGAACGAGCCCAAGAAAGGGAATTAATCGAGATTGGTGAACGAGTTAAAACCGAACAGTCAGACAGACAGAGGCATGCTCTTATTAAGGGTATGTATCCTCTTCTTGCCGAGGGCTTGCCAAAAGCGACCCCGGAGGCATCCAGTAATTTTCCGCCACCATTAGTCCCGACCAAGCTACGTCACAAACCGACCGCAGCTGATATTTTCATTTCGTCCTATTTGGACGACACAGTCCCAGAATATGCAAATCCTGTTCCTACTCCGCCAGTCCCTGTAAATCAGGCACTTCCCGCTCCTCCAGACACCGGAGTACCTGTTACGGTACCCCCGGTCCAGCCCGCCATACAAGTCCAGCCTGCATTTCCATTTCCCACTCTGCCAGGACGAAGAGCATCAGTAGACGACTCTAGTTTAGGGGCCGCAGGGGGAGGTCCTCCTCAAACCCCGCCGCCACACAAGCGTTTAACGTTAGCCGAATTACATGCACAAGCGTCACAGCGTACGCCCAGGTATCAGTCTGTTGCAGAAATAAGAAAAGCCCTTACCGAATGTGGCTATGATCCAGTCCCAGGCGAGGATAGTATGGTTTTATATTCATTACGCGTGAGAAAGGTGACCGAGTATCTAGTTACCCTACCAGATATGAAAGAAGATCTAGACAGAATATATCGTTTCATCCGTACAGGGAATGATCCAGAAAGTATTAGTGACGTCATGTGCCAAAGAAAAGTTGAAGTCCAGCTCATGATATTAAAGTTTCTGATTAATTGTCTAATAAGGGAACAAGATTATCCGACCAAAGATCGAGCCGAAATGAAAGTCCTGACAAGGTGGAGTGATAATATAGCCGAGGGTAAGCACAAGACTATCAGTAGTATAGAGAGTATGTACAAGAAAATCCGTAAAGAAATAATAAGGTTACATGAACAACGTAAAGAAGCACAAGTAAGCGAGTGATTCTGAAGCTTCATTTTTTTCAGTCATAGACCTCAAGAACGCGTTTTTCAGTGTCCCCATTCATCCAGACAGTCAGTTTCTTTTCGGATTTTGTTTAAATGGAAGGAGCTATATGTTCACACGCGCTCCTCAAGGTTTCACAGAAAGTCCTAGTATTTACAGTCAAGCACTCAAGAGACAACTAGACAACATTCACATGCCAACTGACACTGCCCTGCTCCAGTATGTCGATGATCTCCTGATCACAGCCCGTTCTGAATGTGCTTGCGAGCGAGCATCCCTTACAGTCTTGTATTTTCTAGCCGAGATGGGACACAAGGTGTCCCCTTCGAAGCTTCAATTCTGTGTCCAGCAAGTGGTCTACTTAGGACACTTACTGTCCAAGAGGGGTAGGCAGTTGACACCAGACCGTATTCAGTTAATAGCGAGTCTTCCTCAGCCCAAGACCCAGAAGGAGGTACGTGCTTTTATTGGCCTCACTTCTTACTGCAGACAATGGATTCCTCAGTATGCATTTCTAGCTAAACCACTGATACAGTTAACGACACAGGAGGCAGCCGTATCGACTGTTCTCCCTTGGACATCTGAACATACACTTAGTTTCAATGAGTTAAAGAAAGCCCTATGTCAAGCCCCAGTTCTAGCAACACCGAACTACAGTAAGTCTTTTACACTTTTCGTCACTGAACGTGAAGGTACAGCATTATCAGATCTCACACAAGATCAAGCAGGACAGTACAAGCCCTGTGCTTATTTTTCGAGCACATTAGATCCTGTAGCCCAGGCTCTGCCTGCGTGCCTCAAGTCAGTTGCAGCCACAGCACTAGCTATCAGACAAAGTGATTCCATAGTATTAGGACATTCCTTGACAGTACAAGTCCCACACTCCGTGGAAGTTCTTTTAAACCGAACACAAACTCAGCACTTGACAATTGCACGTTTAACAGGTTATGAATTGACACTGTTCCAGCCACACATAGAAATCAGACGCTGCAACGTTTTAAATCCTGCTACATTGTTACCATCAGTTACTTCGAATTCTGCCACACACGACTGTGTGGAAGTAGTTAACATCATGACAAAGCTAAGACAAGATCTGACAGATATTCCATTACCAGATCCCGACCTGACACTTTATGTGGATGGTTCATGCATGAGAACTAGTACAGGAGAACTAGTAGCCGCGTATGCAGTGACTACTGACACCGAAGTTATAGAGACACACCGTATTGACACCCTGTCTGCTCAAGCAGCAGAGCTAGTTGCTCTGACTCAAGCCTGCATACACGCCAAGAACCTGAAAGTTAATGTTTACACCGATTCACGTTACGCATTTGGAGTTGTACACGACTTCGGAGTGCTCTGGCAAGAGAGAGGTTTCATGACTTCTCATGGAACCAAGATACAGCATGGTCTCCTCATTCAAGCTCTGTTAGATGCAATACATTTACCGACATCCATTGCTATCATGAAATGCAAAGCACATACGAAAGTTACTGACACTATTTCTCAAGGTAATGATCTAGCAGATCGCACAGCCAAGCTTACAGCTCAGACTCCAGACATTCCAGTTAATAAGACACCGACACACACTCCAGATCCGACTACATGTATGACAGTTAAGGACCCTACTCAAGATGTCATAGATATCCAGTTACATGCTACTCCCGATGAAATCAAGAAATGGTCCGAACAAGGAGGGGTCCAGACAGATCAGGGATGGGTAACAAAGGGTAGAGCCACATGGTTTCTCCCCGACTCTATGGTTCAAGTCATTATTAATACCGCACATAGTCCAGCACATTTAGGAGAAAAAGCCATGTTAGACAGTATCCAGAACATTTGGTTCAACAAGCATTTACGGGCTGCAGCCAAGCAGAAAGTCCGTACCTGTATGATATGTTGCCAGTTTAATCCAGGTAAAAGTGTCCCGGTGGAACAAGGTGGTTTCCAGCCCCCTGACCACCCTTTTGAAGTCCTCCAGATGGATTACATTCAGATGGAGCGATGTCGAGGTTTCAAGTATGTCCTTGTAGTTGTATGCGCTTTGTCCAGGTGGACGGAGGCATATCCAGTTCCAGATTACACAGCCGCGACCACTGCCAAGCAGTTGGTTCGTGAGTTCTTCCCCCGTTACGGACTCCCTAGAGTCGTATATTCTGACAACGGCCAGCCATTCTCATCTGAACTCATGAAACACGTGTCCCTTTTGTTAGGGTACCAGTGGAAGTTCCATTGTGTACGCCATCCTGAAGCAGCTGGTCTCGTAGAGAGACATAATCAGACCCTGAAAATCCGAATTGCAAAAGTTTGTCAAGAGAAAGGTGTAGACTGGCTCATAGCTCTGCCAGTTGCTTTGTTTTATATGCGCATGGTCGCACATTCCAGATCAGGTCTGTCCCCGTATGAGGTCGTTTTCGGCCGCCCCCCTAACATGTGGGGTACTCCTAGACCCCGAAGTATTACCGATGTTTCCAGTAATATGCTGACAGATTACCTAGCTTCCTTGATGTCTGCCCTCAACTCTTGTCGTTCACAGGTTGCTGCCGCATTTCCAGACAATACCGAGGTGGCACCGCATGAAATCGTTCCCGGATCCATGGTCCTAGTGCGAAATTTCGATCGCTCAAGTCCGCTGGAGCCTCGCTGGAAGGAGCCCCGACAGGTCCTCCTCGCCACCCGTACAGCCGTGAAGTTGGAGGGACGCAAAGGCTGGGTGCATCTTTCGCATATTAAAAAATTTTATGGACTGGCACCTGTCTCAAAGAACATTTCCGAGGACTCAAAGGACTGCCAAAGTACTATTCTTAAGGACTGTCCCGCAAAAGACACTGATACTGCACCCTCCCTGTTAGAGACAACTCCGCAACAGGAGTATAAGCAAAAGCTAAGGTCTAGTAAAATAAGTCAGCCAGTTTGATTGTCTAAGTCCTCCCCTAGGTGAAACGGTTAGACCGGTTTCTGACATGTATAAAATAGACCCCCATAGTGAGAGAGTTAGTCAAAACTCAATCCGATGTATCGTTTTTCTATGTTTCATATTATTTCTCAGTGTTATGATTTCCTGCACCAGTTATGCATTTTATCTGTATTTTCCAGTTTCTCATGTAAATAAGTCTTCTAATGTTACAGTAGAGCACACGTTTAGTGATCTGCCTCCTCATGAACTCTCTTACCGCCTCGCTATGCGTAATAATTCTTTTATCCGCATGTTACATTATTCACACCAGACCAGCAATGCCACAAATTGCTGGGTGTGTGGTCGACTCCCCCCTTTCCAGACCCCGAAGGGAGTTCTGCCACTCTTTCCTTATCCATTTTCACATAATGGTTTGTGTGGAGCATGGTCCACGTTAACGTCATCCTCAACAGATATGTCTTTTCTTAACAGTACATGTTTCCCAGAAAAGCAAGGTCTTCCCCACAGAACAGGGTTAGATCTAGAAAACGAAGTTTACAATTTAGGTAATTATTCTTCGAATTTCATGGTCCTGAATGTTCAGTCTGATTCCACTCCAGACTTACCTGCTATTTCAGTACTACCAGTCAAAGGCGAATTATGTGTTAGAAATAATGGTTCCGTACATGTAGGCCATAGTGATTGTACTACTATTGTCAAATATAGTGACAGTGGGAAATCTATTTTCAAAGCTTCACGCCATTCTTATTTTATTTGTGGTCAGACCGCATATGTTCGTCTGCCCCTCGATTGGGAGGGAACCTGTTACATTGCCTTCCTACTGCCACCTGTTTTCCTAGCTCCATCTGATTATCATAGAAACACACATCTAGTACACATTAGACATAGAAGGGAGTCCCCCATTGTCGATTATACTGAAACTGCTCTAGAACAGTATACAGATTTCAATAGAGGTTTCTTCTTCTTTATAGGACCTATCCAGAATAGTAAGCTAATTCGTAGGTTAACCAGAACCCTTGAAGCAGTAGTCAATGAGACTGCCTCTGCCCTAGGTAACTTAACTGAAGAGCAATCTGCTATGAGATTTGTCGTTTTACAGAATCGTCTCGTCCTTGACGTCATATTGACCGATAGGGGCGGGGCCTGTAGGGTCATCGGATCTAGTTGCTGCATTTTTATTCCAAATAACGCGCCGTCTGTTTATTCAGCTATAACCAGACTCCATAAAATTGCCCATCTGTTACACCAAGATCCAGGCACCTGGACATGGTCGGGTTGGTTCTGGAATATAATTTCCGCTTGGGGATGGAAAGTCTTGTCCTTTCTAGGTATTGCAGTAGCGATCATATTCAGCTGCTGCCTCTGTATACAATGTGGCCCTGCGATTTGCGGCATTTGTGCTACCTCTTGTATTCCTAGTCCCAAGTCCCGTTCTAAAACCCGTTCCCAGAAAATTCGAGACGAGCAAATGATACTGTATGAAATGATAGATGGTATCATGAATATTGATGTTTCCTGATGGAAGCGTAGTGACAAGGAGGGAATGTGGAAAAGTAAATTTTGCCATGTTCTGTGTCCCTACGCGTCCTCCATCATATGTTATCTGTGCATGATTAATATGCATATGTATTCCCTATGTTCGATTAAAGACGCAATTACAGTTGTGTCCACCTCTAGTATGTCAGTTTCCAGTTCTCGTGAATACTACGAATATCAGGCCTATGTAAAGTTACGTTGCCACGTTTCTCAGTGTGCACGTTATTCCATTGTAAAGTCCCCGTTTCTAGGCCTCAAAAGGGCCTGGACACCAGATTCAGCTCCTGACTCCTGAAGCCTCGCTGAGGAGCGATACAGCCCCCACCTGTATCCCTGACCCTTCACTTACTTCCTGCCTCGCAGTGCCCGGTTCAGCCTAGCTCTGCCTCTGAGTCTGCCAAGAGTATGTTATGATTCCAGTTATCAGTTCAGTCCTCCTTCTCTGCATTCCTAAAGCTACTGAATCGCATCAATAGTTTCCGTCATTGTCTAGCCTTTACGTCTCCATGTAAGAGAAATACTGCATTTAATGATCATTTAATATTCTTCATCACGCACTACATGTAGAATAATGCATGCTCCAGTCTTAGAGTCTGTTCGCCTTTACCCCGATAACTTTTGGATTCTATCAACATGTTCTCTAAACATCAGATACTAGATACTGCTTAGGTACATGTCGCCCTGACTCTCCAGACTTCAGTCTCTGCTCCTAGCACAGAGTTCGAAGCCCCCAGCTTCTCCTAGTAACACGTCATTGCCAGTTTGCGCGCACCATTAGGTCAGAGGTCCCGGCTCCTTAGGTAGCCCCCTCCATGTTTCCGCCCCATTCATGACATATTCTGTTACGTTTACATCACATGTCTATGTATACGCCCCTGTTACACCCATTTTTCACCCTTATCTTTCGCGACTGCTATTGACCACACCCACTGCTCCGCCTATCATATGTATTGTAATGCAACTGTTTTAGTATATATGATCGTGTATTGTTATTAAATGTTAGCGCGCTCATCCCAGATCCAGCCCCGGCAGCTGCCGGGCCACTCTAGTCCTGTCGGGGCCCCCTGTCAGGCCCTGCCATCCTATTCCTATGCAGGTTGTCCTGTTCCTGTCCTTTATGCTGTAATAAACCTGCAAAACTCCTACTACCTCGAATCTTGACTCTTATTTATTGAGCTATCTGTTACTCATTTATCCATTCAAAAATAGAGGTATTATTTATTTATTTACCACACTAGTCCCCTGCAAACTGCAGGTAAAAGCAGTCAGCGGATCCGAAGAATCGCTGGCCAACGGGCCCTCTGTGGGATTGCCCAAAGACAGGTGGTCCAGAGCATTGTGGTAGTTGTAGTCCCGCCAATCCAGCCACTATCCTCCACACTCAATGCTGCATCTACAGGGAACCCCGTGCAACCTTCATTTGATGTCAGCAGCTGTGTATCTGCTGTGTATCTGTTGTGTTTTTGTATTCTGTTTCTTGCAGCACCTTGTAAGCAATAAAACCAGCATACCAGAGGCCCCCGTTCATCACTAAGGACAGCAAAGACAACTCTGCACCTAATTACACAATTCTGAAGAGCACAATACAGTTCTTTCACAAAGAGTCCAAAAGGAATCCCAAATAATTCACAATGCTTGTATCCCACTTTTATTCAAACAAGTGACAGCAAGTACCTCACTTGAGCTTTGACAAATTACAGCAAGAAGACTTGTACTATCTCTATATCACACAAGTTGCCAGATTGTTTTTAACATCTTTATCCTTGAATTTCTCAAATCTTATGGTAAGACAAAAAGGCAATTGCACAATGGGAATAGCCTATGCGTTTCGTCCCTATTCACATGGGACTTCTTCAGGGCACCACTTCAACTTGTGGGAAGTCTGGTCTTTAACCAACTTGAATAATGCCAAAAACCTCTAATGTATTATTAGAACCTCCAGGGTCTCTTCTGTAGATCCAATAGTTAGTAAACCCCTCTACGTATGAATACAAAACAAGGGAACCCAAATAGAATCGGTCAGGAACCTTGGGAAGCAACCTTTTACAAGAGACAGTGGTCCCTGTGATAGTGAAGAATATATATGCAATGAATATAGCCTCAATCAGTACAATATTTGAGCTAATATCCAGCCTAAGGTGATTTTAATATGCAGAAAAATTACAACAGAACACAAATGTGAGTCAAATAACAGTGGGATACAAGCCTGTATCAGTGAACCCACATATCAAACAAATAAATAAAGTAAAAAGGCTCAGGCAGTTCGTGGTAGTTATATAGGGTAATACATGAATAGGGAAACAACAATTATGGGAAGGTCACCTTTACACAAATTACATACAAGAATCACTGTGTATAAGGTTGACAACTAGGTCGACGGCGTTTCGATCCTTATCTGTAGGATATTGGATCATCATCAGGATTATCAGATAAAGTGCCTGAAAACAATTGCCTGTAATTTATTGTATCTTTAACATGGAAATAAAGAAGAAAAAAAGGAGGAGAAAGAAATGTATAAGGTGGTAAGTCAGGGATTAATAATGCAGATAGCGCAAAAAGAGACCAGTGAAAGGAATTGCGGCAACATGATAGCAGATGCTGATCTATTTTATGCATGAAGAAGGTGTGATGCCTAAGGTTCTGACAGTCGGGATGACGTGAGGGTAGAAAAGGAGTCACAACAACCATGCATTAAAAAGGTCATGAACCTTATGCATAGAACCGGTAATGGTGATGTAGCGGGATGCCATAATTGTGGTGTGTATTGTTAATAAGTGCTGCTTAACTTAGTGGTTAAAACCAGTGTGCGCGCGCTTCTTCAACAACATTTGGAACAAGGCGAGTACCTGTAGTAAAGCCCAATGGGTATGGGCTGGAGGGACCGTATCCGGATTGCAGGCGTGGCCTACGGCCTGAGAATTAGATGAGGAGGGCATTAAGGGATTGTGGGCCGCGGCAGTGGAATAAGGGTAAGGGATTGTGTGTGGCTTACCCTGGAATATTGGATATAATCACAGAGAGACTCTTAATGAACTGAATCAGTGTCTTCGCAATAGACATCATAGTAGTCAGATTTTAATGGGCTGAACGAGAGGAAATAGCAATGTGAAGTAAGCTGGGGCGCGGTGGAAACGTTCTAAGGCCAGAGTGAGGGTGTTCTTATCTCAAATTAAGAGCAATGCTATGTTGGTCCCAGGTCGGCACGAAATGGGCCTGAAAAGAATACATCAAAACTTGAGGCTAGATCCTCCTTGTGGTGCGCAATTGGGTAGAGGGGGAAGCTGGAGCAGGCGCTTACCCAGTATGTAGCTCGTAACGGCGTACTTATGTAGACGCAATCCAAGGAGAAAGATCAGAGTCCTTGGAGGGGTTTAAATGAAGAGGACTCATTGATCTTGTGACTGAGGGAGTCCGGTTAAATATTGCCCGTGGTTTCTAGAGGAGATATGTGATCTGAAAACCCAGCGGCCATCTTAGAGTGGGGATATGCAAACTCACAGCCAGAGAGTACCCTAAAAGATTAGTACGCAATGCTCTAAAAAGAGCTGGTATTGCCCTAGAGAATGCCTACTCAGACCCAAATCTAAAACAAGCATTGGAAATGCAATAGGTCTCAGATTTATTTGAGTTAGAGCTAATGGCTTTATAAATGGCAATGTCTTTTATCCATGTGTTATGGAGTGTATGCATGTGGTGTGTAATGGAATTATGTGGTTTGTATTGGAATTGTTGACCCTGCACTCACTACTCTGCACTCACTACTCTGCACTCTGCTCTCACTACTCTGCACTCACTACTCTGCACTCACTACTCTGCACTCACACTCTGCACTCACACTCTGCACTCACACTCTGCACTCACACTCTGCACTCACACTCTACACTTACCACTCTGCACTCTGCACTCACTACTCTGCACTCACTACTCTGCACTCACACTCTGCACTCACACTCTGCACTCACACTCTGCACTCACTACTCTGCACTCACTACTCTGCACTCACTACTCTGCATACTCACTCTGCACTCACTACTCTGCATACTTACTCTGCACTCACAGTCTGCATACTTACTCTGCACTCACTACTCTGCACACTCACTCACTACTCTGCACTCACTACTCTGCACTTACGACTCTGCACTACTACTCTGCACTCACACTCTGCACTCACACTCTGCACTCACTACTCTGCACTTACTACTCTGCACTCACTACTCTGCACTCACTACTCTGCACTCACAACTCTGCACTCACAACTCTGCACTCACTACTCTGCACTCACTACTCTGCACTCACTACTCTGCATACTCACTCTGCACTCACTACTCTGCATACTTACTCTGCACTGGCACTCTGCACTCACACTCTGCACTCACTAGTCTGCACACTCACTCACTACTCTGCACTTACTACTCTGCACTCACTACTCTGCATACTCACTCTGCACTCACTACTCTGCACTCTGCACTCACACTCTGCACTCACACTCTGCACTCACACTCTGCACTCACAACTCTGCACTCACCACTCTGTACTCACCACTCTGCACTCACAACTCTGCACTCACAACTCTGCACTCACAACTCTGCACTCACAACTCTGCACTCACAACTCTGCACTCACTACTCTGCACTCACTACTCTGCACTCACTACTCTGCACTCACTACTCTGCACTCACACTCTGCACTCACACCTCTGCACTCACTACTCTGCACTCACTACTCTGCACTCACTACTCTGCACTCACTGCACTCACACTCTGCACTCACACTCTGCACTCACACTCTGCACTCACACTCTGCACTCGCTACTCTGCACTCGCTACTCTGCACTCACTACTCTTAACTCACCACTCTGCACTCACACTCTGCGCTCACACTCTGCGCTCATACTCTGCACTCATACTCTGCACTCACACTCTGCACTCACTACTCTGCACTCACTACTCTGCACTCTGCACTCACAACTCTGCACTCACAACTCTGCACTCACAACTCTGCCCTCACAACTCTGAACTCACTACTGTGCACTCACTACTGTGCACTCACTACTCGGCATTCACTACTCTGCATTCACTACTCTGCACTCACTACTCTGCACTCACTACTCTGCACTCACACTCTGCACTTACACTCTGCACTCACACTCTGCACTCACACTCTGCACTCACACTCTGCCAAGCATTAGTAGTCCCGTTGAAAAGAGATCTGTTTTAGTCAAGACTGCCGTTGACACCTTGAGGGCCTCTGTGTGGATCAGAAGGATATTTAGAAGGGTATTTAGCGTCAAGAAACTCTGGAATTCAAGCACTCTGCAAATAACAGAAATACATTAAAAAAACAGGGAGACTTTATTAGGGATATTTCATTCTGAAATAGATAACAGCTATTCGTGAATAAAGGTATCATTTTATAAGAGACACTAGGCCTATCAGGCTACTAGGGGAACAGGACAAAGCTAGAACCATCTTTAAAGATCTAGCTAAGTGCCAAGCACCAACTAGTACCATAAAAATGATCATCTACTTCTTGAAGCCACGCCCTCATGAAGGGCTTCTACAAAAAGCGGTTCTTGGTCACATTGAGAATGTTTGGTCCCCCGGATGATAACTGTGGTGTGCAGAAGACTGATGCTTTTTCTGTTTCGTCAACTACATAGAAGGAGCAATTGTTGGCCTGCCTACGGTACACAGAACCTGCAATATATGTGACTGTGATACAAATATTGAGAACCACGTATGATTTTTCAGTTCCTGACAAATCACTATATTAAGTTTTTTTTGCTCTTTAATGAAGCAATACAGAAAGATATTTAGTTGAAAGTGATTCTATTTATAATAATTTTTGTCTGTTGATATCATTTTGATATCATTTTATGCTGCCAATAGGCTATATATATATATTTTTTATAAACCGAAAATAAGCAGTATTTAATTAGTAACATTGTGATGTCTTCTCGGGTATTGTGCAAATTAAGCTAAAATTGTGCTAAGGGCATTGTTCAAACTGCCAACACATGCACCTCAGGGCAGTGTGAATACCTGGAAAGGAAACCAGCATGCGCACACACACAGCTAAAATATAAAGCAAGAGAGGCGAACGCGCAGTGCTGCTCGTGCGAGGAATGGTGTTTACTGTGTGGGGCTAACGTGAGCACGCGCGCCCACCATCTGCCTTGCTCTCCCAGCAACTGTCTTCAATTACCGCCAGCCATGACAGCTAGTAATTGAAGATTTATGACCTTCTCCTGCTCGTGTCCGCACGGAATATGCAGGAAGTGGAGAAACTGTACAGACTATGGCCTATTGCGTGCTGACTTCTAAAAAGACAGGCATGCAAGGCCCAATCGCCATGCAGATGGCAAAAAACGAACACGAAAAATCACGAGCATTCAGGAATGTTTGGGTTGCTTCTCGGACACTCTGATTATAGGACTCTTGGCTCCGCCCACACTGCTTCGCAGTGTGTGACGTAGGCCCGAGCCCTAAAAACACTCAACCGCATTGTATATGTCACCACTTTCTCCCTATCCTCACACAACTTCGTAAAAGCATACTAAAACATTGGAATGTCATCCATGCATGAATACTGAACCTAGACAGACCTCTCTTCGCATTCAAGAAGAATAAAAACATTAAGGACCAGTTGGTCTCACGCGACTAATAGGAGGAAGTGTCAGTAGTCACTGTAGCAGACCCCCAATGGTAAGGTGGTAGGAAACCTTGAGGATGAGCTGGACTCACTTCTCCTGGAGGAGAAAAAGCTTGAACTTGAGGAGAGGAGACTAGCCCTTGAGGAAAGAAGGTTTAAGTTGGGCCTTAGGCCCAAAGATGGTGGCAGCAACATTAGTACCAGGGAGAAGGAAGAATACTTTTACCCTACGATCCCCAAAAGAATTGTCCCTTAGAGGATAGCGCGCGCACACACACACACACACACACACACCTCTCTACTTTGGGAGTTATCCTCAGTGAAGGACAGAGACAGACTTCTGACCCTTAATGAGGAGGTAGCAGAGTCCTGTCAGCATATGAAGGAGACCTTGATAGAAGGATTTGGACTCAATACTGAGGAATACAGATTGATGTTAACGGACACCCATAAAGGTCAAAACCAGACACGGGTGGTCTTTGTGGACTCTTCAGCCAAAGCACTATGAGGCTGAATAAAAGGCAATGAGATGAACACATGATGGGCTGTATATTTTAATAATGAATTATCACATTTTAACTAATTGTACCACTGAGAAATTGCATAAGCTTTTGGTGGATTCTAAGTTGTCTTCTCACATACAGCTGGGGAGAATAGATGACAAATGTGTCAGAACTGGGGTGTCCAGAAAGACCCATGGAAGAGTGACCATATAAAAAAGGGTTCACAGACTTCCCATCAGAGGAAGGAGGTGAGTAACAAACAAGACACAAAAAAGGGTTCTCTAAATGCCCCCAAATACTTCTCCGGTGGGTGGGCCCCAAGATGTCTCCCAGTCCAAAAGTAAAGGGTACCAAGATAAGAATTGGGATTGAGCAAAGGCTTCTGTGTTTTGTCATAACTGTCATCAGGAAGGTCCATAAGCAAGGATATGCAGCATCCTCCAAAATGTCCCCAGTTGTGGACAATCCAAGGAATTAGCTAGCATAGGAACAGGTAAAAATGCGCTGGAGAGGTCGGAGGGTACAAAGAGGGTACTTTAGTATCCCTGGGTGGGTGGACATCAAAGCCCTGGCTGTCTTACTCCCTTAGCTTGGAGAACTACAGACAAAGGGCAAAGATCAATAGCACAGAGTTAGAAACTCTAGGGGATACAGGTGCCAGTGTGATTATGGTGGCAGCTAGACTAACTTCCCCTGACCAAATGTAGGATGCTGTCAGTCACCAGGTTACCAGTGCTGACAATGAGACTAACCTCCATCCAATGACCTTTGAACGCTTAGAATGGGGAGGGGATTACTGACCCAAAGATGGAGGTTGTATTCCCTTTCCATCTCAGTGGAGTGTCTGTTGGCAAATGATCTTGAGACTTGTGCATGGGCATATGTGGAGAGGAAGGCTCATGCAGAAATGTTAGTCTCCCTGAGTGGGTGTGTGTTACTTACTACTAGAACATTGGCAACACATCAAGGAAGTCATGGGAACTTGGATCCTGAAACAGTGGACCAAGGACCCAAAGCAAGAGAAAGGGCAAGAGGTCTGCTAATGCAGCTTCTGAGAGGTCACTGGACCAGGGGGAGACTTCTGTCGTGGGAGATGCCCTGGTGACTGAGAAGGTAACTGCAGCTGATGGAGTATGACCTCACTTGACAGAACTCTTAATTGCAGGGTGACCCTCCAGAGAAGACCTATGTCAACGGCAAAAGCCATGCCCTTGAAGGCCTTAGGCAACAAGCTGCAAGGCACTTACAGGGTGATGTCAATGGAACCCATAGGGTCTACTGGGAAGATGGGCTTCTGTACATTGAGGCCAGGGAACACAATCAGGGGCAGCCAGGGGAGTGTTGGTCCCTCGAAAGTACAGAGAGTTCATCCTTACCTTTGTCCATGATATCGCCCTGGCTGGATATCTGGAATAAAGCAAAATCTGTGAGAGGTTGGTTGCCCATTCTTATTGTCCCCAGATGTTTGAAAAAGTGAAAGATTGTTGTTGCTCCTGTGTGACTTGTCAACCCAGTGGCAAGACAGGCTCTCAACCAAAGGTTCCATTAATTCAACTACCAGTGGTTTCAACTCCTTTTGAGAGTTCAGGAGTGGTCTGATGCTTTATTCACACAGCAGAATATTTATACAGATTCAGTCAGCAGGCAAAAACAGGGAAGTGGCAAGCAGTGATTTCCAACAAGATGTGTCAAGGTATGGGCGTGTCTTGTGTCTCGTGAGAGTGCATGCAATGTGTCGAAATGTGCTCACTTCAGTTGAAGGCCCTTCCTCATCCGGGGGGGGGGGGGGTTATCTCTCAGCTTTGAGTCAAGAACAGGAACTATCTTTTAAAACAGGAACTATCTGGCTGGTTCCCAGAATTGGCAGAACCACAGAAATGTGTGGTCAATGAACTAAGATGCCAGGTGCAGGGTGTCTTACAGTCAAGAACAGGAACTATTTCTTAAAACAGGAACTATCTGCTGCTGGTTCCCACAATTGGCAGAACCACAGAAATGTGTGGTCAATGAACAGGGGTGCCAGAGGCAGGGTGTCTTTCTTGTGGGTCTGAAGACAAAATGGATGTCACACACAAAATGGGTGCTTGTCTGAATAAAAAAATGGCTACCAGGCAGAAACAGGGAAATGATGGGGCACAATTGTCAATTTTATTTCCTAATTGCCACTAGATACCTAGAGGCAATTCTCCTCAAGATTCATCAAGACGGCAACTGCTCCTACAGTAGCAAAGGCCTTCCTTGGTAGCTTTACCAAGGCTGGGTTTCCTAAAGAGGTGGTCTCTAAAAGAGGGACTAACTTCATGTCTAAATACCTAAAAGCTATGAGGGATGAATATGGTGTGAGCTACAACTTTACTACCCCTGTCACCCTCAGGCCAAGGGCTGAGTTGAATGGTTCAACAAAACCACGAAAGGCATGATAATGGGCCTCACTGAAAAACTCAGAAGGAGATGGGATGTCTTGTTACCTTGCCTACTTTTGCCTACAGAGACGTGCCACAAAAGGGGGTTGGATTCAGCCCTTTTGAACTTTGTTTAGCCATCCTGTAAGGAGTCCACTGAGTCTTGTAAGTAAAGGATGGTCGAGACCTCTCAGAGAGCACAAGCAGGACATAGTGGATTATGTACTAGGCCTATGTTCACAGATGACAGAGTAGCTGAAGACGGCAAACAATAACCTAGAGGCCAGCCAGGAGCTTATCAAGCACTGGATCGACCAGAAGTCAGCACTTGTTGAGTCAGCTGGTGTGGGTGTTGAAGATTGTGGCTCCCAGGGCCCTCCAGAACAAGTGGAGTGGGCCCTATTCAATCTTGGAGAAAGAAGGGGGAAGTCACCTACTTGGTTGACGTAGGCAAACCAAGGAGTCCTCATGGAGTTCTCCACGTAAATTGCCTAAAACCCCACCAGGACAGAGCTAACATGACCATGCTTGTGGTCACTGATGGAGGACAAGAGGAAGAAAGTGAACCCCTCCTTGATCTGCTGTCTAACAACCCACAGGATGGGTGCTCTATTGCTAAACATATCACTCCAAGGCTAGGACTTCTGGAAGAGAGTGAGGGAGTGTGCACAGTGGTGGTGGTGGTGGGTAGGGTGGCGTTTTCCAGCACATGTTCCTAGCTCGGTCAGTCATATTGGGCTGCTAAACACATGTAACACACTTACTGCCTTGCATGTGGTGCGCGGCTTTCGCTCAGGGGCGGTGCGGTGACTGTGTGGCTACTTGGAGCAATTTCAGGCCACTCACTCCCTACATCTCCAGAGACCTCTGCTTTATTCGCATGGACAAAGAGGCGAGCCATGCCCTGGACCTTGAAGCCAGAGAGACGGTGAAGTGCAGAGGAGTAGATGGTCCAAGGGCTTGGTGAGATGGAGTGGAGTGGTGCGCGCGGGAGAATGGGAAAGCTGGAAACAAGGTAGTAAGCATTAAACCTTTGGTACACTAGGCGATGCAGCGCGCTCCTTTCTCTGAGCTTTTCTGTGCCGTAAGTGTCAATCCGAGTAAATCCATCTCAAGACCATCACAGACTCGCCGATGGCTCTATGACCAGTACTGTGATAAAATGATACACTTGCATTAAAATCATAAGGGGGATTGCAGGGAGAAGGCCTCAGGGCGGTTCAGAAACAAAAAAGAAGAAGCACGGTGAACCGATAGTTTAATCCGCTTGCAGCCATTTCCACACTGCCCGTATTACCCTCTTCCTTGTGTATGTGTTTGGCATCTGTTTGTAAAATGAAACACACAGACTGATTCATATTACTCTAACTGATTCGTATTATCTGGTGTAACGCATAGACCTCTCAGTCCTAAAGGATCCTAGGTGAAAACAAATATTAGTAAACTTCTATTTCCCACCCTCATGAGTGAGGATCAAAAATATATTTTAACTGTGCTAGATGAACTGGAACTAATTCTAGAACAGATTGCCTCAAATAAATTAATGACAACCAGGGACTTATTAATAATAACTTATTATTTTTCCAATGCCCACCCACCTTGGAGGATGATTATCCAGACTTAGGGGCCCATTAGGATGGCGGGCGGACTTTGTCCGCCCGCCATCCTGTCGTGGGAAGGGACCGTCCGCCATAAGGGTGGGGTTCCCGTGTGTGGAATTAGGATGCCCCCGCCAGAGTGGCGGGTGCATCCCGCATTTTTAACATTGCGGCGGGCGGTGCTGAAAGCACCGCCTGCCACAATGCTAAAAATGCATGTTGTGCGTTTCAAAGCACAACATGACAGGCACCACGTGGTGCCTGCCATGTTGTACTTTGAAACGCAGGGGGGTACCATGTGCACCCCCCACACTCCCCCCCTTCACCCTGGGGGCCCGTAACGGGCCCCAAAAGCAAAGACCGTATGCCGCCGTGGAAAGGCATAGGACCGCAGGCATCGTAATATGGCTGGCGGTGTCTCGCAGTGGGGTGGGGGAAATGGCATCCTGGGCTACCCCCACATTTGTTTCTGGAAAATTCCTCCCTTCCTAAAGCTCCAAGAAGTCTGGGGTGACAAAAGGGGGTGTGTGTGTCTGTATGTGTGTGTCTATGTGTGTCGGTGTGTGTGTCTGTGTTTTTTGCGGCAAGCCCTTAAAAGTGTAAGTGAAGCAGAGAACAGCTCTGCCTACAGCCATCTAGGCATAATTGTCCACCCTGCCTACAATCAGTCCCTATTTATCTCCCTTTCTGACAGGAATACACAAACCTCAACAGCAGAGCCATTCACAGGCATGTGACCCAAGACACTGGCAGAGGCACAGACGGCTCGGACAAGAAAACTGCAACTTTCTAAAACTAACATTTTCAGAATTGGGGCTTAAATTCAGACTTTACAATTAAAGATATTTTAAATTGCAATGATTTTCGGTCTAAATATGATATTGCAAACTGTTCATAACCAAAAGTTTTTTTCTATACACAATTTGTATTGCTCTTAGTAAAAAAAACATAAATAACATAATTCTTCAAGATACTTATATCATTAATATATATAATACATGTAAATCAAATATAGATATAAACCTAAACATGCATGGCCTTAACATATATGGGACCTATTCTTCTTAATCTGAGAGTGCTCCCTCTTAAAAATGAGAAAGAGCCACTGGTCTCTATAATACTCATAACCGTAGTATAATCCTACTTCCCACCCTAAATTTAAATTATTTGAGCTGTAGCTCCTACTCTTTGTGAGCATAACTATTCTTTGGCTTCAATTCAAATCATCTTAAGTCGCCATTGTAAAAAAACTGGTGGCTCCGCCACTTTCCATTTGGACTTGGCGACTATAGATGCAATAAAAATATACTGTCGCTGTCTAATAGATAAGTTAAGTGTATCACTGATTCCAAAAATTACAGTTTTGGGTTCAGGGACAAGGACTATTTGAAGCTTTTCGCTAAGCCAGTATAAAATTTGCTTCCAAAATTTTGTTAAAGCCGAACATAAAAATCAAATATGGAACAATAACATCTAAGGAGCAATTTCATCAAAAACATGTCCCCAGAATCGAAGAATACATTTTATGAAGATGAGATGGAGTATAATAAATTTGACACTTACACAAAAATACCATGCATTTGAAATTGGCACCCCTTATAGCTTTATGCGCCCAAATGTTGTATGCCTTCCATGATTGTAAATCGAACCTGTAGTGTTCTGAATCTTTTGTAATGCTTGTGGTACTACTTTTGCATGCAGTTATTCTCTACCCGTCTGGTCTCCTTCACATAAGTATGGCTGATTAGATTCGCCAGAGCATCTTTGGGGAATTGAAAGATCCTTCTAAAGTTGCGAAGTTGGAGAAAAGAAAAAGTAATGTAGAGGGGAGTCCCGGATTAGTCGATAGTAATTTATCCCAAGATTTCATTGCCCCTGTTTAAGAAAATCGCTGAAATTATCTAACCCCACCTTCTCCCAAGTAATTATACTTTTGTCACTTATATGGAGACCTATCCCACTACTATGTGCAATCAGGATTTCAGGATGAAGAAGATAAACTGGTACTCCTCCGTCAATTAAAAAAATCTAGCCGCAATAACCTGAGGCATCTTATATCTGCTACCCTTGGGTAGCCTTCGCATTGTGATAAATGGAACAAGCTGCATGCCACTTTCTAGAAGCATTTGTTTAAGATAGAAGTTGCCTCCCAAATTGTGTTTAGAAACTGATCTTATACACCAATTGATAAATGCTGCCAGATGATATTTTTTTTAATGGGGGAGTGAAAGACCACCTACTTGAATAGATAGCTGTAGAGTCTCTAGCTTTGTGTGAGGTTTTTACCTGACCAGACAAAATTTCAAAGCATTTGATCTAACTCATGAAAAAATGTGGGCGGGACTTTGAATAATACATTTGAAAAAAGAAAAAGAGGGAGAATCATCATTTTTATAACAGCAAGTCTCCCTATTATAGAGAGCGGTAAGGCCTGCCACTGCATTAAAAGTTTCCAGGCTTATAAAGTGTTGGTTCATAGTTAAGCTGATATAGCTGCAAAAAATCATGTGACATGTATATGTCTCCAAGTATCTAATTGAACCAGTCCTTCAGACCTGGTTGGGCATATCAGAAGGAAGGATTTTGTCTGAACAGTTAAAAAGTAAAACCTCAGATTTGGAATGATTGATTTTATATCCCCCTAGATCCAAAAAAAAGTTTAATTTTATTGAAAACTTCCGAGATATTTTGTTTATCCACTGCCAAATACAAGATTATATAATCGGTGAAAAGCTTGAGTTTGGGAGTTCCTAACAGGATGCCTTGATTTGCGGATCTTGTCGTAACAGGGATGTTAATGGTTCTATAAATAGTGCAAAAAGCTCTGGTGACATCAGGCACCCTTGCCGAGGGCCTCATCTAATTTGTAGTGACCCTGCCGTATGAGAATTTATTACAATCTTAGCTTCCACGTTGCTATTGAAGTCCTGCAATGCATTTACGAATTGTAAAGGGAAATTACATTTTGAGAGAATAGCATACAGAATTTTCCATTGAACTAAATCAAAAGCTTTTCAGCATCAATCATAATATTCATTGTTTCTATCTTTTTATTGGTGTAATAATCAATTGCCTGCACTAGAAAGTTGGTATTCGTTGCCATAGTTCTTCCTGGCAAAAAACAGACTGGTCCCTGTGAACCACTTTGTGAGCATAGGCGGTTATCTAGCTGCCATATTTTTTGTAAACAATTTATTATCGCAGTTGAGTAGACTAATTGGTCAGTATGATCCCGGGTTATTAGGTGGGTTATCTTTTTTAACAAAGCTTACTATGACTGCCTCAGAAAATGACTTGAGCATGTGGCATCCTTCTAGAATTGCATTGAATAACTGTGCTAATGTGTCTTCCAGTGGAGGCAAAAATACCTTTTAAAATTCGGCTGGGAATCCATCACAACCACATGCTTTACCATTGAGGGAATCTTTAATGGCCCCTTGGATTTCATAAATTTTAATGGGGGCTACTATATGAGCTTGTTGGTTGCCACTGAGTTTTGGTATATCAATGACTTTGAGAAATTCTTCTATAGAAGCTGCGGAAGGCGACGATGGACACATATATATTTTCGTATAATGCGAGAGAATGACTGCATCAATATCTAACCCTTGGTCAACAAATTGATTTCTATTTTCATTATAAATAGATT
Source organism: Lissotriton helveticus (assembly GCF_964261635.1). NCBI lineage: Eukaryota > Metazoa > Chordata > Amphibia > Caudata > Salamandridae > Lissotriton > Lissotriton helveticus. Next base: position 839,411,946 of record NC_136065.1, read on the forward strand.
TGATAATAGCATTGTTACTTCTCTTTTTTATAGACCAGGGTAAAAACTTTCCGGCATGCTCACTTTCTTCATAAAATATTTGAAAGCATGTATTCTGATTGACAATAGTCTGAGAGTCGTAAAAATCTTGTCTAGCTTTTTCTAATCTAGCTTTATGTTGCTTGGGAATAATCGGTTATGTATCTCTGAACTGCTTGATCTAAATTGCACTGCAAGGTCACAACAGTAATCTTCTTTAATTTAGATAAGTTGGATTTGTATGATATTATCTAACCGCTAATATAGGCTTTACAAGCTTCCCAGATAGAGAAATACAAAGCAGACCCCCATTTCATTCTAGAAATCCCTTAATCTTAGCCCGCATATTCATGACCCATTCTTCTTCAGTTAATAAAGTCCTATCTAGAGTCCATTGAGGACATTTGTGCCTAGTAGGATTGATTTTGATTTTGATTACCAGGACTGAATGGTCGGAACATGGATTTGTGAGAATATAAGCCCTCCCCAGTTCCCATTGATGAGAGATTAAAAATAAGTCAATCCTAGAAGCGGAGTTGAATCTTTTAGAGAAACATTTATATTCATGTGACTGGGGATGTACTCGCCAAGGATCGATTAAAGCTAAGTCATGAATTAAAGTAGCCAATCTCTAGCTCCTCTAGGTTTCTTTTGAACTTTATTCTTACATGAAAAGTCTAAGTTTAAATTCCGCAATAAATTAAAATCCCTCCTAGAATAATGTAACCAAGAAGTTTCCAAAGAGCAACCTTAAGACCCTAGAGGGCCTCTGTGTCGTCCTCTATTGGGCCATAGAAGTTAACTATTTGAAAAACCTGTTCACCCATCTTCCAGTTTACTATAATCCACCTACCACTGGGACCTCTAATGATCTGCAAAGCTTCCCCCTGGCAATAGCGCGTGAACAAAACTGTGACCCCCTTAGTTGCTGCCCCTGCTGAAGCAAGAAAAGCTTGAGAGAAATAGCTAGGCAACCTAGGAGGAGCAGACTAATTTATCATGTGTGTCTCCTGAAGTAGAATAATCTGTATTTAGGCCGATACCGACCACTGTAGTGTGGTTTTCAATTTTGTCTTATTATTGGCCCCATTGATATTTCACGATGCTAACGGAATCATTTGCTGACCTAACATACTGGTTCTAAGTAGAGCCTGGATCTTTGATGACTGTTTTCTTTTGCATCATGTCTCCCCTCAACAAATAAAAGTGATAAAACCAGATTAAGATTCATCTTCAGAAATGTCTTAATATCTTGAATAGCAAATTTGGAGCCTTTACTAAACGCAATCCTTCTCTTTTTCTTCCAATCCCCCCCGAACTACAGTGCCCCCCACTACCTCCTAGCTCCCCCCTTTGGGGGTCCTACCATCACAGGCCCAGAGGTCAGCTTCCCCCCACCCTTGCCCCCTTTTCCCTTGAGTGAGCAGCTTGGGATGGTACTCGAAAGCTCATTTGTATAAGGAGCAGCCGGATGGCTTGAATTTATTTAAGGGTTGTTTGCCATATTTAGAAAGTTACACATAAAATCCCCACCCTACCCTCTTCCCTTTCCCCTCTTGGGGATCACCTGACTGGAATATCCATTCACCAATGCTGTTCCTCCTTACCCTCTTCCCTTAAGCTAAAATTCTTTAGCTCATGGTGCAGACAAAAATACATGTGATTGCTCTTTAAATAACACTCTCAGTTTGGATTGGTGCATAATTACAGCTGTTGCCCCACAATGTTTAACTTCATTGACCAGACGAACAAATTCACATCCCCTTCGTGCCGGTAGAATCAACATGTCTGAAAAAATGTAAAATGAGAATTTCTCTGCTGTGGAAAAAGATTTTTTTGAGATTGCCTGCGATAGGATCTGTTCTTTAATCCGCATGTCGCCAAAATTAGCCACAATTGTTCGAGGGTATTTGCTATTCGTATGCTGGACTGATGGTACTCGATGTGCCTGAACAATGGCGAGGTCTGTCCCTTATGCTACTTTTTCCGTCAATACATGTTTATGGAGTAAATCAGAAATCAGCTTTGTAACAGATGAGGCAGCTTCACAATCCTCAGATATTCCCACAAATCGTAGATTGGCAAGGCGAGCTCTATTTTCAACATCGTCGATCTTTAGCTGAAGATCTTCATGTCCAATCTGCATTTTTGGTAATGTCTTATCTTGATTATTGGAAGAGTCTTCTAGAGAAGAGACTTTCAGCTCTACCTAAGTCATGCAGGAGGCTAGTTGCTGGATGTTGTCGTTGATTTGCTCAAGCTATTTATTGGTTTCTTATGGGCCTTCTCTTGCAAGATCTTCATCCCGCGTAGCTCGCTTAGGCTCTGACTCAAGGTCGTCTGTACCGGAGAAGGCAGCAGAAGGTTGAGGAGGGAGGTAGATGCCACCTCCTATCCATGTTGAATTACATCATTAGATCTCGGGTGCTCCATCGTTTGAGCTGATGGTAACTCAGTGGTGATTTGAGTATTATTGGGCAGTGTGCAGCTGCCTTCCTGAATCTCTTTAGTTACGGCCCATGAGAATAGCGGATATGATTGTTTCCCTTTTTCCACATTTGGGGGTAAAGGTTAGGGGGTTTCGCAGGGAGTAGAGAGGCCAGTTTCTAGTATAGAGGTCGGAGGAGAGACGGTTTCAGAGCTTGAGCTGTATTCCATTCTGCTACTTGTTTCTTGATAAAGATTATTCCAGTCTCCCAGAAGAATGGAACTGTTGGTCCAGGATTTAAGGCAACTTTTTTTGTTTGTTGTGGTACTTGTAGACTGCCGGACTTATCCCCTCTAAGGCTCCGTTTAGCAGTACTCGTTTTCATAGAGGAATCTCTCGAAATGCGTTTCATCAAGATAGCAGATAACAGGCAACTGGTAGTAATTAGCAGGAAGCAGGCAGCAAAATGGAATATAAAAAAAAAATCCAACCTGCTAAGGTCCTTACTTTATGCCTTTTCTTTTCTTTTTTAACCTCTGAAGCAGAGCAGTAGGGCCGAAGCTATTGCTAGCGGTATTGCCAAGTAGCCACGAGCCGGATCTGTGCTACACGGATTGCCTCCACAACCACCCTTTATCCGCTCCTCCTGGGGTAAGACCTAATATCACACCACAGGTTGCATGTAACCACCTTTTTATTTTTTCTTCTCTTTCTTTCTTTTGAGTTCAACTAGTTTCTAGCCTCTTCTTTTCTCTACTTGCCTTTAATTGCCTTTGATTGCTGTCCCCGAGAAGTTGTGTTATCAAGAGAGGGTAATTCTCTGCCCTTTACCCTCTTAGATCTCTGAAAGTGACTCTCTTTCTCCTTGATGAAGCATGTAGTGAGCGAAGGGCAAAGAGAGCAGAATAATTGCGAAGTAATAGCAATTAAATGTTTAAAAGATCACTGGGGAAACCTAGACCGGCAGAGCCCTTGAATAGTTTGATATTGAACATATGACCGAAGGCAAGTTTCCACAAATGAGGCTGATACCTCCAGCGCAGCAACGTGTCTATTTACAGTGCACAGTTTGCAGGGAAGTAGGCACGATCCCCTGATCCTTGCCGCAATCAAATGCACTTCTAATTTCCTTACCAGCCTGCCAATCCGCATACTTTTCGGATAGTGGATTTTTCCTCAAACGCTTGCTTATTGCAGAGTAACACGGACAAAGCCTGCAAAACCTTGAGTTCTTCTTACCCCACTCGCTGCATCTCGTCTCTCCGTAGTTTCCCAGGGCACAACGAGAACCAGCAAAACCGACAACATCGGCAGAGCTGCACAACCGCCGCCATCCTACTACCGCCTCAACCAGAAATGAGCTCAGCCACAGAGCATGACAGGAGCTCTAAGGGGCCACAATCAAAAGTTAGTGCTTATTAAGTGTAGTATGGTAACCCAATGTTATCCAATTGGAGAGGCATGATTATAGTAGTGAAAAACGAATTTAGGAGCTTTTCAGTAGCAGGGCATGTAAAACCTAATCCTGCAAGTCCTACTTTGTAAATGCAATGCACCCTGCCCTATGGGCCTTTAGGAATTATATACATTAAAAACGAAGATTTAGGCCTGGCAAAAAGATGTATTTTGCCAGATTGAATTGGCAGTTTAAAACTGTACTACAGACTGCAGTGGCAAGCCTGAGATATGGTACTTTAGTGGGTGTCACAATGGGTGCTGTAGGCCCACAAGTAGTATTTAATTTATAGGCGCTGGGTACCATGTCATAGCATATACTAGGGACTTATAAGTAAATGAGGTGGTGAAATATTTTTTTTTTTTAATCTTTTTATTCAACAAACACAGAAGAAATAATCATCATCAGGTGTCTCCCAATAAATTCACAGTATTCAATTAGGCATTACCAAGCAGCACAATAGGTACAGCAGATTGTCAGTGGGATCACGGAGATTTCAACGCCACAACATCAATTTGTACAGTCGGGGGGGGCACAAATATCACCTCTATAGCTGTTCCACGCGCCCCAGATCTTTCCCCACTTCCCAGGGTGACCCCTAGCGACATACACCAACCTCTCTCTGAACATACTCCAATCCAGATCTTCCATCCATTTACCAAGTTGGGGCGCCTGCGTAGCACCCCAGAACTGCGCAATGTTTCGCTTGGCAATCATACATGCTAGAGTCACCCACTGTTTCCCGTGCGTTGTGAGGTCGAGGGCTCCCAGACATTCAAAATACAGCATCTAGCCTCTGTCTGTACCTCAACCCCCATAACCTCTCGCAATGTTTCATGGATCTTAACCCAATAGGTCTGTATCTCTGAGCAGTGCCACAATATGTGCATAAATGTTCCAATTTCTCCACATCCTCTCCTGCACCCCTCATCCTCAATCAAACCCATACGCACCAATCGAGGCCCCGTCATATAGGACCGATGTAAGATCTTCAATTGCACTAGACTTAACCTCATCTGGATGGCCATTGTTTTGGGAGAAGACTCCGCCTCCCTCTAATCTTCATCATCTAGGACTAAACCGTCCGCACTCCACTGCTCTCTAAGGGTAGCCAGTGGATCCTCCATATGATTTATCAATTTTCTGTATATCAGTGAAATGGTGTTAGTAGGGAGGTGTCCATCCAGCACCCGATCTTCCAGCGGGGAAGCCACAGGAGGCGTAACACCCCGGGGAACCTTTGCCAGCAAGAAATGTCTCATCTGCAGGTATCTATATCTCTCGCTCTCACTCGGCTCATAACTATTTTGCAGGGCCTCAAACAAGAGGATTCCATATTCCCCCCACACATCTTTGAACCTTGAGATCCCGATGAGGTCCCATCGATCAAACCCCTTCGTTTTCCACAAGTTTCCTAAGTCCTCAGAGCTCCAGAGAGGAGTGGCCGGAGTAATCCTCCCATCCCATTTGAGATGCCGATTAACCGTGTGCCACACCCGAACTGCGTGCGCCGCTGGTCCAACGAGGGAAATCCTACCTAACTTGGCGTAGAGGGCTCTCATGTAATCACGTCCGGGCATTTGGCCCCGGTCCATTGCATACCCGGGGTCCAGAGGCGACCCATAAATTGCGTGGTTAATCGCCGTCAGTTGAGAGGCCCAGTAATATTTACGGAGATCTTGTAAACCGATTCCCCCATCATACCGAGGCAGCGTGAGCTTGGAGTAAGCGATACGCGGCCGTCTGTCCCAGAGGAGTCGTCTCTGAAGAGATTCTATGTTCCTGAAATACGAGGGAGGAACAGGATCCATTGCATTCTGGAGGGCATACAAGAACCGGGGCAATGCCATCATTTTAAACAGAGTGGCCCGTCCCAACAGGGAGAGCGGCAGTTCCTTCCATCTCTCCACGTCCCGGCGGAGCCGAGTTAACGGAGGCCTCAGATTATTATCGGCCGCAACCTCGGGTCCAAAGTTATGAAGATTCCCAGATATCGAAAGCCCACCTGTTCTATCCGAAGGGGACAGTAGCTCGGGATCTCAGGTGGACCCCCACTAATTACAAAGAGGACCGACTTGCTCCAGTTAATGGCAAAACCCGAATATCTCCCGAATATAGCCAGGACATCTAGGAAATTAATCAACGAGACACGGGGGGTAGTAGGATAAAGCAGGATGTCATCAGCATATAGCGATATCTTGTCCTCCCTGTCCGGTGTCCATCGCAGTTCTCTAATCGTTCAGTCCCATCGCACCCATGCCGCCAACGGCTCAAGTGCCAAAGCAAACAACAACGGGGAGAGCGGACATCCCTGTCTCGTCCCCCGTCCCAGAGGGAAGTCTGTGGACTTGTGGTTATTCACCACGACCCTGGCAAGAGGGCGTGAGTACAAGAGGCGCACCCATCCAATAAACTCCGGGCCAATGCCCATTTTACTCAAAGCTGTGAACAAGTAAGGCCATTCGACCCTGTCGAAAGCCATGGTGGAGTCTAGTGATAAGAGAACCGCTGGCTCATGAATATATGATGCGCTGGCCAGAATCCCGTGCAACCTTCTGATGTTTAATGCTGTGTTGCGGCGGGGCATGAATCCAGATTGATCTGGGTGGATCCATGCCGTGATAACTTTCACTAGTCTGGTAGCTAATAATTTCGCCAGTATCTTGGGTTCCGCATTCAATAGAGAGATTAGTCGGTAGGAGGAACACTCCGTTGGAGGTCTTCCCTCTTTGTGAATGACTACAATATTAGCTATACGCTGGTCATAGGGAAGCTGTCCCTCTTCTTTGCTAGCCAAGAACATGCCCCGTAGAAAGGGCGCCAATGTATTGGCGTTCAGTTTGTACAGTTCTACAGGGATCCCTTTTGGGCCGGTGGCCTTCCCGGAATTCACTCATCTAATGGCCTGCGCTATCTCGTCAGTCGTGAGGGGAGAGTGAAGAAAACTCCGATCCTCCTCCGACAGTACCGGCATATAAATATCTCACAGCATGTCTGCATTGTCAGTCTCAGTATGCGTACTAGCCGCCGTGTATACTAGCTTATAATATGATGCAAACTCCTCAGCTATCTGCTGTGGGTCTGTAATTTTACCCAGGTCGTTGGAGTGTAGCTCTGCCACTAATCTCGACACCCTGTCTCCTTTCTCTAACCATGCTATCAACCTCCCAGCCTTGTCACCATGTTCGTAGAGCCTACTTTGAGTGTCCGCGTGTTGCGCCCTAGCCCTCTCTCTCACCAGGGTTTTATACTCATCACGGCGGAGTTTCAACCTATGCCGCACCTCCAAATTATTAGTGTCAGATTTCTCCCTTTCCAGCGCCTCTAATTCAGCCTCCAGTCTATCTACCTCTTCCCGACCTTTTTTCTTTTTTCCCGAAATCAGGGACAGGGCCTCTCCCCGAATCACAGCCTTGCATGCCTCCCAAAGGGTGCTCTCCGACTCAACTGTGCCCACGTTATCATGGAAATAGCTATCTGTGATTCTCTTCAACTCTTTCTTGATGGAAGGATCCTTCAACTGCCAAGCACTTATGGGAACAATTCTACTAACATCCCTGCAACCTGCCTCTATACGAAGCCAGATCGGCGAGTGATCGGAGATTCCCCTGCCCAGATGTCTCACCTCTCGAACTCTGGC